>NC_064920.1:999221427-999846427 GCF_023897955.1 Schistocerca gregaria
ATCACAGATGGTCTCGGAAGCTCCTGGATTTCACACCTACAAGAAAGAGACCGCCAGGGAGACCCAAGAAGCGTTGGAGGGATGGACCCCATAAAGATTGAAAACAAATGTCAATAGATGTGGACGAATGTGGGATAGCAGCAATGGACAGAATACAGTGGAGGAGGAAACTTGTAGATGCGTGCGGTCCACTGGGCCTGGTCACGTAGTAGTAGTAGCAGCAGTAGGAGTAGTAGTACCTTGATAAGATTTCAAAATGGGGCAAAGATTGGCAGCTTGCGTTAAATGCTCAGACACATAAAACTATGAACTTTACAAAACGATTTAATGTACTATTCTATGACCATAATTTCAATGAGTCACAGCTCGAATCAGCAAAATCATACAAATATTTGGGTGTAAGACTTTGCAGGGATATGAAACGGAATTATCATACAGGCTCAGTCGCTTGTAAAGTGCGTGGTAGACTTCGGTTTACTGGTAGAATAGTAGGGAAGTGCGATGTCTACAAAGGAGATTGCTTATAAATCACTTGCGCGACCGGTTGTAGAATATTGCTGAAGTGTGTGAACCCTTATCAGATACAACAAAAGGGAATACAGAACGTACACAGAGAAGGGCAGCACGAATAGCGACACGTTTGTTTGATCGTTGGAGAGTGTCACAGAGATACTGAAAGAACTGATCTGGAAGACTCTTGAAGACAGACAGAAGCTATCCCGAGGAAGTCTGTTAACAAAGTTTGAAGAGCTTGCTTTAAATAATGACTCTATGAATATGCTACAATCCCCAATGTATCGCTCACGTGGGCATCCTGAGAATAGGATTAGAATAATCATTGCACGCACAGAGGCATTCAAACAATTATTCATTTTTAGGGTCCGCCTTGAGCAAAACGCAATTGTGTTTTTTAGCCCAAACATGTTTCACTGCAGTTGCAGCACCTACAGTGTCCTTCTATTTCTCATCTGTTAAAGATAAAGAATGTTTTTACTGTTTGTATACATGTAACTATTAGTTTTTAAATCTTAATTACAGATATTTGAAAATAACACATAAATTATGAATTCATACCTTTTTACCACATGGTGTGGTTTTTCTGATGTGTTGTTTCTACAGTGACTGTTTTGTTCCACAGCTTGTCATCTGCAACCACTTATATCTTAAAGTAGATAAACTGTTTAAGCCAAAATTACGATTTGAAAGTTGTAATTTCTATGACTGAAATTAATTAATTCTGTCTGTCTGTGTGTGTGTGTGTGTGTGTGTGTGTGTGTGTGTGGATATGTGTGTGTGTGTGGGTGTGTGTTTACATAATTTTTCACTTACGTTTTCTTTTTCCTCATCTTCATCTTTGTCGAACACTATGTATTGAGTTGCCACTGTCACTGTCACTGCTCCACTGCTTACCAGCTGTAAAAACAAACATGGTGGGCAGTGCAACAGTTGAAGGTGTAAAACCAAGATGGCTGACAGTGGAACAATTCAAAAAAAGGGTTCAAATGGCTCTGAGCACTATGGGACTCAACTGCTGTAGTCATTAGTCCCCTAGAACTTAGAACTACTTAAACCTAACTAACCTAAGGACATCACACACATCCATGCCCGAGGCAGGATTCGAACCTGCGACCGTAGCAGTCGCACGGTTCCGGACTGCGCGCCTAGAACCGCGAGACCACCGCGGCCGGCAGTGGAACAATTGAAAACGTTCCTGGCGGTTGTTCTTAATCTTTCAGCGGTGTCTGTGAATTTGTGTGTGTGTATGTGTGTGTGTGTGTGTGTGTGTGTGTGTGTGTGTGTGAAAAGGGAGGTAGGGAGAGAGAGAGTAGGTTTTAGGACTTTGTGTATGTGTGTGAGAGGCGGGGGGGGGGGGGGGGGGAGCTAGGGTGGTGGGTGGGGCACGTGAGAGCTCTATAGGTCGGTCTTGTCTAATAATTGTTTGAGGGCAGAGAACTGAGTTGCATTGCAGAAACTGCGTATTCATTTATCACTTGTTTTCCTTTCACTATGCCTTCCTGTATTTGATAATTTTCTTCAATTGTTAGTTTCTGCGGGGGGCTGTTGCTGCATATGAAAATTTTCAAATCAGTATTGATGTTCGTTGGGTTATGTTTCTTGTCCATGAGGTGTTCATCAGATGTATAATGACATCTGTTACTTTTTAATGCTCTTCTTTGTTCTATGTATCTAGGGCTTGTCTGCCCTATATAAACTGATTTGCAGTCTTGACATGTTAGCTGGTAAATATCAGATGTGTTGTGTTTTTCTGTGCTTGTGTTGGTTGTCTTTAGTTTTCTCTGTGTTGAGTTGTCTCCCTGTAGGCTGTTTTTACCCCTTGTTTTTTGAGTGTGTTGCCTATTCCGTGGACTGCTTTGTTCTTGTAGGTGAGAGTGAACCACTTGTTTGTCATTGTGGGTGTTTCTTGTTCTTGTGTGCTCATATGTGGGTTCTGTGTGTTTATGAGTTGATGAGGAGTCTTTTTTTCTTTGTGTGTTGGGTGTCCTTTTAATTCGGTTTTAATTTTGTCGTTCAATTTATCTATAGTGTTTGTGTCATGCTCTACTGCTATTTGTCTCATTGTCTAATTCATTCTTGTAGTTGTTTTCAGTCAAGCTGTTTATTTACTTTAAGGTGTAAATAGTGGCAGATGACAAACTGTGGTACAAAACAGTCACAGTAGAAACACAATACACCAGAATAACCACACCATGTGGTAAAAAGGTATGAATTAATAACTTATGTGTTTTTTCAAATATCTGTAATTACGATTTAAAAACTAATAGTTACATGTATACAAACAGTAAATAACATTCTTGATCTTTAGCAGATGAAAAACAGAATCCCACTGAAGATACTGCAACAGCAGTGAAACATGTATGAGCTAAAAAACAAAACAGTGTATGTATTGTTAAAGCAAACATGGAAAAAAGAGCTTCAACCCCAAGATGATTAATTATTCTTCCAGCGCTCCATATTTGAATGTAACGATAAGAAACCCTAACAACTGGCACAGTGGGACGTACCCTCTGCCATGTACCACACCGTGGTTTGCGGAATATAGGTGTAGATATATATGTAGAAAAGAAGTGTACTAAGTCTTTGGCGTATTAACAACTTGGTGAAAAGCTATATTCTCATATTACAGGTGCATGTTAAGATACCATAAAATTATTTAAGACATTCACAACAACAATCATTTCTGTTCTCACAGAGGCTCTTCTGCAATGCTGCAAGCGTAGTAATATCTTTAGGAGAATGGTCTCAGTGGAAAATTCCAAGTTAGACTTTTGCTTATTGAGCTGGCCTAAGGAAGAAAAGTGTAAAAATATTCAAATGTGTGTGAAATCTTATGGGACTTAACTGCTAAGGTTATCAGTCCCTAAGCTTACACACTACTAAACCTAAATTATCCTAAGGACAAACACACACACCCATGCCCGAGAGAGGACTCGAACCTCTGCCGGGACCAGTAGCACAGTCCATAACTGCAGCGCCCTAAACCGCTCGGCAAAGAAAAGTGTACAAAAACGACAGATTCATGAGATTAACCACAAGGTTGCACCATGTACATTAAATTCATGAGGGAAGGCTGGATGCACTGATGCAGGAAACGGAAACCCTAAGAATAAGACGATGCACTATATTTTATTCATGGTGAATTTCTGTAAATGTGTGCAGAACCAAAAAAGTGTTATGAAGTGTTGTCATTTTCTAGTAATATGCTAAAAAAATGTATCATGCGCTGTTGTGAATTTGTTATCTAACAGATGAATAGAAACTCGAAAACATAAAAACAAATAACTGTAGCAAATATCGTTTGTTTCAAATTATTTTTTCTGTCTTAAATATTGATATTTTGTACACAGAAGTGAGACTCAGGGGGCATAGCATGGTACTGATGCAATTGGTTGTTTTGTTTTATAAACGTTTCTATAAGTCGGTTCTTCACCGTAAGACTACAGCGCTCCGCATTGTCGTTCAGCATACACGAAGATGGAACTTCATCACTTAAGTGGTTCGTGACTGCGGACTGTTTCATATCCGAATTCAAAGGAGAGCGACCTGTCTCATCAATTAAATAGTACTCCCCATTCGAATTCTTACATCACTGCGACGGGTGCCCACTCACAATAATTACCTTTATCATTCTGAAAAGAACGGTCTTGAAACTTTCGTAGCATAGTGCAGAATATGTCAAGGAAGAGAGAACCTCATCAAAATTCTTTTTACGTTACTTTAACAGTAAGGATGAGCGAAATCTCGCAAGCAGCACACCATGACACCTCTTTATATCTTAAAACATTGTGAGGTTACATATATACTTCATTTTCTTCATGTGTGGTACCACTTCCGTATATTTGTTAGAAGATATTTTAAAAGGTTCCACCTCGGCTATTGTTGATGAGTATTCGCTTTATTACGTCTTGCGCGATAGGTTCAAATGGTTCAAATGGCTCTGAGCACTATGGGACTTAACATCTATGGTCATCATTCCCCTAGAACTTAGAACTACTTAAACCTAACTAACCTAAGGACATCACACAACACCCAGCCATCACGAGGCAGAGAAAATCCCTGACCCCGCCGGGAATCGAACCCGGGAACCCGGGCGTAGGAAGCGAGAACGCTACCGCACGACCACGAGATGCGGGCGCGCGATAGGCTAATTTCGATCTTACACGTCATATTCAGGTGCACTCAGTAAGCATTCTGATTTTCATTATGACGCCTGCACATTGTGTGCTCCCTCTCGGATCTGCTACATCTACATCTACATCTACATGGTTACTCTGCAATTGACACTTAAATGCCTGGCAGTTGTGAAACTGGCTAACTTTGCAACACATTGACACCTTCTGCACTTGAAAATGGCTAAGGCCAAAACCACCCAATCGTGTAAAGTGTAATAAATTGAATACTCGTGAAAAACAGCTAAGGTGGAAACTTTTCAAAGGTCTTTTAACGTATTATTGTCGAAAAGAATTCCTGTAAGCACCTTCTGTTTTATATAGAGAATGTACAACAAAGGCAATATATACTTTATAATCCATATAAGAATACAGGTCTGGTAATACCGTCCATGACCTTCATCTTCTGTGCGGATGCACACATATTATCCAGTCTCTTACGGGACTTGGTAAGAATGTCTTCCACAAGTGATGAGAATGTTGGGTAGGGACACTACGAATGTAGTGTGTGGACATATATGGTCATAATGTGGGTCTCGCGGGGGGCGTGTGCGAGATGGTCCCTGCAGGCACCCTATCCTCTGCGCCCTCGGTGGCTCAGATGCATAGAGCGCCTGCCATGTAAGCAGCAGATCCCGGGTTCGAGTCGCGGTCGCCGCACACATTTTCACCTGTCCCCGTTGATATAAACTCCTGGAAATTTAAATAAGAACACCGTGAATTCATTGTCCCAGGAAGGGGAAACTTTATTGACACATTCCTGGGGTCAGATACATCACATGATCACACTGACAGAACCACAAGCACATAGACACAGGCAACAGAGCATGCACAATGTCGGCACTAGTACAGTGTATATCCACCTTTCGCAGCAATGCACGCTGCTATTCTCCCATGGAGACGATCGTAGAGATGCTGGATGTAGTCCTGTGGAACGGCTTGCCATGCCATTTCCACCTGGCGCCTCAGTTGGACCAGCGTTCGTGCTGGACGTGCAGACCGCGTGAGACGACGCTTCATCCAGTCCCAAACATGCTCAATGGGGGACAGATCCGAAGATCTTGCTAGCCAGGGTAGTTGACTTACACCTTCTAGAGCACGTTGGGTGGCACGGGATACATGCGGACGTGCATTGTCCTGTTGGAACAGCAAGTTCCCTTGCCGGTCTAGGAATGGTAGAACGATGGGTTCGATGACGGTTTGGATATACCGTGCACTGTTCAGTGTCCCCTCGACGATCACCAGAGGTGTACGGCCAGTGTAGGAGATCGCTCCCCACACCATGATGCCGGGTGTTGGCCCTGTGTGCCTCGGTCGTATGCAGTCCTGATTGTGGCGCTCACCTGCACGGCGCCAAACACGCATACGACCATCATTGGCACCAAGGCAGAAGCGACTCTCATCGCTGAAGACGACACATCTACATTCGTCCCTCCATTTACGCCTGTCGCGACACCACTGGAGGCGGGCTGCACGATGTTGGGGCGTGAGCGGAAGACGGCCTAACGGTGTGCGGGACCGTAGCCCAGCTTCATGGAGACGGTTGCGAATGGTCCTCGCCGATACCCCAGGAGCAACAGTGTCCCTAATTTGCTGGGAAGTGGCGGTGCGGTCCCCTACGGCACTGCGTAGGATCCTACGGTCTTGGCGTGCATCCGTGCGCCGCTGCGGTCCGGTCCCAGGTCGACGGGCACGTGCACCTTCCGCCGACCACTGGCGGCAACATCGATGTACTGTGGAGACCTCACGCCCCACGTGTTGAGCAATTCAACGGTACGTCCACCCGGCCTCCTGCATGCCCACTATACGCCCTCGCTCAAAGTCCGTCAACTGCACATACGGTTCACGTCCACGCTGTCGCGGCATGCTACCAGTGTTAGAGACTGCGATGGAGCTCCGTATGCCACGGCAAACTGGCTGACACTGACGGCGGCGGTGCACAAATGCTGCACAGCTAGCGCCATTCGACGGCCAACACCGCGGTTCCTGGTGTGTCCGCTGTGCCGTGCGTGTGATCATTGCTTGTACAGCCCTCTCGCAGTGTCATGAGCAAGTATGGTGGGTCTGACACACCGGTGTCAATGTGTTCTTTTTTCCATTTCCAGGAGTGTATTTCAACGTCCGTCGGCAGCTGATGGTATTAATATATAATTCTAATGTCGAACAAGAGGAATGGTCAAAAAAATAACCTATCAATACAACACGATTTTTCCACCATGAGAGTTACATACGCGAATATGATGAGATAAAAGAATGCTTGCCGTATCTCATCTCAGTACACGTATTCATGTTGTCAAATAACATTAATTAAGTCAATTTTTGCTGTAAACCAAAATGTTACCGAAGTTTAAGTTAGACATGTTCTCTGCACTGGTGACTTTATTGCATCCTTTTTTTAATGATGCTCCCGCCATTTGACTGTAATAATTTGCTCCCAGTACTGCAGTATTGTCTCATAATGAATATATGCCACTGACGTTATCATCAAGATCAGTGCAAGTGCTGTACTAGATCCTGTTTACATTTTGTGAAGGAGTTTTATAAGAATCTTACTTAGACAAACAGTCATCTAGTTGAGAGTTCCGTTTTGTAACACCCGTACTTATCCACGACAGCCAAATGAAAAGTGAACTTACTTTACGTGCACCTGGTAATATGGACAGCCACAACCGCAGTAGCTCATCAACATGGCAACGATAGAAGATCTCACAGTAACTAAACTAAAATAGAAAGACACGATATTGCAGTGCTTGTGTTGTTGATAAAAACGACACAATGTCTCTTCTCCGAAGACATATTTAATTTTCCGCAGACCTTGTCAATTTCTCCTCCAATTTCGTAGCTTTCAACATCAGTAGACTTTCTGCTTTTGTTCATTCTGATTTGGTATGTTTGTAGTTACAAATTTGTAACGACATAAACACAGAATAAAACGATAAATTTTGGAAAATATTTGAACTTTAAAGTAGAGTAACGTGATACTCGATTGAACAAGGTAAATTAACGGGACGTATTTAACAGTTAGTGAAATAGACGCGATGAATGTATGGTCATGCCCAGACATAAAAAAGAATTAATAAACGTATAAATGACCGAATGATTCGGATGAAGGCAACACAATACAATTTTCATTACTACCAGGACCAGGATAACTGTGTAGCCATCTGGTTGACAATAGCGTTGCCATTTCCGCAGCACCTGAGTGATAAAAATGCCTTGGTAAACAGCCAGCCAGCAGTATACCATATAAAACTAGGCTTTGCTTTGTGATAATATTTCTGTGTTCTATAATCGAAATGAAGGCTAACACCGTAACCAACAACATACAGGATGTAAGGATTGTTGTAGGGAAAAACAGTGGTCTACTTTAGTTTGCTGGGAGAATTTTTGGAAAGTGTGGTTCATCTGTATAGTGACTGCATAAATGACATCAAAACATTCTTGAGAACTGCTCGATTTTTTTAGGTCCGCACCAGGTTGGATTAAAGGAAGGCAACGAAGGAATTCATAGGCACACTGCTGGAATTGTGAACGATAAGTCTGAGCAACATGTATGTATTACGGAGATGTATGTATTACGGAGTAAAATCCCTGGTGCGATAGCGACTTCGTTTTCGAGGAACGCTACTGAGATAATTGAGATAATACGCATTTGAAGTTGACTGCAGAAGGATTATAATTCCGCCAACGAGCATTTCACGTAAGGACCATGAAGATAAGATACGAGAAATTAGGACACATAGGGAAGCTTTTAGACAGTCGTTTTTACCTCACTCTACTTGCGAATGGAAAGTAAAGGAAAATTACTATCAGTGGTAAAAGGTACGCTCCTACGTATGGTGACTTTCGGAGTACATATATAGAAGTAGAAAATACCCGGTGTGTGGACCGTACGTCATATCGCGAATACGTATGTATCGGCATTGCAGCACGCAACCTTGGAACAGCGTAATAGCAGTGTAATAACCAGCTTGCTATAAAGTAGCAATCATGGGGCGCGTAGCAGCGAGGGCTGAGGTTCAGAAACCGTAGGTATGAGGTGTTACCGCGCTGCAGTCAGAGGAATGTGGAGGCAACACTAACGACCACTGTTACGACGCTGGCGGTATTACCTCCATGATTCAGCAAGAAAGGCGCAAAAACGCCAGTTCCCACAACAAAACAATGTAATGCACGATATCACTGCCTTCTTACCTTGCTTCCTGGTTCTCGGTCTCTCCCATGGAAGTTTCCAGTAACGGACGCACTGCAGAGAGCTGAAAACGGCTACGACGTAGACCCGCGTCACAGTGGCCGTTGGAAGTGTGCCTGTTGCTGCTCGCTGTCCCTTCTATGACTTCGCTCACGTTGTCACGCGTAGCTAAGGTGTTAACTGGATTTCGTCAAAAACTAGGCTAGAAATATAACAGTCAATAGCACTGTCACTGGAAACGGAAAAAATAAGCAGCTCTGTCAAATGTTTTTGCAGTTCGTCGATCATCTTTGCTTAGAAAATTATCTTACGTTTGAAAGTGGGAATGAGAACTTTTTGTGACTATTCCTCGCCACACGCTTTTGGTAGCTAACCAATACAGATTCACGATATGATATTCACTGTTTTTCTTACTGCTACACCTGCGGTATCTAAGGTGGGAGGCTGACGAGAGTGTACCAAAGATATTGTTGCCCCTGAAAATGATTATCCCTGTCGTGTCTGAAGTGCTGTGCTGAAGTAGAAGGGGAGAACTAGCAGAGGTTTGTACACGTCAACCAACAGATTCTGACAGTTCTGTGGCGCCTGCGAGGAACATGACACAACGGCAAAGAAAGCGCCCAAACTAAGCTATTTAACTGCTCAAGAAACGAAACTCGAACAGTGTTAGAAAATCAGGAAGAAGAATGTAGTGATGGACATTCTCGCAACAACTGAAGGTAAGCATTCAACTATATACAATAATAACTTATGAAATAATCAATTGGGATTAAATTTTAGTTTACCACTTCATTATGAATTCACATAACTCTTGTGTTTTTACCACCTTCACCACCATCAGTAGCAGTAGCTGTAGCTGTACTATTCATATCCAAGGCCGGTTAAAGGCCTCTTCTAGACGTTTCCACACACACACTTTCATGGCGCTACCGCATCTTTTCCTATTTCATTTTCCATCTTTCATTACACAGTCGCCTGGACAAGTATTCGCCTGAATAGATGTTTCACCCACTTATTGTTAATGTTCATTGCTACTGAGTAAGTCTTTCACTGAAGTTTGTTACAATCACCATTTTTTAAATTTGATATCTCTATTGGTAATTCTGTACTACCCTAGTGTTCGAATGGTTTTATACTAATAAACACAGCAAATCAAAACTGGTAACATTCAATGATCGCAAAATTTTTCGTTTACTGCCCCTCGTAATCTTCGCCTTTAATGCTCTGTTTCCCTTACGACAATCGCCTGTAGCCATTTTTATGGTTCCGTACCTCAATCGGTAGAAAAGGAACTATTATAGGATCACTTTGTTGTCCGTCTGTCTCTCTTTCTATCTTTCCCTCACGAAAGAATAGAAATATCAAGATGAAATTCCTCACATATTAATGTACATTGTCCCTTGGCAGTGTAAGTAATTTAAGCTTCTAAGTCAATGCAGTTAAAAATACGGCCAGATGTGTCACATATTTCGATACTCTCAAACTCAGTAATCAAAATCTATGTCAGATCTGGTGGTTGAGAAGATATTGATAATTACCAGACATAACTTTTTTCTGTTACTTCTCTATTTTCTTCCTTTTTATGTAAGTTTATCTTTGATGGTATATTATATTTTTTCTTTTGTTCTGTAGCATGAAATGTAACTACGTTTTTCTTTATTTTGATACACTAATCTCTTATTAACTGAGTATGCAAAACTTCGGTGCATGTTAGACCTTGTTTGGAAGGCTTTTGTGGAATGCGCTGTGCGAAAATAAATGTAATATGCAGAACTGTTGTATGAACTGTGATGCGATAGTGACATCGATGATTATAGTCGAACAGTAAGTCAGCTAGTCGGCGCCCAGTGGTTTGGCGTAGGCGCGTTTGTGTTGTGTAATCGTGCTACACGGAAAGGCACGAAAATCTATGGCCGCGTTCTTATTTCTCGGCCACGTTTCGAACAAGATTTCAACGTGGACGTATTAAAACAAAATGTTAGACTGTGTCAATAGCGTAAGCCGTGACAATATATACAGAAGTAGACAGCGATTGTCGTTAGAACGGAACGGTTTGCATGTAACAGTTGCATAAACTAATGTACTTTAAAGTTAGGATCCGATTTACAACTCAGTGAGCTCCCGCGCACGTCAAATCATTAATTGTCGTAATTTTGAACTGTGGCATTGTTTTCACTAGAACTTGCAATCGTGACTGCTATAAAGTGGACGGACTGTAACTTCGGGGTCTGCGAAGTGAATTGTATACTATTTCAAAACTGTACTCGGAACGTTAAAAACAAATCCACCAAATGGAGGATAATATTACCGCTCGGAGAAGGCTTACTAACAGGAGTAAGTAGCCATATTAATTACACCGCCAGCACCAACGATCTGCCACTGACGACACAACGCATCGGCTACAAAAAGGTAACCTGCTATGCAAAGCGCTCTCCTCCTGTAACACTCTTTGGTAATTTCCAAGAACGATTGCCTATCGAAATCGCTGGGTCAAAACGATACATATCGAACGTGCGATCGAAAGTCGATTATACGACCCAGGTGGCGTGCGTTGGGATCAGTTATTTTTGATCGTAATTTTTATCTGTTTTCCGCCGTTCCCTTACTTGCTCTAAATTACATACCTCCGCGAAGTATTTGTGAGTCGCTAGGAAACCCAGATGATTTATGTCGTTAGTGAGAGGGATGTCTGGTGTTCTTGACGTTTCTTCCCTCGGATCCTCTCACATGCAAGAATCTAGTTACATGTTTATCCAGCGTAGAAAATTGTTCGACTTTTTGTCGTAAATGCGGAGTACTACCGGAGGAGGAAAGAAGGGACTCTGTACACTGTGGCGGTGCGAAGTGGACTGCACTTGGTAAGAACAGTTTCGATGCTGAAATACCGTTACAATTTCATTGCGGACAGTGCGGAAAACGAACAAGTGTCAGGAACAAGACATGGTTCGACTCTTCCAAATTATCCTTCCATCCACCGTAATGGACTTTCACATGACAACACCGACGACGAGAATGGTAAGTCGTCTCTTTTGCAATTACAAGTATTTTTCTAACGACTTTCTTTTGTCGTTGCTGTAGTGACCAAAGTAAACATACTCATAACACCTGCCACCATGGTCGCATGATCGACTTCCGATCGCACGTTCGATATGTATCGTTTGGGCCCAGCGACTTCGATAGGTAATCATTCTTGAAAATTACCCACTCTTTAAACATGCATATCATTTCAGTTATAATTTCTTCCTCTTTTGCAACAAACTTCTTTTTAAATATTTGCTTTCCTTAAATAAATGTAGTTTCTACTAAGAGTATTCATATGTTCACATTGTTGAACCACCAGTAACAGTAATGACTACTGTTTAGCATCTGTGTCATCAATTTTTTTTATAATGTAGTTATTGCGAGTGTTCTGTCATATCCTTTGGAGGTTTGTGCTTTTACATGTGTAGTCAGTTTTTTTGTCAGACGATTTTACGTGTTATGCGGTGATATGAAATGTTCCACATAAGTTGTGGCGTCCGCCATTAGATTTTGACTGCCGACCAACCATAGCAAAGCTGCTTGCTCGTTATTGGTGCAAGGCACACTACCGCGAGGAACTCTTGACATCTGTGAGCTTACCTTCAGTAGGACATCATATTACGGCATACTCATGACAAGCTTCTCGTTCACTGTTGGTGCAAGGCACACTATCGCGGGGGACTCTTTGACCTTTGTCAGCTATGTAAACTATACTTACATGCAGTAGGACGTCATATTACGGCATACTCATGGAAAAGTGGAAGTTTTTTAGCAGTTCATTTATAACTGAATCAAGTTACTGTCTCTTTCGTCATCGTTTGCGAATTATTTGCCGGATTTTTCTTTGTGTTTAGAGTTCTTTTGTGTTTCATCATCAAATCTTGACATGATTAACTTTAGTTAACGTTGGAACCAAAATGGGTTGTTTTAAGTTCAAATAAACCAAACTCACTGTAAAAATCACACAAAGTAAATCTCTGAGAACCGTTTTATCCACATAGTTTAGCGGTAAGGCGCGTGCATTTAAACTATAGATCGAATCTCTAGCGGCCGGCCGCGGTGGTCTACCGGTTCTAGGCGCTCAGTCCGGAATCGCGCGACTGTCACGGTCGCAGATTCGAATCCTGTCTCGGGCATGTATGTGTGTGATGTCCTTGGGTTAGTTAGGTTTAAGTAGTTCTAAGTTCTAGGGGACTGATGACCACAGATGTTAATTCCCATAGTGCTCAGAGCCATTTTTTTGTATCTCTAGCGGACCACAGGATTTATCAGTCTTCGTTTGAACCTAACCCCCATCACTCAGCAATGTGAGGAGTCACCTGAAACATCATGTGGTTCCGATTCCAACGCCCCATTCTCCAGGTGGGTATCTGGAATGTGTGACACGCAAGTTGTAACAACAACAACGCTGTACTATTGTACGTATAAGTAATTTTTTTCCATCTGATTTTTCGATAAACTAGTGTAATTGATGTTCTGATTTCATTTGTTTTTTGTTTCATGCCATTTTGTTAAGAAAACTGTAAACAAGTTTCAATGTGAAGATTAATGTTTATGTCAAATGTCAAGTAATATTGATAATAGAATTGAAATGTAACAAATGTTGAAACTGTTGTAAGATGTTTAAAATTGTAACTGTGCGTCTGGTCCATACATGGGCAATGTGTTAGGATATGTAGAATGCAAAACATCGGGTGAATACCCTGTCCGTAAGGGAGCGTTAAAAGGTGGATGGCAGGCGAGCGCGGGAAAATGCGCACGGCCACTGCACGGCACAACGGGCTCAGCAGCAGCAGTGGTAGTTGGAGTCTGGCACTGGTCTGAGCAACACCTTCTGGAGCGAGGAGGCTCTCCTGGAAGACGTAGCTTCACTGAACCTCGGGTATGCCGTTCCAAAGCCCACACAGCATGGTAAAAATCCACAGGCACTAAATAGAAAAGTATTGCGACGCTAAGAAGAATTACAGTGCCGATACGTCAAGAGCCATAGCTGTGGTTGTAAGGTGCGCTCTGTGTCTCGCCATCTCGCCGCCCGCCAACCGCCTCATCGATACAAGCAGGTTGAAACTTTTAGTACTGCATTTGTATGGACCAGAAAGTGAACTGTTCAATAATAACCTAAATTTTACCAGAACTTTTCCGTCATTTAATTATCCTCACAACTAACCTAGACAGGGTCCATTCCAAATGTTGTGCAATCCGAGTGTCCCGATAAAAAATTAAAATTTGTGTTAATAATAATTACTTGCAGACCTAGTTATGTTAGAACAGTGTATAAAGAACTGTTTTGTTAATGAACTAGTAAATGAATAACGAAGGTCTAACGAAGTTGAAAGATAACTTCAATATTGATATAGTAATGAAGTTTAATTATTTCGAGACAGATATAAAGGTATTTAAATGAGAAGTAAATAAGATAAGAAGAGTAGTAACTCGTACACTGTAAATCTTGAACGCATGATACTTTCAGTAATCAATTTTTTCAATATAGTGGTCATAACAGTTTCAGGGTCCCCCCCCCCCTTTTATTCATTTGAATTCTGAAGTGTTCCACATTGGTGTGACCAGCAGACGTTAAAGTCAATATATAAGTCAAAATTTATCAGTGTTTTATCTTTATCGAAACTGACATTTTGTGTGTGGCTCGAAAGTGCTATTTCTACAATAAAACAAATACAAAATAGGGCTTGTAATTCTCAAATGGAACTGAAAATGTAGTGGGCTAATTTTTATCATACAGTAAATTGATCCTACAAGGTGTGACAGTCTTAAACCACTTTCAAAACTATCATAGACTCTTAAGAAACAAGTTAAAACCAGTTACAAAGTTAGATATAAGAAGGGTGTAGGATGTCTGTAGAAGGAATATGAGAATTTATTTAAGACTATGGATGAGTTTTAAGTTAAATTAAACAACAAGTTCCGCATCTAAATAATAAAGATTATGTAAATTTGGATGAAAAATAATTATATAATAATAGCAAACCGGGAACGTACCTCAATTGCTAAATATATATGGGAACTGGATGTAAGTCCTAATTTCCCCCACCCCACCCCCCCTCTCTCTCTCTCTCTCTCTCTCTCTCTCTCTCTCTCTCTTCTCTCTCTCTCTCTCTCTCTCTCTCTCTCTTCGTCCATCTGTTTCTCTTGCCCCCGTTCTCTGTCCATATTCTCTAACCTTTCTCTCTCTGACCTCGAGCCTTGTTAATTGTCAATGCATTTTACGATTCCACAGTAGTATTCTAAAGATAAACCAAACCAACTGTGAGAAAGAAAACGTAGCAGCACATTGTTGCGTATAGAGTTTTAGTTTAAAAAATATATTACGAGAAAGACTACACACGAGGGAAACAATAGTTTAAATGCTTCGCTGTCGTTGTTAAAAATGACTCCAAGAAAGAAAACAACACATTTTCACACCAGAGTACAGAATAGTAGTTTCTTTTTCGCAGTCGGTCTTAAAAGAAAACGTGTAAACTGTTTTTAAATAAATATACAGCATATATCCCTCTGAATATTCATTAGTGTGACGTGTAAAAATCTGCACAAAATCGGTCAAGTGCTTTCAGAGATTTTTGGTAACATCGTCAAACAACGTCTTTATAGAGTACTTTAGATGACCACATATGCTAATGGTAAAATAAGTTAAAATTATGATGATGGCGAAAGTAAAGAATATCTCTCTTGGAAGAAGCTGCTCTTAGAAAGGAGAAAGATTTGAAGCAATAGGAACATGCTAAATTAAAAAAAAAAAAAATGTTTTGTGGGTTCGAGAAGATGTTATAAATATGTAGGTCAATTGAGAACAGGAACCAAAACCAAACTCGAAATAATATCCTACAGAAAGTCTGTGACAGCATCAACACTACGTACTTCAGCTCTGGGACGGGTTTACCCTCTTGCGGAATATCTCTCAGTAGCATGGATGAATAGTGCTCAACCATGCTATATGTCCTATAACTGGTATCATCGTACCGACTCCTTTTTTCGGTCTGCCGACACATAGACACGTTCCACCTCTATCTCTGCAGCGGTGAAGTGCACTTGTACAGCAGTACAAAAAGTACAAAGAAATCCTAAACTCCCTGTTCACGCAGACAGGCCAACTAAGAGGAAAGCTAGGCTTCACTCTTGCCACTCACCCCCGGAAACCAAAAGAATGTTAGTAGGAAACGGCTTTAATTCTGGTGACTGCTGCAGACATACATTGCAGATTGATGCTACGACGATCTACTTAAGGTACTACGCATGTCGACCAAGCCACCTGGCTTTGAATTGCCGCTCAAGATCTGGTCGGTTCTTAACGGTGTAAGAACCCAAAATGGAAGGTGTGCTATTTTAGCACCGGTTGTGACTGTGGTGCTGACAATCAAACTGTTCGCCATGTTATTCATGATAGTCGTATGAAGCTTTCCGTCGCTGACTATTAGAGCTGGATATTAGTTAGCAATTTGAGATGATTGTAGTATTATCTTTCGTGATGTAACCATATGCTGAATAAATTACGAAAAGTCCAACGGAAATTCCGTAAGGGAAGCAACTGAAAACCAGTAACGACAAAACAAAGCAAAACAAACTATGCTGGGAAACATAATGTTTCACCTCTTAACGTAACAACAGAGAGAAAATACTACAATCGTTTTACGAGTTCTTTAAAGATTTGCACAGTTCAAGTGGCGAATCAGAAATAATAATTAAAATATGACATTCTGGATGTAATCCCAGAAGAGATTTACAGTGACTTGCCAGGTATATAAGTTCCCTGCGAATCTTTAGTAGTCTTTCTTATCATCTAAATACACAAGTTACAATCTTGGGTGGGCGTGTGCGAAATTACTGTGACGTCTGCTGTGTGGGCTATTTGATTAAGGATCCAAACACGGGCATGGTGATCTAGACGAGCTCACCCCAGAATCCAACTTCCTCTAGAAACTCTTCACAGTTCCCCAAAATACAGCCAGAAACTTGCTTCAGTAGCCACTTAGTACTGTGTGACGTTCCCATTACATGTGCAACGCACATTCTCCTAATACGAGTACATATTTTCACTGATTTTAGTAACCAGAGAACTTTAAATCAGTTTCAAGAATAAATAAATCGCCTAGGCTGGTACCAATCCATTTTGTCGGCGTATGGTTTCTGCAGGAACTTCCGTCCATGAAGCAGAAGAGTTTCTGCCAAATACATGGTATAGAAGATACATACTGATAGAAGTGAAGATCAGCTGGCTGATCGTGAGTTATCAAGGTAGCTTAGTTGGTCGGGGCGTTTCGCGGGAAGGTCAAGCTTCCGGAATGGAATACCGGATGGACACACAATTTTAACTGCCAGGAACTCTTTTAATACTTGTACATCTACATGACTATTGCGCAACTGACACTTGAGTGCTTAGTTAATCGCTTTCAGGTTAATTTGTTTGTCGTTACACTCTCGAATAACACATGGGCAAAAAGAACACTTAAATCTTTCATTGCGAGCTCTGAGTTTTCTTGTTTTATCACGATTATCATTTCTCCCCTTGTCTGTGGGAATCAACAAAATATTTTTGCATTCGGAGTGGAAGTAGGTGACTGAAACACGTGAAAACGTCCTCCCCGCAGCGAAAATCGCCTGTGTGTTAATGACCACCACCCAAACTATCGAATCGTATCCGTCACACTGTCTTTCCATTTTTGCTATAATGCAAAGAGAGGTGCTCTTCTTTGAACTTTTTCGATGTCTTCCGTCAATCCTACCAGGTAAAGAGCCCACGCTGCGCAGCAATACTCGAGAAGAGATTGGACGAACGTGGTGTAGCCAGTCTCTTTAACTCATCAGCGGATCTTATCATTGATATCGTTTCATCTTGAATTTTAATTCCACTCTTGAACCTTTCTTTTATTTATTTCCGTCATTGCTTCTTCGATGTATAGATTGAACAGGAGGGTAGGAAGACTACACCCCTGTCTTACACCCTTAAACTGCTAACATCTTCGAGTTATAATCAAAATATCCACGGGTGTACAGCTGGTCTATAGTGTCCAACGGGCACAATATTTCGGCGATCAAACATGTAGCCATCATCAGGTGAACTGACGGACTGAGCTCCTGTGAACGTGCCGGCACGGAGATCTGTACGGTATGGCTGCTCTGAGGGAACTGGGTTCAGTCGTCTCGTCTCGTCTCGTCTCGCTTAAATCACGGACATCCTCTCTCCGGAGATGGAGGCTAAGCAGCAGTGCTGCTATTCCTCCTTTATCCTCTATGTTGTCGTATGGGTGGCCTCTCGTTCGAATGGGCCTCTGGCTACCCCGCTGAGTTTAAACTAGCGAAGTAGTTGATCGCTGGTATGTCCTCTGGGGCAGGCTGACGCCTGCCGGAGCGCCACTCCTCCTTCACCCACTTCTCTGTGACCTGGCAGATGTGTTCCCAGTCGGAAGGGGTGAAGATGGGGCGGCTGTTGAGCAGTATTAGCTCCTTCCTCGTTACCGCCTAACGCAACATGCCACGCGTGTGGCGAAGGTCGCACGGTTGGTGAGGCAGTGATGGTTTCGTGTGCGCCGGCGTGAAGGGGTACGGGTTGTCCCCATGAGGGTACGTCCCGTCCTTCAGCGACGCCACGATCTTTTTCAGGAAGGGCTGCCCGCTCCGCTCGTCCGGGAGCGGAAGGGGCAGTTCTTCGACGGTTTCCTCTTCTTCTGCTTGCGTAGAAGTGGTCGGCATCTCTTCCTCGGTTTCCTCTTCTTCAGCCTGCGAGGAAGCGGTCGGCAGCTCCTCCCGCAGCTGTCGCAGCTGTCGGTGGACAGCCACGAGTTCATCCTTCGTAGCGGCCCTTTCGGCGGGAAGGCTGCTTGCAAGTCGGCCAGCGCTCGGTCAGTGGCCGCTTCGACGCGGCACGAAGTTCGTCCCTCACCGGAGCGGGCAGGCAGTGCTGCCGACTTGGCGGCAGGCACCTCGGAACTTGCTGTGGTGTGCTGCCGACGGTAGCTGCAGCTGCGCGAGTTGGTGGCGTGAGGACCGCCGCAGTTCGCGCATCTGCTGGCTGGGTTCGGTCGCCGCGGCGGCCGATTTAAATACCCTCCTCCCGCGGCGCGCTCCCTCCGCCGTCCGCGCCCCGCGCCACGGTCACGCGGTGGAACAGATTGCGACGGCGTCTGAGATGACGTCGGTGTGATGGCTCTGTCCGCCGTGGTCGTCACAACTATACGTTTGCTCCATTTACTCTTGATTAACCCAATCGCTGGTTATGCACTCTGAACGTCATGATGTGGTATAAAATATGTCAACGAATAGCGACTGCTCCTTTACTATGTGACGAAGCAACTGGTGTATTAACCACATCTGAAGACGACAATAAATAACCGAAACGAATAATGTGAACACTTTACTTATTAAGCGATCTCGACATAATAAATTATTATAAAAACATTTATAAATGCGCTTGCGCTTGAGACTGTGTCGTTCTTTTCTAAACCTATTGATTGCTTGTATCAATAACATATAAGAATACGTTTTCGTCTCTGTAACTAGTGGTTTGTTGGAATTATAGAAACATCAACGTCGTAATGCAGGTCAGATCTAATTGTGTGAAATGTTTTTGCAGTTGCGAATATGGACAATCAACAGCTTTCTAATGGAATGACGACAGTAAAAACTAGTGCCAAACCGGGACTCGAACTCGGGTGTTCCGCTTATCACGAGCGGTAGCCTTACCATTTTTTTAATCTCATTTTTTTCGTTATAGTTCGTTGCAATTGTTCGTGGCTGACGTCCCCTGACGCCCATTGAAGTTCATTATTGATCCATTCACTCAGTTTTTTTTTTATTACAGACGGCAGCTAGCCTTCTGACTGAACACGCTGAGCTACCGTGCCGGCATCCACTAGGCATCTGCCGGCACGGTAGCTCAGCGTGTTCGGTCAGAGGGCTGCTCGCCCTCTGTAATAAAAAAAACTGAGTAAATTAACCAACGGTCGGTCACCTTGAACGGATGTCTTGTGACGTCCTCCCAGACCAAACGCAACGAACAATAACGAAAAAAAATGGCATCCGGGCAAAACTCACACCAGACCCAAAACATCACATGTCGTCAACCCCTTGTCTACAACCTGCACCCACACATTCATTATGTACATTCGCATACAGAGTAGACATTTTAATTGAAGTTGCTTGCCCGATGTCGGAGGATACCTACGATAGTGCACGCTTGTCTGAACATTGTATCGTGTGTCTGAACAACACAGGCTCTGCAGTATCGTACGAATCTGTTTTGTGTTGTCGCACAGATGAATGCCTGGTACTCTGCAGCTACTTCATGGCATGTAATAGGAAAGAAGGTGACGTAAGTGTAGAAGAAATGTGCATATAATCTGAAAATTGCACTATGCATTTGGCTATGGCTCTCTGCCTGAGATGTGGCAGGAATACTGAAGCGTGCCAGAAGTCATTCGTCTCACTACCGTCTACATTTATGGGTATCTATGGCGAGATGTATGAGTTAACATCGAGCACCCTTCGGAATCATTGAAGCTCGTCTTGATACACGACATCAAAGTGGTGGCTGTTACAAGGCAATATCTGCGAGCGGGGCACTACTGTGGAGCTCTTCGGCAATACAGGATCTCGGAGGGGTCATCACGTACGTATATATTCGTCGAGTCATGCTGACTTGAAGACTCTTCCTGATTTAATTTTTACTTTTATAATAGATGTTTAAAGGTTATAATAGTCACAAAGTACTACAGACTCAGCTCAGTTGTCTGAATAATAGAAAATAATGCATATAACTTTACAGGTTGTACTAATTATTTAATTTTCTGAACTTCCCTGGAAGTGTTGCGTTGCAGAGCAAGTAAAATACAAAATAGTTGGTAGTTCTGTAAATAATGGAAATGACGTTGCTCCCTTGCTTGTACGTCTTCAAACATCGAAAAAATTGCATTTACTTTTCTTCATTTTCCGAAAGCACTATAACGTATTGCCATCTATGGAACCATACCAGGAGCTTTTCAAGGTTACATTTGTGAATGGTACGGTCGAGCGAGCATGACCAGCAAGAACAGGATACTGGAGGTCTCAACGTACGGATATTTGTCGAGTCATGCTGAGTGGAAGGTTCACTTCTCTTTTATACCAATTTTTTTAATTCTTTTTCCTATGCCTAGCTTCTATATTACACTTTATTAAGGACATTTTGCTGATATGTTTATTACCTGTATTTTGCTGATATGTTTATTATGTGTATTAGGCCGTCTTCCAAGGTATAATTCTCTGTCTAACGTTTCGTCTTCCAGTGCTAGAGGCTTCATCAGAGGATTTAACGACTCAGAAAGCGGTTACAGACTCAAGATCAGCAAGCTAAACTGAGGTTGTGTGAATGTGTAACTGGTTTCTGAGTCGTTACAGACTCTGTTGTGGTCTCTAGCATTGGAAGACGAAATCTTAGGCAGATAATTATGACTTGGAGCACGGTATAATTCCCATAATACAAATATCAGGAAGATGTCCTTAATAAAGTGTAATACAAGAGCAATGTACAAAAAAAAATTATAAAAATTTGATGTAAAATAGAGGTGAACCTTCCACTCAGCATTACTCGACAAATATTAGCAATATCAGCCATCAGGGACGGCATTCTATGGATGAAGGACATCTTGCTCTACATTGACCTTGCCGCAGTGGTAACACCGGTTCCCGTCAGATCACCGAACTTAAGCACTGTCGGGCTGGGCTAGCACTTGGATGGGTGACCATCCGGTCTGCCGAGTACTGTTGGCAAGCGGGGTGCACTCAGCCCCTGTGAGGCAAACTGAGGAGCTACTTGACTGAGAAGTAGCGGCTCCGGTCTCAGAAACTAACATTCGGCCGGGAGAGCGATGTGCTGACCGCATGCCCCTCCATATCCGCATCCAGTGACGTCTAAGCGCTGAGGATGACACGGCGGCCAGTCAGTACCGTTGAGCCTTCACGGCCTGTTCGGGAGGAGTATAGTTTAATTTAGTTTTTTAGATACGCTTCAATCTTATTATCCACGGCCTACATCAAATGACGCGTCTGCGAAGTGTGAAATCTTTATGATGATTATAAATGATGTGCATCTAGAAAACATTATCACCAGAGAATGCAATGCGTCAGTTATGTGAAGTGCAGTGTCACTTGTCTCAGTTACACCCTGGGGGCGATCAGACAGTACTGTCACGGTATGAAAAGATGGAACTTCTGGTTAGAGAAAGAGACCCAAAGGGCAGGTCTCTTGCTTCCTGAGAGCATGTTTCTTTAGGTCGTGGCATGCATTCCATCTGTATGCAAGGAAATGGACAACTTGAACCTGAACCCATCTATTTACAGTTAAAATATTTTGTAAATTCTTTATACATGGTATCCCAGGAGGATTCGTCAATATTCAGAGATATGACAGAAACGATTATTCGAAAAAGATGGCTTCTAAAATGCATGCCGTAAGAGCTCAGAGCACTGTATATTTTCGGTAATGAGAGACCTATCTCTACTACTGAACAGGGGCTCACAGCTCTTCAGGTATGCATTTTGGACCCAATGTTTACTAGGCAATTTTTTCTTGCTTTGTTCCATGTAGTTCCTCCAGAAATATGGAAAGCAAAGAGCTTGAACTAAAAGAAATTTATTTTACAGTATCTAAGATGAAGAAGTGCTCATGACTCTTAGAGCCCATGTTCTCTAGACTTGTTTGCTTTCATCTCTATCGCACTTGCAATAGGGTTGGTAGTGCCCGTATATTACTTTACATACTCAAAATGTTGCCCTCATAATCCATTACTACTTAAATTCCTATTTAGAAAGGAACCCCCACAAACGTAAAGCAGTTTTCCCATTTTTTGAAGCTTTTTCCCTGACACATTATGAGTTTCAGAGCAAAAGCGTACGACATAAAGTAAATGAAATTCGCTTCCATTGTGGAAAATTAAGCGCTAATCAAGAGTTATCATTTAATTTCAATACCTTCATTGTCTAAAAATGAGCTCGAAAACTATTAGCAAGTAAATAATTTCTACTTTTTCGGTGCGATAATCACACAGGAATGAAAGAGGAAAAATATCAAATAAATGAGTAAGAAGTAGATAGTCCCATATACCTGTGCGTTCTGAAAACTGAATTAAGATATCTGAGCGGCTGAGGGAATGTGGATGCGGAAATTGTCCACTTACGGAACACAAAGAAAATTAATCTAAGATAAGTTAAAAAGAAACGGACTCTGGGTAGTTATTGAAAGAGCTACACAAAATGTTTTTAACTATTTAACTATTGAATGGAATGTGGGGGACTTAAATCAAGTCATATTGATAGGTTAGGAAATACGACACTAGAAGCTGTTGCTGAGTTTTCCTATTTGGAATACAAAGTACGGTAACAGACAGTAACTGAAATGCTTAGGATGTAAAATGCAGGCTGGCAATAACTAGAAAAGCGTTTCTGAAACAGAAAAATTCCTTGACATCAATATGGATCCTTTGTCATGTGATGTTTAGAAGAATGCTGAAGATGAGATGGGTAGATCGAATAACTAATAAAGAGGTTCTGAATCACACTGGGGGGAACAAAAGAAATTTGTAGCACAGCTAGACTGAAAGGAGGGATCGATTGACTGAACGTGTGCTGAGGCATCAAGATCATATTCAATTTGGTACTGAAATGAGGTGCGTGGGGGACGGGGGTAGGAGGAGGTAAAACACTATTGCTTCTTTTTGTAAGTGTATCCATTGTGAATGACAAACTGCGACTGTGATTTGAACTGGCGTTTATCTGATAAGAAATAGACATCCAGTCAGTTTTTTACGATTTTGTCAACCATGAACACGTTTTTGAGGCACTGTAGGCTCATCTTCTGATGGAGGTGTTACAGAAATATTGTGTTGTGGACCAAGTGTAGCTGGATGCATTGCTGGTGCTGCTGACGGAAATGATGGAAATTTAGTAACTGGTGACGAAACATTTACGAATCCGTAAGTTTTTATTTTCGGGTACTTACAGTGCACTGCCTTGTGGTATTGTCATCGGATTGCTTCTTATAATTTGCATTATTGAGCAGAGTGCACAAATAAACACAGTATATAGCTGCGCTTCGTTTTAAACTGGCTCAGATGATGTAAACATTCAATATTTTTGCAAAGAATATGGTTATGATAGATATTGCACTTTACAATTACTACATAATAGTCTCTGGCAAGTGATGCATTGTATTATGATACAAATATTACTAGTACATATTTTACATTTTAGTAAATGTTGTTAGCTCCATACAAAAGTAAACAGCTAGAGGTGAATATTTACTACATAATTCAAAACTTTTTGTAAGTTCCAGAATACCATAGTCGTTACACACCAAGAAGAACAAGATTTATGCATGAAAATGAATTATTGGTATTTTTGTTGTATTTCTGGTGCCAAGATATCCTGACAATTCTGGAAGAAAAGGTTTGGCGTTGACTCAGGCTGTTCATTCAGGATTTTTTGGGGTGGTTTTAGTTCGTGGATGAAAATTTTCAATTAGTCAAGTAGTCTGTAGTGCTTTCTCAGCAATGTGTAGCACAGAGAGACTGTCATTGATATCATCAACAGAGTGTTCATAATGAGCAGCATGTGATGCAAAACTGGACTTACTTCAGTTTTTGAGTCGAAGGGCCTCCATATGTTCTTTGTAGCGTGTTGCAAAATTTCTCACTGTTTGGCCTATGAAGAAAGAAGAACATGAGCATGTGAGTTTGTACATGCCAGAATTTTTATGCCAATCTTTAGTGAATTTATTATTGTGAACAATTTTATTTTGTAGTTTGTGTCAGTGTGGAAGTATATTTTTGTGTTGTGTGCTCTGAAATGTTTTGCAAGTTTATATGACACTTTTCCAAGGAATGGAAGACAGACAAATTTTGGCGTTTCTTTCGTAGTTTGTAATGGTGATAGTGGTTGCTTGAGTTTACTTTGGATTTTTTCAAATAGGGTGTTTATCAAAGAGGCTTTATAACCATTATTTCGGGCTATAGATTTAAGTATGTTCATTTCTTTACATGCATCTTCTTCACCGATAGGGGTGCGGATCTTCAGGTATCCAGATGACCAGAAGAAAGTAGTTTTATGATGGTTCTGGTGGCATGAGGTATTGTTAATGGTAACACCACTGGTAGTAGCACTGTTGCTTTTGAACGAGTATCTTCCTCTGCTTTCATCGCTCCGATTAATGGCTGGAGTTCGTAACTCAAAATTTCATTTAATGCCAGTTCAGTATTCTCACAAATATTTACAGGGCACATCACTGTTCTGGAAAATAAATTTGCGTATGCGAAACTAAATTTAAAAAAACACTGCTAGATGGAAATATGATGAGTGATTCGAATATCAACACCTCATTCCTTGAATTGACTTTCCGTAGGGGCTTCCAAAATGCCCCACAGTTGAGAAATAATGAATTTCGAGAAAAAATACGAAATCGATATAAAATAGATTTCCTTTAGCGTTCTAACACAGTTTTATTAGGTCCCTAAAATCAACAAAGAACTTTTTGTTACAAATTATAGTTGGTGAGTCGGTTCGGGCGTAGCCCATCATCGGAATAGCAGCCAAATATAATTTTCAACAAATTATCTGCCGATTTTAGCGATCTAATAAAGCAGGCTTGCTCCTAGTTTACGTAATGTTCGCAGGACTCCTGAATGACTTACGTCGCCAATAAAGCGAATGAAAAGATATTTTCTTTTTTTGTGTACCAGTATAATCTAGCCGATTGTCAATAATGGCCGGTTTTTCTTAACTCTAATACCGGATGTGATTTTCTTTTCCTCTACTTCTTTATGGCTTTCCTGGATGTCAGTTACAACCGGTTTTCATACCAGTAAATTGCAAATCTTCTTTGCCTTCTTCTTTTTCTGAACATTTACTGCCTGTATTTCTCTATACACAAACATTTATTATGGAAATTCACGAAGAAAGTAATCTGAACATTCTCATGCATGGCATAACTGATATTTTTAGCCTAGCTTTAGTGACTCATAAGGTTTACTGCGATAAAAATCACTGACTGAGCCTGTAAGGACGCAACGTTCCTACTTCAGAAACTACTTTCAAAATTGGTGTAGTAGTGTGTAAAATTTCAGAGATGATGTATTGATTAAGTGAATTCTCTGGACTGTGTAAGAGTAATATAAAATCATATTCCTTTAATACGCAGACAAACTATTACTTTACAAGTCTATCATATGAATAACAAGTGGCAACGGTGGTGTTGCTAAACACAAAAGAATGTGAAATGGATCGTTTAATCCAGATTAAAATGTATCAGTATTTGGTTATACCATTAACAATCAACAACTAAAGCCATAAAAATCAAGTAAATAATTGTGGATGAAAGAGGTATTTGATAAAAGCTACAAAACTGCTTCTTGATACAAATCTTAGGCTTGGATTCGTTAGTAGGAAACAGTAGGAACAGATTGTGCTGACAGAATGGTTATGCATGCTGCTCTAGAATAATCCTATAATACTGACAAAAGGCTGGAATACTGACAAAAGGCTGTCAGAAAGAAGATATTGAGCATATATAAGGATAATGAGGGAAGATGTACCTACAAAATTTGTCAAAGCAGTTTTCAACCAAATATACCGGGCATAGAAAACTGCATCAGTGAATAAAATGTAATCGGTCTTATTTTTCTTAAAATGAAATCGTACTCGGCGAAGCCGTTCACGAATATTATTGATGTCGAATGAGCCAAATAAGGATAAAGAAGAAAAAGAAGGTTCAGTTTAATAACGAGGATAACGAGAGAGCCGGCAAAACCAATCGACCAATTACTTTGTTTCAATTGAAAAACATTACCATATCTGTTGTTTGCATATCTGCCAACGGTAATTCCAATACGGCATGAGAACACTACAGATATCAGCAGAAATGTTTTCAATCCACTGTCATTAAAATTTGCACTGGCTTCATATGAGTTCAGTGAGAATAACACAGGGCACTGTTTGGGAATTTGTGGCAAGTTCCTCTGGGTCCAAGCTGCTGAGGTCATCGGTCACTACGCTTACAGACTACCTACTAACGTAACGCCAAGGACAACACACGCACCTATGCCCGAGGGAGGATTCGAACCTCGGACGGTGGGAGCCGTGCGAACCGTGGCTAGGCGCCTCTCTCAGAAACTGTGATGAAAGTTGTCATTCTGATCATTCATTACCTTTTAACCTTGTAATGTCTTGGCTTAGAATCCAATGGCACTCAAGTAGAATTAGCCTCTCGTCAACTGTCTCTAATGAAATTATTGCTCATCGATGCTGTGCTATCATCCTCGTTCAGTGCACGTTAAGTTACCTAGTTTCAAGACCTCTGTTTCTTATATTCTTTGTCGTAGTGGAAGCGCGATACGTGATGCAAGGAAAAGGAATTTACAGCTAACTACTGAAGGACTGTACATTTCGCATAAGGGCCGCGAAGGCAACCGAAATTATGGCTCATAGGGAGGCATATAGATAGTCGTTTTTCCCTCGACCCATTTTCAAAGGGAATAGGGAAGGAAATGCGTAGTAGTGGTACAAGGTACCGTCAGTCATACAGCTTGCGGTGGCTTGCTGAGGATGTACGTAAGTTGCAGATGTGTAGCTCGAGTTGAAGAGGCTTGTTACAGGTATTCTTCGCAGTTTCGTTCCGAAGCTCGTGGTTTCGCGGTCGCGTTCTCTCTTGGTGAGCAGGGGGTCCCTGGTTCGATTTTCACCTGCCTTGAGATGACTGGATGTTTGTGTTCTCATCATCATTTCATCATCATTCATGAATGTGGCGTGTTTGGACTGAGCAAAGGTTGATAATTTGTACGGGCGCTGATAACAGCTCAGATGAGCGCCCCGCAACCAAACATCATCATCATCATCGCAGTTTCTGTTCATAAAGAATTGATCGATAATTAGGAAGAAATCAGAACAGTCGTCTTCGTATATCCGCGTTAGCAATACCTACAAGGGCTACATCCAAAGCAGTCTACGTGTAAAAATAAGCTACAAGGAAAAAGCTATTTAAATAAAAATAAATGCTTAATATAATGCTTTTTTAAATTGAAGTGAAACGTATAAAATAATTTCCTCTAGCCCCACAAAGAAAACTTCTAAAAATTTGTGATTGTGAATTTTTAAGAGCTTTTAAAATACCTGTAATATTTGTAACAAAAAGCATTTTCGATGACCATAAACTAAAGATGCCCGTTGAAATTGAAAAACAAGTTCCATAATGAATTATGTATGGTTTACTCGTACCTTATCAGAGGTGGAGACGATTCTAATATTTTAGTCTGTCTCACTGAAGTGAAAATGATATTCAAACACTTCATCACAAGCCTTCGTTCAACTGTCTGCCACGAAAACACAAAAATGAAAGTATGGTATGTGTTTTTCTGCTGAGATTAGTCAAGTGGCTCTGAGCACTACGGGACTTAACTTCTGAGGTCATCAGTCCCCTAGAACTTAGAACTACTTAAACCTAACTAACCTAAGGACATCACACACATCCACTGTAACGCCTAGAACACCGGCAGGCTATATGCCTGCCTAAAAGCCATAATTTCTGTTGCCTTCGCGTCCCATACGCGAAATGTACGTTGACGGCAGTACAATCCTTCAGCAGTTAGCTGTAAATGCCTTTTCCTTACATAATGTTTCGCGCTTCCACTACGACAAAGAATATATGAAACATAGGTCTTGAAACTAGGTAACTTAACGTGCACTGAACGAGGATGATAGCACAGTTTTATCGATGAGTTACGTTTGTTTGAACTCATAAAGGTATTTATTCTCGAAATTCTTACTTGATTCCAAAAATCTCTGAAATTCCCTTTTTGGGCGTACAAATCCGACGAATATCACTTCGGCAGTGCCAAATGAAAGAGCGAATAACGAACCAGTTCGAATTTTAGTTATTTATATGTTAATACTAGTGTTAGACAAGGCACTGCCTAAAAAAAATTGTCCGTCTTCGATTAGAGTATTCAGCAAAGAGAAAAAAATAACTTGCTTTAGACCAAAATATGTCAAGTCTGTATCATATTTGAGGCTTTTAAATAATTTCTGCTGAAGGCTCCTCCTGTTCGAAACCAGAAGATAAGCGAGACCAGTTTGAATCTCAGCGTCTTGGATACCGGGAGACGGTTTCTACATTTTACGAGCATTATAATCGCGCAGCATACCGTATTATTCGTTTCGGACCTCTTGATAAGTATGGAAGTGTGATTACGCATGTCAATCACATCGCGATTACGGGCAGCATGGGGTTCACGCCTGAGCCTCAGGACGTGCGCTAGCAGCGCATGTTGGGTGTTTCAAGCGTCACTTCGCGTCTTAATATCTCGGGATATAATGGGAATATTGCGATGCTATCAACGCCATTGTGTATGTGCTTTGTCATGCTATGGATTGCTGAAGAAAAAATATAGGAGGTCATTTTAAAAAAAAAAACATAAGTTTGTGTTAAAAAACACATATGCTTTCGTTTTAGAATGTTTCCAAATATGTACATTCATGGGCCCCAGCCCTACATTGATACCGGTGAAAGTCGTTTTCCAAAAGCTGTTATTGTTCCAGAGCTATTTTGGGTGGACAAGGTAGCGGGGACACCCTGTATAATTTGGGGGAAGTGTGCGCTGCTGAATTGCCCAACGGCCTTCCGCTGCTTCTGCAGGATCTACATCTAGATCCATACTCCGCAAGCCACCTGACGGTATGTGGACGGATGGATGGACGGGCAGACAGGCTGCAGCAACCTGTTGTCCGTGACAGGGCCGCTGCCTGTTACTTGACCCCGGAGCGCCGCTGTCGTTCCCTGAATCGCCGGCTCTGCTCGTACAGGTGTCCGACACACCGACTGCTGTCGTGTCCACGAGGTCAGCTGGGAAATACGCCACATATCTTCTTGTGAGCGGCTTTTCTGTTCACAGAACTATAAATATTACAAAACTTTCCTCTGCGCGTTTCGTCCCTTGCAGGTGCGTTAACTGACTGAATGACAGTACCTCGGATGGTTCGGAGACGACAACCACGTAGTCATACCTATCTTGCTTAGACACTTCTCCGAACTTTGGCAAGGTCGATTGGCACTAGACGTCACGGAACGACGAAACATTCCACAGTCCATTTCGTATGGCGATATCCACACAGACTGGCAAAGGAACGGAATGCGATTAAGTGAGAAAGAGCTTTAAGGCGTCAGATTTTGACTTTGGTGTTGGTGGGGGCTGTGTTAATAGTCTGCTAACATCGGATGTTAACCTTATGTCGCTGCGCTCGTCCATGTTGCAGTTGTGGGTCTTCTTTTTTGATAACTTCGCCGTTATGGCAACTGCGGAGGTTGCATGAGGTCGTCGATAGTCTTCCTATTAGTGTTTTTGCAGACATGGCGCCAAATATCTGAAAGCGGAAAGTCTTTTAGGTTTTACAATGCCTGGACAAGAAAAAAGCCAACTCTTTGTATAGATAAGAAGGTAAATAGATGAAACAATTTGAATTATAATCTTTCTTCCCCGAGTGAGAAAGTCCACTTCGGTTGAAGGAAAACGTATTGGTATTTCTTAAGTTATTTGGAAAAAAAGTCTATGAATTACCTTCTAAATATTGTATGATACAGTGTTCAAAGTAAATGTTTCATACTGCCCAAACTTTAATATTGAAAGTTGTAATTCAGAAATACGTTATGATATCAATTCAGTGGTTTGTTTGTAATGTAATTGAAACGTGGGACTTAGGTTAAGATGGAAAAGGAGTGGACGGAACCTATCAGTTACCGTTGGTTGCACAGTAAACACATACGCTTTATTTAAGGAAATAATTGTAAAAAAAATCGACATTAACACAAGCTACACTGACGGCTGAAGGCCTTATTAAGAAAGAAATCAAAATTATATGTCGGCTGTAGGCCATAAGCAATACTTCAGAATAATTAGCCGTTGAAGGCCTGAATTACAAGTCAGGAAGAAATGTTGAAAATACCAAAATAATTTTTAAAACAAGATTTTTTTAAAAAAAAATTGACTGAGACACAGGCTACACTGACGGCTGAAGGCCTTATTAAGAAAGAATTCAAATTATTTGTCGGCTGAAGGCCTGAATTACGCGTTGAAAATACCAAAATCATTTTAAAACAATCCTTCTGAAAAAAGAGGAAGACAATTACACGTTGAAAATCACAAAATCATTTTTAAAAGAATCATTTTTTTTTAAATTTACTGTAACAAAAGCTACACTGACGGCTAAAGGCCTTATTAAGAAAAATTCAGCCGGCCGCTGTTGCCGAGCGGTTCTAGGTGCTTCAGTCCGGAACCGCGCTGCCGCTACGGTCGCAGGTTCGAATCCTGCCTCGGGCATGGATGTGTGTGATGTCCTTGGGTTAGTTAGGTTTAAGTTGTTCTCAGCGTAGGGGACTGATAACCTCAGATGCTAAGTCCTGCAGTGCTTAGAGCCATTTGAACAATTTTTAAGAAGCATTCAAATTATTTAGGTTTTCTGCCAGATTTCTAGACGGAGATTCGTTGTGGAAACTATTAAAAGCATCTCGCACTGAAGTTCGGACTGAATTTAGAGTTTCTGTAAAACTTCGCTAATGTTGGGGATTTTGCGATCTTTTAAATTGGAAATGTGTTTTCCGTTGCTTCTGCAATAGTGATCTGACCTGTTTTGTATACCATGGAGTATTAGTACAGTCTCAGTAATTATTGTGGTATATATCTCCCAATTGTTGTATATACTATTTTGTTCAAATTTAAACCACATCTGGCCTAATTTTACTTCCGCTCTTAATAAGCAAGTTACAAACGCAAAAACATTTCACTTTACTATCATTTTTGTGGGATTTCGTCTCGGTATTCTCTCAGTTCTGTACTTCACATGCGACCGGGAAGTAAAGCTCCCTGCATCGCAAAAGCGACCATACACTGATATGTATGGTTATCGTTTATGGATCCGTTGAAAAGAACGGAGCCTGTCTTACTTTTTTAGGGGCACACCCAACTGGTGCCTCTGCTGTGTTCAGGATGGTCGTGGTAGGTTCGTCGACGTGTCTGTGGACGCAATATCAGAAGAATAAATTGTAAGACAACTTTATTTAGACAGCAACTTTCGTCCTTTGCTAGTCTTTCGAGCGGTCCCTGTAAAGACATTGCTTTCCCCGAAAGTCGATAGTATTTTTTTTCTTTTGTACATTACCTTGTCATAGTACGTATGTATCATTTATTTCAACTATCCTTTATTTGTTAATACGTCACACTGTTTCTTCATTCATTTTGATACTGTTTTATAGTTTATATTGTAAGAATATGAATGTTCTGGTTTTATAAGCTTTGTAAATCTTTGGTTAGGCCAGAAGTAGTACTGTGCCAGAGAGAGAGAGCGAACGACTATCGATAGAGAGTGTGCGAATTGTTGTGGTATCGTCGCCGGTTCACGGGTGGAGAAACGTTGCAAAGTTCGGCGTGAAAGACGGGGATACGCGGAGGAACAATTAATTACAGAGCGTCTGCTATGTTAATAGGAGATCGTGCATTATTAAGTTAACAGTGAAACCTGAAAAGTATATCGAGTGTTTGCGGTGACGATTTTACATACTGTGTGAACTTGTGACAATTAGCAGTGAACCAGACATCATTGTCGCCTGGAGAAACTAACTGTTAGAATTGCGTGAAAGTGGAACAAACCAAAATGTTAAGTAAAAGAACAGTGCTATGATTTGATCAAGAAACATTCTTAAATCATCCAAACTGTCTTAAAGACGACGACGTAAATTGAACTGATGTTTAACGGACTGTTATTTTGATAAACACATGTGAGTGCTTTTCTGTGGCAACACAGTGAAAGAACTGTGCGAAGTATTGGCATTAACCGGCTATATATCGTAAATACTAAAGACATTGCGTAATTCCGACCTACCCTTACCGCGTGATTAATAAACTTTTAATAATAAAACGTAGCGCGCGTAACGACAACGCACACACTGGAACTATAATTATCGCGCCAGTGCTGCCAGCTGATTCGACTACAACGGAGGCGTGGACCACCGCCGTAACTGGAATATTAATGAAACAGGAGGATCCATCATTACCTTCACGCCACGAACCAGGATTAACTTCAAACATCGTTCGTGCAGACCACCGCTGGCGTCATCGCACTGCCTGCAACAACAGCTAAGACATTAAAAGAAAATTATTACGGTCTCTCTCATTTCAAAATTAAAGACAATTGCAGTTAAATTATCTATTTTAAAAATACTGTCACAATATCAAGGGCCGGCCGGAGTGGCCGAGAGGTTCTAGGAGCTACAGTCGGGAACCGCGAGGCTGCTACGGTCGCAGGCTCGAATCCTACCTCGGGCAAGGACGTGTGTGATGTCCTTAGGTTGGTTAGGTTTAAGTAGTTCTAAGTTCTAGGGGACTGATGACCTCACAAGTTAAGTCCCATAGTTCTCAGAGCCATTTGAACCACAATATCAAGGTTCAATTTTGTTTAGTTCCAATAAATATTCTTTCCATTATTTCGTCTTGTTGACAGTGTTGACAACCCGTCAAATTAAAGTTCACTTAATATTTTTCTTTCAAAATTCTTCTCAGACATTTTGCTGCTCATCATAATTTTATTTTAATGTTTGTGTGTAACTTCTTTGGGAGTGAGTATGTATTTTATTTTTTTGTGCAGTAAAATTAGCTACTGTAAAATTACGTATATTACCAGCTGATGCTGTCCACCATTACTGCTTGAAAACTGACCAATAGTATTTTTGCACCTATTTTGTCATTGGCTGTCTGCTTCAAAACAAAATTACACATTTCATGGGCATCTAGCAAATGTGCGATGTCTGTATAGGCCCCTGCAATATATTTTTTTTCCTTTTGCATGTTTACTGGAAATATATTGACTTTAATTGTTCATTTTGGCCCCGTTAAAGTGATTTATCGCATCTATATAATAATTGTACTGAATTACCTAATTTATATTTTTTATTATGTAAACATTGGCACACCATATTTAGATTAAAATTGACGTCTTCTTGGCACCACATAAATTATGCACTTTGTGACAAAGACTAACAGGGGTAGTCAGATTCCTTGTACAGGTCATGTGTAAGGTGTCAGGCAAATCCAACACCTTTCATGAAATCCTGACATGATAGCAAATCCGGCAGTATGTCACATAGCTCCGAATAAATCATGACATTAAATTAACCAAAGTAATACGATCAACAAGTGAGCAAATGGAATACCACAGACTAACACAAGAACGCCTAAATGCATGACATACATTCCCATCATGAAACAGACGCAGTTCCGAGGGGAGAAACGAGAACAGAAGCCGAGAGCAGAGTCGTGTAGGCTAGGAGGCCCTACGATAAGGGACGGACACCCACGTCGACAGCCGACCGCCAGGACCACACCCCAGCCCATGTTAAAAGATAGAGCCATCCAGAAGAACAGTATAGATCTTACAATAACACTAAAAGGGCCACACCAGCTGCAAGTTTTAGCGCGACACTTTGTCGCGTCTCTGTTACGTAGCAAACATTAAAAACGTTGCCCGCACCACGAAAAGTATAACGTTTCTCATTGGATAGACAGAATTTTTGTAGGCGGAGCTTAAGGTTAACATTGAGACCCTGATTGGTCAGTTGAAAACAGCCAGATAGCTTTTCTTAAACCAACTTCTGTAAATTGCAGTAAGGAGAAGTTAGGAGGAGTTGCTTCCGAGACGGCGAGGTGTGTGGGAGCTGCGCCGCTCGCCGCTCCCTGATGCTGACTAACCACCGACAAGGTACTGAACGCACGCGATGCTTCACTCAGAACTGCACAAGTCTCATCTGTTACATCCCCTTTTTGCGTAATACTGGTGTCGACGGTTAATTAAACTTCGTGTTATTCACATTTGCTATTAGAATTTAAAATCTGAAACTCGATGATTTTTCTGTTATATAATTATTGAGAAACCACATCAGCCACTGTAATTTACTACAAGTTAAATAAGTAATTAAAGATAATTGAGGGTCACTGTAGACCATTTTTAATAGTTTTCTCTTTTATGAAATTTAATTTAAACTTAGATTATAGATGTCATATGGCATAGGTAATCCTTAGATCCATTGTAGAACTTGGAAACCCATTCAGGGCATATTCGTTCACATTTTTGTTGAACGTAGTTGGTTATTATCATCCTGTATTAAAATATTTCCTTTTATCAGTAGTACAATTTATAAACAATGTTTTGTGAGTAGAATAACATTTACAATGGTAAACTTAACTGCTTTTTCAAAGTTATTGTACCAGCTAACTAAAAATAGGAAAGCCTTGAACCCCTTCCACTCAGTTTAGTTAGTATTAAGATTCTTTTACAGGGAGTGCAGTGGAGCTGACGTTGAAATCATTATGTATTTGATTATATCATCGCTAGTCTCACTGAACTCTTCTGAACTTTACGTGTCATGTGTGGCCTGGCGTCTCCTTACCAGCAACAGGTCCCAGGTTCAAACTAGTCAATTCCCTAAAAAACACGCTCAGAGCATCGTTGCGCGAAAGTGGTAGGGAGACACGACTTACAGCAAACAGACACCTCGCAGAATGTTAGACATGTTTTACTATTTAAAAGGGTTTGTTTTTCAGAAGTTGAGAACCAGTTTCTTTACAACCCCCACGTCCGTCTGCTGCTGTGTTCCCCTGACTGTATCTCTGAGAGATACCGCGTTCTGGAGTTCTCGGGTGCCATAATGCCAGACGCTATCGACCTACCGTTCACTGCCCATCAGGTGACGTCACTGCCACGATGTGCTGTTCGCCGTGCCTCGCCCACTCTTCAGCAAGCCGGTGGTTAATCTGTGGCTGTGACATTCTAGCGTCCTGTACCGCAGTTCGGTACCTTGGTGACAGTACCCTAAGTGGCTCACCATTGGCAGTACTCGTTTCGGTCTCTAAGATGACTCCTGGCTGCTCACGAAGACAAAGTCAGCGTGGCGAAGATTTACAGGGCAACTGGGACAATCTTGCACAAACTGTCGCCAAACAGTAATACGAGAATCGAGTGCGAACGTAAGGAACGTCATCGATCCTCCTGATCGCGTGCATAATGGCCTCCCATCTGGCGTATGTGTTACGGTTCCGGAAGGGTTTTTGCTATCAGACGTCATTCGTAATGACCAAATCGTCCTCTTTTACTCCTGGCCGTCAACAGTGTCTCCCACTAACACATTTGCTTAACGGTTTGTATTGGTACGTTAAGCATCTTGACTACACCGCAGTAAGCGAAGCTACGAAGCGCACCGTGCTTGTTGCATAATGTTACGGATGCACCCAGAGACCGCCTAGTTTTGTCCCTGTCGCACAGTTCCTGCTAAGTCGCTCTCAGACAGACAATACCGTGCTGAACTTGCTGTTCTGCCGACCAGCTCACCAAACATACTCGCTTGCGACACACGAGACGGCTGTTGACATTCTGGCTTCGCTGCGGACGGAATACGCGGTTGGTGAACCTCCCAAACTGAACTGTTCTGCTGTGCGACAGTTCGCTCTCACATTATGTGATGATCACGTAACTAAGGGTGGCTTCAGTAATTAGCAACATGGTTTATAGGGTTACCGTATTCGTGTTTTAGAGACTGTTCCGTCGACTGTGTAAAACCTTTGATAGTGCTACCTTCAAACTAATTTTTCAGCGCTAGTAAACATCGATCCGTTGTTTAATAGCCAATCGTAAGTGAATAGATATCATTACGCCACAGGTGAATAAGGATACATAGCGTCTGCTTTTAACATTGACAAATTATGAATACAACTGTCCGGCAAAGCAAAATTTCGAGCTTTCAAATTGTCCATGACTTGTTACTTTGTCAGCTGGATGAGGACCTAGTATTATTTAACCTGCGATGCTATGCGCGATCGTTTATGGCAGGGAATAGATACTTATGATAGCACGATAGGCAGGCGTCTAGCATCAGGAATTCTGACGTCATGGGGTTGCAGCGAAATGTGTGCAGGAGGTTTCGTAAATTCAAGAGCTCCTTCCAAAATACGTTAGACTCGTTCTTCATTTCCTGTGCAAATTGCAAGCGACATCCTAGACTCAGAAAACGCCAACACAATTACTGGTTGAGACTTTATATTGGCAGCGGTACCTCTTAATTTCAAGAAGGAAGAAGAACTCATCCTGCAGACTTGATCCAATAACAACGACCGCCTACCATTTCTTGCCTTGTGAATTCTCTACGGATATCTCTCCTGCGGCCAAGTTTTCTTCCGAAGCTGAGAACGTACAAGCTAATGGACAGTGAATGGATTAACTCAAGGAACAAGGCCACGCAGAAAGACAGCGACCGTTAAAAGAGCGCCCCAATGATACAATACTTTGTAGAATGTTTGTTTCTAATATTCCATATAGTCTTCCGTTAATTTCGTGGTGAAGTACCTCCTGAATACAAAATTCCTTCTACCTTCGCTGCCCCATACTACTCACAGTACAACCGAATCCCTTGTCCTTCTGCCTTCCGCATTTCGGTTACTGCGGTGAATTCGTGAAAAATTTCGTTAATGGCTTCTTGATTTTCTTCATTAACGACGTCTACTCGCAGTGCAAATAGACCACACGGGTTACGCCTTGTCACTCTGCAGTAAAGTCGCCAATGTGCTAGTTCTCCTCTAGTAAATCTAAATCTACATCTACATTTATACTCCGCAAGCCACCCAACGTTGTGTGGCGGAGCGCATTTTACGTGGCACCGTCATTACCTCCATTTTCTGTTCCAGTCGCGTATGGTTCGCGGGAAGAACAACTGCCGGAAAGCCTCCGTGCGAGCTCTAATCTCTCTAATTTTACATTCGTGATATCCTCGGGAGGTATAAGTAGGGGGAAGCAATATATTCGATACCTCATCCTGAAACGCACCCTCTCGAAACCTGGACAGCAAGCTACACCGCGATGCAGAGCGCCTCTCTTGCAGAGTCTCCCACTTGAGTTTGCTAAACATCTCCATAATGCTATCACGCTTACCAAATAGCCCTGTGGCCTGTGGATCTTCTCTGTGTCCTACGTCAACCCGATCTGGTATGGATCCCACACTGATGAGCAATATTTAAGAATAGGTCGAACGAGTGTATTGTAAGCCACCTCCTTTGTTGATGGACTACATTTTCTAAGGACTGTCACAATGAATCTCAACCTGGTACCCGCCTTACCAACAATTACAACAATTAATTTTATATGATCACTCCACTTCTAATCGTTCCGCACCCATACTCCCAGACATTTTATAGAAGTAACAGCTACCAGTGTTTGTTCAACTATCATATAATCATACAGTAAAGGATCCTTCTTTCTATGTATTCGCAATACATTACATTTGTCTTTGTTAAGGGTCAGTTGCCACTCCCTGCACCAAGTGCCTATCCGCTGCACATCTTCCTGCATTTCCTACAATTTTCTAATGCTGCAACTTCTCTGTATACTACAGCATCATCCGAGAAAAGCAGCATGGAACTTCCGACACTATCTACTAGGTTATATATATATATATATATATATATATATATATATATATATATATATATATATATATATATATATTGTGAAAAGCAATGGTCGCGTATCACTCCCCTGGGGCACGCCAGAGGTTAACGTCTGTAGACGTCTCTCCATTGAGAACAACATGTTGTGTTCTGTTTGCTAAAAACTCTTCAATCCAGCCACACAGCTGGTCCGATATTCCGTAGGCTCTTATTTGTTTATCAGGCGACAGTGTGGAACTGTATCGAACGCTTTCCGGAAGTCAAGCATCTACCTGGGTCTCATGAACAAATAAAGCGAGTTGGGTCTCACACGATCGTTGTTTCCGGAATCCATGTCGATTCCTACAGAGTAGATTCTGGGTTTCCAGGAACATGATACGCAAGCAAAAAACATGTTCCAAAATTCTACAACAGATCGACGTCAGAGATATAGGTGTACAGTTTTGCGCATTTGTTCGAGGACCCTTCTTGAATACTGGGACTACCTGTGCTGTTTTCCAATCATTTGGAGCCTTCCGTTCCTCTAGAGACTTGCGGTACACGGCTCTTAGCCGTGAGGAAATGGTAATTAGCTGCCAGTTCGTCAAGACTAATTAGCTGCCAGTTCGTCAAGACTGGCTGAGCAACGTGTGTGTGAATTCCTAAGGGACCAAACTGCCGAGGTCATCGGTCCCTAAACTTACTCACTACTTAATCTAACTTATGCTAAGAACAACACACACACCCATGCCCGAGGGAGGACTCGAACCTCTGGCGGGAAGGGCCGGGCAATCCGCGACATGGCGCCTCTAACATCGCGCCCACTCCACGTGGCTTGTGGCAGAATGCAGGAAGAACAATATGCATGACTGCAGGAGAGTCATAGTAATCGGTAGACCGTCTCCCGTCGTCGGTACATTTGGTCCTTACTTCCATTAGCGGGGGCGTTGTGCCAAGGAATTGTGAGACCTCTGTTATCAATATACAGGGAGTTACAAAAAGGTACGACCAAACATCCAGGAAACATTCCTCACACACAAAGAAAGAAAATATGTTATGTGGACATGGGTCCGGAAACGCTTACTTTCCATGTTAGAGCTAATTTTATTACTTCTCTTCAAATCACATTAATCATGGAATGGAAACACACAGCAACAGAACGTACCAGCGTGACTTCAAAAACTTTGTTACAGGAAATGTTCAAAATGTCCTCCGTTAGCGAGGATACATGCATCCACCTTCCGTCGCATGGATCCCTGATCCGCTGATGCAGCCCTGGAGAATGGTGTATTGTATCACAGCCGTCCACAATACGAACACGAAGCGTCTCTACATTTGGTACCGGGGTTGCGTAGACAAGAGCTTTCAAATGCCCCCATAAATGAAAGTCAAGAGAGTTGAGGTCAGGAGAGCGTGGAGGCAATGGAATTGGTCCGCCTCTACCAATCCATCGGTCACCGAATCTGTTGTTGAGAAGTGTACGAACACTTCGACTGAAATGTGCAGGAGCTCCATCGTGCATGAACCACATGTTTTGTCGTACTTGTAAAGGCACATGTTCTAGCAGCACAGGTAGAGTATCCCGTATGAAATCATGATAACGTTTTTCATTGAGCGTAGGTGGAAGAACATGGGGCCCAATCAAGACATCACCAACAATGCCTGCTCAAACGTTCACAGAAAATCTGTGTTGATGACGTGATTGCACAATTGCGTGCTGATTCTCGTCAGCCCACAAATGTTGATTCTGAAAATTTACAATTTGATCACGTTGGAACGAATCCTCATCCGTAAAGAGAACATTTGCACTGAAATGAGGATTGACACATTGTTGGATGAACCATTCGCAGAAGTGTACCCGTGGAGGCCAATCAGCTGCTGATAGTGCCTGCATACGCTGTAAATGGTATGGAAACTACTAGTTCTCCCGTAGCACTCTCCATACAGTGACGTGGTCAACGTTGCCATGTACAGCAGCAACTTCTCTGACGCTGACATTAGGATTATTGTCAACTCCACGAAGAATTGCCTCATCCATTGAAAGTGTCCTCGTCGTTCTAGGTTTTCCCCAGTCGCGAGTCATAGGCTGGAATGTTCCGTGCTCCCTAAGACGCAGATCAATTGCTTCGAACGTCTTCCTGTCGGGACACCTTCGTCCTGGAAATCTGTCTCGATATAAACGTACCGCGCCACGGCTATTGCCTCGTGCTAATCCATACATCAAATGGGCATCTGCCAACTCCGCATTTGTAAACATTGCACTGACTGCAAAACCACGTTCGTGATGAACACTAACCTGTTGATGCTACGTACTGATGTGCTTGATGCTAGTACTATAGAGCAATGAGTCGCCTGTCAACACAAGCTCCGAAATCAATATTACCTTCCTTCAATTGGGCCAACTGACGGTGAATAGAGGAAGTACAGTACATACTGGCGAAACTAAAATGATCTCTAACATGGAAATTAAGCGTTTCCGGACACATGTCCACAAAACATCTTTTCTTTATTTGTGTGTGAGGAATGTTTCCTGAAAGTTTGTCCGTACCTTTTTGTAACACCCTGTAGACAGTTCCAAGATTTTCGTAGTACCTGCGATGATGGCAGATCGACTCAAAAAGAAATGTGCATGTACTGCAGTTACCGAAATGAAAAGATTAGGACAATTTCCCAGATATAGATTTTTAAACAAATAAAATGTGTGGCTAGGGGCTCCCGTCGGGTAGACCGGTTGCCTAGTGCAAGTCTTTTTAAGTGACGCCACTTTGGTGACTTGCGCGTCGATGGAGATGAGATGATGATGATGATGATAACACAACATCCAGTCCCTGAACGGAGAAAATCTCCTACCCAGCCCAGCATCGAACCCGGGCCCCTTGGCATGGCATTCCATCACACTGACCACATTTTTTTGGTTGATCTCATTTCTCTTTTTGTTCGTTAATGTTCGTTGTATTTGTCCGGGATGGACGTCCCATGACGCTTGTTCAAGTTCATCGTCGATCCATTAACTCAGTCTTTTATTATTATTATTATTATTATTATTATTACAGAGGACAGCTAACCGTCTGACCGAACGCACTGAGCAACCCTGCCGGCGCCACTCAGCTATCGAGGTGGACCAATAATTATAGAGTGTCTCCTTCGTGCGAGGATCCTTCGAAGACAATTTGCCGTTCGATATTCCCTTGTCTTCCCATATTACCTGTACGGTGGGGCAAGTGGGTGTCTGCAGATATTTTTGGAAGAAGCAACTCAATATTCTTCCAGTTAATGTTTTCCAAGGAATTCTCAAGAAATCGTTTTTCAATATAAGGAGACAAATAGTTTTTTCATTGTAGTAAATATTCCTGGGAAGTACTGATGCCACATTTCGTGGGACATGAACAATTCTTCTTCCTTTGCAACCACCAATCACTCTTATTCAGTATTGGCCACAATTAGTTTCAAATCCCAAAATGCTTGGTTACAATACTCGGATCTTCAGATGTCGTATCGATAAAGTTAACAGAAAATTGACATACTAAAAGTGTTTGGTGATTTTCATTGAACATCCAGCAATATTTCTAAACCAGTAAGGTTAACGAATGAGAGATCCCTATTGGTCAGATGTCATTACCTATTTAACATAACGGAACTCCCTGTTGGCTTGGTGGCGTTATACATTTAGCAGTAATGGCATGCTGTAGTCTGAAACTCTATAGGGAAATTATGTTCCTTGCTCGAGTCTAATTTAAGGATATATGTAATTATTTTGAGCTCTTAGGGCATAATGCAGACGTTCCACTACTACGAAACGTTTGATGTCCTTCTTTGCTAACGAGCGTCTCCATCACGTGATACGTAATACTGTGTGCTATATGGTTTTTTTATTCATGATTTTTTATTCATGATTCCAATACACAATATTATTCCTTACTCTTTTGGCTACAAAACCCTGTTTTTCAACATAATGTACGTTCACTGCGACAGCCTTATTCCACATTACTTGGAGGGTCAGTATGCCCGCCTGGTACCACTCTACTGGCGACGTCGGGGTCAACATCTTGCTTATTAGGAACCTCCCTCGTAAAGCGCAATTCCGCATAGATGTTCCTTCGTTACTCTTTATGGTCTTCGGTTAAGTAGCGGCACACACCTTTGACTACCCCAACTGGTGGACGAGTGTGTCACCACTACCAACGAAGACGTCCAGTTCTGGAGCAAGATGTTTGATTGTGATCCTTCGATGACCGCGAATGAGAGTGTCCACACGTTTCACATTGCAGGCGTCACAGCTGTGTGTGGCCAGCCGGCACGCGGGACATCGGAAAGGTTTGCACAACCTTGTGATGATAATACACGCCTCACCCAACGACTCACCATCATTTTGTTCAGTGCTAGGTCTTCGAGAGCCTATTAATATCTGCGATGCTCTAGGCTTTTGCCAAAGGATATCCAATAGCAGTTCTCGGTTTGGAACGCACAACCGTTATACACACATCAAAAATAGATTTTGCATCACCCCGGTTCCCAGAACTCCTGAAAATAGATGTTGACTGTGGATATTGTATCATAGACACAGTCCGTTCGACTGTTCAGAGATGTCACTAAACCCACCCAGAGATGTATACAACCATGCATGAACAGCACCAATTAGACTGAGGGGGTCTGACAGCCTATCAGTTCCAGTCATTCCACCAGGAAGGAGGTACACGGCTCGTGTTATCTGTAGTTCAACCATGCCTAGGAGGGCAATACCGCGGTTGGATCGCGTCCGCATTCTTACTTACTCCCAGGAAGGGCTCTCAACAAGTGAAGTGTCCAGGGGTCTCGGAGTGAACCAAAGTGATGTTGTTTGGACGTGGAGGAGATACAGACAGGAACTGTCGATGTCATGCATCGGTCACACCACCCAAGGTGCAGTGGATTACCGCTACATACGGATTATGGCTCGGAGGAACCCTGACAGTAACGCCACAATGTTGAAAATGCTTTTCGTGCAGCCACAGGACGTCGTGTTACGACTCAAACTCTGCGCAAAAGCCTGGATGTTGCGTAACTTCACTCCCCACGCCTATCGCGAGGTCCATCTTTGCAATCACGACACCATGCAGCGCGGTACAGATGGGCCCAAAAACATGCCGATTGGACCGCTTAGGCTTGGCATCACATTATCTTCACCGATGACTGTCGCATATCCTTTCAACCATACAATCGTCGGAGACGTGTTTGGAGGCAATGCGTTAAAGCTGAACGCCTTAGACACACTGTGCAGCGAGTGTAGCAAGGTGGAGGTTCCCTGCTGTTTTAGGATGGCATTATGTGGGGCCGACGTACGCCACCGGTGGTCATGGAAGGCGCCGTAACGGCTGTACGACAGGTGAATGCCATTCTCCGACCTAAAGTGCAACCACAACGGCAGCAAATTAGCGAGGCATTTGTCTTCATGGACAACAGTTCGCGCCCCAATCGTGCACATCTTGTGAATGACTTCGTTCAGGATAACGACATCCTACGACTAGAGAGGCCAGTATGTTCTCTAGACATGAACCCTATCGAACATGCCTGGGATTGATTGAAAAGGGCTGTATTGGACGATGTGACCCACCAGCCACTCTGAGGTTCAAGTGGTTCAAATAGCTCTGAGCACTATGGGACTTAACAGCTGATGTCATCAGTCCCCTAGAACTCAGAACTACTTAAACCTAACTAACCTAAGGACATCACACACATCCATGCTAGGCAGGATTCAAACCTGCGACCCTAGCAGTAGCGCGGTTCCGGACTGAAGCCCCTAGAACCGCTCGGCCACAGCGGCCGGCACAGTCTGAGGGATCTACGCCGAATCTCCATTGATGAGTGGGACCAACAGTGCGTGGTATGCCACGACGAATACAGGCATGCATCAATGCTAGAGGACGTGCTGCTGGGTATTAGAGGTACCGGTGTGTACAGAAATCTGGACCACCATCTCTGAAGGTGTCGCTGTATGGTGGTACAACATGCAATGTGTGGTTTTCATGAGCAATAAAAAAGGGCGGGGATGATGTTTATGTTGATCTCTATCCCAATTTTCTGTACAGGTTCCGAAACTCTCGGTACCGGGGTGGTGCAAAACTTTCTTTGATGTGTATAGATGCCATTTTGAAGCCTACGTACAGCGACGTCACCTATCGGAACTTCATGAAGAACGGGAATATTTCACGATGTCGCGCAACAAATTCATATTTTTTCAACCGAAACTGGACTAGAAAAAATGTGTTGCACTACTTATTGAACGCCCTGCATATTTATTGGTTTTTGTGTATTTTCTACTGCTTTCTATAAGCAATAAACAGCTGAGTGGACACAAAAGAATAACTAGTCTTTATTCTACATACTAAAATATTCAACAGCACGCCTCCGTAATTCCTGCAGCACTGTGAAAGCAAGAAAATAATAGTTACTTGAAAGAAGGTGCAATATTAGTCTGAACAATTCTCAGAGAGTGGCAAGAAATGGTACGACTTTGGATAAGCGTTCAACTAGGAGGGTGTAGCCTATAGTATGCGGGTGAGCTGCGTAAGCTTTAAACGATACTGCAGCTGCAAGTAAAAGGACCTTTGAAAATCAACTTCTGAAGTGTGGAGGGTTGTTCCTAATGGCCTTCGGCACCAAAAGCCGAAGTAACACAAAATATTACACCAGTGAGGCTAAATTAGTCTATAATAAGATCTTTATTGCAATGGTTACTACACAGCTTACAAACAGAAAAACATTTCACTCCACAGGCAAGGTTCACTTTGAGACTCCTTCACACCTTAGTCTTTACTTACATATCCCCTTTTGTCTTTTATGGTTGCAAAATGCCCTGGATAAATCCACTGACGTATTAGAGAGTGAGTTATGTAACGAAAGAAATTTGACATTCATCCTACGACATTTCCTCACTCTTTTGGAGGACCTCATATACAGTACTGCTGATATTAATCCCGTCCCAGCCACGCTGCCTTTATCTCACTCGCCGGTGCTTTAGCTATACACATAATACTTTGCTATGTCTTCAGCTACATTCTTCTTAGTTATGGCCAGGTTGCTGTTGTTTAGTCACTGGGCGAGGCTTGATTGATATCCATTAGTTATATTATAGCATAACTAGTAACGTTTCTAGTAGCACGGTATCAGATATTCCAGAGGGTCACACGACAATACACTCTGAACGTTCTTCACAAGAGTTTCATAGGAACTGTAGAGAAGCTGAGGTGCCCATAAACCAGACGTATTAACTTAAATTGGAAAGAGTTTCGTTGTATTAAGATCAAGTGAGGACGGAAAATAATTAGGCACTGTCGACTGTCAAAGAACTGCGATAAATTCTTGAATGTTATCTTCATGAATATAGTAAGTTCGTTCGACAACCTCTGATGACTTACAGTTCATTTGCACCAAAAACTAACCAAATTTTAGATTCCTTCGTCGTATTATTCTAGGTGTTTGTAATAGATGAGTGGGTTGCTACTGAAGTTATAGTTTTTCAGATACCATTCATTCATCCTGAATTCTACATCTCAGCCTCGAACCTAATGCTTTCGACGAGTTGCTTTATAATGTATTTAGTTAATACAGTACGAATACATTCTGTGAACTACGTACTCACTCAAGATCAATGGAATTATATACATTAACTAGGATGCCGCATTCTTTATCGAAGCGTCGTGTTATGAATTCCGTCAGACTGCAATCATTTGTGAGCCTGATTCATAACCACTCAGCCGCCGTCTACAACTCACAGTTGGATTGTTGCTTGGGCCTAACGGAGTACATCTTGCTCTTTTTCCAGTACGATTGTATTGAGGTCAGGTGGCCTGTAGGGCTGCACATGTATCTGAGGCATTCCAAAAACGTCTGAGATAAAATTACTCAGCAGATGGATGGCGCCTTTCACTGGTGAATGCGCATCGTATGCAAAGAAACAGATGCAATATGATCTAACAGTAACCTACTGTGCCGTTCGCCGGCGAGAGATGTCAGACGTTTCATGTGAACATCGCCATACGTCCAGCACCTACTTTAATGAACCCCTATCGCAAAGCAGAATGCTTGCTCTTCCCAGTCCAAAGCAGGCACCCAATGAGAGACAACGAAGTGACCAATGCCTCTGGGGAAACTAGCATGACCACTATTGCCCTCCCACTGCTGGTTACTTTCATCACAAATATTTATTCCGCTTTTATATATCAAACTGGTGGCTTGTAACTCGAAGTATCACAACTTTTTGCGAGATCTTTTTGACTGTTATCCTTGGTTGCCGACTTTCTAAGACGCCGTAGCCCTCTGGGCTGTTTCTCCAGATACCCGCGTCGATTCTGGTGCTTTTTTTCTTGACTCTCAAGACACTGATGTTAATCTAATTCAGTGCTTCCTACATCGACACCAGAACCATTCATTAACTATTATGGATGGTGGGTAACATTTCTAGATTGCATTCTCCAAATTCCTGAAACAAGAAAACAGCCTGACGGCCACAGGTAACCGGCACTGCATATCATTCAGGTTACTACACAGTGAACAGCTAACGAGCATTTGTGTGTAATTCAGCTTGTCTAGTGTTGACAAGGCCACTGTTATTCTTGCTAAATGAGGCAACGCTTGCGTGCCGAAGCCTCTGAGGTCGACCGCGAGAGAGTTCCACGACCACTTATGGTATTGGAGACCATCTGTTTGCTGTTCCCGAAAAAGAAACTTTTTAAGCCCCGAGCTGTACCACGAGTCTCCACAAATACACAGTCTGCTCCGCAACCCCAGAGCAGGCTTGCAGTATAGTATATTGGTAATGCTTCAATAAATATGTCCCCGCTCGAATATGGCCTTCTGAAACAGAAGGAACCATGGTCTCAATTTTTCCCAGCAACTAGGAGCCCAAAGAACCTACCCCCTAGTAATAATTTTCATTGTTTTATATATGTTCTGTCGTTTTTAGACGCCAAATTAATTACTGATGCCTCATTAGTGTAAAGGATTCCGAAGAGGAACGGTCACTATTCAAGGATAGGACAGGAACGGTGTCTAGTGAACATGGGCTCATAAATGCGTATGTTAAGACCCCTGAGCACTTCTTCATCTAGATACTGTGAAACAAATCTCTCCCACTTCATGCTCTTTGCTTTCCATGTTTTGAGAGGTGGTAGCGTGGACTAAAACAAGAAAAAAGTAGCCGCTAAACATGGATTCCAAACTACTGCTGCTATAGAAAAGCCAACGTTTCGGCCACGATTGCAGCGGCCTTCTTCTGGGTCCAATGGTGCCTCCTTTACATATAGGACACTGCATAGCTAGAACGCACCATTAGACCCAGAAGAAGGCCGCTGCAATCGTGACCGAAACGTTGGCTTTTCTATAGCAGCAGTAGTTTTTACATTATGACGCGGTACCAAACCCAGAAAACTTTTATGTCGACTGACACTGGCCACGGAAGCCTACGCAATTATATGGATTCCAAAGTTCATGCCGTAAGTGCAATGAGCAGTTGCTCATCTGAGCTACTGTCTAACACAGTTCTTCTTATGTACAAGTGCTCCTAGCTCTCGACGTATACGTATAGCATGGCCCATGTTTGCTAGACAATTTTTTTGTGTTTTGGTTCATATTATGTCACCTCAAAACATGAAAATAAAAGTGCTTGCAGTAGAACAGATTAATTTCGCAGTATCGAAGATGAAGAAAGTTCTCAAAGCTCTTAAGGTGCATTTTAGAGCCCATGGTTACTAGACTTGCTTCAAATGATGGTTCCTACCACATTCCTGGGTACTGACTATTCCTCCTGAGGCACTCTGTATCAGGTCCGCCCCTGCGACTAAATAAAAGGCTGTTTCTCCGACTGTCGTACGCGGTTCGCTTCTTTTTCGAAGCGTTCTGAGTGGCTATACTGGCAAGGTGTCTTCTCTTGTCGTATATATGATCAGCGATGGTACTGCATTTGCTTGTCCTCAATACTCCACATTTTCAAAACTTTTATTTTATTTTTGAGTCGACAGTCTTCTGATTGGTTTGATGTAGCCCGCCACGAATCCTCTCTTGTTGCAACCTCTTCTCCTCAGAATAGCACTCACAACCTACGTTCTCAATAATCTGTTGTGTGTACTCCAATCTCCCTCTACAATTCTTACCCTCTACAGCTCTGTCTAACACCATGTGAGCCATTCTCTGATGTCTTAACAGATGTCCTTCTTCTTGTCAGTATTTTCCCTATACCCCTTTCCTCATCGATCCTGCAGAGAATATCTTCATTTCTTATATTATCATTCCACCTTGTTTTCAAGTGGTTAGGACTGTAAAAGCCTTGCGAACGCCACCCTCATGTTCAACGAGCCCAGTCAAGCCTCTATAACCTAAATGGCTTGATCTTCCATGCCAACGACTGTCCTCCAATACTCCGTTACCATTTTTATCAGCTCCCGCAATGTATGAGTGTTGTTTAGCACATCCTGCTCCAAGTTTGACAACTGGGTATTCTGCCATTTAGTTCTCGGATATTGTAGTCCGCGGCAGTCCCAAATATCGTTTGCGGTATATTCCCACCAGCATGTAGCTCTCTCCTTCCTGAGCGTTCCTAGGTTCAGTTACTGCCCTTTTCAGTTGACTCCGTAATTGCTTACAGGACTTTAAAAAAACACTGTTCGCCTCCTGTACGTCTGCAAACACTCAATAAAAGATATTTTAATACCATCCACATCGCCTGTTATTGACAAGTATTCACCTTATTGCGTCTTGTATGGTTGTCCAATTTCGACCTTACAGGCAATTTTCAAGGACTTATGATAACCATAGATCGTAAAATTACGCAAGTATGAACAGGCAGACGTAGCCATACAGAAAGCGAGCACTTAAAGTGCAAGCGGCAATCTTAAGACTCGAATGTTTACATGTGGGTGCAATAAAAGTCATCTTCTTAACTGATGCCACGTTTTCTTTGCTGTAATTGTTTCTCACATACACAGAGACAAGAGTAGGTGCTCAAGAACGTAAATGAGCACTTACAGTGACCTGTGTTCTACAACGTGGCATTTGCAGTGAAGATGACTATTACCACAGTAATGTTACAAACCTTATTTAACCAAATTGTCCTACAAATAATGTAAAACCAGTAACAGAGAATCAAATTATCAGAATAAATTAGTCCCCATAAAATCCATAACAATGAGTCAGATTAAATCGGAATAAATTAATCCCCACCAGACAGTGAAATATAGATCATTACTAGTGAATATCAACATGTAACTACTTAAGACATTGATTTCCTGTGTTAAAACGCATGCGTAGCTGAATTAGAGCTCAGTGTGGGACTGGGTTGAACGCTACTGAGGCGAGTGATGTGCTGTAGGCCACAACGTCCCAGGAGTCCAGTCACCTCCATGTGCGGAGCGTGGCAGGTAAAATTGGCCAGAGCTTAGTTTCGTTGAGCGGGGGTGACAAAACGAAGCAATACTGCCACCGAGTGTCTGGAGTCAGATAATGTAGCCCCAGCACGTGCAGGACAACATGTAACACCATAGCTTAGACACTAAACACCTTTATTTTTTATTCATTTAGCTTTCTATTTTGTTCAATATCCCATCGTTGAACTTCTGTAATTAGTGTACGATTAATTCTATACTGTAATGAAGTGTAGTCTCCACAAAGATGTTTTGTCTTCCTCATATAATCTCTTTGGTTGTCTTTAAAATAAAATAATATTATTTAAATAGTTTTGTGTAGAACTATCAATAGATGCAAATGTTCTGTTTTATTTAAAATGTTTGTTTGCTGTTATGTAAACTGCTGACTTTCACTTAGGGTTCTTAGTTAATTTGTATGTAAAAGGTGTTGCGGTTCCCCTCGGGAACGAATCTCTGTAGCGAGCGCAAATTGCGGTTGGCCTAGGTAGAAAAGGTGGAACCAAGAGTCAGTCGGGGACGAGCTACCAAACTATCAACTGCTCCTGTAAAAGTCGTGTATTGTGCTGGTTCCGAGAGAGGCTTTTCCTGACGCTTTCCAATGCCTCGGATGGATGGATAAAGAGCTGGAACTATTTTGGATTTGGTATCTATCATCGCCACCAAGAAATGACAGAGTCCAGCAGTTCTACCCGCAAATCCACCTACCAACATTCAATCGCCACCGCATTGCGCAATCACTGTAATGGAACACTATACTAATGTGCAGCGAAGGATCAGCTCATAGAATGTTACAGTGAAGGTAAAATTTGACTGAACTCTTGTACCTGCAGTGATTTTTTATCCCTATGTCACATGTCCACTTGGGGTTCTTCCCATGATAAAGTGATTACCGAGTGTCCTTATTGATAAAACATTAAAGCCTACTGTTTTAACTAATTAATGTCTCTTGAACTTAGTAAAAAGAAAGTTAAAGTTAATGTGACAAGAGAGTGAGCTAAAGTACATGATGCTTGCTGAAAATAATTTTTCTATTAAAACTGCTTATTAATATGTTGTTGCCAACTTCAAAATTAAAAGTTCTTAAAACTGAGGCTTGTAAAGTTTTGCTTAGTAAATGATCACATTGCTGCCTATTGTAAATCGCAAAACATGAGTCAGTTTCTCACAGATATGTCAAGTTGTGTTCCACAGCAGTAAGAGTTGAGAACTAATACTATTGAAGGTTACATTTTCGTACTTGTTAAGAGCTTGTTTCTTTAGTGTATTGAAAGTGTGTTGAATATACTCTGCTACAGTGGTCAAGATTAAGGGCCTGCACCACTGAAAGTAGTTCAAATGCATAAAGTTACTTAATTATAGCAAATTTCAATTACTCTTGCTATTCAAGTGAAATTCTGTACAATATTGGATTCCTCTTGTGTATTAAAAGTGCATATTAATGTTGTAACAGGATCCATAGTTTGTCTATTGTGCTCATGCTGTATAACGATTATTAGAAAGACAACTATATATGAAAACAGTAACTTCTTTATTCAAAAGATAGTGAGAAGTAATCTGTTAGTGAATTCTATTTCATTTTCATTCTAAATAAAAAGGTGTTTAGTAGTGAGAGACTTAATCTATTCACAATAACTAATTTTGCTGTACACCATATTTATATATCATGCCAGATAGGAATATGCTTGAAAAGTAATATTGAACTTATGTCCAATTTTTTATTCTAAAGTGCACTGTTTTGCTAATAATATTGAAACCAATTAGTTTGACTAAGCCCTGAAGATAGTAGTGTGTATCGTTATCTGTTATATTTATGCAAATAGTTCGTATGCTCTATCTGTCAGCTCCAAACTTAACGTTAACATATGCAGGTGTCACAGTTCATCGCACTCGCATGTGGCAAAATATAGGTTGTGTTTGTCCGTTAAAGTTACTCATACCTACTTTCTTAAACAAGAACGTTAATCATTCTCATGCCTAATTAGGCTGGCGCCCTTTTTTTTAATTCTTTGAACAGTGTGGATAAGTAAATTATTGTTTGTTACTGTTTGAATATTTACGTAATACTGACTTTCACTTCCGATAAGCCACCTCCGTTAGGTACAACACGGTCAACATAACAAAATTCCTCTCAGAGGGTAACACTGCTCTGTTGCGTTATACCATAATTGCTTTAACGAGATAGTTTTATTTCACCAGCTGCCTGCAACTTTAAGGTTATGGTATAGCAGTAGCAAACGATAGCGGACAATAGTGTTATAAACAGAGTTTGCTTTCACAAGCCGAGTTCACGGATAGCATGCTGCATAACATCAAAAGGCACGGACAAAGTGCTACTGCAGAGGGGAACAGTGGGAAGCCAGACTTAGCGGAAAAACACAGGCTGTTGAGATAACATCTTATGCAGTGGAACACGAACAGAGAGTCGAGACTTCTTTGTAGTGCTTGAGACACAGGAGACACATGGAAGGATAATGTCAAACTGAATGTTTAAAGAAACATGAAGACTGCTCCAATTGATTCATACAAATAATCTAGGGGTGGTAGTACGGAGTGCAACTATGCTTACAGAGGTCCAACCGTATTGGCCAGATCATAAAGGTAGGTATAGAGACTAACAAATTATTTAGTTGTTTAACCGTCTGAAATATATGTAAGGAATGCAGTCCAGCGTCTTCTAAGACAACATTCCGCCAATCAGAATTACACAACACTGGAATATACAGAGCTTAAAGTTTTCCTTGTAGGATGCACTTCACTTTTGTGTTTTATCAGGCCTTCATGTGAAGCTTCATCAAAACTTCTGCTTCTTTGGGAGGAGAGACTCTCTTCTGACTGACCTGAACTTAGACGCAGGCGGAGACGAGTTATTTGGTATTGAGCCACTTCAGCCGCCACTTGCTGATTCCAAGAATGACGAAACCCAATTGCAAAAGAGACGTGAACTGTAGGGGGAGGCGAAGTTTTTGTGACGATGTTCAGTAATTACACTCTTCATTTCGAAGATTTAACTGCAGTTAAAATTTCAACATGCTTTCAAATCTGGCAATAGATGCGTCGTTATATCCTTCTGAAGTATTTACTCTTTGTGCTAACCTATGGCAAACATTGTATGACCTCCACGAATGTAAGTGATTTATTCAGATACACACTACTTCTGAATTTTCGTGCCAGGTCATCCAAATTTGTGAAGACATTAGTTTATCGATTTCTGTTATTGTTCAATGTGTCTCTTGTGGAATTTGATTACTTATTAGTGATAAACTAAATTCATTGAGATCATTGTTTGATTCAGAAGCCTTGATCATTTATCTGATGAATGATGATTTACTTCTATCAAATATTACAGGGCCAAATTAATTTATTTAACTAAAGTACCCAATTTGATAGGCAAGGGCTACAAACAGCTTAACTCACAGATTTAATTTTGATGTTTGCACGTCATATAGTTGTCTCTGAATCGGCTATGTCCTTCGTTTTATGATTGGATACTTTTACAATACAGTGACGGCAAATGCACTTGAAAATGGCGGGTAATGGCGAAATTGTCCAATCGTGCAAGATGCAATAACCTGAAAAATTATTGACAATAAGTGACATGGGTACCTTCAAAATGTCTTTTAACAAATGTACGTCTTTGGCACCCCACATGAAAAAAAAAAGTTTTTTCTTATCCTCCTCTCGACGTAACTTCGAAAACGTCTCTCTTAACCTCTGCATGTCATTCCTCATTTCTCACATACCATATGTCAGCCTTAACGTTCACCGGGGACTGGTGAGAGTAACATCGCCTTGCCTGGTGAATAGCACTCCATCTTCAAATGCTGGTCCAATAGTGCTGCTACCCCACTCTCAGTAAAGTGGTGTAGCACTACCAGAATTGGGTACCCTTGCCTCCCATTTTTGACACGCAGTAACCTCACAAAAGACACCTGTAACTCCCCTTTGAAAAAAACCTAACAGCCCCCAATCTGCTTCCTTGACTGAAAGTACTAAATTCTCTGAAGGTGATAATATCTTTGGCAAAAGAAATTAATAAAAATTCCAGCAAGAATGGTTATTCCCCCATACTCCCTTTTCCAGTGAAATCACACAGTGATACGATTACCAGTTGATCTCTCCGCCAGCAGAACAATAATATGTTACAGCCCAAATTATCCTTACGCATTAACTGAGTTGAAACACAAAAAATGATGCTCTATAGTATCCTTTCTTACATTCACGACCTTTACCTATACAGTATTTACGTGCAAGTGGCGCAGATCCTTGTGCTCTCCCCTCGCTCTATTTTCTCCCACTCTGTTCTCAGTGGTCAGTGCCAGTACCTGCGGCAATGAATCCGGAATGCCTCGGAACGGTCGTCGGCGTCTAGCATGACCTATAGTTCTTATCGGCAATTATAACTTACGTGTACTCCTGAACTCATCTCAGTCACCTGCTACAGGTACAACGTGATAAACTTCTTCGTTCTTACCCTTTGGGGTATACAGACTCGATAGAATCACCCATTTCCCGGTTCTACACTCTGTCATCTTCCCCATACTTTTCCTTACCATTTCAAGGAATTTGGTGCTCACCCTTCGTATGCGTTTCCTGAAGTTCCATACGGCTCTCCGTTACTCCCGATCTTCAGTTTGGCTACATCAAATGACAAAGATATTTTCTTTCCATCACTGCCTCATGTGGAGAAAGACCAGTGTTGATGTGCACAGGTGTCACTACGTATGGTAAGTAAATATACCAGAAACTGATCATCCTAACAGTAGTACAGTGTACCTTGTTCTTTCCTACCATTAGCTTGAGAGTGCAATGGGCTGGTTCTTAGTTTCTCAAGAAGCAAAAAGTGACCAAGCTCCTTCATCAAATCCGACATTGGTCCATGATTATCGTCTCAAAGGCCCCGAATTTCAGCATCCACTTATTCACCATGGCCTCCACTACCATTCATTCAAAATTGTCTTATAGAAAGGTCCTGAATTATCTGTTCCCATTCTCTCGAAAGATTTGGTGGCCCCTGGTAATCTCTGTAGCGGTATTTGCTGATGGCCTAGAAACATGCGTTGTCCACAGTGAATGCACCTTCTTATATATTGGTCTATTTCCCTTTACCCCGTAGTTCACCAGTAATTCTCTGCCCCTTCATCTGCCTATGACCTCCGTGTCTAGACAGAATGTGATCATCTGCTTCCTTCAGTTGTTTCAGTCCGCCAGTTACTACTATGCTTGGTCCCCGTTCAATTGACCTACGCAACGAACTGTTATGCACAATGAACAGCGGTTATGTTGTAAACAGCGTGCAGCTCACTTTAGCGTCTTGCATTTTATGCCACTCCACACGGCTGTGATCTAGTGCTCGCACATCCATAACCTTGGTGCTGAGACTGTCCAAGTTTCCATGCTTCTTGCTTGGTTTATGAATCACTTCAAGGTCTCACAGACTGTCCACGTTTCCATGCTTCTTTCCTGGTTTATGAATCATGCAAGGTCTCAGATTCACTCACTTGCTAGTGTCAATACCCACCTAATGTGTCTGCTTGAAGAGCCCTTCAATACCGATAACTAGTTTTATACTGGATGATGGATTATTGATTTGAACTTATTGCCATACGTATAGCACCTAAAATACTTAACACTGTACGTCAAGATCAGCATCTCCATTGTGGAGTAATTCTTCTCAGCTTTCTTTCACTGCTGTGAGATCTAAGCCACGGCATATTCCTCGCCGTATATTACTTGAATGTAAATGTAGCTCAGAATCTGGTTGAAAGCATGACATCATACTAAGTCCTTTTCACAATACAGAAAGGTCAACACTGGACTTGACATCGAAGCCTTTACCAGATTCTCAAATGCAGCTTGAAACTTCACTGTTAACAGGAATTTTATACTCCTCTTCAGTAAAAATCCTCCACGAATTTTCTATATTAGTCTGCCAACCCCAAGACTGATTCCAGGTTCTTACCCATCTGAGGAGTAGTGAAACCTCTCACTACGTCTTAATCTGGGGCCCGTCTGTAACTCCTCTGGTTAACTGCGTGTCCTAAATAACGGATTTCTGTCAGGGCAAAATTACATTTCTCCATACTTAACGCAAGGTATGCGATATATAACCTGTATATATTCCTTCATATCCCTTGGAAACATAGTTATACTGGCGAGGTACACCTCGCGATACGTTGTTGTTGTTTCAAACAGACAGTACTCCGTCCAGCACCTACCAAAACGTGGCTGGTACATTTTTCAAACCAGACGGAATCCATTGTTAGCCATAAGGTCCTCGAAAATGCAGACTTTGAGTGATCATCCGAAACTACCTCCTACTGAAGGTACCCCTTGTTAAATCTATAGTAATGGTGTACTTGCACTGCTCAAGTTATTAAAGGTTCTCATAACGTTAATGGTTTACTACTTAGATACTGATAGTCGCAACAAATCTATATTTCCTTGATCCATCCGCTGTGATTTTTGGTACATCAACGACAGGCTAGTGCTGTCCTTTATTGTGCCATCGGTCAGTTCTTTGTTAATGAAGTTTTTCATCGGCTGTAAATGCAGAAGTTTGCGATACACTTTGTGTTATGGAGGTGCTATGCTCCGTGTTGGCATTATATGCTGTGTTATGGGCGTTGCTTGTAATGGGCCCTGAAGATTAAATAGGTCCTCAAATTCCAGCAGTAATTCTTCTATTGATACCCTCTATATTGTCTGCAAATGCTCTACCTTTGCAAGAAATTCCTCGATTAATCTTTAATGATTTCGTGTACTGTTTAACTGGTTTATCTCTCTTGATACTCGAACCTTGTGCATTGTGACAGCATTTCACTGGATATAGATTCTCCGAGTGGAACGATGTCCTCCTGTGTTCCACCAGACGTTGACAGAGGTTACTTTTGGCAAGATGCTTGAACAGGACGTCTAGCCCTAGGATTGCGCAGTAACCTTCACCTGCATCAGATACCACTTCCACATACCCCAGAAATTGTTCCATCCCAACATGAAAAGTCAACAGTGCTGAATCAAGTGATTTCATATCGCTTTAGCCCAAACAACCTATAGCGTGGTGGGCTTAGCTGTTTTCTACTTGCACAGTCCAGACTTGTCACAGAAACATGTGCCCCCGTGTCTAACAAAAATCTGTGGATCTTACAACTCCAATTACACCACACTCCACCTGTGCATAAGTCTTTGCCGGTCGCTGTGGCCGAGCGGTTCTAGGCGCTTCAGTCTGGAACCGCGCGACCGCTACGGCCGCAGGTTCGAATCCTGCCTCGGGCATGAGTGTGTGTGATGTCCTTAGGTTGGTTAGGTTTAAGTAGTTCTAAGTTCTAGGGGACTGATGACCTCAGATGTTAAGTCCCATAGTGCTCAGAGCCACTTGAACCATTTTTTGAAGCATAATCTTTGTAACATTGAAATTTACGCCACCCAGAGGACTTGAACAGCTTACGTCCGCAGAGAAAATCCTTCGTCTATTGCACACCTCTGTAACTATATCTATTTCCTTCAGCACCATAGCTATCCCGATGTCAGCATTTAGGTCTTTCCGGGTATCTGGCCGAACCCTGCTACACACATCGCGCGGCAGATGCCTCAGGAAGGTGTCCTTTGCTCTATTTTCTTCACCTTACTCTACGTCAGTTCATAAGTAAGGACATGAATCTTCCGTTTCGTATCGATCAGACACTCCACGGACTCATTCTATTTCTGTAATGGCCCAATCAATTGCTCACGGAAACATTTGTACCATGACTCATAGTATTCTAGTAGATCATATGTCAGTGTGATCCTCAGATCTTCATGACATGTAACAAATGCTTTCACTTCCCGTGTCAACAATAACAACCATTTTCAGTCTTTGGTCATCGGTGCAGAACTCGGTCCTCGTCGCCACTGCCACGTTATCAAGGAAAGACAACACTTCCTCAGCTGACTTGCCAGAAAAAGGGTAATCAATCTTGTGGCGGCTGAATCCAACAGCAGAATGTCAAAATTGGATGACGCCCTATCGTCCCTCATAGGCACCATTTGCATAAGCATCTTTGCGTTGCCTACCAACAGCTGCGTACTTGATTTAGTAGTGACCAAATCGCATCCTGTCAAGAATATCCTGCATCTCCCACTCTCCCATTGTGCAAGTTCATCCACTAACCTATAACGCACAACCAAGTATAACTAAGAGCAAGACAATCATTACAAAATAATGGCCCAAACACTTTCAGCTACAAGACACTCACTCAAACTTCAAATCGTGTGCCCCTTGACTTGGTACCACCAACTCAAACCACAAATAGTGTGCCCCTTTGGCTTGGTACACTGCCCAACAGTACATTCATAACGATGGTGTGTGATACACTTCACTGAAACTTAGTCGGCATGTGGTACATTTTGACCTATCAGGTTTCACTATATGCACCTTACTGGCTGAAAGTTGTACTCCATAGAATTTCAATGAAATTGTGACAAATCAGCCAGTTCCTTCGTCTTCACGAATGCTATTTTCAGATCTCGTTAACAGTCGCGCCTTGTTCCCACCTTCCCAGCAAACGAACTAGGAGAACAGAAACAAAGCAGATGGTCACATCCAATCCATGGGCTGGTTGTGGTCTATGTCATTGAAAGCAGTGCTTTGGTAAAAACAAGTACGGACTCAGCCAGTAAAAATACTTATTTTCAGTCAATGTTATTTCAGTCTGGCAGTCACCATCTACGAGAAAAGATCTACGCTGGTGAGTGACGTCGCATGTTTCTGCTAGAAGCCAATATGAGACTTGGCGTCCACTAACTGTGGGCTACTGCTAGGTCTAAGTCCAATGCTTTGGACTTAGCGCCTTCCTACCAGTTGCCCACCTCCAGGCTCACTTCAGCTACAAGCTGCAGCCAGTCCTCTGCCCTGGAGGACAACTGTTTGAGACCAGGCCATTGAGCCCCTCAACCCCTTCACCTGTGCAGGCGAAACAATGTTGCACGCCTGCGTTAATGGAGGGGAGGGCGAGATGCTACAGTAAGGGATGTCCTCGTCTACTAGGAATTCTGCACCTATGCAACTTGGCATGTCCTACAGAGCTGTGCACGGATAGCTACACATACTCGACACGTCAGTATTCCATCCAAAACGCTGACACAGCACAGCTGTGGCCGTGACAAAATGTTGGATCCAGCCACAGACGTCCATCTTCGCGGTGGCTGATTCAACCATGCCCACTTCTGTCACTAAAAATGTAATGACACATAGTAGATGATTTCTACAGTGGCAGGGTTGAGAGGAGGCAGGGGGGGATTGTTGTCAGGGTGATGAACAATGGTTGCTCAGAGAAACATCGTTGTTAGTCATACATTTAAACAATAGGAACTATGAGGTTTGTAGTGATACTCAGCAGGAGCAACGGCCTCCTGGACGTTTGCTGAAGGCAGCGGAGGCTTGGTTGGTTGGCTGGCTGGCTGCTTCGGGGGAGGGAACCAAACAGAGAGGTTGTCGATCGCATCGGATAAGGGAAGGATGGGGAAGGATGTCCCTTCCAAAGAAACGATCCTGACATTTGCCTGAAGCGATTTAGGAAAATCACGGTAAACCTAAATACCTATATCAGGATGGTGGGACGCAGGTTTGAACCGTCTTCCTCCCGAACGCAGAGAGTGGGAATGCGCTGATGCAGTGGGAGGCGCGGGTCCGGGGCCTACTATGATGTCAGTGGCTTGGCAGAAATGCTGACATGTGGAGTATGCGGCAGCACAGGTCTGCAGGTCAGAGCACTTCGCATGAGACGCAGAAATCCACTGAAGTTCTTGTAGATGAGGACAATCCTCATTGCAGCGTCTCCCCCTCCCATACAGTAGCGCAGGCTTACAGCATTATTATGCCTACAACGGTCAAAGGGGTTGAGTGGCTTCACTGACCTGGTCTCAAACTGTCGTTCTCCTGTGCAGATAACTCAAAAAATGTCTCAAATGGCTCTGAGCACTATGGGACTTAACATCTGAGGTCATCAGTCCCCTAGAACGTAGAACTACGTAAACCCAACTAACCTAAGGACATGACACACATCCATGCCCGAGGCAGGATTCGAACCTGCGACAATAGCGGTCGCTCGGTTCCAGACTATAGCGCCTAGAACCGCTCGGCCACTACGGCCGGCGCAGATAACTGATTGTAGCTTGTAGCTGAACTGGAGGTGGCCGACTGGTTGGAAGATGCTAAGTCTAAAGCATTGGTTCTACAGCTAGCAGTAGCCCACAGTTAGTAGACGCCAAGTCTCATGGTGAGTGCTCGTAGAACCATGTTATCTGGCTGACTAGTATAGCCTTCGCCACGTAGATGGTGGCCGCCAGACCGAAATAACTTCGTCGAACAGATGTGCAGAACTATAGACCTATATCTCTAACGTCGATCAGTTGTAGAATTTTGGAACACGTATTATGTTCGAGTATAATGTCTTTTCTGGAGACTAGAAATCTACTCTGTAGGAATCAGCATGGGTTTCGAAAAAGACGGTCGTGTGAAACCCAGCTCGCGCTATTCGTCCAGGAGACTCAGAGGGCCTTAGACACGGGTTCACAGGTAGATGCCGTGTTTCTTGACTTCCGCAAGGCGTTTGACACAGTTCCCCACAGTCGTTTAATGAACAAAGTAAGATCATACGGACTATCAGATCAATTGTGTGATTGGATTGAGGAGTTCCTAGATAACAGAACGCAACATATCATTCTCAATGGAGAGAAGTCTTCCGAAGTAAGAGTGATTTCAGGTGCGCCGCAGGGGAGTGTCATAGGACCGTTGCTATTCACAATATGCATAAATGACCTGTTGGATGACATCGGAAGTTCACTGAGGCTTTTTGCAGATGATGCTGTGGTGTATCGAGAGGTTGCAACAATGGAAAATTGTATTGAAATGCAGGAGGATCTGCAGCGAATTGACGCATGGTGCACGGAATGGCAATTGAATCTCAATGTAGACAAGTGTAATGTGGTGCGAATACTTAGAAAGATAGGTCCCTTATCATCTAGCTACAAAATAGTAGGTCAGCAACTGGAAGCAGTTAATTCCATAAATTATCTGGGAGTACTCATTAGGAGTGATTTCAAATGGAATGATCATATAAAGTTGATCGTCGGTAAAGCAGATGGCAGACTGAGATTCATTGGAAGAATCCTAAGGAAATGCAATCCGACAACAAAGGAAGTAGGTTACAGTACGCTTGTTCACCCAATGCTTGAATACTGCTCAGCAGTGTGGGATCCGCACCAGGTAGGGTTGATAGAAGAGATAGAGAAGATCCAACGGAGAGCTTCGTTACAGGATCATTTAGTAATTGCGAAAGCGTTACGGAGATGATAGGTAAACTCCAGTGGAAGACTCTGCAGGAGAGACACTCAGTAGCTCGGTACGGGCTTTTGTTAAAGTTTCGAGAACATACCTTCACCGAAGAGTCAAGCAGTATATTGCTCCCTCCTACGTACATCTCGCGAAGAGACCATGAGGATAAAATCAGAGAGATTAGAGCCCACACAGAAGCATACCGACAATCCTTCTTTCCACGTACAATACGAGACTGGAATAGAAGGGAGAACCGATAGAGGTACTCAGGGTACCCTCCGCCACACACCGTCAGGTGGCTTGCGGAGTATGGATGTAGATGTAGATGTAGACTAATAACGACGAGTATCTATGCTGGGTACTTGTTTTACCAAAGTACCGCTTTCAGTGCCGTAACAAGCACATGGATTGGATGTGTAGCAACTGGCCTACCAATACAGCAGTCAGTCTGCTTTTCTGCTGCGTCATTACTGCGGTACTGGTCCCTTGCCTATTTCACAATGCGGTAATCGGTCAGTGACGTTGCTGCATCTGACATAATGGCGTTTGGTCGGTTCTGATCTCGCCTGCTTCCATGACCTTTTACGAGAGCCTTGGCAGAATTGCTATTTTGCTGAGTGGGGCTGAAAAATAGTGGCGGCGCTACAGCGCGTTAATATTGTTAGTCATGATGGTTTGCACGGTAGCTATTTGAAGATTCAATGTCTGTCCAGTTATCCTAACAAGCTTACCACATCATGCGCACAAGTTACAGTTCCATCAGTGTGGCTTGTGAATGGCCAACCAGAGTGGGGATTGCCAGTCACCTCATCAACGACTTTTCAACTTGCCAAGATTATAGAGCAAAGTATATGTAGGCTTGCTGGCTCTCTTGATTGGTATCGGTATAACTTTTGCCAATTTTGTGGCAGAACTTGACCGCTCACAGTTATTTGATAATTTACTCTAACGTACCTCGTGATGTGGACTTTGAGAAAAGTTTCACAAACTGAACATACTGACAGAACCACTGCTCAGAAGACAAGTGTCTCGCACCACTACACGCTTCTCCCTAGCACCATCTAGCTTAACACACTGTGACATTCAGGAGCCTCACAAAAGTATCGCTAGCTGTCCTTTATGACGCCCTATCTCATTGAATGAAGTCTGCGACATTGGCTACGTGCTAATACTTTGCTGCTCTGTTGCATTCCTGTCATGACTTCACTCTGAGTTGGATGAAGAACTTAGAACACTACTGTATCACAGAAACTAAATATTAGTCGCGTATGCACAAAATTATTTAGGAACTGCTGAATCAGTTTACTGAGAATTTTACTCGCAATATCTTATAAGAGCGACCTGTTGTTACGGAAGCCATATCTTGCGTTATGGACGGTCTCTTCTTCGACCACATAGGGAGTCCCGGGTGCTACACATGTCTCTGATGCTAACGACGCATTCAGACCTCCTGCCAGCGCGCCCCTGTGAACCCTGCTTGTCACAGCTCTTGCAGTCTCCGGTAGCGGATGTCATGGACTACACCAAAAGACGTCGTCCTCGCGTCACTCACTGCGTTCGCTTGATCTTGCGCCAAGTCTTCTTAAGAAGAAGCACACAGATCTCGGAAGACTTACAGTGACAATACATCGATACAGCACGATGCTACTAACCTTAACAGGTAGTCAACAATCGTATTGCATAACCGCTAGCAGGTGAACTAGTTTGTATGGAGTACAGTTCAGAAACCGATCTAACACACCAGCCGTGAAGGGTTCATAGCATTCAAAGTTAGTTTTCAACATGTTCGAACTTGCACATATTACAAAAAAAGTGCTAATCACAGGTTGAAGAAACCGCTTCAGTTGTAAATTACTTTATTTTCACACGACAGGTTTCGGACTGTTACAAGCCCATCTTCAGGTGTCGTAGCTGTGTTGTGGTCCCCAAGCGCCGCGTCTACCAGGCGAGGTGTGCTACCTACAAGCGCAGAACAGGGAGTAGCGGATGCGAACTTGTTAATGTTGTATTCATTTCAAGGTCTGATGTATCAAGCTACCTCTTACACTACGCATGTAATTTACCTGTTCTTTACCATACATCTTGAGAGACAATCAAGGACTAAACAATGCTGTGTTACAATAATATTCAGGGTGATTTCGCTGTGATGTTACAAACATTCAGGGATGATGAAGAAGGGTAAATGTATCAAAAATATCTGGTAAACTTTGGCACTAAAATGCATACCTAGAGTTATGAGTATTTGTTCATCTTCGCTTCTGTGAAACACCCTCTTCTGTGGTGTATGCATTTTAGAGCCAATCTTTACTAGACTTTTTTTTCTTGTTTTCTTCAGTACTATGTTCTATCAAAGTATGAAGAGAAAGAGCTTGCAGTAGAAAAGATTTCCTTCGCAGTACCGAAAATGGAGAAGTGCTAGTAGACATTGAGATACGCATGTTAGAGTCCTCGTTTACTAGAATTTTTTGATACATTTACAGTTCATTATCCGCGAAAGTTTGTAGCATCATTACGTAATCTACGTATATATAAACTAATCAGACTGGGTCCGACTGTTTACTAACAACGCTTTTGTCAGTAAGCAAGTGTTATCAATGATCGATTGAATATTCTGAATAACTTAGTTTTTCCTCTTGGTGTACTGAATGGTATCTCCGCTTAAAAGTGTGTAAATGCAATGTAATGCCTATAACACACAGAACTAACGAAATACTGCCGGCCGCTGTGGCCGAGCGGTTCTAGGCGCTGCAGTACGGAACGGCGCTGCTGCTAGGGTATCAGGTTCGAATCCTGCCTCGGGCATGGAGGTGTATGATGTCCCTATGTTAGTGTTTAAGTAGTCTAGGGGACTGATGACCTCAGATGTTAAGTCCCTTAGTGCTCAGAGCCATTTGAACTAATTTAACGGAGTACTATCGTGATATCTAAATTAGTGGTTAACGTCTGTAATAGGACGAACGCGTAAAATTAGACGAATGGAAAACCGATTTACTGCAGGTGTTCTGCAAAAGCGAGGATAATCCGTGAAGGTAAGTAGCATGTAAGAGGCAAGGGATACCAACTACCGAGTGCAGCCCCAGCGTTCGATGTCCTTAACAACTAGGGATGATTGCAAACCTAATTAGTTATGAGACTCCGAGCAATGATAATAATAGATCGGTATATCCCATATGGAAAAACAACAGATGGGCTCGTAGGAAATGAGGATCTTTGGAAGAAAGGCGTTTAAGAAATCTTGGTGGGCAAATTTAGAGAACCAGTGTTCGAGGAAAACTGAGGGACAGCTGTACTTCCATAATTCTGTAGCTCACGTAATTACGGTGAGGAATACGAGAGATGATGGCACATACAGATACATGTACTCATTTTTCCCCGCTCATTATGTGAATGGAATAGGACAGCAAACGATGATTTTGAGTTACACAGGCTACAGACTATACCCATTTCGTTCCCCCTTTGTAACTTTTCCAGTCTTCCTTGATTATCGAGTAGTACTTCTTATAGTAATTGTCCTCACAAATAATATACGCGAATTTACTTGACTTCCTGTATGGCTTTTCTATTCTTCTGATAATATAAATTACTTTCTACAGCATTTCATTCTTAATAATTTTCTATGAATTATATCTTCAGTTAAATTTTAAATTATTGATTCCTTCCCCCATTGACGGCTTTAATGTTGGATATGGCTACCCATTAATTTACTGATCACTCAGAAACAAAGATTTTTTCTTTCTTTCTCGTTTTCAGTGTATACCGCAGTTACTAACTGACTTACCAGTTTGAGAGGTTAAGTTTATTTGCGAACAGCTCTTGAATCTTTCTGTTCACTATTCCTTTGACGGTGTAAACATTGTAATTTTATGTACTTCACAATTATGACACGTCCCCTCTTTCACTGATTTGTTGTGTGGAGTTCTACCTTCCGTCACTGATTTCCCCATTGTTGTACAGATCTTTAGCTCACTGAAAAGTGAGTAATAATAACTACTTAAAAATGCGCTACAGCTACTTTTTCAGAGTACATGACAATTATTTATGTTTTCACATTCCTAGCAGTCTGGATTCTATGTCATAGTTTTGATGATTGAAATAATTCCGTTATCATGTGCTATCGATAAGTCAACAATCTATCAAACAACAGAAAGAAGTTAAGGTTGAATAATTTTTCTCGTTAAGGATAATTGCTGTTTCATATACAATACTTCTCGAAGCATTTAAACGAATGTAATTTGCCCTTCAAGGAAAACTTGTATTCCGTTGAAAAAATGAACATGAAATTTTGCAATACGGCGAGTCTCATTACTACCAATCTTGAGGCTCTTGCACAACATGTGGTACCCACTTCTGTTATTATTGGCTAAGTTTCTTGCATGTGTCACTTGGCAACAGGTTCTGACCGGATAACTTATTCAAGAATTTATGAAAGCCGGTATTTTTTGTCTGTAAAGGCATGTACGGTCAGCTTCTAAGTAATGATGTAATTTCCTTCCATAGTACCAACTATACATTCCAGCTGTCTTAATAGTGTAACAGTAGTCACAGCAAAAATCTACCGTACTAGTGTGAGCTCCTCGTGTCTCTTAGAGAACGCAGGATCTACTAAAATAAATGCACGTTCATTGGCGTTCAGATTCATATCACAATTTTTCTTGGTATTTGATAATTCCTATTCGCATAAATATTGCAAAGTATGTAATCATTTAGCGTGGATTTATCGGTACGTCCTTCAAACGACCTTCACTCAGACCCACGAATAATTAAAAACGAATTTAAAAATGTACTACTCACGCAAAAATTGTAAGTAGTAATTCATTTCATCATTTTTAATGTTTCCTCTCTTTCCTATTAGCATCTAACAGGGTTATGCAGAAGGTGCATTACGTTTTGGCCGTTGACAACATTTAAATACCACTTTTCAACATTACAAATTTAGGTGCTTATGATAAATTTCTGCCGCCTGAGACTTCAAACAGTTAGTCAAGCTCTCCCACCTTCCGTGTCCTCAAATCGCTGCGCTGTGAGCCAGGTTTTCATGGTTGGAAACATGCTAGTCACTGGGTGCAATATCCGGCCTGTACGGCGCATGAGGAAGTACCTCCCACGTGAAAGCATCGAGTGCTTCTCGAGTGCAATTTGCCATGTTGGTCAAGTGTTGTTGTGCAAGAACAAAATTACTTTTGAGCTCAACTTTCCTCTACGCATAATCTGAATTGCTCTTATTAACAGAATCTTCCGTCGGTTCTTCGTAGAACAACATAATAAATGAAAAGCACCAGTTTGCTTTTGTTCTACAAACTGGTGCTTTCCATTTACTAAATTGCCTTCTGAAGTTTTGCGAAGTTTGACAATATGTCCTCTTCTGGAGTATTGCTGTGCGGCGTGGGATCCACATCAGAGAGGATCCACGCAGGACATCGAAAAGTTCAAAGAAGGGCAGCTCGTTATGTTCTACCTCGGAATAGGGGAAAGAGCATCACGGATATGAGACTTGAACTGGGGTGGCAATTATTAAAACAACTGCATTTTTCGTTGCAGTAGGAACTTCTCGTGAAGTTTCAATCACCAATTTTTTCCTGATAGGGTGAAAATATTTTGTTGGGGCCCACCTACATAATTAGGAATGATCATCATAATAAATGAAGATAATTTAGTGTTCGCTTTCCCCGCATGCTGTTCGAGAGCGGATCAGTAAAGAAACAGCTTAACGGTATTCGATGGACCCTCTGCCAGGCACATAACTCTGAACTGCAGAATAGTCGTGTAGACGTAGGTGTATCACACAGAAGAAAATCGACAAGAAGCACACCTTTCCTGTCCAAAACGCAATCTTTCTAGTACACAAAGTTTTAAAGCATTTTCCTGGTCTTTTTGGGGCGGGGGGGGGGGGGGGGCGTTGGACTTTGTGAACTCCTACTTCATAGATTGCATTTAATTCTAGTAGTTCATATGTCTAATCTCAGTCTCGACTCAAGTTACGATTCGATCAAGTAATAAGTCACCATATTTCCTGCAAGAATCCAGAAACGTCAATGAAGCAGTCAGACGCCGGTTCTTGTTGTGTTCTATCAAGATTTTTGGTACCCATCTTGCACAAAATTTTTGATAGCTGAGCGCATATGGTTCATGTAACGTATCACAAAATCCATCATAGCACTGTGTGATTGGTATAGGCCTGTCGGTTACATGTCACCAACTAAGAGAGTAGTGGCACACAGTGTAAGTGATCTCTACTAGCTGGCGCTGCAATCGACGAAAAATCCAATATCTTCCGGCAGGATATACCCAATACAAGATGGTGCTGATGGAGTATTTAAAAATACAAAATTTACAAATTAAATCGACATTAACATTTTGTTGCTGAGGGAGTTTAGGCTGCTTTTGCACACATTTTTGATACGTGACGAACATCATTTGTTTGTAGAACAATTTGAGGGTCCGTTGTGTCTTACCCGACTGTAAGCATAAAAATTAAACGTCAGTGGCCAATTTAGCACGTTTTGTTTTAGCTATAAGTGTTTTACACGTGGAAATAGCGCTGTGGTACCTAACATTACGAGTCCACAGTCATATTTCAGGTATAAGTTTTGGTGTTGTGTGTGTGTGTGTGTGTGTGTGTGTGTGTGTCTGTGTGTGTGTGTGTGTGTGTATGTATGTGTGTGTGTGTGGAAGCAATATTTTGACACTCGATATAAACACTACATTTTTGTGTTTCTGGCATACTTTTTCACACATTTTACATGTGGGATTAACTTTCTGACGCTTAACAAACATCATAACACAGTGTAGATGTGGCTCCATTCTGCTGTAACAAATGTGCAAGCACAAGAAATAAATGTCAGCTGCCTGTTTACCATGTTTGTTCTTAGCCACACGTCTTTTGTAATAATTTAGAAATGGAAATTGCATTAGGGTATTTAATTTGAGAGTGCATTGTCATGTTTTAGGCATTAATTTTCTCAGATGTGTGTGTGTTTTGCTGATGATGACGCTGATTATTTTAGACGTTGAAATACTGCACGCTACACCTTTTACAAATAGTTTTTATAAATTCTTTTAAACATAACGAGTACTTTTGATCATAGACTAGATAACGGTCTGGGGCTACATTACAGTTGGCCGTTTCATTTTAATGGCCGCTAACATTCGATGTTGTAATTGGACGTTCTGTTTCAATGGCATGTTAAATAATAGACTCTGGTTGGTGGAGAGGGGTGGGGTAGAATGGGTGAAGGGGAGGGGAGGGAAGAGGGTAAAAAACACAAGTGGACTAATTCCGCCATCTTCAGTTTCTAAATTTCCCGATGCCATCTAGCACTTCTTTTTTATTTCCCACCGGCGCCGTCTTGTATTTTTAAATTTTCTAGTACGGCCATCTTGGACTTTTCGGCGAGTGACAAAATTCAGCAACGACGGCAGCAGTATATGGTCTATGGAATAAAACCGCTGTTCGATTCTATAGCAGCGAGGAACCCAGTACATCAAAAAGAAAACTTTTGACGAAAAGAAATTTTCTCCTTGCATTAGCTTAAATAACTCTATCACAGAAGACTTACCATGGTGAACGAAGAGATTGCCTCCATTTAAGTACCAAGTGTGTGTTTGCGCTCGCATCTACACAGAAGGAAGTGATCGGCAGAGTCGCCTGTCAGTTTGGACTGCTTGTCTCATACAGTTTATGCCAACACTAACGACAGCCGAGGCGTGACTGAGCGTGGGAGTAAAAACACTGGACAAAACACTTCAGACACTAGTCCTACATAGAATACCGCTAAGTTTCACCTACAAATATTTGGATGGTTCTTGTTGTCGTACATAGCTGACGCAACTATATGGCCGAGGCAGTCCCATCGAAGTACCAATCCATATTACACTGAATGAATGTGAAATGACGGCAGATACAGCATCACACTCAGGAAAACTGACCACTCATATGTAGTATACCTACAGTGACTATGAAAATGCCGAAAGATGTGGCACACTAAGTCATTCTCGAATTTTCTAATGTCTGTTTCACATACACCTTGTAAATCCATGTCTCCCTTCAGTAATCGCTCCTGGATATTTGATAACGGACAAATTCCGAAACGGGTCATACGTGCAATAAAGTCATTCCTTACCTGAGGTTTGACTTTTACCACTGCGAACCATTCAGCCTGAATGTAGAACTACAGACTGTTTTAATTTCTCAAGTTCGACATCGGATAACAAACGGCAAAGGAAATATTTTTTCTTGTGATATAACTAGAAATTAATAATTTTCAGATTTTTACCTTTACTTGTACTGTGAAACCTTGCTTCTTATCAAATTTCATTGTTTTAGGTCAAAGAGAAGTACCGTATAGATTTTGATAAGTGAGTTTGTGAATATCAAAATACAAGAGATTAATGGCAGTACCATTTGACTGCACTCACTTAGAAGATAACGTTTACTATACCGCTGAGGGGCCATAGACCTTAGCATGTGTCACAAATTTCAACTTGATACGTCTACCCATTCCCGAGAAAAAGGGGTCTTGACAGACGGACAAACAGAGACTCGGATAAGAAATGGCAGAAAACTGTTTGATTTGTCTGATATAATTACATTTTCTTTTCCTTTGGTTGTAATGTGAAACATTTTTCGGCATATTTAATGACTCTAGGCAAGGTGAAGTAAGTATCCTGCAGGTTTTCGTGAGTGAGTTTGGTGTTATCGAAATATGTGACAGACGGTCGTATCTTTTTATGGCACTGTCTTAGAAGCCTCAATGTTTTCCACTGACAAGGGTCCATAGGTCTTAATACGTGACACGAATTTCAATTTAATACGACCACCCGTTCCTGAGAAAAGGGGTTGTGAACAACAGAACAGACAGACGGAAAATAAAGTGAATGTATAAGTTCCAAAAAATTCATGAAACTGTACTGCATTAACCGGATTTTATTAATACTACCGGTTTCGGCTGTAAGCCATCATCTTAATGCCGAAACCGGTAGTACTAATGAAATCCAGTTAATACAGTTCAGTTTCGTCAGTATTTTGAAACATATATCGACTGCTGAAAATTGCCTGAAAAAAAGTATGATTCTATAAGGGTTCTGTGCTATTGCCTTTTTTAAGTGCCGGAAATGAATAGATTGACCTCCACTCCGTACTGACAATTGTCACCGCCTTTCATTCCTCGGCAAGGGGCACCTGAAGATATGTTAATTTAGATCCAGAATGGAAAAATATTTCACCATATTTCGCCCTAGCGGACCAATAGAAGCAATTATACAGCACAGATGAGGGAAACGATTCAGTTACGGCATTTTTATTTAGTAAACGGTAGTCCACAACAATTCGATAAACCTTATGCTGCAAGCTTCTTAACCAGCAATATCGGAGACGCGTGTGGAGAAGAAACTGGTCGGAAGCGTCCTTGGGCCAATTGCTGATAATTTTTATTAATTCCCGCATTTTGGATTTCGAAAACCTGTACGGTGACTGCCGTGTGGGGACATCAGTCACCTGCATCTTATATTCTAACTCATTTGGTACTCCCAACCTGACCGTCAAAACCTCAGGGAAATCGCCCACTTTCAACAACCCATCCACTTGCTGCTTCTCCAGGTGTCTAACCTTGAACAATGACTATTTTCACTTCACACTGTTTGTTTGCCCATCTGACCCATACTTACGCAATCTAAATTTTTTCCAGGGCTGAAATGTAAATGAGAAACTCTTCTCACCGTCACCCAGTCTTCTTAAAAAAAGTCACACCCTAACAAGTTCGGCGTGGATAACCTCTTCACGACAATAAAATTCATAAGCCACATAAGACCCTCGATTCCAAGCGTTAATTCTCAGCTTGGCATGTCTGAAAACCACAGTATCGTTCCTTAATTTACACACATACCGCAACCTTTTACACCATTTAAATTCTAACAGTAACACATTGCTCCCAGAATCAATTAACAGACAACGTGATTCATGATTAAGACAAGCACACACAAACGGTAAAAATACACGGTATACTGCTTTAACCTTCCTGGTTTTCTTCGATATCCCTTGCACATTATTTGCCTTAATTCCATAATTCTGGTGTTAGCTTTGCTACTCCTGTCTCTTGCCTCCCTACAATCTTGCACCAAGTCATTGGACCTGTTGCTCAATGCTTCAAATGGTTCAAATGGCTCTGAGCACTATGGGACTTAACTACTGTGGTCATCAGTCCCCTAGAACTTAGAACTACTTAAACCTGACTAACCTAAGAACATCACACACATCCACGCCCGAGGCAGGATTCGAACCTGCGACCGTAGCGGTCGCGAGGTTCCAGACTGTAGCGCCCAGAACCGCTCGGCCACCTCTGCCGGCGCTCAATGCTTCCCCCTCCTTGTTATCCCTGGTTGTAGAACTTCAAATCCATTCAGTGACCCACCGGTACCCGCCTATTGATGCATTTCTCGTCAGTGAATCTAATGGTTTCAGTCTTTGACATTTTCATCTAAATCCTCAAAACTCTGGTGTGGTTATAAACACAATATCAGATCGGTCTTCTGGGCGCATTCATATTAGAATGTGACTATCTACGACTCCAACCTATTCTAAACACAGTGCCCCAACATTCGCCCCTTACACTCTATAACAATATTAATTAGCCAGTTGTCCCTTGCACATTATTATAATACTGATTAGCCAATCGATTTCCTACCTTGCATTGATTTCTTACCCTACATGATATATTTTACACCTTTTTACGCAAATTGCCCAATGATTCTTGATCATTTAAAACTACATTAATTACTTTTCATAATTTCCACTGAGCTAATGGATGCTTAACTTGAAACACTACAATCAGCGATACACAACACCATAGCCTGTTGTTGTAATCGCTCGAACAACAAAACATGCAGGATTTGGTCATTAGTATCTATGGCTAAATTTTCAGTCTTTCGCGTCGTCGAATACAATGGATTTGGCCTTTTCCCTAACATTTTCAACCTCCCATCACTACTCAGTCCCAAACGATTAACCGCTGACTATTCTGCAGAGGAAATAAGCTCACTAGCGTTTCTATACTTCCTCCTCAACTCAGTAAATTCATTTGCTATTAAAACTGAATACTATCTTCTCGCCATTTTTCCAAATGCTTTCTTGAATGAAAATCCGTATTAACCTTTCATAAATCTCGCATTCCGTAAACTAGATGAGACGGCTGAGCCTTACCTCGAAAACCTTGTCTGCGATTGGGGACGCTGTATTGCAATAATTCAACACACGTGGGCGCATTGGAGAATAACATATCACAAAGATTGAAAGCGTCACTTGTCTCGCCAGTAGTGGCTGTTGTTATTGTCAATGGTCGATTCACTGGTCCAGGCAACCTGTGGCCCCATTCAGCCACGCTTCCTTTTGTAGTCATGCTTCTAGTTGCCAATTCGGGCTGCAGCCGCGACTTCCGTAAATATGAAATTCCCAGCATTCACCTCTGTTCCATTACCGTCTCCATTTACAGCCTGAATGTTTGCAAGGAGAAAAGTATTCGCAATCTAAACAACTGCAACTAATTAAGTACAAATCAGTGGCTCGCCACTCACACATTCTAAACCACTTCAACCGCTGCCGCTGTAATGTCGCGATAGGCAGGAGCTAAGTGGTGGAGTTAGCTAACAATCACACAATTCTTTAAAGCACATTTATTACATATAAAATTTCCCAGAAAATAAACAGAATCTTAATTACATATTTAATTGATCATTCTGCAATTGACTTACATAAACAACATTACAGAAGGAAATTCAGTAGCATCTTCTTGCTTAAACCTTGAAAGGTTCAACTAACTTTAAACTCCAGAAAATTACTGCAGCTGCAAGCCAAAGCGTTCCTACAGTGAGAAAATTTCCTAGTGACCAAAGTAAAATTTCAAGTCGCTAACTGAGTTAAGAAAGAGATCAAACACAGCAGTCTATGGAATGAATTACTTCCTGAGCCACGTAAAGAATTATTAAATTTTACACATCAGCAGGCTTGCTGGCCGTCTCAAGAATTACGGTAAAAATAAACTCAAGCATCACCCCCAGAAGCAACAGGGCTTCCACATAGTGATGAATAGATGAGTAAGCCATGACATGCATAGCGCTCGTCAGCCATCAGCAAAGCTATAGGGTTTAAAAGCACAATTAATAAGTTACCTGAAACACATGAAAGAAACTTAAACACGGGCTCAGAACAAAGGCAAACACTCATTTTAAAAGGAAACCGTTCAGATTTTCACAAATGAATAAAATTTTACTTCTTGAACTTCAGCAACTATCGTGCTGACTAAGAAACCGACTCAAAATGACCATTTTAATGTATCGACAGCTCCGACCAATGTCTTACACAATTAGCTTACTATTTAACAACTGTGACAACCTCGGCACAGTTTAATTGCTTCACAAGTACAAGTATTAGAAAAAATTAATCACAGCCAGGATAACTACTCTCAACTTCTTCAGGGAGTCTCTCCATTTAAACCTCATGGAGGCAGACAACAAGAGTACGATAAGGCAGTTGGGTTTCCCAATAAGAATCACAATTTCCAAAGGTAATTTGTCAGTGTTCACCATTAAAAAATTAAGTCTCCGCAGGAAGTGGACAAATCAAGTCGGATGCACTGGATGTTCACGACTGCCGTATCGCAACAGCCATGGCTCCACTCAAAACGTCCGGCAGACGTTTCCGTCCGCTATGTCCCAGGTCAGCAAACCCTCTCTCCGCAACGTGTCTCAAACCACCACAGCGATACAGGCGTGCTCCCTCCGTTCGCCATTGTAAGTCCATGGCAAGTGCACAGCTTTCACTAGGAGCCGCACCAGAGCTCGCGCCGTCTGAACGAAGGCAATCCAGCCTCGGTTCTCTGGCTGCCACTCACCAAATGAGCACTAAGGAGCATCCTGTCCCATCCATCACACCCTCTATCGCAGCCAAGGAGTTGGCCACTCTCTATATATGAGGCAAAAAGGATATTTCAAAAAGATAAATAGAACTGGCGCTCCTAATTATGGAAGAGGAGGCCAGTATGGGGGCTCCATTCACAGCAGCACAGCTGCCATCCGCATCCCACATTCCCTTTGTAACACTATTTGATTACGGTTAATCTAAATTTTTGTAATATTTTGCTTTAAAATTTTCGCATATTGATATTACATCTTCTGTATACGAAAAGTACAGTGTGCTATAGTGGAGATTGAAGTTCTTTGCATTGCTTGTGAGTAATGTCTGTAAAATATTATGTAAATTGGTTATTATATTAAATAATTCTCTGATGACATTTGTATTTAAAAATGTTTCAGTGTACAAACCATGGAAGAGGATGTAGATGAAGATGAAATGGGAGATATGATACTGCGTGAAGAGTTTGACAGGACACTGAAAGGCTTGAGTCGAAACAAGGCCCCAGGAGTAGACAACATTCCATTTGAACTACTGACAGCCTTGGGAGAGCCAGTCCTGACAAAACTCTACCATCTGGTGAGCAAAATGTATGAGACAGGCGAAATACTCTCAGACTTCAAGAAGAATATAATAATTACAATCCCAAGGAAAGCAGGTGTTGACAGATGTGAAAATTACCGAACTATCAGTTTAATAAATCACAGTTGCAAAATACTAACGCGAATTCTTTACAGAAGAATGGAAAAAGTGACAGAAGCCGACCTCGGGGAAGATCAGTTTGGATTCCGTAGAAATATTGTAACACGTGAGGCATTACTGACCCTACGACTTATATTAGAAGGTAGATTAAGGAAAGGCAAACCTACGTTTCTAGCATTTGTAGACTTAGAGAAAGCCTTTGACAACGTTGACTGGAATACTCTCTTTCAAATTCTGAAGGTGGCAGGGGTAAAACACAGGGAGCGCAAGGCTATTTACAATTTGTACAGAAGGCAGATGGCAGTTATAAGACTCGAGGAACACGAAAGGGAAGCAGTGGTTGGGAAGGGAGTGAGACAGGGTTGTAGCTTCTTCCCTATGTTATTCAATATGTATATTGAGCAAGCAGAGAAGGAAACAAAAGAAATCTTTGGCGTAGGTATTAAAATCCATGGAGAAGAAATAAAAACTTTGAGGTTCGCCGATGACATTGTAATTCTGTCAGAGACAGCAAAGGACCTGGAAGAGCAGTTGAACGGAATGGACAGTGTCTTGAAAGGAGGAAATCAGATGAACATCAACAAAAGCAAAACGAGGATAATGGAATGTACTCGAATTAAATCGGGTGATGCTGAAGGAATTAGATTAGGAAATGAGACACGTAAAATAGTAAAGGAGTTTTGCTATTTGGGGAGTAAAATAACTGATGTTGGTCGAAGTAGAGAGGATATAAAATGTAGACTGGCAATGGCAAGGAAAACGTTTCTGAAGAAGAGAAATTTGTTAACGTCGAGTATAGATTTAAGTGTCGGGAAGTCGTTTCTGGAAGTATTTGTAAGGAGTGTAGCTATGTATGGAAGTGAAACGTGGACGATAAATAGTTTAGACAAGAACAGAATAGAAGCTTTCGAATGTGGTGCTACAGAAGAATGCTGAAGATTATATGGGTAGAATACATAACTAATGAGGAGGTATTGAATAGATCTGAGCAGCGTGGGCATCCAGAATCTCGTCCACGGGTGTGAGAATGTTCACGTGACCAATGATACCGACATCGTAGCACAACTGACATAGCATGTCCAACTCGTGATGCAATTCTTCGGAGAGGCCATCCCACTACTCGGAACGGCCCAATTTGCAATCTTTCAAATTCGCTGTAAGAAACACGAGTGCGTCTCCGTGGCAGGCTCCTTGCTTGCTTCACGCGTTTACACCACACTGAGCCTACTGGCTGTGAGCGTTCCCTATTAAAGGGTAGACAAAAATGGCGCTCTGGTATCTATGCCTCTACGCTCTCTAATGGCGGATGACACTGAAACCATTATCCGTACATCTACTATCCTCCAGGTGTGGTAATTGTTTTCCGTCAGTGTATATTCAGTAACTTCCATTAAGATTTTCGCAACAGTTAGAGAAACGATCAAGAAAAGAAAACAGTCGGCTTATAAGTGACTGACAAATACACACAGATTTGAAAATAAATCTGAAATCAGTAAAGCACATTTCTATTTATAGTGTAGCTTTAGTCATACGTTGTAGTTTTCAAGAATATAGTACTGTGGAATCTTGTTTTTCAGACCTTGGTGTCATCGCAGGTCATCCGCATTGTCGTAAATCTGGATAATCTAGAAATCAGAAAAAAATTAAAATGACATGGGGTAAACACCGTTATGATTTATTCTCATCTTAACACACAAATTGCATGTTATTGCCGGCCGCGGTGGTCTCACGGTTCTAGGCGCGCAGTCCGGAACCGTGCGACTGCTACGGTCGCAGGTTCGAATCCTGCCTCGGGCATGGATGTGTGTGATGTCCTTAGGTTAGTTAGATTTAAGTAGTTCTAAGTACTAGGGGACTGATAACCACAGCAGTTGAGTCCCATAGTGTTCAGAGCCATTTTTTGCACGTTATTTTCACACAGGTTATGAATAAATATTATAAAATCGAGTGAATTTTACACACTCAGATAATTAGTAATCTTTTTTTTTTTTTTTGAAACCACATTCATCTCCTTTTGTCTGTAGGACGATCAAGGACAAACACATAGACGCTTCACCAGATCATTCTTTCGGCCGAAGTTGTTTCATCCTGACGTTCAAACAAACCACTATTTTGTACAGCTGCGTTATTGCATCTGTATGTGTCATAGTATCTTGGTAATGAGTGCCAAGTTCAGTCAGATAAGGAATCGTCATTATTTTCATTTTTGAAGATGAATTAACGGCAAAATTTCCATCCTCAGCCACCATAATTTTGAAACAAAAGTCGTCCATGTCCTGTAGTTTGTTCTTCCGCTTGACTCAAATGCCAACACTCAGTTCAGCAACAATTTTTTAAAAGTTTTCCTTTACCAATAGTGTGCAGTGTATGTAGCTTATTATCCTTGCACACTATCACCTTCTTTCACGTTCGTAACCTTGTGCACTAGCTTTAAACAAGTCAATTCAGTATTGCACAGTTCATTGCTAACGTGTTGACGGCCGTTATGACAGGATTCATGTAGAGTGGTTGGCTGAGTTTACGTTTAATGACTGTTGTCGGAATTTCGTGATATCAAATGCTGTACAGTTACTTTACCAATATTACGAACGATCCAGATTAGCATAAGATCGATGAATGAGAGCTAGAAAAACACGATTACACTGTATTTTTAATCACACATTGTTTTGTTTTTCAGCAACTTCAATTGAAATTAATAGATAAATTTGCGTGACATGTTGAGTTTGGAAAATGATTGGCCTCTAACAGCATTCTGCCATTGTCCATTTCGGAGCTATCAGTCCATTCCGCAGTTACTCCTATTCACATTAAAAATTTTGTTTTAAAAAATTAAATTACGCCAATACTTGCACTGTATAACGGCATTACTCGTTGACAATGAGTTACAAATTCCTTGATCTCGTCTGGGTGAGAGGTCAGTTAATGTCGTTAATTCACACATGAAACTGTGCAATAAGTACCAATTCTACATAGTCATCACTACAACGACGCTGTTTAATTCAAGCATGTTTAGTATCGTCTTAACAGCTCACGCATCCAAGTTGCTGACACGAATAATATACAAAAGAAGGGAAAAGGTAATTGAGGATGTGCTAAATGACGATCAGTTTGGCCTTAGGGAAGGTAAAGGCACGAGCGAAGCAGTTCTCAAGTTTTAGTTGATAATGGAAGCAAGACTAAAGAAAAATCAATTTGTCGTCTGGAAAAAGCGTTCGACAATGTAAAGATGCAAGATTTTCGAAATTCTGGGAAAAATAGGGGCAAGCTATAGGAAGAGACGGGCAATATACAATATGTATAAGAGCCAAGAGGGAATAATATTAATGGACGACCAACAACGAAGTGCTCGGATTAAAAAGTGTGTTTAAGACAAGATTGTATTCTTTCGTCCCTACTGCTCAATCTGTACATCGAAGAAGCAATGTCGGAAATGAAAGGTTCACGGGTGGAATTAAAATTCAAGGTGAAAGGATACCAATGTTACAATTCGCTGACAACATTGCTATCCTGGGTGAAAGTGAAGAAGAATTACATGACCTTCTACATCTACATCTACATGATTACTCTGCAATTCACATTTGAGTGCTTGGCAGAGGGTTCATCAAACCACAATCATACTATCTCCCTACCATTCCACTCCCGAACAGCGCGCATGAAAAACGAAGACCTAAACCTTTCTGTTCGAGCTCTGCTTTCTCTTATTTTATTTGGTGATCATTCCTACCTATGTAGGTTGGGCTCAACAAAATATTTTCGCATTCGGAAGAGAAAGTTGGTGACTGAAATTTCGTAAATAGATCACGCCACGACGAAAAACATCTTTGCTTTAATGACTTCCATCCCAACTCGCGTATCATATCTGACACATTCTCTCCCCTATTACGTGATAATACAAAACGAGCTGCCCTTCTTTGCACCCTCTCGATGTCCTCCGTCAATCCCACCTGGTATGGATCCCACACCTCGCAGCAATATTCTAACAGAGGACGAACGAGTGTACTGTAAGCTGTCTCTTTAGTGGACTTGACTGGAATGAACAATCTAATGAGTTCAGAATATGGATTGAGAGTAAATCGAAGAAAGACGAAAGTAATGAAAAGTAGCAGAAATGAAAACAACAAGAAACTTAACATCAGGGTTGATGGCCACGAACTAGATGAAGTTAAGGAATGCTGTTGTCTAGGCAGAAAATAAACCAATGACGGATGGAGTAAGGAGGACATTATAAGCAAACTAGCACTGGAAGGAAGGGCATTCCCCGCCAAGAGAAGTCTACTAATATCAAATACCAGCCTTAATTTGAGGAAGAAATTCCTGAGAATGTACGACTGGAATACAGCATTGTGTGGTAGTGAAACATGGACTGTGGGAAACCGAAACAGAAGAGAATCGAAGCATTTGAGAAGTGGTCCTACAGACGAATGTGGAAAATTAGGTGGACTGATAAGGTGAGGAATGAGGAGATTCTGCGCAGAATCAGAGAGGAAAGGAGTGTATGGAAAACACTGATAAGGAGAAGGGACACCTGTTAAGACGTCAGGGAATGACTTCCATGGTACTAGAGGGAGCTGTATAGGGCAAAAACTGTAATAGAAGACAGAGATTGGAATACAAACGCAAAGAGTTGTGGATGTAGGTTGCAAGTGGAACTCTGAGATGAAGAGATTGGCGTACAAGAGGAATTCTTTCCGGGCCGCATGAAGCCAGTCAAAAGACTGATGATCAAAAAAAAAAAAAAATCGTCTAACAATGTTGGCATCTAGTTTGTAACTTGAATTAGGAAACATTTACAATAAGAGAGTGCGTGCGTTACACTCCACTGTCAATGTACTGTTTTTGGTGGCTAGTAGAAAGTCAACTTAGGATAAAACAATGTGGCAATTTATTCTGAGAGGTACCGAAACATATTAAAATACTGTTGAATGTTACATCGTCTAGATGGTCATGGGCTATAGGTAGGTATGCTGTTCACTTGTCAGTACAGAAAAGGAAGAATAACAATTACTGAAATCAGCAACTTTATTTTGACTTGAGTTTAACATAGTTCGTTGCACTTAGTTACGCACTTATATTATACAACCGTGAGTCAGAAAGATGCTGCCACAAAAGTTAGTAAAGTCCCATTAAAGACTCCTCAAGGATTAAGACCCTGGTTTCGCAAGAAATGACAGCTCTATCTCTGATTTAAGCATCTCACTAGTGGCAAATTTGTTAGGATGTGCCATAACCTGGGCACTAGCAGTGGTACCATCGGCGGTGTTCGTGTTAGTAAAATGATTTGTACAAATCTGAGGATGATGTAGATAACAATGACGCACTGTCAGATAAAGATCCTGAACATGTTTCTGAACGCAATTGCCCTACAAAAGCTGTTGCTTAAATAAAGTAAATAAACTTTGTTAAGATGTGGCCTTTCCATTGCTTACGTGAATTATCGTGACAGTACGATGTCGAAAATGTTAAGGGAAATCCTAACAATATTTGTGCGCCGTACCAGCGCGATAATGAAATCAATTTTAAGTTGTTCTGCTTTTTATAGATTAATTTTTGCGGTTGTTACAGTTGCCTATTGCAAAAATTGGTACCGGAAATGCAAAACGTAGTATTAATATTGAAACCATAGGGATTTTTTTTTTTTAATTTGTACTTTCGAAACGTTGCACAGTGACTTTTCTTTAACTCAACCAGCAATTAAACCATAGTAGCTCGCGTTAAGCGCACTCAGTTAAAAAATAATATTTTGGATAGAATTTATAATTTTAAAAATGTGTCGTTACTCTATAAATAATCGGAAACAAAGACTTACTTGAAATAACTTAGTTATTAGATTCTATTGAATCTTTATAAGGCAATTTCCCGAAACAACCAGCTCGTTCCGTACTGTTGTCTACAGCCGAGGTCTTCTATTACGTTGTGCGTTGCTAACGCTACCTCGGCTTCCATTAGAACGTCCAAATAACTATAGTGCTCACTTCTCATCTCCACGATAGCAAAATTCTACACAACTGGCCATTAAAATTGCTACACCACGAAGATAACTTGCTACAGACGCAAAATTCAACAGACAGGAATAAGACACTGTGATATGCAAATGATTAGCTTTTCAGAGCATCCATACAAGGTTGGTGCCGGTGGCGACACCTACAATATGCTGACATGAGGAAAATTTCCAACCGATTTCTCATACACAAACAGCAGTTGACCGGCGTTGCCTGGTGAAACGTTGTTATGATGCCCCGTGTAAGGAGGAGAAATGCGTACCATCAGGTTTCCGACTTTGATAAAGGTCGGATTGTAGCCCATCGCGATTGCGGTTTATCGTATCGCGACATTGCTGCTCGCGTTGGTCGAGATTCAATGACTGTTAGCAGAATATGGAATCGGTGGGTTCATGAGGGTAATACGGAACGCCGTGCTGGATCCCAACTGCCTCGTATCACTAGCAGTCGAGATGACAGGCATCTTATCCACATGGCTGTAACGGATCGTGCAGCGACGACTTGATCCCTGAGTCAACAGATGGGGAAGTTTGCAAGACAACAACCATCTGCACGAACAGTTCGATGACGTTTGCAGCAGCATAGATTATCAGCTCGGAGACCGTGGCTGCGGTTATCCTTGATTCTGCATCACAGACGAGACCGCCTGCGATGGTGTATTCAACGACGAACCTGGATGCACGAAGGGCAAAACGTCATTTTTTCGGATGAAACCAGGTTCTGTTTACAGCATCTTGATGGTCTCATCCGTGTTTGGCGACATGGCAGTGAACGCACATTGGAAGCGTGTATTCGTCATCGCCATACTGGCGTAACACCCGGCGTGATGGTATGGGCCGCCGTTGGTTACACGTTTCGGTCACCTCTTGTTCGCATTGACGGGACTTTGAACAGTGGACGTTACAATTCAGATGTGTTATGACCTGTGGCTCTACCTTTCATTCGATCCCTGCGAAACCCTACATTTCAGCAGAATAATGCACGACCGCATTTTGCAGGTCCTGTACGGGCCTTTCTAGATACAGAAAAAGTTCGACAGCTACCCTGGCCAGCACATACTTGTGGTCAATGGTGGCCGAGCAACTGGCTCGTCACAATACGCCAGTCACTACCCTTGATGAACTGTGGTATCGTGCTGAAGCTGCATGGGCAGTTGTACCAGTACACGCCATCCAAGCTCTGTTTGACTCAATGCCCAAGAGTATCACGGCCGATGTTGTTGTCCTGGGTACTGATTTCTCAGGATCTATGCACCCAAATTGCGTGAAAATGTAATCACATGTTAGTTCTAGTATAATATATTTGTCCAATGAATACCTGTTTATCATCTGCATTTCTTCTTCGTGTAGCAACTTTAATGGCCAGTAGTGTATATTGGATGCCCAATAAAAGCTGAGAGCAACGCTTTGTTTTACTAATTGCTCTCTTCGACGATCTTGTCGTTCATCACAGCTCCAGCAGAAGGTTCGAGTTGTGATGTACAGTGTGGTACCCAAGCTACTTTGCGACCTTGGGTATGGGTTCTGGTTTCCCCCTTGCAGATGAGACGCGCAGCGGCAGCGAGCCGCCCCCCCAGCTCACGGTCGTGAGAAAGCGGCGACGTGCGGTGGCCGACAGCGCCGCAATGAGGATGTGTCGCCCACGGGCAATTGAGGGCGGCGCAGCCCCCGCGTCAGGCGACGCGCTGACTCAGTCGCCCCACTCAGCGCCGCTCTGTCTGCCCAACTGCATGCACTCTGCAAGGACGCTCAAAAGCCCTTGCCAGTACGTGCCGTACCAAAGTGGTGAAATTACCACAGCATGAAACTACAGCATCGAGACCCAAAAAAGGTAAGTTCAGTTTCACAGACAGAACATTTCAGCTCAGTCGTACAATAATGTACGTCTGATGCAAGTCTCTGACAAACAGTTTTTGGCCGTACATGACTTATTTCAAGAACTTTGCTTAAGATGCCGTCACGTGATAGGCTGACTGAACGATGTACAGGGTTGCTCGTATCTCCAAGGTTTCAGAAAACGACTGCAAGAACGCTGGGGCAGACATAAACGAAAAGGACATAGTTGGATCGATCTTCTTCTCATATTTTTAATTCACACAACAGATCTCAGTATGTGCAGCGCTTGTTACGCGGCATTATGTTGTGGGCATGGGGTTGATCTGCTATTCTGTTATTCTGCGCAACAGATTAATCTGAGATGTACCCTTTACTCTGTGACTCCTGCAAGATGCAATTTCCACCCCCACACTACTACAGAAGTCAGACAGACGCTCTTAAAGTTCTAAAGAGAAATGAGATGTACCCTTTACTCTGTGACTCCTGCAAGATGTAATTTCCACCCCCACACTACTACAGAAGTCAGACAGACGCTCTTAAAGTTCTAAAGAGAAATGCCTGATAAACTTTCAGCAATAGATATCTCCTGGAGTCGTCCGCTGTAAGGAAATAACACAAAAATTCACAAAATTTCTTACGTAACTAGTGGGATACTTAAGTACTGGAGTAGTGCTAGTTGGTGTAAGAAAAACATGATACTAACGAAAGTTTTTTTTTTGCAAAAAATCTGAGAAATCACAATGGCACTTTCAGTTATGAATTGAACAAGTTATATCCTGGTTCTTTTTGGAATGTGAAGTTACCTCTCTAGGATAGGATTCGCTAGCGAAATTTCTACACACAGTTTAAGATGGTTGTTGACTTGGCAGAATGGCTGAGAAGTGCGCCTACTCAACTTGAAGAATTATCCTTTAGAATGTTGCTAGGTACGGTCAAGGCTGTCATGTATGAAACGCAGTGAAGTGTACTGTTGTGGAGGAAATATGGGGCTCGCAAAAGCTGTAGCGCACAATACCGTAAGCTGCGATGACTGCTGTCCGCGCCGCTCGCTGCTGACAAATAAGATAACTCTCGTTCTATCTGGATTGACCTTCGCCAATCAATCTTTCCCTACACCTTGATGACGTCAAGGTTCCTATTCTCCCCTAGTCTAACTACTGGCGTGGTATACCGGTCAGATAACCAGTCCACTGCGATGTCACTCAAAAATTCGCTTGCAGGCGTTTAACTATAACTCTGTCCATTCACACCGCACAATAAGTGTGTCAGTCAACACAGTGAACAACGCTTAATCGCAAGGACACAATATAGAGAGTCGCATTTCGATTCACTCTCAACAGAAGTGCTCTCCCAGTGAAGTACTGAGGAGAGACTTGTTCCCCACTCCAAGAGCGACAATGGAACGGGGCCTGTCCACGCCAGACGTGAAGGGGTATATCTTTCGGTCTCTTCCAAGACTCTTTCAGCTCAAGACGTCAGAAATGTCGTCTGCCAATGAGCATTGCTCTTCTAAAACGGGAGAATGACGTTTCGTTTAAGGCGACCAATCCGGAAATCTGTAGTATCGGTGTTTGGCGTTTGCTGTTTCCCTGTGAAAATCGCTGAAACTGCGTGCTATGTGTAAAGAATGCGTAGGCTGGCCGCTCCCACACAATGTAGCGGAATTTGTTTTTAAGCGGAACACGGGGTCGTTCCTTCTTTCCCTTGGGCGAACGCTGTCCGCTCCACGGACGGCCACGGCCAACGTAGATGGGTTGGGACTGGCCTCCTGGTGTGCGGTTGCCTCTCTCGAGCTAAAAGCTCCTGTGACCGTCGTGTCTGGAATGTACGTGTGTACGCCAGCCTCGAGTATTTCATCCACGATGCGCACTTGCGTTTTATGAGTTATTTGCTTATCGTTTACATGAATTCTTACAACATTGACTTTATCTTATCGAGTTCGGATTCGAATGAAGCGTCTTGATGTGCGGAATATGAGTGTGAGGGCGGAATATATAAGCAATGAAGGTCAGGTGGCCACGACGTCTTACAATGTCAATACGTGAGTGCAGATCATTGAAGTCACCGAATGGTATTGCCTGGGAAGATGTGAGAACAACGCACTTTGAAAATACACCGCCGAAAAATAATTGCAAGGTCATTTACTTGACAACTGTAGTGACAGATTCCCCTTTTTAGGAGTACCAAAATCAGAGCAAATGAAACATTCAAGTCACAGTAATGAGTGCCCAGACAGTCGTATCTTTTACATAATGTACCTCTCCCTTGCGGCAACGCAGCCGTGCATTCTCGCGTTCAGAGATCCTAAGGAAGTAAGTGTCTGCGATATGATGTCCAGAAGCCTACATGTTGAACTGGTGACAGATCTGGTGATCTTACAGGCCAGAGTTGTGGTACACCACGAAGGAGCGAAGAGCACGTCACTTCGCAGCAGACGTATATAAATGTCCATTGTCATGCTGAAAAAGCGCGTCTAAGAAATGGCTGTAGTACGAGGATAACAGCCTGTTCATTGTAGCGAGCACTGGTTACTTTATCGTCCAGAAACATCAAATGTAACCTCTGCCGTGCCACAGGGGAATGTTATGGGACCATAGCTTTTCACAATATATATACAAATGACCTAGTAGATAGTGTCGGAAATTCCATGCGGCTTTTCGCGGATGATGCTGTAGTATACAGAGAAGTTACAGAATTAGAGAATTGCAGCGAAATGCAGGAAGATCTGCAGCGGATATGCTCTTTGTGCAGGCAGTGGCAATTGACAGTTAACTTAGACAAATGTAATGTATTACGAATACAAAGAAAGAAGTATCCTTTATTGTATGATTATATGATAGCGGAATAAACACTGGTAGCAGTTACTTCAGTAAAATATCTGGGAGTATGCGTATGGAATGATTTGAAGTGGAATGATCATATAAAATTAATTGTTGGTAAGGCGGGTACCAGATTTAGATTGATTGTGAGAGTCCTTAGAAAATGTAGTCCATCAACAAAGGAGGTGGCTTACAATACACTCGTTCGACCTATACTTGAGTATTGCTCATCAGCGTGGGATCCGTACCAGATCGGGTTGACGTAGGAGACAGAGAAGATCCAAAGAACAGCGGCGCGTTTCGTCACAGGGCTATTTGGTAAGCGTGATAGCATTATGGAGATGTTTAGCAAACTCAAGTGGCAGACTCTGCAAGAGAGGCGCTCTGCATCGCGGTGTTAGTTGCTGTCCATGTTTCGAGAGGGTGCGTTTCTGGATGAGGTATCGAATATATTGATTCCCCCTACGTATACCTCCCGAGGAGATCACGAGCGTAAAATTAGAGAGATTCGAGCGCGCACCGAGGCTTTCCGGCAGTCGTTCTTCCCGCGAACCATACGCGACTGGAACAGGAAAGGGAGGTAATGACAGTGGCACGTAAAGTGCTCTCCGCCACACACCGTTGGGTGGCTTGCTGAGTATAAATGTAGATGTAGAGTTGTAGCTGATGGCCCCCACACCATGAAGTGCTGGATGGGACCTCTGTGTCATGAGTGAATTCTCTGTGGAACAGACAGATCACCAGGTCTACGCCATGCGCGTGTACGTCCACTACTGGCATACAGAAGAACAGACTCTCTTGACTGACAACAACAAAGCGCCATGTCACTCTACATCCAACTCTTTCAAAGTACCCATGGCTTGTGGTATCTTCGCGTCGGTGGTAGGCTGGCTAGAATCATGTGATCCTGCTCCAAGCAGACTGTTCCCAGTGCTTCATGATAACACAGTAGGAGCAACATGTCCTTGGAAAACGTTCGGTCGGCCACCCAAACTCTCATATTGCATCTATCTTGACCTGTGCCTGTACCACGCGAGCGTCCAGCACCTGGTCTATGGTTGTGGGAACATTCGAACGTCCACTGTTGAATAGAGCGACATACTAACAATCGACCGGTACTCGTAACCCCCCCCCCCCCCCCTCACCCCACGCGCCGCATTTCCTCGATATGTCCATCCAGATTACCGCTGGCCCACAATTCAACCTCTTTTAAACAGCAGAAGCTGTTCAACACTAGTACCCACTCGGCAGTTGGCCATGTTAGTACCCTAGAATGAATGTTGCTAGTGCTGTCCCCCTGAAACTCTGCAGAGATACAGCCTGCAGAGCCAAAACGGAGGGTACAGAACAGGTTTTCTGAACGCCGCCTGATCCCCGATTACCGTAATAAATTAGTCACTAACACGGCAATCCCTCAGTATGCACATATTACACCCTGGTGCCAGTGGACACGTTCACTGAGAGTGTTGCACTTTTTTCAACAGTATGTGTTCATTTCGTTTCAAATTAAAGGCTCGAACTAAGTCGATTAAACATGTTCTGACACTCCTAGCTCTTCTCATACAGCGTCTACGCCAAACACGTATGTTACAGATCGAAACCTGGAGAGATACTTTATCCACTTATAACGGTACACACTCCGCCAGGACTCATATGAAATGTCCGATACCACCTTTTTTATTTGCATCCGGATAGTTATCGCACAGTTCAGTGCTTCCAAAGGCCTTGTATGTGTGTCTCTCTATATAGCATTCTGTCCTATTTGTTAAAAAAAAATTATATTCATTGTGAAAGCATATGGAATGTTCTGGACGGACGTGCGTTGTCATAATTATCGGTGGATTGTTGTCATTTATAAAATTATATACTCATACTAAATTAAGTAACTAATCAAGAAATTGAAGTAATAAGTCGTTAGAAATAAATAACTAGAGACTGCAGAGATGTTAGCATGAAAAATCAATGCTTCTAATTAACAAAATGTTAATCCAGTAACAGAGGACCTAACTATCATGACAAACAGCTTAAAAGTTGTTACCAAGCGATGTATTTTCATTTGTTATTTATTTTTATGTCTTCCTCTGTATTTAATATTCTTTTTAATTGCATTTCTAATTAACTCTCCAATTGTTTACATTTCACAGTTTTTCCAATTTCCAGAATTTGAGGCCTTATTTGTGCATTTTATGTACGTAATCGGATAAAGCATGTGCTCTATATTACCACAGAATATTAGTAACCAAATCCAAAATATAATTAATTACGTAACTAAAATAATTGAGAGACATTATTGTAATTAAAGTTCAGAATGATTTTCTTACGGAAAACCAAAGATGTTACTATAAAAGATTGTCATTGAATATTCTATTTTATACCTTATTCGGCTGTAACTTCAGTTTCTTTAAGTTTTGTAAATTTTAGTTGAAACATCAAAATTGTACAAAATTAATAATGCTTTATTTTGGAAGTTATTGCTAAAATTCTGTATAAAGGGGTGCAGTGATGCTGCGAGGGGTCAGTTTTGAAGTTACTTTTCGAAGTCAAAGAGAACAGTGAAGTTTGCCCGGATTTTTTTTTTTTTTTTTTTTTTTTTTTTTTTTTTTTTTTTTTTTTTTTTACATGACGAGTATCGAGTTCGTATGGCAATTAATGTGAATAAATTTTGTGAAGCATGAAAATTTCGCTTTCATTCACCAATGGACCAGGCAGAATAAACTTAATTAACATTCAACATGAATAGTTACACACTAATATGTCTCTTATTTTGGTATGTCTGGTTTTTTTTGTATTTCTTGTTTTCGCGGAGTTGTCTTACGAAACAGCAGAGTTTCTTATGAATAACGCTGTATTCAGAGAGCACACTGGCCACTTGTAGCGCTCTAGAACGAGTAGAATTGGTACCACGCAGTCAAGTGACCCACTGTTGACGTAAAAAATGGCAGTAAAGTGGTGTGTTGTATAGCAAGAGAGCAGTAAGATGGGTCGACGTACAGTCGTGACAGTGGCAGAAAGAAGCTACCGTGTCTGAACTTCACCATGCCCCACACTCTGAAACAAGATGCTCAGTTTGTTGGTGCATCAGGCGGACTGTCAGAGTAGTCTGCTACGTGTGCACCATTCGAAACCATCTAACACGGCGTAGGAACATCGACTGTAATGAGATCCTAACACAGAGGGATCGGAGACGGGTGTAAAGCTTTGTCAAATATATTTGGTTTCGAAAGCGACAGGAATTGCTGTCTTTGAGTACAGGTCTATGTCACCCGAGCAAACACTGGGGAGGAACTCCGTTCAATGTGCGTTGATAGTCGGGTAGCTCGAATAGTCCATTGCTCGTATCAGTAGATTATGTTAGACGTCTTCGGCGGGTCACACAACGCAGAAACTAGACAGAAGCTGACGTCGGAAGCTTGTAATGTGGTCCGATTAGCCTCCTTTTCATATGCAGAACGACGTAGAGAGCACTGACTATTCAATGATGACTTTAACCCGCAATGTGTTGAGAATGCACCTCACACCATAGGTGTTCATGTGGCGTTATGGGAGTGTTTGTCGTATCATGACTTGGACCCACTCATTCAGATTACAGTGAACATGGTCCAGAATACTTATTTGAACAATCAGTGTGACTCTTACCTTTTCTTCAACATCTTCATGATGAGTATGCTGTGGACTCTCCCCTTCTCCAAGAAGACAACAGACGTGTCAGTAGAAAACTTCAAGCATACGTTCCAGATCATTGAATCTCCAGGCAGATTAACGCAGCTCCGATGGCCTACTAAAGCACCTTATCTTAATCCCATAGAAAATGTGTGGGTCTATTTCGAACAGTTGGTGAAGTGTACCAATCACGATTCCCACAATTTGGTAGCTCTGAGTGATGTAATCATCAATAATCGCCTTCATCCGGATGTGACATACCGTAAGCAACAAGTGGACGCTGTTTCTCGACGAATTGGTCACATTGTCAAGGCTAGAGGCTGTGTTGGACGATATTATTTGCGCGACGCCTCGTGGGTAAGGGGGGGGGGGGGGGTGAGACCAGGGGCCTAGGGGCTAACATTCTACATGGTATGTTTACATTATGGTCGTACATCAATTCAATACCTGTAAAACTGAGCATTTTCATTCGCGTTAACAGACTGGTTTATGTATTAATGAAACAATGGAAAGTCCAGGATGGAATGTAATAATATTATGAAAAGGAAAGTTGCTACTCACAATGTAGCGGAGATTCTGAGTCGCAGATAGACGTTTTGTGCCTATCTGCTACTCAGAATCTCCGCTATATGGTGAGTAGCAACTTTTCTTTTCATAGTATTGTTCTTCTGTGTATTAGGAATCCGTCATTTCATTATTCTTCCTCAATATGTTAGCCAACAGTTTGTTCTCAACTGTATTAAAAGGTAGGTTAAGCCTATGGTAATTAATTTTGTATGATTACCTACTTCACGCAATGCAAAACGAAAAATGTGCGCCCATATTAATCTACTGTATGATGTGATACATCTCTTTCTGTGACTTTTCTATACCATGCGGCTTCTCTCCCATCCGGGTTTCCATTTCCTTCTATTTTTCCAGCCTTCTTACATGGCTCTCCCCTACATCGCACAAGTCACTCCGTCGTTCAAATGTAGACAAGATCTTGTTATTCGCAGCACTACATTTCCTAGTTCGTCTCTCCCTGTTAATTCACAACTTCGTCTCCATTACCTTTCATTTCTTTTCTTTGACCGTGGAGACTTCCCACAGTTCAGCGTCATAGATAACCACACTTTCAACTATAATTTCGTTTATTCTGCTTCTCGAATTTCTTACGTATTTTTATTCCAAATATGGAGGGCAGCTGCTTAATTGCCACCTTTCCCTTTCATGTTATGGGCTTTGCTTACTTGTTGCTTCCATCCTTGTCCGAAATGAATGTACATATATATTTATATGATCGACTATATTGTAGATCCATCACCCATAAGAAAATCCCTTCCTGTGCCTCCAGGAACCAAGTATTCAGACTTCGTGAAGTTTATTTTCACATCCCTCTGCTCATATTCTGTTTAATGTAATACATATCCTCTTCCTCCTTGGCTAAAATTATGTAATCGTTGGAAAAATTTAGAGAGAACAGGGTGTCATCACCAACCCTTAATTTTCATGTTTTTCTACTTCTTTTGTGATTTTTTCAGTATTTCGTTCTAATCTAGACAGTAGATGCTAAGCAGCTTTCTCGTCTCAGTTGTCCTTTCTTAGACTTAAATGTGTGTGTGTGTGTGTGTGTGTGTGTGTGTGTGTTTAAAAATTTTGACGTATTCCAACTCTGTTGATAACGTCGATGAAATCCGGGAACTAATTGTTGATGGTTTTCAGTGCATTCTGAACACGCCTGGAATTTGTGAATGTGTACGGACATCGATGAGGAAAAGCGCTGGAGCCTACTTTCACATCAACCATGGCAGTTTGGGTTCTCGTAGACGGTTACAAGGACGTCGAGCCGCCTCTCTTTCATCATAAATTTCGCCCAAATTATAATACTTAATTATGCACGGCTTGGCCAGAAATGAAACTGACAGAGGGGGTAGATCAATATGGCCAAATGTTTGAAAAGAAAACGAGCACTTTCCGTATAGGGGCTCGACGCTACGTCCCTCCGATTACTGTTATGTCGTTCTTTCTCAACGGAAAACAAGCTGCCTGTGCGATGTTAATGACTTTAATGGAATGTGGTTCATAAGAAAAAGGTTAAAGTTACATAGCTGTAGACAGAAAAGGACACTGATGAAACAAAACCGACCCTGCAAGTATTTCTTACGTATAATGTTCATGACACCTATTTGTGATGTTTCTCGCTTGATTTATCTCCGGTAATTAGGACGAGTGTTGGTACTTAACATTAAGAGCGGCTACTCAGGAACAGCCTGGTGCTCTGTCAGGCAACTAGCTGAGGCGACTCCATAGCTAGTTTTGAAAAACATGGGCACTGGAGAAAACTTTGCTGCTGCTTAGTAATACTACGAGCATCTGGAATATTATTATTGCCGCTCCAAAAATAGAATTTCTGAACATTAGTTTTTATGTTTGATTTGATCCATTACAAAAGGAAAATTTTTGAGTCCGTTTTTTGTATACAAAAAACGCACTTGAAGATGAGAATCATGTCCCGAAATGCGTCGTGTGAACAAGAAATCAAGTAAATCGTACTGGTATCAGAAGAATTGTTTATAAACAAACCTATGGTTTTTTATTGAACTAAGCGATATATAGTGTGTGTGTAAAGGAAGAATTACCCACGAGTTATTACTATGAGTTTTATACATTTAGTGTCAGAGTCTTTACTATATAATCAAATGCTGATGCGAATGAAATGAACACTGTTCACGCTACCTGCAGGACCACGATCGCGCCAAGTACTCGTATTTCTCGAAACGCTACTGTGTTAAGCTCTCTTTGACAATGTCCGTAGTTCAAATTTACACTGCGTTGTCGTCAATACTCAACTACTGAAAAAACTCCGACTCATCTCAGTTGACTCACTGGCCCCGTACTTCAGACACCTGTCCCCTCTTCTCCTACGATCTCTCTCTGTCTCTGTCCCTCCCTCTCTTTCGCTCACACACACACACACAAACTTAATCAACACTTAAGTGTTTATGTACACATGACGTCACAGCTTAGTTCAATGGAGATTCATACCACACCGTGTACTTCCGTGTCTTAGACTTCATTAATGTTTCCAGGAGCGTATATGACGACGCATGACGTCAAACGCTTACTCTTCTCGTTAGCGTCATCTGTATAACTACTCTTAAGGCTATTGCACGAATTATGTGATGTAAAGAATATTACGTTCGAAAACTACTACTCGCAATAATTCTTCAATGGAAATACTGTGGAATGGTAGGTGAGTTTAATGTTTCTAACCTATGAGTGTTATGCACGACCTTGAAATGGAAATGTTTGCTATATGATCCTGAAGAGGGTAGTTTATAATTAAATTTGTGTGTGAAACATCCGAAAATTTCTGAATTCCAACTGAAAGGACTATATCGAAATGCTAACGGGAGAGATAAAGAACAAATTATTTAAAGAGATACCTGATTTAGAAAAAATTCAGGAAAGAAACGATGAGGAACTACATTAGAAGACAAACACAAAATGGGAGACGGAGATGATAGTCACACTTTAGTTCCATGGTCCTGTCATAAAATTCTTGAGAAAGCAAACTGTGTTCCATTGCAGATTTAAATGAACGTAAATTTTTGATAATAAATTTCAGAAAATCGATTAAAGGTGAAATAAAGGTAAGGAGAGCAATTCGAGAAATGTTCAATGGATTCAGAAGTAAAATCTATCCATCGCTCTAATAGAATATCTGTAGAAAGTTTTGTGTTATGATAAGCTTCTAAATGAAGACATAGAAGAGAGCGGAAACATTGAATGCCATTTCACAAAATTGTTTCTCCTTTCTGTTTTCTAGACGTCATTCAGTAATGTAAATTATTGACCAACAGATAATCACATAATCGTTCACGAGGGCAATGAAAGTGGTCCTGGAGAATACCTGCACGTTTCTACCTACATTATGGTAGGGCACTCCTTTTCTATCAACACTCTAGCCAGACACAAGACATCATTGTGGCGAACGGTATCGTATCATAGGGGGCTGCATGATTTAGTTCTAAAGTCGAGCACACGCTGACTTTCGTATGAGCTTTGAGTATATAGCACTTACGTGTGTGCCTGGTATTGGATGTTACCTCCGATTTCAATCACTGTCTAATTCGGACTGTAACAACGGAAAGGGAATGAAACAACGGAAAGGCCGGACACAGTGTAGCGTGTGATCCACCAATAAGTTAGGGACAAGTTAAAAGCCTTGAAAATCTCATTACTATGTAAAGCAGGAATCATTGCCAACGGCATTACTTGCGCTGGTAGCACATCAGAGGCTGCTTATTCTCACAGTCTCACTGCCATTTTACGGTCGAAGCACCGAAAATTATAGTATCGTCACATGGGGTATGATGCACATTGGTTCACATCAATGGCAGAATGTGGTTGCAAGAAAAATCCACCTTCATTCTAAGCAAAAGGGGAGATTAAGCAGAGGGCTCCTGATTTACGAGTATAAATCGCATTAGAATATTCGTTGTTTTTGAGAAAATCGTGTTATATAGGGGCCAGTCAAATGACAAACGAACACCAGTCACAACGGGACTGTGGAATGGTTCCACTGAAAAGTAATAACCATGTGCTTTAAGACATTTATCCCAGTGGGGGACTTGACCATCAGTTCCTGTTTCGTAGAACGCGGTTGCCTTTGACGAATTCACAACCTCGTCCACTTTTACACTTCCTCGTCCAGCTGAAACCAATGTCCATTCACGTCTTTCTTCAGGTCGCCAAAGATGTGAAAATCACACGTTGAAAGATCCTGGTTGCACGGGAGATGTTGCAGTGTTTCCCATACAAATCGCTGAAGCGTAATTTACGTCCGATTGTCAGTATGGGGACGGCCGTTGTCGTGCAACAGGCTGATCCCGTCCGACAGCATTCCTGGGCGTTTCGACTTCCTAGCGCGTCGCAGTTTCTGCAAAGTGTCTTCATAGCGCTGCACAAAGATTGTAGTTCCACGTTCGAGGAACTCGAAGAGCGGAGGGTCTCTACAGTCGAAAAAAATGGTCGCAATGACCTTACCGGAACTTGTGTGAACGACTTTGGATTATTTTTTCGACAGAGAGGTGGGAGTCACCACTGATGGCTTTGGTGTTTGCCCTCGGAATGCTGTCGGACGGATTCATCCTGTTGCACGATAACTCGCGCCCCTACACTGCCAATGGGGCGAAACTTATACTTCGTCGGATTCTTTGGAAAACACTGCATCATCATCTGTACAGTGTGATTCTTTCACGCGCTCCCCTACACTAACAAACGGGCGAATGTTGTGCTTCATCGATTTCGTTGGGAAACACTGTAACATCATCTGTACAGCCTGAATTTTTCATTGTCTGGTTTTCGCATCTTTGGCGACCTGCCAAAAGACGTACGTGAAAGTTGGTTTCAGTCGGATAAGGAAATGCAGAAGTTGGTACGGTCAGTGGAGGTACGAGCGGCGGACCGCTTCTGCGAAACAGGAATTGATCTTCTCCTCTGCCAGTGGGGTAAATGTCTTAATTCGTGTAGTGATTACTTCTGAATGGAACCAGTCCATGGTCCCGTTATGGCGGGTGTTCGGTTTTCATTTGACTGCCCCTTATATATTGTGTAAGAAAAAAAAGACTATCTAGCAGCATTTGTCGGAATTTGACAGCGGCAGGCTCTTGGTCCATCTAGACTACGATATGTTTTCACGTGTTAATCGGGATCCTACGATTGTCAAGCGAATATGGAGTGTGAGTCCAAGAGAGCCTCACTCAATACCCCATGCTCTGTGTCAGCGACCCCACGGGACTAGCCTCCGTGGTCACAGAGCCACCGTACGCTCGGCCGTGCAGGACCGTACAGCCCCATCACTTTACTTAAGTTGTGAAACGGACTTGTTTCCATGAAGCGAGATATCCACACCGGCAGTGTGGTGACGTCTATAGTACCACGGAATGTCAGAAGGACGACCATGGCTGCGGCTTACCTTCACGTGGCACCACACGGAGACCCACAGACAGTGACGTTCCCATCGTCTGCACTGAATCCAGGAGTGGCATCACTCCGTGGTTTCATACGAGATCCAGTTCTCCGTACAGCATAGGGGTTGACGTATTCAAATGATGTTCAGATGTGTGTGAAATCTTATGGGAGTCAGTCCCTAAGCTTACACACTACGTAAACTAAATTATCCTAAGGACAAACACACACACCTATGTCCGAGGGAGGACTCGAACCTCCGCCGGGACCAGCAGCACAGTCCATGACTGCAGCGCCTTAGACCGCTCGGCTAATCCCACGCGGCGTTGACGTATTCGTTTCTCTCAATGGAACGATCTTCTACAGATCCCATTCTTTTTACTTAAAAGACATCATAGCCGCCGTTGACTGTATAAAATATTTACTATTACGATTGCAATTTCGGCCTTATAGCCATTTTCAAGTACTACTGCTAAAGTTACATTCTGTCAGAATATAAGACTGTCTGACATGAGTGCATGTCGTAGTCAAAATGCAGACTTTTGACTGTGAGAGTCCCACAAGTCACATGAGCCCAGCACATGGTGTGTTGGTACGGTGTGCCACTGGGCACACAACTCGATCGCCTCTGGTTCACAAAGCCGACAATTTGGACAGTAGGAGATACATTTATGACATGTTAGAGCCGATGGCTGTGCACTATCTTCGAAATCTCCAGGACGTTATCTCAACAATGTAACATCAGTCCGCACGTTGCCAGTGCTTTTCTTACCTACCTCAGTGAAGAGGATGTTCGAATTTTGCCATGCCGACATGTTCTCAAAATGTATGACACGTCATGGGCTGCCGAGAGACGGGCACGCATGCACACATTAGCTAGTATCACTGATAAAGTCTGGCACCGAGTTCAACGGTGTGAAACAACGTGCTCATATCTCTCATCCAAGTCCGCCTGGTTGATAAGTGTTTTGTGCTTTCAGAAGACTAAACCTTGTTTCTGGAACCCGAGCTTCCTCTTTTCAGCAGTCTTCTTCGCCTCCATGTATTAAGTGCATTCCATCTCAATGATCATATTTTTATATCTACATCTACATGATTTGCCGGCCGGAGTGGCCGTGCGGTTCTAGGCGCTACAGTCTGGAACCGAGCGACCGCTCCGGTCTCAGGTTCGAATCCTGCCTCGGGCATGGATGTGTGTGATGTCCTTAGGTTAGTTAGGTTTAATTAGTTCTGAGTCCTAGGCGATTGATGACCTCAGAAGTTAAGTCGCATAGTGTTCAGAACCATTTGAACCATCTACATGATTGTTCTGCATTTCAGAAATAAGTTTCTGGCATAGGGTTACCTTCAACCTCTTCAGTTGGATTCTTCAACAGCCTGAGGGTAAAAATAAAACTTCAGTCCTTCTGTGCAAGCTCTGATTTCTCTTTTTTACGATAATCGTTCCTCTATAATTAGGTGGGCGCCAACAAAACATTTTCACACTCTGAGGAGAGAGTTGATGATTGAGATTTCGTGAGAAGATCCTGCTGCCATATCGTGGCACTCTCTCCCCGGTAATACAAAACGAGCTGCGCTTCTTTGAAGTTTTTCGATATACTCCGTCAATCCTATCTGATCCCACACCACGCAAAGTGCTGCAGAAGATAACATGCAAGCTTAGTACAGGCAGTCTCTTTAGTAGACCTGTTGAATGTTCTAAGCGTTCTGTCAGTAAATCGCAGTCCTTGGTTTGCTTTACCCGCAGCATTATCTGTGTGATCAAAAAAATGCCTCTGAGCACTATGGGACTCAACATCTGAGGTCATCAGTCCCCTAGAACTTAGAACTACTTAAACCTAACTAACTTAAGGACTCCACACACATCCATGCCCGAGGCAGGATTCGAACCTGCGACCGTAGCAGTCACGCGTTTCCGACTGAAGTACCTAGAACCGCACGGACACCGCGGGCGGCATCTGTGTGATCGTTTCCAGCTTAAGTTCTACATAATTTTAATCCCTAAGTACTTTGTTGAATTTGCAGCCTTTAGATTCGTGTGATTTATCGTGTAGCCTAAATTTAGCAGATTCATTTCAGTACTCATGTGGATGACTTCCCACTTTTTCCTAATTTAGAGTCAAATTCCAGTTTTAACATCACACAGATATCTTGTCGAAATCGTTTTCCAATTTGTTTTGATCATTTATTGACTTTATAAGGCCGTAAATGACAGCGTATTCAACAAACAATCTGAGAGGGCTACTCAGATTTTTTTCCTAAATAGCTATTGTAGATCAGGAACAGGAGAGAGGCCTATAACACTTCCTAGGGCTACACAAGATATTGCTTCTGTTTCACTCGATGAATTTACATCAGTTACTACCAACTATGACATCCCTAACAGGAATCATGAAACTAGTCGCACAACTGAGACGATAGTCCATAGGCATGCAGTTTGATTAGAAGTCGCTTGTGAGGTACGGTTTCAAAAGTTTTCTGGAAATCTAAAAATATAGAATTAATTTGACATCTCTTGTCAATAAAATTCATTAATTCGTAAGAATAAAGAGCTAGTTGTGTATCAGAAGAAAAATATTTGCTATACCTGTGTTGGCTGACAATAAATCGCATTCTTCAAGATAGCTTCTAATGTTCGAACACAGCGTATGTGCCAAAAGCCTACCGTAAATTGACGTTAGCGATATGGGTCTGTAACTCAGCAAATTACTCCTATTTCTTTTCTTGGGAATACTCCTATCATAACACAAAAAAGGCTAGTATACCCTGCGCAGAGTTAAGATTGTAAAAGAAGGAAATTCGTGTTCAGACTTACCTAGTTGCTTATAGACACTGAAATCACCACATCTTGATATATTCGCCCAAAACGCACCATTACTGCTCCTAGTTTATATGCTAAAATCCACGATCTCGTGATAAAAACCCAGAAGCATTATCATTGCCAGACTTGAGTACTAATACAGACAACTAAAAAAGCCAAGAATATGTCACGACGTTTTGTTTAAAATATGTTTGAAGCTGCCTGGTAAGTCGGAAAGCTAGTTCCATCCTTTTACATCCCTGACTCTCACCAGGACACATTGGCCTTTTTCGTGCTATGATAGGAGCCTTTTTCATTTTGGTAATTTTATGAAGAAAAATCGGGGTATTACTTTAACTGCAGTAACTGGATGTGGCGTGATTTACAGCAAAGAGGACGGTTTCATTACATAAAAAGTTTTTCATTGTGTCTGCGACCATGTTTGCGACTCCTACCAACGGCTAAGGCTGGAACACGTCGTTTCAGCTGAGCTCACTGTGGACTGTGACGATGCACACCATCTGGCGGCAGGTAGTAGCAGTCATCACTTTCAAAGCAGAAGTTACCTAGTTGAGCCAATACTGGTTATTGTAGATGAGTGCAAGAAGCAGTGCTTCAGAATCAAAGAACACACTAGCCAACACTTTTCCTGCTGAAGGCGCAGTTTTGAACCTCGTGTTCTTCTGAGCGTTTGGTGATGCAGCAATTGTCGTATCCTCTTCATTTCAAAGCGATGCAACCAAGCTTCACATTCCGTCATAGTTCTTCTTAGTCATCTCTAGAATTCTCGTTCCGTTCCAGAAGTTCGTTGCACATTGACATCAGCTTTTCTTTGAGGGCATCCGTCGACATTCTCAGAACTATCTTAATATTCTGCACACACTTCCTTCTCTTATTCCCACTCGGATTGAAAGTTATACGTTATACGTTTGTCAGTCAAAATTATATTTTGAACACGCTCGCTGCAGATTCACTTGAGTCGGTCTGCCGCTGCGCTCGAGATCCCGAATACTGGCGTGTCCACTTCTACCAGATAATCTTATTACCCAACGACTAATTGTACTGAAATGAACAGCGCCATCTCCTTGTACCCTTTTCAATCTCTTGTGAGTATTTGTCAGTATTTAGTTCTCACAGTACAGGAACTCCTAACAGAACGTTGTTTCAGACGAACTTCAAGTGCAGTAGCCTACCCGAAGGGTTGTTACGACAGTGCGACTTGTGGAAACAGGTCGAATTAAATTTGGATACAAACAGAAAGAACGTCTCTATAATCTTCGCTAATGGCAAAGCTGTAGTACAAATTTTGAATTCTTGAACAAACTTTTATAAATTTACGTTGGTGTGATGCACGTATTTTTAAAACGCTGGATATATTCGTGAACGGAAGATAACGAGACGGCTTAGAGTATGTGAACCGATGCTGAAAGTATAAGAGGGTGTTCCGCATGTAGCACTGATGAATAGTTTCAGAAACGAACCATGAATTTACAAAACCTTCAGCAAAATCTACAGATTATTGTTTGTCCGGCAAGTTCGGGAACAAAATGTTGATACATGAAGAAGACCATGTTTCTCGTGTCGTCTTCAGTGAAGGATAAACATTTTATCTGCAAGAAATGGGAAAATCTCATGGCAAGGGAATTTTGTCAAAAAATCCTCAAGAGACTGCAGAGTGAAAGACATTTCGAAATCGTAGGTACACGTGTACAGGACCCCAAATATGTTTTATAAGCCGGTCATCTTTGCTGAACGATACATGACTACTGTGAATCTATTCCCAATTCTTAAATGAACTGTAGAACTTGGATTATGCAAGTGTCCAAGGTAGAGCAGTGATGAAGGCCCTGGTCTCGCATTTGGGGTGGAGGTGGAAGGATTTCCCCTATATCTTTTAAAGTAAATGCCGCGGAGGTCCCTTTGTAGAGCATAATGCCTGTTTACTTTACTATTCTTACACAAACCGAACTTGTGTTTCCTCTCTGAGTACCTCGTCGTCGACGAACGTTATATGCCGATCTTCCTCCATTTCATTCCTTCGCAATCGCTACGCATCACTCGCTATTGGGGTAACAAAACGTAAGGGGAGCCACTTATCTTCTACAGCATTCCGCAAGGGCCCACCTTGTTATGTAACTGGCGGCTCTGGAAGCTATCGGAAGCTGGTGGAAACCAGGAGACGTTGCCACAGTCTTGTAACACGGCGTAGAAAGAGCCTTCTTAAAGGAACACAACCGGCAGGGGCCTACGCCGAGTGCCATGACTAGTGAACGAATATCCGTTTCAAATTCGACAAGAAGTGCCTTTGTCAGTGCGTGCTGTCCTACTAAAACCTGTTTCCGAGTGAATACTGCGAAGGTAAAAACATGCAAAGAACGTCTGGAACGGGTACTTCGTAAAAGACCATTGCTGACAGCGGCACCTAGAGGTGCAGGTGTTAATGGGCCAAACACGACAGAAGCTGGACTCGAGCTGACTGGACGCATCGAGTGTTATTCGACGAGTCACAATGTCGGCTCTTCTCCAATAATTGGAGGCGGTTAGTGCAGCGACCACATAATGAGGCATTTAACTAGCGGTGCGTGGAGGGTGGAGATCAGAGCGCTAAGAGTTCTGCGATGTTTTAGGGGTTTCTGTCGTCTAGACATTCAGGCTATTGAGAACAATTTCGATAACAAAATGTTGGCCGTTCTTTTGCGAGTCCATTATGAATAACTGCGTCAGTCAAGAAAGTTTAGAAACTGGATTAACAAAAAATAGAGAAAAGTTAAGATGGTGTTTTTAAAGGTTCAAATGCTATGTATAGTCCCAACTACTACAGAACAACGTGCAAAACGTTCATGCAACCATATAGTCCACTCAGATTAAGAAAATCGGTTAGTCATAAACTTGGGCAAATCGATTCACAATCGATTGAAGTGGTATTGTTTTTCATCATATAGAAAGAAAATCAGAAAAAAACAGGACCATGAAAAGTACCGAAAAACCAAATTAAAAACTTCGTCTGTCTTTCGACCTATTGATTACTTAGTTTGATGATTTTTGTAATATTTAGGGTAATAAAAGCAAGTTAGGCCTCTGAATCACTAAAATTTTTTTAATTACAACATTTTTGTCACATCCACTGGGTTTGCATTTCCTAAAGAGACTGAACAAGACAGTAATAAATACGGCTGCTAAGAGTAATGCAGTATTGTCTGTCACATCTTTTGGAAAACTGCTGCTTGATATAGCAGCATTCCTTTCGAATTTCGTAACTTCTGTGTAGGAAGAACAGAAAAACCTCGATGATGCAGAACGTCGGTAATATAACCTGACCTGAAGTTGTGATGCATTTTAAGAGCTACACCTATCTGCAGTGGGCATATTAAAGCTCTTGGGCGTATAGCCTGCATACTGTACCATCCAATTGCACCAACTTTAGTTGAAAAATCTTCCCCCTCACACATTTTGGAACAGAAGAAGTGTAAGCACACCAGCGATGACATCCTTCTTCTTTACCGCACTGAGATCATCTTTTCTATGCAGCTGTCTTTGTTATGTCATAACTTTTGACATCGCTCTTCATTAGTACCGCAGCTGCCTCTAATATGTATATCATTCGTAATTCAGAATCACAGTCCTTTTATTTTACATGGTAAGATCTAAGAATTTCATTAACTATCTTTTTTAACGTTACGATGTCAGCTTTTCCACTTTCACCTGGTATTGCAACATTTCCACCACAATGTTCTTCAAGCTCCTTTTTCTTGTGTCTCCAGTCACTTGCTTTGCAAGCACTTTCTTTCAGATACTCTGCTATATTTGAAATAAGATCCACAACAGTAACTGTTCCTCGTTATTGGATTCGTCATCGTCTTTAGAAAATTTACTTCTTGTTCTTCATTGGTCTCCCTTGTTTCTGCTTCTTTGAGAATTGTTCGATACGTGTATGTTCTCGAGCAATATTTTTCCCTCTACGAATGTTTACGCAACCTGTGCGGGGGTAAACGCAGTAGGCAGCATGCAGATCTGAATTAAATTATATCACATTAGACCATTCATAGTAGCGTTTCTCACAGCGTTTTTGGTTATTTCAACGAAGACGGACGTTCGTACTTTTTGATCTGATTTTGGTTAGTAGTTTGAAGAAGAATCCATAATAGATCCACAAAACACGCAGTCAGCTGGGGTGGGAAAATGGTCCTTCAGAAAACTGACACTTCTCTTTCGAAAGCATATATTACCTGTCGATTGTTGTTTATTGTATTTTTAATGCTTTTCTTATCTGTACGTGTTTTAAAGATGACACATGCACTCTGTTTCCAGTATTCACGAAGACGTCGCTTCCAAGGAGTTCACTGGCAGAGTTAATGCCATCGGCACTCTTCTGCGTCAGAGTGACTTCCTCTTGACCGTCTTCGAGCTCTTTTTTATTATTTTAGTGCTACAGTATTGTCCAGCGGAAGCAATTTTTAGTAACCTTTACCCGAAACAGGAAAATACTCTGTAAATATTACGACCATTCATCCAATAAAATAACACATCAAAAACATTTAACTTTATACTAATAAATAAAATAATTTTGAAAAATTGCCTTCACTTAGTATCTGATTCTTAGGTGCTTTTCCCATGGTCCGATGTTGTCTGATTCTGGATGTGTTAAACGAAAGTTTTTGTTCAGCTGAATAGCACTTCAGTCGCTTGTGAAGCAGTTTGACCAAGTCAAATCCTAATTTCATTACACTAACGTGAGAGTGTCAGAAACGTCCTACTTTGGGATGTTGATCACTTGGCACATCTCATTGGTTTGAATGTCGGCTACAACGTCAAACCGTTGACCCTTCATGTCAATTTCTTGTGGTGGGTTTATGTTGATACCACCAAGTTTCGTCATCGGTAATATCTTACTTCCAGGAAAGAACTGCCACGTGATGCATTTCAGTCCAGTCGTGGTAGGGCTCCAAGTGTGTTTGTCTTTGTGCGGGATTCACTCTTTCCTGTTCTACGGAACATTCAGGGAGTTCTATACATAAGAACATTTTTACATAAAGATGCTGCTCCAATGTGATTCGCGACACAACAAAGTTGACACACAGCGACGGCACGCCTACTACTCACGCTGCCTGCTCACAACTGACTGCTCGAGGCATATCTGTTCGTTTGATGTTGTATTTCAAGCTGCCACCGTCATCACTGAGTTGACATGGCTTGCAAGCCAGAAATAAAAACTGTCGGAACTCTTCGGAGAAATGGTGTCTGCTGTGGATTCTTTCTTTTATTTTCCAGGATAATAACTACCATGTTCACGGATCTGTTTACATAAGGTGACCAGCACTAAGGACCGTATCGCACGTCGACTGGCCCTAGAAATCATCCTACCTTTATCGCACGAAAAATTCAGGGACTATTTAGAATACATCTATATCTACATCTACATCCATACTCCGCAAGCCACGTGACGGTGTGTGGCGGAGGGTATCCTGAGTACCTCTATCGGTTCTCCCTTCTATTCCAGTCTCGTATTGTTCGTGGAAAGAAGGATTATAGGTATGCTTCTGTGTGGGTTCTAATCTCTCTGATTTTATCCTCATGGTCTCTTCACGAGATATTCATAGGACGGAGCAATATACTGCTTGACTCTTTGGTGAAAGTACGTTCTCGAAACTTCAACAAAAGCCCGTACCGAGCTACTGAGCGTCTCTCCTGCAGAGTCTTCCACTGGAGTTTATCTATCAACTTCGTAACGCTTTCGCAATTACTAAGTGATCCTGTAACGAAGCGCGCTGCTCTCCGTTGGATCTTCTCTATCTCTTGTATCAACCCTACCTGGTGCGGATCCCACACTGCTGAGCAGTATTCAAGCATTGGGCGAACAAGCGTACTGTAACCTACTTCCTTTGTTGTCGGATTGCATTTCCTTAGGATTCTTCCAATGAATCTCAGTCTGGTATCTGCTTTACCGACGATCAACTTTATATGATCATTCCATTTTATATCACTCCTAATGCGTCCTCACAAATAATTTATGGAATTAACTGCTTCCAGCTTCTGATCTGCTATTTTGTAGCTAAATGATAAGGGATCTATCTTTCTATGTATTCGCAGCACGTTACACTTGTCTACATTGAGATTCAATTGCCATTCCCTGCCCCATGCGTCAATTCGCTGCAGATCCTCCTACATTTCAGTACAATTTTCCATTGTTACAACCTCTCGGTACACCCCAGCATCATCTGCAAAAAGCCTCAGTGAACTTCCGATGTCATCCACTAGGTCATTTATGTATATTGTGAATAGCAACGGTCCTATGACACTCCCCTGCGACATACCTGAAATCACTCTTGCTTCGGAAGACTTCTCTCCATTGAGAATGGCATGCTGCGTTCTGTTAAGAGTACTTTGATTTACGTAGCTGTTTCTGTAATAGAGCAGTACCCCATACTGATTTAGGTAGTCTCTCAGGGCAATTGCCGGGATGGTTCCTTTGAAACGACACGGCCGGTTCCTTCCCCATACTTTCGCAATCCAAGCTTATGCTCCGTCTAGTCGTATTTTTGGGTGTTTAATATTAATCTTTCTTCTACCAGAGGTTACAAAAGGCCTTTAGAAAGACTCAGGATATTATCTTATACGTCCAATAATCTAGACGTTTCTAGCTTGTGTCAGCCCAAGGTGAGTCACGGACCTTAACAAAGTAAACTAGCGCCTTAGGGGCTCTGCGCTGGCCTATTGCACCTATTATCCAATTGCTGACAATCTTTCGTGCGAGAGGTCTCCGGTGAGTCAGGCGCTGTTTAGTGGGCGGCAGGAGGATCTGGAGTCACGTAGTTCATGTGCTGCACCGGTATCTCGCTACAGTTTCAGTGAATCTTTTATTTAGCTGGCAGTAGTGGCGCTCGCTGTATTGCAGTAGTTCGAGTAACGAAGATTTTTGGCGAGGTAAGTGATTTGCGAAAGGTATAGGTTAATGTTAATCAGGCCCATTCTTTTGTAGGGATTTTTGAAAGTCAGATTGCGTTGCGCTAAAAATATTGTGTGTCAGCTTAAGCACAGTCATGTATATTTGTTCAAAGGGGACGCTTCAGTTTTTAGGTTGGGTACATGTGGCAGGAGCAAGCCATTAATGTTTATTTCCCCCAGAACAGCATTTCAAGTGTTGGTATGTGGGTACATAGATGCAAAAAGGGTTATCTATTCTGGCAGGCGTACTCTACAGGGCACTGCAGGTACGACTGTGCAGAAGATAGTTGTCAATACGTCGTACCTGTGTGCAATAGGCTCGTTATAGCGAATGGGAAATCATAGTAAAAATGATATTCGCAGGCTGACCGGTTTCTCAGTGATTGGTGACAGTCTGCAAATCAGCACTTGGCTTCTGGAGGATACATGTTCAGGGTTATTGTTGTTGTTGTTGTTGTGGTCTTCAGTCCTGACACTGGTTTGATGCTGCTCTCCATGCTACTCTGTCCTGTGCAAGCTTCTTCATCTCCATGTAACTATTGCACCCTATATCCTTCTGAATCTGCTTAGTTTATTCAGCTCTTGCTCTCCCTCTACGATTTTTACCCTCCACGCTGCCCTCCAATACTAACTTGGCGATTCCTTGATGCCTCAGAACATGTCCTACCAGCCAATCCCTTCTTCTAGTCAAGTTGTTACACAAATTCCTCTTCTCCCCAGTTTTATTCATTACCTCCTCAGTAGTGACGTGGTCTACCCATCTAATCTTCAGCATTGTTCTGTAGCATCACATTTCGAAAGCCTATATTCTCTTCTTGCCGAAACTGTTTATGGTCCATGTTTCATATCGATACATGGCTACACTCCATACAAATACTTTTGGAAAAGACTTCCAGGCACTTAAATCTATACTCGATGTTAACGAATTTCTCTTCAGCAGAAACGCTTTTCTTGCCATTGTCGGACTACATTTTATATCCTCTCTACTTCGACCCTCGTCAGTTATTTTGTCCCTAAACAGCAAAACTCATTTACTAATTTAAGCGTCTTGTTTCCTAATCTAATACCCTCAGCTCACCCGACTTAATTCGACTACATTCCATTATCCTCGTTTTGCTTTTGTTGATGTTCATCTTATATCCATTCCGCTAAACTGCTCTTCCCGGTCCTTTGCTGTCTCTGGGTTTTCAGTGTGGCACCTAAGTGATAGGACCACGTGGTCTAGAGAGTGACCGCACCAGTCACAGAAATGTGTCTTGACTATAAAAGAACACCACTTAGGAAATGGAAAGAGAATGTCGGAGCTCTTGCAGCGGAGGTTACATAAAACCCTGTGTGTTGAATTAAACGGCCGACTGCGCAGAGGGCTGTACTTTTTGTTGCCAACTTAACCACAGTCATGTGCGTACATCAGGTTAGGTTGATTAGTTACGTCAAGTTGCCAGACATGTGCTTATTCCAACAGCCAGAAACGCTTCTATGGCGCCTCTGGTATATCCATTCGCAAAGATCTGCTCAAACTTAGGTAGACGTAAAGCGCCATCTTCACGAAAATTACTAACTTCTGAAATAAAAGCAATTACGATCACGAAAAATTATGTGCAGTACGTCTCTATAGGGACATGGTTACTGCATTATTGATAGCTTTGTTCCACTCTCGCAATGCGTATAAGATCATGAACCAATTTAATTTGAGAATAAATTACGTCATGTAGGAATATTACCCTCCATGAATCATGGACTTTGCGGTTGGTGTGGTGGCTTGTGTGCCATACCGATACAGACAGCCGACCATTGCCAAACCAGTGCGCAGTGTGTGTTGTACCATATGGCTTGCGTATATGTGATGGCTGGCAATGTTGTGTTGGCAATGAAGTGGTCACAACTGAAAAGTCAATTAAATTAGACCTGCCATTGACAGCCTGCAACCGGGAATAATATGTGAATTTATTCCCCAAACTGTGATAATACTTTAACTAATCTAATCCTAGGGAAAGTGGAACAAGATACTTTTTGTAAAAAAACAACACTCCAAGAAAAATATGAAAATTGAACAAATATTTACCTGATAAGTTAACTCCTATTCATTAATCTAATTTTGAGATCGCAAAACATCAATGACTTGAATCGAAGTCGCGCCCCCATTTATTCAACATTAACACTAAATGGTTGATTAAATTAGTATCGAAATTAAGAAGGCTTCCACATTGACTGGCACTGGTAGAAATTACCTCTGTGAGCAGACCAATGAAACTTAACGCATTTACTGTTAAAGATTCCCCATCTACGAGCCGTGGTGCGTACATCACCAGATTCAGTGCTGGGAAGAGCAGTTCTGCAGCGCCGATCTGCGCAGTGCTGCGGACCATCGTCCAGACGAAGTGCGTCCCGTAGCCGCAAATTCTGACTACACACTGGACACAAAATGGAGTCTGAAAATTCCTAAGGTCGAAACTAATTCAGTACTTTTGTATCGCGCCTGGTAGGCGGAGAGTGGGTAGGAGCGGGAAAAGGTAATACACGTCGGTACTGCGAGCGAGTAAAAGTGGTTTACTGGTGCATGAATATTTACAGAAGCATACGTAACTTTGTTCGTAAGTGCGAAGCTGAAGCGAAGTGTCCCGGCCGGCTGCTCTTCATCAAATGGGCAGAATCTACAGTGGTGCTCGTAGAGCAGAACTGCGTCTGCTAGAGGGCGCTATCGTCGTTGTCTGTCCTAGTACTAACTTAACTAGCAGCTAAGCCGTGGCATCCTAGCTATCGATACCACAAGTACAATTCCGGACACGAATCAGAAGTTCTGATTGTCACTAGCCAGGAGCTGAACTTGACTCAAGTGTGCGGTCGTAAAGAAGCACATAGTAATGCCTTAGTCTCCAAAAGAAGCACAGATTCGTTCCCTTGTTAACTAAAAACGAATAATGCCATTCCTAGGGGCGAAATCAGCACTTTATCAAACCTAACTGTTAAACTGTTCTCAGGCGTCTTGCCAGCAATGTCCCACAACGCTATTCAGCGGCGTGTGTCCTCTTCGCAATCACCAGAGAGCCCCCTAACTCCGCAGTGTCCCGTTTAGAGCAAACCTAGCTTCATTGACTTTCACTCTCTAAGCAGCCAATCATCGTACCCTTTACAAACGGAATACCTCCCACTCTATGGGTCATGAAGCTATCAGCCAACTACCGTCAGCTCATACACGTTGCGGTAGAAACTTCTAGAACAAATTGTAAGTGCTCCTCCGACTACAAATTCAGCCAATCAATTTCGTTTACACGATGAGCTCATTTCGCTGGCTTCTCGACAGGGCGTCTCTCCTACGCAGTAAACCTACCCGTCATCCTATTCTTTTCAGAGCCGTAAAACTTCTCTACATCCAGTCCTTGGCCTATGTCACTGTCAAAGACCGTGGAGGCCCTTATTCTCCCTACTGTCAGAGCCAGCGCGTAATTATCTTCTAAGCATGCAACTCCATAGAAATGCAAGTATGAGGCTACCCAGTAGCAACCAATAAATGACTCATGGTTCGATAACTCCAGCTAAAAAATGCGCTAGGACGAAGAGGACTACTGATCAGGTGAATGCACGGTCCTAATCACAAAACTAAACGGGGTAATACAGGAGTAGGTTTGATAATGAATAAGAAAATAGGAATGACGGAAAGCTACTATGAACAGTATAGTGAACGCATTATCATAGCCAAGACAGACAAAAAGCCAACACCCAACACCGTAGTACGAGTTTATATGTCAACTAGCTCTGCACATGATGAAGAGATAGTAGAAATCTATGATAAGATAAAAGATGTTATTCAGATAGTTAAGGAAAACAAAAATTATTTTTGATGAGGGAATGGAATTCGACAGTAGGAAAAGTAAGGAAGGAAAAATCGTAGGTGACTATGAAGTGGAGGAAAGGATTAGAAGAGAAAGCCGTCCAGTAGAATTTAGCCCAGGGCATAATTTAACCACCGCTAACACTTGGTTCAGGAATCATGAAAGAAGCTTGTATACGTGGAAGAGACCTTGAATCACCTGAAGGCTTTAGATTGATTATATAACGTTAAGACAGGTATTTTGGACCCAGATCTTCAATTGTAAGACATTTCCAGGAGCAGATGTCGACACTGACCGCAGTTTATTAGTTACGAACTGCAGATTTAAACTGAAGAAACTGCAAAAAGACAGGAAATTAAGGAGATGTAACCTGGATAGCTTGAAGGAACCAGAGGTTGCTGAGAGTTTCAATGGGAGCATTAGGTAAGGATAGACTAAAACAAGGAAAAGGAATGCAGTAAGAGAAGAATGGGTAGCTTTGAGAGATGAAATAGTGAAGGGAGCAGAAAACCAAATAGGTAAAGAGACAAGGCTTAATACAAATCCTTGGATAACTCAGAGGGTAATGAATTTTATTGATCAAAACAATTAAATACAAAAATGTATCAACTGAAGAATACGAAAGGGAATAGAAACGTCTAAAAAATAAGATTGACAGTAAATGCAAAATTGCTAAGTGGAAATGGCAAGAGAACAAAGGTGGAAGGAGTATATAGAGATTCCACACAATTGAGATGAACTTGAGACCGGCATTATAGAAATGAAAGAGGAAGTAGATTAAGAAGATATAGGAGATACGAAACTGCGTAAAGAATTTGACAGAGCAATGAAAGAACGAAGTCGAAAAAAGGCCCTAGGAAGAGACGAAATTCCTCTAGAACTACTGATAGCGTCGGTAGAGCCAGCCCAGACAAAATTTTTCCCTCTGGTGAGCAAGATGTATGAGACAGTTGAAATACTGTCAGACTTGAAGCAGAATATAATAACTCCAATTCCGAAGAAAGCAAATGCTGACAAGTGTGAATGTGACCGAACTATCAGTTTAATAAGTTATGGTTCAAAATACCAAAACGAATTCCTTACAGAAGAATGGAAAAACTAGTAGAACCTGACCTCTTGGAAAATCAGTTTGGATTCCGGAGAGATATAGAAACATGAGAGGCAATACTGACACTGCGACTCATTGAAATTTTGAAGTAGCAGAGGTAAAATACAGGGAATGGAAGGTTATTTACAGCTTGGACCGGAACCATACGGCAGTGTAACAGTCGAGGGGCATGAAGGGGCAGAGGTGGTTAAGAAGGGAGTGAGACAGGTTGCAGCCTGTGCCAGATTGTGTTCCATTTGAACACTGAGCAAGTAGTACAGGAAACATAAGAAAGTATTGTAGTATGAATTAAATTTCATGGAGTAGAAATGAAAAATGTGAGGTTTACCGATGTCATTGTGATACTGTCAGAAACAACAAAGGGCTTGGAAGATCAGTTGAATGGATATGGACAGTGAGTCGAAAGTGGAATATAGGATGAAATCAACAAGAGCAAAACAAGGATAAAGGAATGTAGTCGATTAAATCAGGCAATTTAGAGTGTTTTAGAGTAGGAAACGAGACACTTAAAGTAGCATATGAGTTTTGTTATTTGAGCAACAAAGTAACGTGATGGCCAAAGTAGACAGGATATAAAATGTAGACTGGCAATAGCAAAAAATTTGTTAAAATCAAAAGTAGGTTTAAGTGTTAGGAAGTCTTCTCTGAACGCATTTTAATGGAGTGTAGCCAGATATGGAAGTGAAATATGGACGAGAAACAGTTTATACAACAAGAGAACAGAACCTTTGTAAATGTGGCGCTACAGTAGAGTTCTGACGGGTAGAGAGAAGATCGCGTAACTGATGAGGAGGTACTGAATAATATTAGGGAGGAAAGGAAGGGAGTGCATCAAACCCGTCTTCTTATTGGAGACCACAACAATAACGAAACAATATCATTGCTAGCCTTAAAGGATTGCTGATCTCTAATTAAACTAATTCTGATGTGGTGACATTGTTTTATCATCGTCGGACACGGTGGCATTAACATTTTGTGTGCTGACGTGTATTTGCCGACTCAACAGTGCTTTGTATTTGATTCACATTCACAAACGAACTTCAGCGGTTATTTAAGGGAAAGGTGCAGTATGGGTTTAGGCAACGGAGCTGCTAACTAGGTACTTAAAACTTTCTGGCCCTGGTCCGGAACTCCTGTATGAGCAATATTTTAATTTACGAGGAAGTTTTATTACAGCGGACGCTCCGCCACAATATTATTTATGCTGACAGTAAGCCATATGCTGTGAAGTTATTTCCCGCCATGTGTTTTCGCCCCTTGGTGCTAGCCGCACAAGGAGAGGAGAACATTTGCATGGTTAGGTTAAATGGGAGAGGGGAACTAAAGTCGAGCCGGACTGTAAATTTTGCTCGAATGGATACTAACGGATTTCAGTTTTAAAAATGTGACAGTTACTATATGCAACTTCTTCTAAAGCGTCTACCACAAGAACCTCTGTAACGAAAAATATCGCTTATAAACGAAAGCAGGGCCTTTCGTTCATCAGTGAAAAAGAACAAAACGCACGGAAATTCGTAGTGTACAAGAAGATGACAGGATTCAGCGTGAGCAGCGTCAGCGACCGTTACTGTCAAGATACATTTTGCTGGCGGATCTGAGTTGCCTTCAACGCAGTCCGACGCGCTCGATGTCTCGGATCTATACTGACTGAAAGGTGATCCTTGATTTGTGTCCACCTCAACGATGAATTTATTGATAACTAGAGATACGACCAGAGCTCAAGCGATTCTCGGAATAGAAATGGAGGTCATACTAGGAATGAACAAAGATGACACAAAAATTTGTGCGAGTTCCCTTCAAAGGAAAATCAGAATAACGTAACTGTCTAATCGACATTTGACAACGCTACACCGAAAGCTATTCCTGCACCCATTGTTCTGGAAGGCATGGAAAGGTCGAAGTCTGGCAGTGGTATATAATTAACTCATCTTTAAGATACAGTTTAGCGCTACCTTGCCGATCGTCATTAAAACTGCTGCTTGAAACTTAACTTTTTAACACAATATGTAGACGTCTGTGATGTAGCCTTGTACATTCGATACATAATGTGAAGTACAAGTACTGTTCGCTACATGTTACTCTCTCATTGTTTTTCATATGTATGTGATAGTGAACCGCCTGAAACTCACAGCCCCTTTACTTTGTGAACTGTTTCACATATCGAAATGACGTTTTAGGCAAATGTTATTAGGTAGAATGCTGCGTTATTCAGTTTCTTGATTAATCCAATGCTATTGAAACAACTGTGTTACTTTGTTCATGGCTTCGAAAGCCTCTAAAAAATCGGTTATATGCCGCTTGTTGTTGACGTTAAAACTTTTCGTTGGACTTTCGAATGCCGTTAAGAAGTATCTTCTCCCATTCAAAAAGAAACCGCAATTGCTTCAGTATTACAGTTGATACAAGAATTTAGTATGTTAACCAATTCAGAAATTCAGTCCTGACCTTAGCAAGCTTGAATGAAAAGTTTATATTTGAAGTCAATGCATTGATCTGGGACAAAATAAGACGAAAATACTAATTTCTGAGGTGATCTTTGTTCCGTCGTTACAGACACTAGAAAATGCTTGTTTTTCTCACCAGACGCGTTTCGCTTTAATTAAGTAATGCGTCATCAGTGGTCTGTAATTAAAGATTAACAATTTTATTTCTTTGCGTGATAGAGAAACAGTTCGTTAAGAAATGGTTGGTTGTTACTTCTGAAAATGCCGTCTGCTAGCACGCTTTCGGTTCCTTTGGTTGCCTGGCGTAGGCGAAAAAGCAAGCAGAAATTACGGTAAGTAAAAACCAATAATTTGTTAACGAACTGTTTTACGATCTAGGAAACAAATCAAATTGTAAATATCTTTAATAACAGATCACTGATGATGTTTTCCTTCAATAAAGAGAAACGCGCCTGGCAAGGAAAATGCGTATTTTCTTGTAATTGTAATGACGGAACAAAATTACCCGCAGAAATTGTAAAGCAACTACAGACAATATGGCCACAGAAATGAAGAATTCAAAAAGTACTAAATTTAAAAATTTGTGTGATTCACTAAAATTTTAGGGGTATAGCATATATGCTACATCAGGACTCAAAACTTCGTTATTTTAATAATGAAACGTTTTAGGGTTTGCTTTGACAGCTTTCATTGATGAACCGACAACTGAAATTCATCACTATATTTTTTGTAATTAGCGAAAAATATTTTTCATTGTTATACGTGAAAATATAATCCTAATATTTTCGATAATTCTGTAATTTTTGATGGAACAGAAGAAAACAGTTGCATTTTCTGTGAAAAAGCGGTATGTTTTGTACTTAGTGCACTGCAAAAATGTGAAAGCTTTACATTCAGACAACCTACATCCGAATCGACTTTTATGGGTATTATTCATCATTTCAGGCATGTCCATGAAATGGAACATCCTTGCTGTTAATGATAACAAAGGTTTGGAATTATGGAGGCGCCTCATTTTTGCAATTGCATCATCTTTAATATCACATTCCTCCGTTGTCTTCGCTCACCTCTTCCTCTTGTAAATGGGAAAATGTAGATCGTTGCTGAATACAGACTCAGTGTTCACTCTCCAGGTGAGTGTGTGTTTATTTGAACTTTCCTAGCGGATAAAATCCATGTACACTTACCAGAAATGGGATATGGATCTTTCCTTTTTCCACGCTAGTGATCTGCCAACTAAGCAACTCGAGGACTTCTCATGATCTGTCCTCACAGCTGTACTTCGAACAGTACATCTCCTACTTTCCATATGTCACCTAAGCTCTACTGCGTAACTTGGCCACAATCTGGGGGATAATATCCAGAATGAAGTGTGCATGGAGTGTGCGCTGACATGAAGCTTTCTGGCATGCAAGGTAGAAGATGAGGTACCGGTGGAAGTGCAGCTGTGAGAAGGGGGCGTGAGTGGTGCTCGGGTAGCTAAGTAGCTAAGTTGATGGGGCACTTCACCGCAAAAGACAAAGGTGACGAGTTCGAGTCCCGCTCCGGGACACAGGTTTAATACCTCTGTATTGCTCTGATGAAATAAAGGATCTCTTATTCGATAGTTCAGGATCTGTTGTCGTATTACAGCATATTTTAAATACATTCTACTTTAAAATTACTAAAAACAATGAAATGTTACTTGTAAAGTCAATTAAAGTTTGGTCATTCTACGAAACAAAGCGCAGTTTGATTCTATGCTTTTTGAAGTTTTCACATTGAGAAGAAAAGATAAAATGTAATAATGTATGAAGTCTGTGTGAACCTTCTGAAGAAAATACGTTGTAATTATGTGACATCGCAGAAGAAAACAGGAATAATCGATCTTCTGCTGTCTGGAGCTCGCTTCGTGTTTGTCTGTCTCCTCCGTCATTCTCGTACGCTCCATGAAGATTCATTCTGTATGCTAAATTAGTTGAATGATTACTGACAACGTCTGTTATATTGCCTTGCGATGTATTTCAGTTCAATCACCTATTCGAATCCATCTCACACAAATATTATTCATTGCATTTTTAGAATCTTATTTCATGGTTCAAGTAAGAGAGGTTGGTGACGAATTGTTGGACGGCGAACTACAGAAGGCCAGACGCATTTTGTCAATGCTTATTTCCTTAAATGAAACCGAGGCCTCCCTGAGACTGTTATAGGAATCAGTCTTCGATATCTTAAGCAATATTTTTCGTAAAAGTTGTAGTTACTTGATCAGTTACCCGTCAACACACAAGGGCGTCAACCAGCTTGCTAGAAGAAGAGGGAGCTTTTGAGGTAAAAGAAAACTATATTAAATGAATGTCATTTACCTTTTCCGTTCTGCAGTGTAACTCGTACTAAATAACGTTCCGGCCCCCATCTTCAGTGAGCCAATCTTTTGTGCTGCTACGACCAAAAATAAAATATAACTCCTCAATAACTAGAATTACGTTTGTTTCTCGAAGCCATAGTGAGACTGCAACAGAAAGCTTCCTTCGAGGAGTTACTGAAACATACTGGAAACATACAGTAAGGAAAACTAGCGATACACAGGAAGTGAACGATATAAAGTGTGTGCTACAGTCGGACGCAGTAGGTTTAGTTTATTCCCTGAGATAGAAAGGAACAGAACTGAGGAGCAGCATGTATGCTGCGTAAGAACTGAGGAGATTAATCACTGAACAGAGCTAGGTGTCTCTCTAAGTATTATTAAATACCGATACTCTTGTTTCCGTGTCTGGAACAGTTCACGAAATAAAAGACGGCGCAAGTTATGGATGATGCGCCCTGTGTAGACAAATGCTATTTTCAAGAAAGTGATAAGGTTATCTTTGGTCAAACTGTCATTAAAAGAAAGGAATCTGGTTCAGAGTCAAGGCACAGAACACTTGGTGCCGCTAAGTGCTTACCTTCTCCGTATGGGGGAAGGGAGACAATAGTGTGAAAGAAGGTCGTTGACTAGGATGATGCAATGTAACGATAGAACACTCTAGGTCACTTAGCTTAGTGACGTGTGCTATCTGGCGATCAAAACGGTAAGGCAGACAGTGACAGTCTAATGGCCTGCTTAATGTTGCGGAGGGATGTGGCTGCCATATAGAAGACGGCGGCGAAAGCGAAGACATCGGGGATGTCTGGAAGTGCCAAGAAGCCTCGCCATGGAGCGTTTGACAGCGCTTTACCTTCGGCGGTGTAGCGTATGTAACAAAACCTGGGTGGCGCTTTGTTTCATAATGCGATGAGGGCTACAACGAATCTGTCCATCTGAGACTTCAGTGATGCCCCATTGCCCACAATATTTTTGGTGGTGCAGCTTGATGTACAGCGGGAATATATCTAATTTTCAATGGACAAACGAAAATTATCGTAGTTGGTGATAATGATTCAATCTATTGTCCGCGAGTTGTTTTGCAATTGCAGTCACCAATGGGCTGGGAGATTATAGCAGTCATGTTGAATCAATTGTAGCTAATGTGCTGCCTGTGGCTCCATGGTCACAATTACAGTTATCGTTATTACTTGTTTTGTCATTTAGACCCTACAAGTTTCCTGGGAAACGCTGTTAGCGACATCACCCAAAAACAACAAGAGAGATACTGGTGGATACTGGTGTATGAATATCTGAACGGTCAGTGAGGCATGTGGATAGTTAAACAGATGAGACTAACGCCTGCGAAGTGCAAGGATCCGAAATTGAGTGCCGTACCTGCTTGCAAATTTCATAATTGGATAGACTCTCCTTCAGAGTGATTGATCCAGGGACCAACCGAAGTCCGTGGGTAAGACACTCCCCACGATCGTCTTATTCGCAAACGTGTTATTCCAGGTAGGTAAGATAGAGGTATTCCCAGATGAAACCTCTAATTAGGGCTGTGAGAGCGTGGAAGGCTTACTGGAAGTCGAACAACAGGTGGCAAACTGTCGACAATTTAACCGAGAGTCAACCACAGACAAATTGAGTAATTTTAGAACCTTGCTTTCAGCACAAGTAGACTCATTTTTAAACACAAGTATGAAAAACTATTTAACAATTTAAAAGGCAATAATAAAAAAATTCCAGAATGAGATTTTCACTCTGCAGCGGAGTGTGCGCTGATATGAAACTTCCTGGCAGATTAAAACTGTGTGCCCTACCGAGACTCGAACTCGGGACCTTTGCCTTTCGCGGGCAAGTGCTCTACCAACTGAGCTACCGAAGCGCGACTCAGGACCGCTACTCACAGCTTTACTTCTGCCAGTATCCGTCTCCTACATGCATGTTTCGCAGAAGAGCTTCTGTAAAGTTTGGAAGGTAGGAGACGGATACTGGCAGAAGTAAAGCTGTGAGTACCGGTCGTGAGTCGTGCTTCGGTAGCTCAGTTGGTAGAGCACTTGCCCGCGAAAGGCAAAGGTCCTGAGTTCGAGTCGTCGCCTTTCGGCACGCTAGCGGCACGGACGTCTTGTTTACGTCCTCGCCGCGCAGCTCGCTCGCGGAGTTGTTTACGTGATTCTGCCGTCTTAGCGCGCTATATTTCATTCGACAGAGAATGGCTTATGCCCACCGAAAATCGACACTGAAGATTAGCTTTGCACCTGAATATGCCCGACCAAAAGCACTGGAAATCGAACAGTTTATCAGAGATGAAGTCAAGATTGACTGCAACGATCTTGTTGGCATCCACCTTTCTATAGTGAGCAGTGTGGTATACGTGAAATTGGTCAACGAGGACATATGTGAAAAAATTCTAGATGCAACTCGAAGTGGTCTTAAGTTCCGTCACTCTGATGGACACATCGGTGACGTAACTGTGGAACATGCGGGACTTGGACTGCGCACGATACGTGTTTTTGAACTCCCTTTCGAGGTGCCTTCAGAGGTAGTGGTATCTGCATTCCATCCATATGGAAAAGTGATTAGCCACACAGCTGAGAAGTGGGTTCAGTTCACTACATACCCGGTTCTCAATGGAGTACGGCAGATCCGCATAGAACTAACCAAACATGTGCCGTCCTACTTATATATTGGTGGCTGCCGTGCAATTATTATTTATGATGGACAGCCGAAGACATGCTCGGGATGTGGCAAAGAAGGACACCTCCGTTCCAGCTGTCTGCAGCGCAGAATCACACAGTTACCGCCTGGGGACCTGCCGGCCACGACCGCTCCGACGTCGCTACCGCTGACGTTTGTCGAAGCTCTCCATAGCGACCCCCGACCGCGAACACCACTGGCTCCTACTACTGGTACATCGTCGTCTCCGGTACTGCCTCAGGCTGTTGCGGACGGACCGACGCCCTTGCCTCCTCCTCCCGACGTGTGCAGTGGTGAGCAATCTCAAGGACAGAGGATGGCCCTTGACTCCATGATTGTGCCTACCGATGCTTTTGTGTCTGAACATCCGGATCCCCAGGCGTCTTCGGACACTGAAGATCACGTGCGCAAGCAACGGTCGCCGAAGAGACGTCGGAAACGGCGGATCGCCCCGTCTGACACCTGCAGGACGCAGTCTCAAGACGATGAAGATCAAAATTATCAAGTTGTTCCTCCGAAGGACGAATCTATGGTGGAAGCACCAACTTGCACTCCGTCGGACGTACAACCATCCTTGCATGCACCAGGCGCTGTACCTATGGACGTTGAACAACAGCTGAGCCAGGACAACTCTTCCACCACCGACGTGACACTGCCTTCGGACTCTGCTGGTACTCCACTGGACGCACACCATCCACGCACCCTTGCGTGGTCTGACGATGTAGCCGACGAAACACCAACTAGTGAGACAGCCGCGAATGCCGCTGCTCCAGCCCACGACTCCTAATCGACAGGGTTACAGGATGGGGATGTGCAGCCTACTGGGACAACATTCTTGTTCGTTGCTGCTCTTCGTGCCTCCATGAGCGTCCCTGTAGTCCCAATTCTACAACAAGCTTACAGGATTGGCTCCATCAATGTCAACACCATTGGCACCCCTGTCAAACTACAATTGCTCCGTGATATGTTGAGGGCGTCGGACCTAGATGTTGCCCTTTTGCAGGAAGTTCGCCTGGCGACGTTTCCTAATGTCTATGGCTATGTTTCCTACCTCACGCCGTATGCCGACGGTGGCAGTGGGACAGCTATTCTTTTAAAGGAAGGCATTGATGTAGATGACGTGATTTACCTACCATCGGCTAGGGGTCTTGCTGTGACTTTCCACGGTGTTCGAGTCATCAATGTTTACGCTCCCTCGGGCACGGCCAAGCGACGGGAGCGGTCGCGATTCTATTCAGAACAGATCGCTCCTTTGTTTGTCGGACGCTACGACCATATTGTTCTTGGCGGCGACTTCAATTGTGTGTTATCCCAAAAGGACCAACATCCCCATTTCACCTCATGCCAGGAACTCAAGCTGCTTGTGCATGAACTGAAACTCACCGATACTTGGGACCGCGTGCATGGCGATCGGCCTGGATATACGTACGTCACCAGCCATTCAGCAAGTCGTCTTGACCGTGTCTACGTGTCCCCAGGACTCGTAACTGCCACGCTTGACGCTGAGTTATGGCCTACCGCCTTTTCCGACCATATCGCCTACATTTGCACTGTTTCGCTCCAGAGGCAGAAGGTGTGGCGCGGTCGAGGCCTGTGGAAGCTGAATGTGGCCCATCTCAAGGATCCGGAATGTAGGCAGGTCGTAGAGACGACGTGGAACAACTGTGTGAGACGCCTTCCAGCGTATCCTTCAACACTTCGGTGGTGGATCGACTGCGCCAAGCCTGCTTTACGTCGTTCTATGATGAATTACGGTCGCGATAAAATGTTATGGCACCGACATACCATGGAATACTATTTCACAATTCTCCGGGAACTCTCAAACCTTGCCCCCTCAGTTCAACGACAGGTTGAAATTCAACGTATTAAGGCGAAGATAATTTCTCTTATGCGTCACCGCCTTGAAGGCACAGTAGTACGCGCAAGATGTCACGAATGTGTACCAGGAGAGCTCCCGTCCATGCATCATGTTATCCGAGAGAAGCAGCGGTGTCGTAGAAAGTTGATCAACGCCCTCGACATGCCAGATGGTCGTCGATTGACGTCCCAGAATGATATCGTAAGAGCCTTTGTGGATCACTACAACGAGTTCTATGCAGCAGAGGACCGGAACGTGGCGGTAATGTCTGATGTCCTCCGTTCCTTGACAGATACCCTGGACGAGTCTGCTGCGGAGATTCTCACGGCGACAATTACGGCTGATGACGTCGCCGATGCTCTTCATAAGGGTGCGGCAAACAAAGCCCCAGGTCCAGATGGGTTCCCGCTGGAGTTTTACCGCACATTTCATGACATCATGGGCTCACGCTGGACTGCGATGTATGAAGAACTGATGAACCCTGACTTTCCTATCCCACCCGAATTCGTAGAAGGCTTGCTTATCCCGATCCCCAAGCCATCGGGAGGTCGAGGAGTGGAACATTATCGGCCGCTGACCATGTTAAATTGTGACTTCAAGATTTTTACCCGGATTCTTGGCGCTCGCATTAGGCGCGTCGTCCCTCAAGTTATCTCTCTGGATCAAACGTGCTTTGGAGGTGATAGTAACATTCAGACGGCACTCAGCGATTACCGTGACGTTATAGCCCTGACCATGACCTGTCGCAGTCGTGGTGCCTTAGTGACAGTGGACTTCGACCACGCCTTTGATAGAGTGAGTCATGACTTTCTCGAAAACGTACTTCGACGGATGGCCTTTCCCCACAGGTTTATACACCTCGTCTTGCGGCTTCTCCGAGGTGCCACGTCGCGGGTGCTGGTCAATGGCCGTGTGGCGGGCCCTATTAACGTCATGCGGTCGGTCCGTCAAGGATGTCCGCTGTCGATGCTGCTTTTCGCCATTGCCCTTGAGCCACTATTACACGGTTTGAGGAGCCGGTTGACAGGCATAACAATGAGGGGGACTTCTTTCATCTGCCGCGCCTATGCAGATGACTTGGTGTTCTTGGTTCTATCGGAGGATGAAGTGCGAGAGGCACTGGCGTGGATCAACCAGTACGGGGCTGCTGCGGGCAGCCGTGTGAACCTGACGAAATCTAGTGCTATGTCCGTCGGTAGAGGCCTTCCAGCTGAGAGTGTGGCACCATTGCCATTAGTGGACAAGCTCAAATGTTTGGGGATCACCTTCACGCGTGATATACAGCGCACGATCTCATTTAACTACAAACGCCTGCTTCAAGCTATCCGCACGAACGTTCGTGGCAACCTCCTGAGAGCATTGGACATGTTACAAAGGGTGGATTTTGTTAACACTCATCTAGTCTCGCGACTACCCCATTTAGCACAGATTTTACCGATGCCAAAGGCAATGGCACACAGACTTCAGGCGGCGTTCGGCTACTTTGTTAGCGCGGGTCTTATCTTCAAAGTCCGCTACGACACGCTGACACTTCCTCCTCGAGATGGCGGCCTCGGCCTTGTCAACGTCCGAGCGAGAGCAGCTGCCCTTTATGTAAGTACGATGGTTAAATCGTGGATCCGCCGCCGAAACGGATTATCGGGAAGCCTGATTGATGAAGTGGCCCCTCCCTCTCGAGTGGCACCCGTTGCAGTAGCCCATATTTCTTCCCCTCTCTCACATATCCGGACCTTTTTCATCGAATACAGTTATGTCCATGCCGACTTGCCTAGTACCAGACCCCCTATGGCACGTGATGTTTACCGAATCATGATGAGAAATCACATTCGGAATGTTGTGGAAGGCGATATCCTACGATCGCATGGCCCGTGGTATGGCGTTCTGTACACCATATATACCTAGACACGAGCGCACGTGCGACCTGATATTTGGTCGTTAATGGAAAATACATGACACAACTTCGTCTACATGCCATAAAAATGACAGATTCGCCGCTGTGTCCTCGCTGTCAAACGCTTGATACGGACGAACATCGACTGATGTGTGGATCTTCTGCAGAGGTGTGGCAGCTGATTCAGAAGATGCTTGCCTTTCTTCTACGTACGGCTCCCCATGCCATTACACCGAAATCTCTTCTGTTCCCAGATGAGACATACTTCCCAAGTACGAAGACCAACGCTGTGATCTGGATAAAAGGTCTCTCGATCTCTTATTTGTTCCATGAAGGTGATAAGAGTGTTCTTGATTTTTGGATATTCCTGCAAGATCGCTTTACTTTTCTCATGCACCATCCGCGATACCGTCAGTACTATGCCAACTTTTTGGGTAGTGCCTTCTTCGATCCCCCCTGCAGCTGGGGTGTCCCAGGTATGAGAAGATGACTTCAATGAGAGTGTGTAATACCAGGACTCAGTCCCATGTACCGGAAAATGCAATATTCTACGTGTAGACGTGCCTGGAACATGCTTGACTGCCTTGGGATTCGGTGTGCGTCTACCCACAAGTTGGCGGGACGCGGATGCTGCTTTGTCTGTTCTGCCAGGAGGGCGTTTTCTTTAATTCCTATAATTCCCTTTAAACATTTAAAAAAACTTATAAAAATGCTTTATTGACAAATTTCACAGGGTAATCACCAGTCGCTCCAATCTATAAATTCATTGTACTATTCTAGTTCATTTTACTGTTTAATTTTATTTAAATCAAGGCTATTGCCTAGGAACTTGTTTTTGTTGTCTGAATACATGTGTTGATACCACTGTGATACTGTTATGTTGTGGTAAATAAACTTTGTTCTAAAAAAAAAAAAAAAAAAAAAAAGTCTCGGTCGGGCACACAGTTTTAATCTGCCAGGAAGTTTCAATAAAAAAATTAATTGTAAATTATTATTTACATTACAGTGTTGGAGTACGCTCTTTAATATATTATTTCGAAAACTATAGCTTCAATGTAGAAGTTGGATTTAGCAGTCGGTTCGTAACGGAACAAGCAGGTGTGTGTGCGCGCGCGCGCGCGTGTGTGTGTGTGTGTGTGTACCACTACACCGCACTTCAGAAATCGAGTTCCTTGGAAAAAAATGACACGTAATTTCCTAGCAGAGTGAGTTTACATTTTTCCATTAAATTTAAAAATAAATGTTACGGAAGCTTCAAAGGAAGCGCACTGATAAGTCTGACAAGCTTCAGACGTTATCTACCAATTCCGCAGAAAAAATTAAAAATGTTACCGGTCGTGATGATACGTTTACACAGTTATTTCTTAAGTCATAGCAATATCCAGGGATGGGATTAGAGATCGAAGTTCTGTCGAAGTGGAACACAAATTCGAATCAACATTATTGCTTTTCATTGCGTAATACGCCAGAACATTGCATTGTTCAATTCAGTGACGGGTATTTCAGCAATCGTTTGTCTTTACAAGGACTCCTGACTAGGACAGTTCTCCGCTGAACACTTCCGTTTTTTTGTATTATTTCACGTGTTTTTATTAGCTGTTAAACGCCTTTCTAAGAAGACAATGAGTAAAACTATTGCTGGGGTTCTGAAATCGAAACGTAGAGTGACAGTGAGTATCACGATGTAAGCTTTGTCTTCATACAACAGCTTTTCCTTCGAAAGCAAACATAGACACAGAATATATTTAATGTTGTTCGTTAGAGCTCTAACAGGCGAGCATATTTTCAAGGTTTTTCGAATGTGATTTAAAGCTTATACATTTAAATTTCACCAGTCATCTGATACGCTCTATTGCAGAAAGACATATTTTTCTATACATTACGTGCATTGGCAATGTGAATCTACGATGCTCCTCCTTTTCTAATGTTATTTGGCGATCTCCATTAGGCCGACTTTTCGGTCTTTTCTTATCTACTGGAATTCAGAAAAGAACTATCTTGTCCCTTCTATCTTAGATTCTCCGAGCTACATGTATCGTTCAGCTCGCTACCGTCACAATTACGTCTCTCGTTCAAGACTGTTCTTGGATTCATTCCTCCATCGCCGTGATCAAATCTAGGCTTTTGAACCAATTCTTTTTCAGATGAATTGGTCGCTTAGTTCTGAAAATCGAACTTAATTTACCGAAGGATCTCTGGATCACATTCACTTTTCCTGTTACTTCCTTTTTTCTGTACATTCCACCACTCAAAATACAAAATCTCATGAACTGGCCCTAGCACTTCTTTGTCAATTTGTACTATTTCCTTTTCGGTATGTTTGTTATATGTAATTTGAACCATGTTAACATTAGACTTTGTAGCCTACTTTGCAGTTCCTTTAATAGTTGCAGTTTATCTGCATTTGCGGCTAACAGTACACTGGCGTCAGCGAAACGCTGGTTCAAACTGGTTCATCTACATGAATTTCCCCTTCGTCTTCTCTGTTTAAGGAGCTAGAAAGTTGTTCTTCGATGGCTGAAAATAGTTTTGCCGATATGGTATTTCCTAGTCGTATTCCTTTCTCAGTTTTCAGTTTCTCACTGCCCAGGTGATAATGGAAAAGTATCGTATTGAATTATATGTGCTTCAGTCACTAACATAGTCTTAATCAGTATCTTGTTTCTCATGACAGTCGTAGTGGAGTGATTGTAGGAGGACAGAGGATGACTTACACACAATTTCTATTTGTGTGATGAATGGGATGTTGCTCTAAATATTGATACACAATAATGCAGACGAGTAGGAAAAACGATCCTGCAATGTAAGAATATAGTATTATCAGTGTGCTGCTTAATACAGTCACGTCGATTAAGTAATGTTCCTGACCAAATAGGAAATGGAACGAACACGTGATGAGGGTAGTGGAGAAGGAGAATGATTGACTTCGGTTTATTTGGTTATTTATAGGAAAGTGTTGTTCATCTATAAAAGATGATCGCCTCTAGAATACCAGTATGACGCATTCTTGAGTAGTTTTCGAAAGTTTCGGATACCCACCAGATCAAAGGATACCCACCAGGTCAGATTAAAGGAAGAGATCGAAGCAATTCAGAGGCGAGCTGCTAGATTTGTTACCAGGAGATACGCATGCCAATACTACTCCGGTAATTCAAATGGGAATCACTGGAGGGAAGAAGTAATTCTTATAACGAAACACTATTGAAAATTTTTAGAGAATCGGCATCTGAGGCTGACTGCAGAACTATTCTACTATTGTCATCGTTCATTTCGCCTGTGGTCTGTGAATACAAGCTAAGAGAAATTAGGGCTCTTGCAAAGGCATACTTACTCGTTTCTCTCTCATTCCATTTGAGTGTGGAACAGGAAAGGAAATTGTTGGGAATGCTACAAGGTACCCCCCTCCCATGCACCGTATGTTGGCTACCGGAATACGTTCGTTCGTGCACCTGTAGCTTAACTGTCATGCTTTTGTCCACTCTGAGTCCAAAAACAAAGTGGCAGGACTTGCAAATGCTCGTCTGCGCTATTTTCACAGCTGAAATTTAAAATTCTTTTCTATAAATTTCGTAAAAAATTAAAAATGTGTATTGTACATAACGGAAGGGGTCTGATAGGCCTGAGGACATTCATTCTACCGAATATCTGAGGACGTACTCGAGTTTGATGAGGGAAACTGCTCAAATAAATATAATAATATGTGAATTGCAACCGTTTCTCTGTGCATTACTTACAAGGTCGCTTTCGTCCACAGTAGAAATACCATTGTTTGCAAAATTTTATTTTCGAGTCTTTTATAATACAAAATTTGGTAATATTCACGTGGTTGTCCATTACGAAGCTAGCAGTAGATCTACAGTTATCTTGACAGAATGTGAGATGGCGCTGATTCATTTCCGAGAGATCTGTCGAGCGGAGGAGACACCTGTGAGCAATGGATGCGCAGATTTAGGGAACGGTCTTGTCCCACGTACGATAAGTGTTTCGTTGAACTATACATGTATGTGCAAACACTACTCTGCCACCGCCAATTCAAAGAACCAATAGCCCACTCCTTTTCCCTGTATAGCGTAAAGTGTTTCCACACCTCCTGTTTTCTGTCCACTTGCACTACCTTCACTCTTGGAAATGATAATCCTTTCTTAGCCAGAGGATACCGAGAACATTAAAGAAGCAGGGAGGGGAGTGTGAGGGGGTTGGGAAAGGAAAGGGAGGTACTCATATCAGTTTCCTGGAAGGACGAAGAATGGAGGACTCACAACACAATTTCTTACAAAATAGTACATTAAAAAACTTTGTTAGCCATCGAACATACTGATGCCACCACTGTTAAAGGTTATCTACAACGTAGTTCACTGAAAGAGTATGAGATTTTTAAATATTATTTGCTATCAAACAGTTAGCATCCAGACAGGCTCTAATACTTCTGACACTGGCTGGTGACGCGAGAAAAAAAATTGCTTATGGAAGGAACAACACTGCAGCACGCGTGTAGATGCCAGAGCCATCGGGAATTTCACTTACACATGGAATAGCTTCCAGCGACGAATTAGTTTTCAGATCTCACAACAACTGGCTCTGGATACATTTACTACTAGTCAGTATCCATGATATGTTTCAGCTTTCCTTAAACTCGTACTGAACTGACGTTTGCGTCTGTAGCGTGGCATAATTTGAGTTCGATTCACTGGATATACCCAAGCTTCTACCATGGCCGACGACTTCTCTTTGTTATTGTTTCTTTTATATTTATCTACGGTACAGACTCCTTAACTGTTTTAGCGGAATATACAAAAGTTCAAAAAATGGTTCAAATGGCTCTGAGCACTATGGGACTTAACATCTGTGGTCATCAGTCCCCTAGAACTTAGAGCTACCTAAACCTAACTAACCTAAGGACATCACACACATCCACGCCCGAGGCAGGATTCGAACCTGCGACCGTAGCAGTCACGCGGTTCCGGACTGAGCGCCTTTACCGCGAGACCACCGCGGCCGGCTTGTACAAAAGTATCAGTGTTTTTAATGTCTTGATCTTAGCCGGCAAAGCGAACTGATGACCTGGTCTGGATGAAGGCGTGATCGGGTTCACGCCCGAGAAACAGTCAGTGGAGGCAGTAACAGCCTACTGCCAATTATTATTAAATTTGGAGTACTGATAAACGCTACACTTCTATACGAAAATCACCTACGTAGCAGAGTAATTGAGCACTGAATTAGTCAAGTTGCCATGTTTGTAAAGCCGCATCTGGTCCGAATAAACCATAGATTGATTTAGTTCTGATGCAAGATCTTTCGTAATAATTTAATTTTATCTGCCTAGGTCACCTCGATATTGAGATAGCATGCTTGACTACTAGTCAAAACGTCGTGGCTCCAAGGTTCGATCCCAGACACTAGTTCAGTTCTGAATAAATGTCATCAGAAATTGCTGTCGTAAACACCCAATACAAGGAGTCACCCTCGTTCTACCAAAGACCTTGTCACAGAAGTAGGAGGAGACGATAGCATAATAAAGTTCAGGAAATGAAAGTAATACAATAATATCAGTCAATTAGTACGAAAATAGGAAGTGTTGGGTAGTCAAGGCAAAATGACTGTAGAAAAAATGTGACGAAATAGAAAAGGAAATGGTCGGCGAAAGAACTGATTCAACATATAGAAAAGCAAAACAGCATTCGATGAATCTCTAAGCTAGGGCTGCAACATGAAAATTGCAAGAGCAATTCTACTGTTAAATGCAGAGAAAAGTGTGGATATCTTGAAAGAGAACGTTAAAGGCCTCTACGTGAAGGAGGGCTTCTCTGATAACGTGATAGGGCAACAGTACCCTCTATGGAAGGCTTAGAGGAAGCAGCATTAGAGTTAGTGTTCAAAAGAAGTATGGACACTTGCTGTCAAATAAGTCAGGAGGGATACGTAACATTCGTTCGTAAATTCTAAAATAACTGGGAAAAGCTTTAACCAAACAACTACTCCATCTGGTGAGTAGAGTCTATGAGAATGTAGATATACCATGAGACTTGACACTATCCCGCAGCTAGCAAAGGTACATCTAGGAGAACTATCGCACAATCAGCTCAGACGTCCAAGTTGCTTACAAAAATAACATAGCGATGAATGGAAAAGAAAATTTGTGGTCTGAGAGACACAGATTATTAAAGCTTCCGGAGTGGTAAAGGCACCAGTGAGGAAGTTACGACGTTCCACATGGAAGCAAGACTGGAAAAAGAGTTCTAAATGCTCAAAAAAATAAGTTAAACAATAGAGAAAGATGGGTAATACGTCATACAATAATCAAGAAGCAACAATCATAATAGAATGCCGCGAATGAAGTGCTTGCATTAAAAATGGTGTAAGACAGAGGCGCGGTATTTCTTGCCTCTGGTTCTGTCTGTACATCGAAGAAGGATTGACAGAAATGAAATCGAAGTCCAGGAGTGGGTTTAAAATACAGGGTGAAAGAGTATTAATGATAAGATACACTAATGACATTGCTACCACAGTGAATTTATGAAAGAATTGCAAAAATTGTTGAATGGTATGAACAATCTAATAAGCAAACACTATTGATTGAAACCAAAGAAATACGAAAGTAATCAAGAACACAAGAAATGAAAGTCGATGTAGAACTTAACATCAATTTGGTGACTACAAAGTAGACGAAGGAAGCAAGATAACACACGACGAACAAAGCAAGGACGATTTAAAAAGTGGAATAGTAAAAATTCCTCAACAAGAGAAATCTACTGATGTCAAGCATAGATATTAATCTGAGCAAGAAATTTCTGAGAGCTGCGTTTGGAGCAGAGCACCGTATGAATGTCATTGATGGACTGATAGAGAAGCTGAAAAAGAAGAAGATCAAAGGGTTTGTGATGTGGTGCTACAGAAGAATGTTAAAAATTACGTGGACTGGTAAGGTAAGGAATAAAGAAGTTCTCCACATAATCGGCGTAGAAAAAAAACATACGGAAAACACTGACAAGAAGAAGAAACAGGATGACATTTCTTTTAAGACTTCAGGAAATACCACCGTGGTATTAGAGGGAGCTGAAGAAGAGGGTACAAATTGTAGGGGAAGTCAGAGATTGGAATATACCCAACAAGTAATTGAGGACGTAGAGTGCAATTTCTGCCGGAGATGATGAGATTGGCACGAAAGACTAATTAGTGAGGGATTGAAGTCACCTACTCAGACGTCTGATGGAAAAAATCTGCTTCTTCGTGCACTGTCTTAAGAATCGCCCTGTATGTGTCATTTTGAGTGAATTTCGAGCCCAATAAAGACAGTTGTTGTATTTTAACTAAATATCGATATAAAATTTTATTTAACAAGTTCATAAAACAGCGAGGCATAAAAAATATCCAGGCTTTGACAACGCGCCTGTGAGTACTAAAAGGTTGACTAGTCCTAAACTATACTGTATATTTTCTATAAGAATTCTGTGAATACAAAAACGCCTTCTTTTCTGCTTGTATTTTATTTCTCCCAGAGGCGTTTCGTTTTTTTCCACTTTAAGGCACCATCAGTGGGATAGTTGTTCGCGTTTCTCGTTGGCATCTGCATTTCCTCTCATCTGGTCATATGCTGGAGATCGCGCTACACCTCTATTTACAAAACATAAGCACGTTTCTATGTTGACTAGTTTTTTTTCCACTTTTCGTCTTGTTCGTCCTTATTGTTGTGATGCACTATGAGTCTATTTTCACTAATTATAGATATTGTATCGAAAACTGTGATTTCAAGATGTAACTACTTGCGTTCACAATGGTCTCATTCTTTCTTAGGAAAAAGACGAAACGCGTCTGGGAGAAATAAAATACAATGCAGCAATGGAAGACTTTTTTATTTACAAAACAAATATTTCTAAGCTTGCTGCGGACAATGGTCACGCTAACAAACCCGTTGGAAACGAGTCAGGTGGAAAAAAAGTAATCGGCAGAACTATAAAACGTTTCTCGCATTGTGAGACCACACGTTAGTGGCTTCCTGGAAAAAATTTTGCGTTTGCCTACGGAGCCATGATTTTGCCCAGCTGTGTACCTCTTTGTCGAAGCAAACCACCGGCAACGAATGTCTTTCTTCAGGACTCCAAAAATATGGAAATTGCACTGAGAGAAATCGGTACATTACGGAGGACGTCTAATGGCACCCCAGCGAAACTTGTGCATCGTAGGCGAAATAGGTGGGCTCGTCCAGACAGACATTCATGGCCGTTGATTTGCTTCGGATGATGAGGTGCTACGCCTGGGTACAATCATGATTTCACAGACAACCCGACACATTGACCCATGAAAGCATTTACCGTCTTGTCTCATAGTAGGATAAATGTCTTAACTTATGGCAATTACATTTGATGTAATAAGCATGTATTTACTTTTTTCCATCTGTCTCGTTTTCATCAGACTGCCATTTGTAAACCTGTCTACTCAGCTTCCATCTTCGATCTTTTCTTATCCCTTGTGAACTGGCGAAGTACTCCCTTTATTCATCTCCTGTGCACTCATTTGGTTAGTGTACCCACACCCAACCCCGCCTCAGTTTCATTTTCATTGTTTTCATAGTTGCGGCTTTCACAACAAGATGTTCCATAATACATTAGTTTGGCGGCTTTCACAACAAGATTTTCCAGACTACATTAGTTTGTTTTCATACTTCTGCTGAAAGCTGCGTTTGGTGTATCTCAGAGGACCTCAAGTTCGATGCTCGTTATAAATAAAATCTTTTCTCTCAATTGTTAATATAACTAATCTCTGAGTTTGGCCACTATACATAACAAAAACAACGCCACAGTGAGAAGAAAGAATTTGGTGTAGAACAGCTATTTTGTTATTCGTGTCACCTTATCATAGGAAAGTTGTAGGACAGTGAGGATTGTAAGACAGAACTGAGGTTAATAGTTATTTATTTTGTCTAATGATTGACAAGGATAACTGTAAAATTAACCATAAAGCAAAGTTTTCTAATACTCAGATAAAAGTACAAAATGACTTCAAGACTGTTGGGAAGAATCAAAAAGTGTGGAAAACTGTGTGGTGAAATTCCTACAAGATCTATCCATCTGGGCCGTTAGCGAAATGAAAGTAAACTGTTTAGAACGTAGATCGCACCTCTCAAATTCACGACACTTACATTTCTCCAAATCAGCAACGTGCACCAATTAGCACCAGATGGTGGCCAGACAACACCTCCTCTACGACAGCCTGGAGCAAATGACCTAAATCTAAGTTCACAGCCCTCCCCTCTCTGCTTCAAAAAAACTTCGTTGTGGGGACGACTTAGTGCAGCTGCCAATGTGGCAGGTGATAAAAGCGCTTATTTCAAGTAAAAACACGGGAATGCAGCAAGAACATCCCACTCGTGGTGTACAAAACACAAATTAACAAACATGAGGTCTCTACCAGCCTGGAGGGCATGGCCGATTGGCAAAATTTTGGAGAAAGGAACCTCTCTCAATGGCTGAGGAATGCTTTGGCAGGTCGGTCTTTGATATTCATGTAGAAAAGGCGAAACGTCCAACACCGTCATTTTCTATGGACGGCTGTGGCAGCACAGTGTCCCTGCCCACGGCTAGGTCTTAAAATTGGCAACATTGTATTCTTTCTCTTTCACATACGTGTAGCAGAAAAGGCAAAAAAGGCAAATTCACGGGTGGTCAGCACTGCGCCCCATGCCCACAGCTAGGCAATGTTGCCAGTCCTGCCCACGACACCACGAAACAGGTAGCTGTCTTACTTTTAAATGACAACTGTCCATCTCCCTATGGAAGCACACCTCTCCTAATGAATTTCACTGACTACCTCTGTCAAGAACAGGACTGTTGAGACGACACCAGTAGTGCTCCGTCTCAACGTGAGAAACTCAAAGCTTTTCTCCGAAACCGAGCGAGGAGGCGAATTGGTTAGCTAATTTGACTTGGATTCGGGAGGACAACGGTTTAAACCATCGTCTGGCTATCCTGATTCAGGTTTTCCGTGATTTCCCTAAAACGCTTCAGGCAAATGCAGGATGGTTTCTCTAAAAGGGCATGTCCGATTTCCTTCCCCATCTTTCCCTAATCCCAGCTCCTTCTCCGTCTCGTATGACCTCAGTGTCGATGGGACGCTACACATTAGTTTCCTCTTCCTCCTCCTCCTCTCTCTCCTCCTCCTTTTCTCCCACGGAGACAGGTCCACCAAGCGCGAATTAGTAACCATAAAGTAGTTTCACAGGATGAAACAGTATTGCATAGCGTTGTGTGACAGTAATATCACACTGGATGTAATTCCTAAGAGGCATATTGTCGTTGCTGGTTGCACAACACTAGGTACTGGAATGGTTCTAGCGTCAGCAGTCCCCATATCAGTGCAATTACTTAAAGCTGGTGGTACTGCAGTCTTCATTATTTCAGACGCTATGTAGCAGTGAGGGCACAAACCGGGGCCCCATACAGAAATCCGAGACACCCGCAAAAGCAGCACTTACGCCATGCTAGCAGGTCCACAGCCATGATCCAGGCATTCGGGCAATACCTGACGTTTCGAGACATTTCGACAGTACTTGGCGAGCCGTGTACTTTACCTCAACCGCAACGAAACCTATCGTGTATTGTATAAAAGCTGGTCACCTGGGCAGGCCCAGCAAGTTGCGACAGGTGGGCTTCGAACCGGCGTCCGTTGAATGTTGTCTGCCGCCAACGTTCTTCCTGCTGGCTGCTAGCGCCAGATTTGGCGAGGGTTGAATCGATGCCCTCCTGGTCACCGAGATGCGGGGCACCTACCAGTTCTGGACACTCGTCTCAGCTGGGCGGGACACAAACGCCCTGCCATCATCGTAATAACAACATGAGACGCCACATCTGACACGGTAAAGGCGAGGTATGTCGTCCATGAGAGGCCTTTACGGTCCTGCGGTGGTAGCTACTGCCATCCTTGGGGTACTCCTCGCCACCGAGGGCCGCGAGATCAAGGTCTCACCACGCCCTTGGAACATTGAGCCGTGGGTCAATGCCGGGCAGCACCTGTAATTGCTGTAGCTTGTTGGAGTAATGGTTTACATGTACGCTGCCTGTCTTACTGCAGCCATCTGTTCCTCGCTCCGGCCTCCTGCAGCTCTTGTCAATCCACGGAAACCACAAAGCCCAACGTGGGAGAGCAATCGCCAGCCTAACCACTAGAAAATCGGCTTTTGGGCATCTCCATGGTAGTCACGGCACCCCGATCAGCTACATACGTAAAAAATACCTTTTAAAACCCTATACGCCTCAATTTATTTCCTTTCTGTCCGTACAGTCATAGCGTTTAACTGCACTAAATTCGCAATGAAAAAGTAGTTTTATGGCTTCATTGTCTGATACACTGACACTTCCCAAAATTTATAGGGTAGCAAGTAATGATTCTTTTTACTTATTGTCCGAATTAAGTACAGTGGGAGGAAGACAAGATAAAATACTAGAATCTAGGTGATTTGAGGGCATAAAGGTATCGAAATTTAATTCACAATGCTGCCACCTGTGCTAGCAGCAAAGGAACGTTATAAGCTCTGTATCGAGCCCAACAGAGTTTTGATAACATACGCGGGTTTAATATGCCATGCAGCTTCTACTATTCGTCGATTGTAGTGCCTGATGAGTGATGATATGCTTCTTTCGAAGTAACCTAGGGCCAGATGTTTCGAGGGAATGAGAGATCTGGAGAACTCGATGCCTATGGCAACAGTCAGACGGCATCTGTATCGACATAGGTCAGAACAGTTATGGTCACTTCCGGTCGTATCCTTGCGAAAGATGGCGTCACGGACGTTTCGAAGATAGGGCACCGGTGTTGATTGTAACACATTACACAAATGTAATGCGTGCAGCCCCAGTTACTGGCTGTGCAAACCGCAAGTAATCCTGTTGCTTACCAAACAGAATTGCATACTTGCAGCAAACAAGCCCATTTCTCCGATCAAGGTTCGTGAAGTGTCTGCACGATCCTGGATGATTGAGAGAACAATATAATTGTCCTCTCAAGCACTAGTGACATCGATCCATTGAGATGCAGCGCGATGTTGAGTACTTCACTGCTGAACCCGCGATTCCTTATTGGATCGACAGTTAGGGCTCCCAGTGGAGGAGAGAAGCAATGTCGTGGATCCTACACCACTGTACTGCTGTCGAATTCCGCACGTGTGGGTAGACGCTTCTCATTCTTATAAGTGTAAGTACATAATTTTCTCATAAATAATAAATATTCATATTCTATTTCTGTATTACAAACCCCCTAAGTAATGTTTTCCGAAACACGAATGTAGATGATGTAATATCTATCATGTACATTTGTGCTGAAATGTTAATCATTTGCGCAGCTAAACACTGTTTGAGAATTTTAATGGGCAGAACAGATGTAGTAGGGCTGCCCTGGAAATGGTTACTGGAGCGATGTAAGAAGGAACAAAACCCTCTCTAAACGGTGAGGGGCCAGATATAGTGAAGTACATGGGCGCATCAGGTCTGAAGAGTTGAGGCAATCCTCGACAAATCGTTAAGCTTCTATTAACAAAGAGCGCTTTCCTTCACTCAGTTTTGAAGCTGAAGTTCACTATTGTTTCCCTGTTTGCAATGAACTAATTTATTTTTGGATTGGTTACGCCTTGAGCAAACACTGTCTTCTTACCCAGAGATGTTTACATGTTTCAGTAACTTTGTAGCATCTTCAGTTGGTTTCTTATTAGTTTTCCACCAAAGAACAGGAAAAATTGCTTATTATTGTCTGTACTTTGTCCATTTAAGTAGAATATTCACAAATTTGAAAACAGAAACATTCTTATGCCTTGTTAATTACATGTTGTGTGCTACAAGCTTTCTGTGCGTTACAGCAGTATTTTTTTTACACTTTGCAGCTGCAAATATGGAGAATATAAAAAAACTCCTTTCAATCGAAAACAATGTTTTCTAGAGTTAGACAACAGTGACCTATATTATTTTACTGTATGTCATGTGTATATGTGTGCGGGAGGGAGGGGGGTGGGGTCATGTGAGTGCGCACAATATGCACAATATGTTTAAACTTACTTTTACTGGTTTCCACATTGTGTTTGTAAGATACGAAAACAAGTTGGTGAGCAGCTTAATTTGTTCTGGGCGGGAGGTCTGGAGCTTCTTCTGACCTGAGTGTGAGAGGGTGTGTATGGAGCGGAAGTGAGAGAGGGAGAGAAAGGGAGAAGGGGAGGAGGGGTGGCGTCTATGTTTGTGTGTGCGTGTTTTCATGGTGTTAGATTGTCTGAGAGTTGGAGGCAGAAAACGGAATTGTACTGAAGAGAGCTGTGTATTCATTCATTATTTGATTTTCTTCTACTCTGAATTTCATAGTTTCCTCCAGTTGTAAATTTCTTTAAATGCGAACATTTTTAGGTTACTGACATTAAATGAAACAACAAGTTCACTGTTACCAGTCACCGTTTGGATTTATGAACCACCTGAAGTACAAACACACACATATTTGGCACCTCAAAACTAACACCTCCAAATACCTTAAACAATTATTCTTTAATAATGTTGTTACGATGTATATTCTTTGCACTTTGCGATTATGTCTTATCAGCTGTTATACGAACCTTGCACGCAGCTGATTCCAGGCGCCATATTTGTTTACAAATGTGGGAGTATACATGTGATGAGTTACGACAGCAAAAGGGACCTGTGACCACTGGAGGTACTCCAGTTTACTTATTTAATGTTTACCATTAGATATGAGTTTAATTAATTAATTTTTTGTCAAAAGTAATCCTAAACCATTTTCAGAAATAGTTTCTTGTTTCTCCACTAGGCAGTGCCACAAGTTCCTCCAAAAATCGTAACACAACAGACACACGAATGTAATACTAACTAATGTAAATTCACCCGATGATGGAGGTTTAAACCTTCTAAACGCGTCGTGGAAATAAATAAAACGGTGACTGGTAACAGTGAACTTGTTGTTTCATTTAATTGTAAATTTCTGCCCGACACTTTGAGCCATATGAAAACTTTGAGTGAGTATTGCTGTCTGTTGGTCTTTGATGCACATCCATAAAATGTTCTGCCAATATTGGATTACAGTTGTTACTTTTTAATGCTCTGCTGTGTTCTGTGTACGTAATATTGAAATTTCTGTCTGTCGATTATAAACTACATTTTCCTCTTCAGATGTGATCCGATACGAAAATAAGGAACGCACTGATAATGTGCTGGCCGCTGTGGCCGAGCGGTTCGTGGCGCTTCAGTCCTGAACCACGCTGCTGCTACGGTCGCAAGTTCGAATTCTGCCTCGGGCATGGATGTGTGTGATGTCCTTAGGTTAATTAGGTTTAAGTAGTTTTAAGTTCCAGGAGACTGATGACCTCAGATGTTCAGTCCCGTGGTGCTTAGAGCCATTTGAACCATTTTGAACTGATAACGTGTAACGTCAGTGAAACATGTCAGGATGGAAATGAAAAGAGAGACAGAGAAAATTGTGTTTGTTCAAGGCATAAACTGTCCAAAAACAAATATATTTTCTCCGATCTCTTTCCATGCTCGCACTGCGAGTTAACAGTGCACGCTGCTTTAGAATGGAACGTGGCTATATCTTATCGCGCGAGTAAGACAATTCCCACTATGACAGCGACTCTACGGTTCGCTTTGTTGAGTAATACCAATAGCGTGCACTTCCTGAACGGCCGGCCGGTTTAAGTGTCGACATGCACCGATGCCTCGACGGCTCATCAGTCAAGATTCGACAAAAATATTACACAGATGAGCACTACGATAAAGGTACTTGAACGCATTTTTATGAACCGAAACGTCAGCCCAGCATGTGGCTAAGGCCGTCGGCACACGGACCGTGCTGTCGAACGTTAACGTTGAGCGTGCCAAGTTCAACGTGCTGCTGAACGCTCAGGAACGATGCGACTTGTGCGTACGGTACGTGGGCCCCAACGTGGTATACGCGATCGCAACGCACTCCAGCGGCAGTTGAGCGATATTTATAGTTCGTAAATCACACTGTTTAGTCAAGGGGCGCTCGTAAAATTCCCACGTTAGCTCCATTAAAACGCCCATTTCCACCATCGTCCACGAAAAGGAAAGTAACATGTCCAATCAATAAGCACACTGGCTTATAAAAGTCCCATTGCAAACAGTGCGTTACAAATTTGGAATACTTTTCCGCATAATTATTTCATCACTCCCACATTTTAGTACACCCCAAGGTCAGTCTTACTTGAGCACTGTTCGTACCCAATAGGAGAACCTTTGCAACATGTGAATTACGAAGCGTAAAAGAAAAAGGAGCAAAATATTTTTATACAAGTATCGCAAGCTGTCCTGTAGATTAAACCAATCGAACAAAGTCACCCCTCAAAAAAGTTGAACTTATATTTACACAACATCAAATATTATAGTATATATTCATATTAAACTAATAATAAAGTATCAGGACCTAATAAAAACGCGAAAGTTATGAAAAAAAACTTGTAAGTATCAAGATGCGAACCACCGCCCAAATCCTAACACAATACTAGGCAGTGACGCTACTCATTACGCTTTTTATCTCTTTTTTTTAAAAAAATCTCATTTTGTTCTCTTTTGTTCGTTGTATCTGCTCGGGGCGGACGTCGTAAGACATCCGATGAAGTTTGTTGGTCGATTAAACCAGTTTTTTTTTTTTTTTTTTTTTTTTTTTTTTTTTTTTTTTTTTTTTTTTTTTACAGAGGTTACGGAACCCTCTGACCGAACACGCTGAGCTACCGTGCCGGCATTACCTTCTGAAAACCGTCGTCGTAGATATGTTACTAACTGAAGTTAAATTATAACAAATTGTACCGAGAACAATACGTTTTAGGTGGATCTTCAGTGTGTCGCTGCCTTCAAATAGCCTACTCTAATAATACGCAAGTTACAATAATTCTTTTGCCACGAATATGATGTTTCTCATTATTTTATTGGAACGAATAACACAACTAACAACGGCTTGTACAGTGATTCTCAATTTGCTGGTGCTCAGAAACGGTATATATACATATAGGCTTGAAATGAATGCCAATATGGCGCCTCACAACTCTGTACTGAAGAGAGACGTCGTGCGTGTGACATAGGTGGCGTTCTGCCATCTCTTTGGTCAACGCTCAGACGCACGCTTATAATGTCTGTCATGCCAGATATTACTCTGCACCTCCGGAAGGACTCCCGAGAGTGCTGTTCCACGCTATGACGTGAGAAACTCGGCACGCTCAACGCTCAACGTTCGGATGCACGGCAGCAGAGAAGGACGTGCGGGGATCCCGGCGTGTGTGTGGCTCACGTTTCGCGGAGCCTCGTGATCGTCTGGCGTGGAGGCCGGCGACCACGGCACTCTCCAAGCTCCACGCCGCCCCCCCCCCCCCCCCAGCCGACTTCAGACAGACAGACAGACGGTTGGTTGGCTGGCCGCCGTTTCCAGGTCAAGGCGCTGCATCGCGCGACGCTCGCCGACAGCGATATGCTTCCTCACGTCTCTCTCTCTCTCTCTGAATGTAGCATGCCGCTCAGAGTCCTCCAAACCGTAGTGAGAGACCATTAGCAGTCGCTGTGGCACCTTCGGCATGGTCGTTCCGAGACGTTAAAGGAAGTAAGTTCCTTGTCAGCATTTGCTGCAAAACCAAATTATTATTTCGGCCGGGCAGTAAGCGCATGTTTAATTACCTCCCTGAAGCGTAAGAGAAAGGCATTCATGACAAGTGAAGGAGAGTGGCTGTTTCGACTGGCCTCATATGGAAACGAAAGGACAAACAGAACTGACCTCTTTGAGGATGTTTGTAGAGTGAGATTATAATCTGATAAAATTGGCAACGGACGTTTTAAGTCCAAAGCTGCGACGTTGTTGAGTCAAGTGCTGTCTGGAGACAGCCATCAGAGCAGTCCATTCTCTGCGGTCATTGGTTCAAATGGCTCTAAGCACTATAGGACTTAACATCTGAGGTCATTAGTACCCTAGAACTTACAACTACCTAAACCTAACTAACCTAAGAACATCACAAACATCCATGTCCGAGGCAGGATTCGAACCTGCGACCGTAGCAATAGCGCAGTTCCAGACTGATGCTCCTCGAACCGCTCGTCCACATCTGCCGGCTCTCTGCGGTGACTAGAGTTGCAAAACTAGTGTAGGCTGATGTCGACCAACACAAGTAGCTTTCCTAGTTGCTTTGGTCAGCTACGATTGTAACCGCATTACCTGTACGTTAGGTGTGTTGCATACCTATTGGGCGTCACCTCATTTTGATCACTTTGTTTGTGTACGCTCTCAGTGTCTTACTAGATCCCTCTAGAAACCAGAAACGATGAACAGTCTAGAAACTGCCTGAGGATATATCAAGGGCCACGTAACCTTAAGAGCATTTTTGTTCTGCATAGTACTCTCCCACCTATTACTTGAAGGATATTTATAGCAAACTGAAATTCGTGATATATAATTCATGTTTTTTTCTAAAATTGTGGATTCTGAACGTGACTCACAGCGATGTTGTAGTAAATACAAAAACAATACACGTTTATTATATAGCTCTGGAAAACATAGTTACCTCAAAACAATGTACGATTAAAAAACAAAAAAAACGCGAAAGATCAAACACCACTTCAGTGCTTCGTCGACCTTATGTAAAACATGTTTCTGTTATTCACAAACAAATTTCGCTATTAGCAGTAATAACAGGATACCTTGGCTTTTGATCATGATGAAGAACGCTCTTTCAGTACAATGAATGATACAGATTTTTTTCTTTCTGCATCTAAACTCTACGTGCATCAAAAATAAGTGCTTTGTTTAGATAACAGCACCGTAGTTACGAGATCAACTAATTTTTATTGCTTATCAAATGCAATTTATGTTTTGTAAGGAATACACAATGGGTTTACACTGAATGATGAACGGTTGTAATTATGTGCAAGGAAAACAAACAAAAACCAAGAGAAGTCGTACGCTTGCAGTTTCTCTCTCAAACTTTTCTGTTTCCTTTCCCTACCAATGCTACCAATACTACCATGCAGTACGTCACTTATGTGTCTTACCAAAGCTGGTTCCTTAACCATATGTGACCATGTGTGGGCGGGCATTATCATGTAGGAGGATGACGCCATTGGACAACATACCTTGGCTTTTCGACTTGATGGCTCGTCTAAGGTTCTGTAAAGTGGCTTGGTAACGCTTGGCATTGATGGTGGTTCCCCATTCCAGGAACTCGACAAGCAATGGGCCCATGTGGTCCAAAAGCGACATCATGGCCTTACCAGAAATGTTGTGCACGGCCTTTGATTTCTTTGGAGCTGGTGAAGTCGCATGTTTCCACGGCTTGCTCTGGCGCTTGCTTCCCGTTTCAAAATAGTGACACCATGTTTCGTCACCTGTGACAATACGTGACAGAAAGCCGAATTCCTCCTCATGATAACGTTGCAGATGACTTAGAGACAGCACCATTCGAGTATTGCGCTGTTCGGCGGTCAGTTGGTGGGGAATCCACTGCGCCCAGATATTTCGAAAGTTCAAGTGTTGATGCATTACGATGTGGGCACTGCCCACTCTAATACCCAGTAACAGATGGATCTCGTCCACGGTGCTTCTACAGTTCTCCCAGACAAAGGCGTTCTCTTCCGCAACCATTTCCGGTGTGATGACACGATGAGGCTGCCCAGGACGAGCATCGTCTTCGAGTGACTTGCGCCCCTCAAGGAATCGTTTGCGCCATTCCACAACACTTGAACGACTCGGACTGTACTCACTGTACACAGCCTTCATCCATCGATACATTTCACGGCCTCCACCTCCCTCCGCCGCCAAAAATCGAATCACTCCTCGTTGTTCCTGCTTACTCGTCTGCATGTTCGGTAGTGGACGATAGCTTCGGCGTGAAACCACACTGGCGCTAAGCAACATCAAACGTTGCGCACACGTCAGTCTCTTTACCAACAGATGGCGCCACCGTACCCGCAGTTACATAGTTCCACCTTACGTGTAAGGCAAAGGTAGACGCACTGACCAGGTTTCATTCTAATGAGTCTCATATTTAACAAATCTTGAGGAGATTGCTTAAAAGATTCTGATCATGTGTGTGGTATACATACCGAATAAGATTAACAAGAAAAAGCTTTTAGAAATACAATTTACATTTGTTAAAAGTAATTTCATTTTCCATCAGTTATTTCCTGGCAACTACTTCCACGCTCACCTAGTGTGATTAAATGTGTTAATGTCCTTGATGAATCGCTTGTGAGTAAAGTAAATTCCTTAGAAAAGATTTTGAAAATAAATTTACGATTCATTACTGAGTTTTTCCTCCTAGGGCTCCCTCTTTCCCTTCACTCCCTCCTCCCTTCTCCCTCCTCTCTCCCTCTCCTCCCACACCCCTGGCTTCAACATCCATCCCACCATACCCTCTCCCCTCCCCTCCCCTCCCCTACCCTACCCTCCCCTTCCCTTCCATTCCCTTCCCATCCCTTCCCTTCCCTACCCTTCCCTTCCCTTCCCATCTTCTCTCCCGCTGGCATCCTCCACATCTCCGTCCTAACCACCCCTATTCTCTGTGGCACGTCCCCCCTTTTTTTTGTGCAATAGTGTGTCTAGTGCGCCGAAGATCGTCACCCATGTGCTGCAGTGTTCTCCACGTCTAAGTGCGTCGGAGCTTCTTCTTCAGTGCTCCTTCGTTCGCATGTGCAACTGTTTTGTCTACGTTTGTGTGAGTGCTGAACTTACTTGTCCCACCATTGACTTCCGCGAAAGCCTTCTTTTCGTTTCTTATGTATGTCTTCTGTTTTTACCATTCATGTATGTCTGTATTTTTGTCTTCCTGTTTACTGTCTGTTTATCTGTGGCCGAAGGGCGGCGTATATAGACCGCTGCCAGCCTACCTTTTGTAAGGTATAAAAATTACAATAAATGAAAAAAACTGGAAGTATAAAAATAATAGCAGCCCGAATGGCCACAAGTTTGTCTCACAGAGATAGTAAAGACTGAACTACCACACACTGCAACATAGACGCTAAATATCCCGCGAGAACTTAAAAAGAAGCAGGCAGAATGTGATGAATCTAAGAATACAATTCAGCCCCTTACATAACGCTTACCTTGGACAACGATGACAGGATTAGAAATACTACAGTACTTCCATGGGCATTTAGGCAGTCGTTCTTCCCCTCCTCCAAACACGAATGGAAAGGAAAGAAACTTGGTACATTGTCAAATTCCCTGCGTCATGCACTTCACAATGGTTTGCTAAGTTTAGAAGCAGATGTAGAAAAACATGTACACGTAGGTAAACAAAATATTATGTGGTCACCACCCAGGTATTAGCCTTCTCATTTGCCACTGGCTGCCTGTCGCATGCGAAGTAGGTTGCCTCTTCACACTAGTAATGTCTCTGGTGGTCCCAAGAGAATTTGCTGGATTCCGTTACACGCACTCGTAGTAGAGAGTTACCAGAACTAAAAGTGCTTAAATTGCAAGGCACCAAACTTGAGAGCAGCCGTTAGACGTTCTATACGTAATTTGAAAATCATTACTCTATAATAGATTAAAAACAGCCTTCACCGCAATAAAATATTTATTTGCAATGACTTTAATTTTTCAGACCATTTACACTACTGGCCATTAAAATTGCTACGCCACGAAGATGACGTGCTACGGATCCCAAATTTAACCGACAGGAGGAAGATGCTGTTATATGCAAATGATTAGCTTTTCAGAGCATTCACACAAGGTTGGCGCCGGTGACGACACCTACAACGTGCTGACATGAGGAAAGTTTCCAACCGAATTCTCATACATAAACAGCAGTTGACCGGCGTTGCGCCTGGTGAAACGTTGTTGTGATATCCCGTGTAAGGAGGAGAAATACGTACCATCACGTTTTCGACTTCGATAAAGGTCGGATTGTAGCCTATCGCGATTGTGGTTTATCGTATCGCGACATTGATGTTCGCGCTGGTCGAGATCCAATGACTGTTAGCAGAATATGGAATCGGTGGGTTCATGAGGGTAATACGGAACGCCGTGCTGGATCCCAACGGCCTCGTATCACTAGCAGTCGAGATGACAGGCATCTTATCCGCATGGCTGTAACGGATCGTGCAGCCACGTCTCGATCCCTGAGTCAGCAGATGAGGATGTTCGCAAGACAACAACCATCTTCGCGAACAGTTTGACGACGTTTGCAGCAGCATGGACTGTCAGCTCGGAGACCATGGCTGTGGGTACTCTTGACGCTGCATCACGGACAGGAGCGCCTGCGATGATGTACTCAACGACAAACCTGGGTACACGAATGGAGAAACGTCATTTTTTCGGATGAATCCAGTTTCTGTTTTCAGCATCATGATGGTCACATCCATGTTTGGCGACATCGCAGTGAACGCACATTGGAAGCGTGTATTCGTCATCGCCATACTGGCGTATCACCCGGCGTGATGGTATGGGCGCCATTGGTTACACGTCTCGGTCACCTCTTCTTCGCTTTGACGGCACTTTAAACAGTGGGCGTTACATTGCGAATGTGTTACGTCCCGTGGCTCTACCCTTCATTCGATTCCTGTAAAACCCTACGTTTCAGCAGGATAATGCACGAACGCATGTTGCAGGTCCTGTACGAGCCTTTCTGGATACAGAAAATATTCGACTGCTGCCCTGACCAGCACATTCTCCAGATCTCTCACCAATTGAAAACATCTGGTCAATGGTGGCCGAGCAAGTGGCTCATCACAATACGCCAGTCACTACTCTTGATGAACTGTGGTATCGTGTTGAAGCTGCATGGGCAGCTATACCTGTACACGCCATTCAAGCTCTGTTTGACTCTATGCCCAGGCGTATCAAGGCCGTTGTTATGGCCAAAGGTGGTTGTCCTGGGCACTGATTTCTCAGGATCTATGCATCCAAATTGCGTGAAAATGTAATCACTTCTCAGTTCCAGTATAATGTATTTGTCCAATGAATACCCGTTTATCATCTGCATTTCTTCTTGGTGTAGCAAATTTAATGGCCATTAGTGTATACCATGATGGTAGGTGTTACGACTCCACGGACGTAAGGTGCTCCATTCACTTCTATCGCCTACCATTACGCTATAAACAGCCAGAAGATGGCCACATTATGACCGAAGCCGGTAACCATTGTAAAAATATTTTATTGCGGTCAAGGCTGTTTTCAATACATGTCTAAAGTATTTTAGCCAGATCGCTGGCTTTCACCTGGAGAAATGTTCTCAGAAGTTAATGAAAATCAATAGTACTTGTAATTACAGTTTATCATAGATCTCTTGAGCAGTGAAATATTCCCAACTACCGGAACAGAGCGAGATACACTAACATTTATAGAGAAGGCAGCAAAAGTGATCTGCAAAACTAACAGCATATATACGAGTGTTTTGGCCTTAACAGGGCGTTCTGTACCGAACGGCCGCCGTCTCTTCTGCCAGTAACGTCCTTCGGATGCGATATGGAAGAAGACAGGCAACGGTAGAGAAGCACGACAATTATTGCACAATCAGCTTAACAGCGGATACCTCTCAGCTGCTGACAATAATAATACACAGAAGAATGGAAAAGAAAATTGAACAGTTAGATAACTATCAGTTTGGCTTTAGGAAAGCTAAAGGCACCAGAGAGGCAGTTCTAACGTTGCCATCGGTAATGGAAGCAAGGTTAAAGAAAAATCAAGACCCGTTCGTAGCATTCGTTGACCTAGAAAAAGGATTCGACTGTATAAAACGGCGCAAGTTGGTAGAAATTCTGACAGAAATAGGAGTAAGCTTTGGGGAAAGGCCGGTGTGATCAATAATTAAGAGGAAACAATAAGACTGGAAGACAAAGAAGGAAGTGCTCTAATTAAAAATGATATTAGACAGGGATGTAGTCTTTCGAGGCTATTGTTCAGTCTACACATCCAAGAACCTATGAGGAAAATGAAACAAAGTTTCAATTGTGCGATTAAAGTTCAGGATCGAAGGACATCAATGAGAGGATTAACTAATGTCATTGCTGTTCTTAGTGAATGTGAAGAACTGCAAGATCTGTTGGGTACAATGAAGAGGACAGAATATGAAGAGTAAACCGGAAAGAGACAAAGGTAATGAGATATACCAGAAATGAGAACGGCGGGAAATTTAACATCATCATTGCGGATCACGAAATTGACAAAGTTATGGACTTCCGCTATCTTTGACGCAAAAATACCTATGACGGATAATGCAAGGAATACATAAAAAGCAGACAAATACAGGCAGAGGGAGCATTCCCGACGAAGCGAAGTCAACTATTAAAAAATATAAGCCTTAATTTGCGGAAGAAATTTCTGGGGCTGTACGTCTGGAGCATAGCATTGTATGGTTGTGAATCGGGGAAAATGGGAAAACTGGGGAAGAAGACAATCGAAGGCTTTGAAATGTTGCGCTATAGACGAACCTTGAAAACAAGGTGAACTGATAAGATAAGGAATGATAGGTTGCAGAATCGGCGAAGCAAAGAACGTATGGAAGACACCGACAAGAAGAAGACACAGTATGATGGGATATACAGTGTGGTCCATTGATAGTGACCGGGTCATATATCTCACGAAATAAGCATCAAACGAAAAAAGTGCAAAAACGAAACTCGTCTACCTTGAAGGGGGAAACCAGATGGCGGTATGGTTGGCCCGCTAGATAGTGCTGCCGTAGGTCAAACGGATATTAACAGCGTTTTTTCTTTTTAATAGGAAACCACATTTTTATTACATATTCGTGCAGTACGTAAAGAAATACGAATGCTTTAGTTGGACCACTTTTTTCGCTTTGTGATAGATGGCGCTGTAATAGTCACAAACGTATAAGTACGTGGTATCACGTAACATTCTGCCTGTGTGGACGGTATTTGCTTCGTGATACATTACCCGTGATAAAATGGGCCGTTTACCAATTGCGGAAAAGGTCGATACTGTGTTGATGTATGGCTATTGTGATCAAAATGCCCAACGGGCGTGTGCTATGTATGCTGCTCGGTATCCTGGACGACATCATCCATGTGTGCGGACCGTTCGCTGGTTAATTACGTTATTTAAGGAAACACGAAGTGTTCACAACCACGACCAGCAACAAATGATGATGCCCAAGTAGGTGTTGTAGCTCCTGTCGCTGCTAATCCACACATCAGTAGCAGACAGATTGCGCGAGAATCAGAAATCTCAAAAACGACGGTGTTGACAAGGCTACTGAACCATCGATTGCACCCGTACTATATTTCTATGCACCAGGAATTGTATGGCGACGAGTTTGAACGTCGTGTACAGTTCTGCCACTGGACACAATAGAAATTACGGGACTAGGACAGATTTTCTTCATTCACCAACAGCGGTTACGTAAACCGACGTAATATACACTATTGGGCAACGGAAAATCCACGATAGCTGCGACAAGTGGAACGTCAGCGAACTTGGCGGGTTAATGTATGGTGCGGCTGATTTCCTACGTAATGTTCTACCGATGTTACTACAAGATGTTTCACTGCACAACAGAATGGCGATGTACTTCCAACATGATGGATGTCCGGCACATAGCTCGCGTGCGGTTGGAGCGGTACTGAATAACATATTTCATCACAGGTGAGCATTTCTTTCTGTGGGGAAAGTAGGATATTTGCTATCGTGATCCACCGACAACGCCTGACAACTTTCGTCAGCGCATTGTCAATGCATGTGCGAACATTACGGAAGGCGAACTCCTCGTTGTTGAGGGGAATGTCGTTACATGTATTGCTAAATGCATTGAGGTTGACGGACATTATTTTGAGCATTTGATAATTTATTGCACTTCCTGTTACCAAATGTTCGTCTAAATTGTGAGCCATATGTTTGTGACTATTACAGCGCCATCTATCACAAAGCGAAAAACGTGGTCCAAATAAAACATTCATATTTCTTTAGGTACTACATGAATATGTAATAAAAATGAGGGTTTCCTATTTAACCCATTAAGTTCCAAATAATTTTTTTAATTGAGTTTTTTATTCCTGAATTATAATGTACATAGTGTATGAACCACAATAAGTACAAAAGTAGCCAAAGACTATTTATACATGCTGATATGATGACCGTCCTCAAAATAGGACGCTGGAATCTAATAGTATCGTACAGCATACTAAACTGCATTCAAGTCTTAACTATTTCTTGTGAATTAATAATTTATTGTATATTTATAAGTAGCAGGTCATCCTTTGCAGTATCTTCTGGATCCTTTCCACAGCATAAATCAAATTTGAAACACTTGCTCCACAAAGAGACCACAACTTACAGCCAAAGCTCATAGGCTTGCCTCGGATAAACTGTTTCAGCCCACTTCGTCCATAGTATTTGACTATCATTTCGTAAATTGACAAATTTTCCTCAGATATTCCAAATTTTTGAAAAGATTCATTTATCATTTTCAGGAGTCGTCTAGTTTTGAATCCGCGATCGTGTTTGTTTACATTGGCTAAGTCATTATCTTTAAAATTAAGCAATGTTTTCAACTTCTGATATTTATTCCTTGACGTAGCTGTCTTTATAATGGGTATGCCAACATCTTTCATCAGGGAGCTTATGGTAGCCAGGAAAAAGAAAAAATCCGACAAAGAACCTCACTTCTGCAACTGTGAGGATAAAATCCTGCATATTGTTCATATTTACTGCATATCTCACAGTTTGTTTCACTATGAACTCGTATTTGTTTTCGTTCATCAGTTCTTCAAACATCTCCTTCGGAGTCAAGGAAGAAAGTTGTTCCTTCAGTTCCTGTCTCTTTGTGGTGATGTCATGCTTACTAGTTAGAGACAGCTATGTATAAACTGGAGGTGTCTTTTTCCAATTTCTTTTCTCATCAGTAAGACATCTCTTCTTCGATTCACCTCTGGAAACTTGGGATGTACTTGGCAGTGAAGTTTTACATACAGTTTCTTCGTTATTCTCTGATGATGCAACATAATGTAATTCAATATATATAAAAAAGAGGGGTCGTTAGTTAACTCAGCAACAAAATCTGGTAAAATTACCACATTCTAAGAAGAAAATACATCGTCAGTAGCAGAGTTTCATATTCGAACGTGCACGAATACAAATAACTGAAATGATAACACCAAGTCCCCGTGTCCTATTTCGAGTACACCAAATTTTATAACAATGGAAAACAATGAATATAACTCGAATTGAGCTAACAATGCAAGTAGTTTAAAAGACACACCGTTGACTATAAATAATCACAAAAAGATATTTGCCACATATTTCAAATATTACTAAATTGTCGATAAAGTAAATACCTGTAATAACGAAAAGTGTGCCTTAGTGTTCACTAATCAATTAATGGTAGGATTTATTGCTTTTAATTTCCTGGAAGCATACATTTGTTATAAAAAGCATCAACAAATGACGTAGAACAGTAGTATTGTGTATTTATAAATAAATATGTGCTCTGTCCTCAAAATAGGAAACTGGTACTTGATGGGTTAATAAAAAACGCAATTGCTATCCGTTTGACCTACGGCAACGCCATCTAGTGGCGCAACCATAGCGCGATCTGGTTTCCCATTCAAGTTTCGCTCTTTGTAGTTTTCTCGTTTGACGCTTATTTCATGAGATATTTGTCCCAGTCACGATCAAGGGACCACCCTGTATATTGAAACATTAGGGCATTACCTCCTTGGTACTGGAGGAACTGTAGAAGGTTAAAGCTGTAGGGAAAGATAGAGATTAAGGAAGTAATTAAGAACGTAAGCTGCAAGTAATATTCTGAAATGAAGAGGTTGGCCCAGGAGAGGAATACGTGGCTGGCTACATGAAACCAGACAGAATACTGATGACTGGTAATCTGACAACGGCAGGGAGAGCTGTGTGATGGAGTCACCACACCGCTCTCCCGGCCGCTGTCAGCTTACCAGTCATTGGCGCCGTTCCTTCTCACTCTAGTTACTTCTAAGTGGTCATGACGAGACTGGGTGCATACCGTGTCAGTCCTTCCACCGGGTCTCGAATCCGGGTCCTCTGCGTAGTAGTCAGACATTTCGGCCACTTCCAGGGTGACAATTATTGAACTATATGAAAAACTTAAATTAGTTACAAAATACGGCCTGCACACACTTTATTCAACATGTAAACATCAGTGCAGTTATTCAGATCTAGGTTATTACATGTTTGATATGCCTTCCATCATTGGCGATGATGTGGGGTAGACGAATAACGAAATTCTACGTGACCCAATAAAGCGTTGGAACATCGATGATGTCGATGAGCTCCTGACTGTTTTCAGCTCAGCAATGGTTTTGTGGTTATTCCTGTACACCTTGCCGTTAATATAGCCCTACAGAAAGTAGTCACATGTGTTCGGATCCGGAGAATATTGCATCCAATCGATGCCCCTGCCAGTGGTCTCTGAATACCTCAGAGCCAGAATGCGATCCCCAAAGTTGTCCTCCACTACATCAGACACTCTAATGTTTCGATGGGTCGCGCTTCCTATTGCATGAACCACATCTTGTTGAAATGAGAGTAACTTTGGATTATCTTTCAAAACCTTCACGTAACGTTCGGTAGTCATTGTGCCATTAGGGAATATCGCACCGACTATTCCATCATTGAACATTATACGACACACATTCAACAGTTGAGGTGATGAGACTTCTCGATCGCGAAATGCGGAATGTCAGTCCCCCAGATGCGGCAGTTTTGCTTACTGACGAATCCATCCAGATGAAAGTGGGCGTCGTCGCTACACCAAACGCGCATGTGTGTACTACTTCCCATCATGCCTGAAGGCCAACATTTCAGTTTGAACGTCCTAACGCTGATCGTTCAGAAGTTATGACGATTTTATTTCATATAGTTCAATATTGTCACCCTGTAGCTACGAAGGGTGACAACAAAGTTTAACCGTCTGATGTATCTGTTGTAGGTTTCTAGGATACTGAAGTGCAGTGAATTAATGCATTTGTGTAAACATCTTAATAGAAATCGGCTTCGTTTGACAACACTGCGAATACCAGGCGTTCGATTAAGCAATGTGTTCCCGAATCCCCATTTTACAGTTATAGGGCTCATAGCAGGAACAGAACAGGTATTATTTTACCAGGCTTGCCACAAGTTTTGGAAATAAGGGAATTTCAAAAGTGGTAGGTAAATCAGAGACATTAAAAAAAACACTGGAAAAATCTCGTCTTTGTCTCAGTGGATGAAATGATTTGTTTACTGAGATGTCACGCATTGTCGCTGGGCTGGCTGGGCGCAGCTGAGTACGTGAGCCGCTTCCCTACTCCCTCATTCTTACTGCTTCTTCCCTTTCTGCCACTCCCCTCAGCTTGGAGTCAGTGCTGCCACAACGTCTTGCTGCTAGCCTAGTAGCTGCCGACAGGAGGCAGGGAAAAGTGAGGAGTGGTTGCTTTGAATATGATTCTCAGAGACTGTTGACGCAGCAGCCAGAGACAGCTGTCATGTGTACATGAGCTGTGTCTGAATGATTGTGTGAATATGTGTGTCCTTTCGTTTTCTGACAAAGGCTAAGGCCAAAAATTTAGTTGAGAGAGTGTGATTGTCTTTTCTGTGTGACTGTCTGTCATCTTTACTGTGAGTTGCTACCTATCCTCATTAGTATTGATATTCGTAGCATTTACGCAAGTTACCTGTTTCATGGATTGATCATCGCGGTTTCATTTTGTCAACATGGACACCATGTTGACATTTAAATAGCTGGCCACACTAGCGGACTTCCATATGGGCCAAAACAGCAGTCCATCTCTGTGGGTATCTCTAACGGATAGGGCCTACCAATGTGAAGCCCATCATTTCTCACTAATGTATAGGCCCTACCTGTCGGATCTAGTCTCACCGATTTGCCTGCAGGCCAAGTCTGTTTGGGCTGGTGGCGTTATGTGGCAAATTTTCATGTTTTATCCATGGACTCAGGACCACGGTGCTGCCTGGCAGGCCAGAGGCCACTGGCAATTGATTTCAGGCATTGCAACTGTCTCACAGCAAGAACATTGTACAGTGCGGCATTTTATAGACGTTTCATTTATTCTAGTATATTTTGGAACTTTGAAAGTAGTTTATACACTCCTGGAAATGGAAAAAAGAACACATTGACACCGGTGTGTCAGACCCACCATACTTGCTCCGGACACTGCGAGAGGGCTGTACAAGCAATGATCACACGCACGGAACAGCGGACACACCAGGAACCACGGTGTTGGCTGTCGAATGGCGCTAGCTGCGCAGCGTTTGTGCACCGCCGCCGTCAGTGTCAGTCAGTTTGCCGTGGCATACGGAGCTCCATCGCAGTCTTTAACACTGGTAGCATGCCGCGACAACGTGGACGTGAACCGTATGTGCAGTTGACGGACTTTGAGCGAGGGCGTATAGTGGGCATGCGGGAGGCCGGGTGGACGTACCGCCGAATTGCTCAACACGTGGGGCGTGAGGTCTCCACAGTACATCGATGTTGTCGCCAGTGGTCGGCGGAAGGTGCACGTGCCCGTCGACCTGAGACCGGACCGCAGCGACGCACGGATGCACGCCAAGACCGTAGGATCCTATGCAGTGCCGTAGGGGACCGCACCGCCACTTCCCAGCAAATTAGGGACACTGTTGCTCCTGGGGTATCGGCGAGGACCATTCGCAACCGTCTCCATGAAGCTGGGCTACGGTCCGGCACACCGTTTGGCCGTCTTCCGCTCACGCCCCAACATCGTGCAGCCCGCCTCCAGTGGTGTCGCGACAGGCGTGAATGGAGGGACGAATGGAGACATGTCGTCTTCAGCGATGAAAGTCGTTTCTGCCTTGGTGCCAATGATGGTCGTATGCGTGTTTGGCGCCGTGCAGGTGAGCGCCACAATCAGGACTGCATACGACCGAGGCACACAGGGCCAACACCCGGCATCATGGTGTGGGGAGCGATCTCCTACACTGGCCGTACACCTCTGGTGATCATCGAGGGGGCACTGAATAGTGCACGGTACATCCAAACCGTCATCGAACCCATCGTTCTACCATTCCTAGACCGGCAAGGGAACTCGCTGTTCCAACAGGACAATGCACGTCCGCATGTATCCCGTGCCACCCAACGTGCTCTAGAAGGTGTAAGTCAACTACCCTGGCCAGCTAGATCTCCGGATCTGTCCCCCATTGAGCATGTTTGGGACTGGATGAAGCGTCGTCTCACGCGGTCTGCACGTCCAGCACGAACGCTGGTCCAACTGAGGCGCCAGGTGGAAATGGCATGGCAAGCCGTTCCACAGGACTATATCCAGCATCTCTACGATCGTCTCCATGGGAGAATAGCAGCCTGCATTGCTGCGAAAGGTGGATATACACTGTACTAGTGCCGACATTGTGCATGCTCTGTTGCCTGTGTCTATGTGCCTGTGGTTCTGTCAGTGTGATCATGTGATGTATCTGACCCCAGGAATGTGTCAATAAAGTTTCCCCTTCCTGGGACAATGAATTCACGGTGTTCTTATTTCAATTTCCAGTAGTATATATTATAAAGTATGGATAATAAGAGGTAAGAAATTGTGGCAGTCACTGGCAGCTTTTACGTTATGTACTAACGTATTTCGTGAAAGAAAAACCACACAATACCTGTAAAATAATAGACATAAGACAGTGGGCAATAACCGACAATAACAAACATGGCAGAACCAACATTTTACTTCCGGTCACCTGTAGTGTCGGTTTACACAACTATTCCCTGCCTTATACACGTCTTTCAAGAGGCCTGCTTTTTTCTGAGGTTATTTCTGAAATCAGTGAAGATATTTGAAATCTGTCCTGGTACTCCAATTAAATATGTATTTTTGACACCAAATGTGCATCGTTTTATTGAAATAAAATAACATCAGTGGTCTTAATTAAACATATATATACCATTTGGCCTGATTTCTCCATCTAAAAATAGTTGATTGCAAAAGATGTTGATATTAGCACTTAGGATTTTTGCTCTCTTTTTTAGGAATACAAAAATCCTTACATTTTTGCGTCAACTTATTTCTTTACTTACGCTAGAGATCTCAAAACTAGTCCCTCCAGGGTACGTATGTGGTGCGGACGGGTCCCTGGGCTACTGCAGCCCTTATCCTTTTCCAGGCTGCTTTCCTTTCCCCTTCCTTCTCCTTCTCTTTCCTTCTTCCTTTCCCTTTTCCCTTCCTCTCCTTCCCTTGGCGTTCTTCTTTAAGTGGGCCTGCTATCTCGTGAGTTTGCTTCGTCTTGCGGTTTTCGTTAGTTGCTTTTCCGCCTCCTTTTTGGCTTTTCTTTTTTGATCCCCTTCAAGGGAAATCTGTGCTGTGAACCAGATGAGGAAGAACACCCTCCCTAGCGTCTTTGCAATGGATTACTCTCCCCCTCCTCCTCCTCTCACTCTCCCTTTTCCCCACTTTCCCCCCCCCCCCCCCACGTCCTTGCCAAAGACCTTTAGCCTCCTTGCTAGGTCACCTGCTCGGTAGCCACTCAGTGTGGTAGGGCTGTTACGTGCCCATGTGGCTGAGCCCCCTGGTACCACAGCGATCACATTGCTGGTACCTGTGCTGTGAACGCCATGTGCAAGCCTAGAAGTGGTTGTCCATCTTTTCAGGGCATCAGAGCTATTAGCAATGACTGTCCTGCCAGGCAGTGTGGTAGGGCTGTTACGTGCCCATGTGGCTGAGCCCCCTGGTACCACAGCGATCACATTGCTGGTACCTGTGCTGTGAACGCCATGTGCAAGCCTAGAAGTGGTTGTCCATCTTTTCAGGGCATCAGAGCTATTAGCAATGACTGTCCTGCCAGGCAGCCATTGCTGTGGCTGTGTGGCGTCCACTAGGCGATCCCCTGTTCTGAGTGGGTTGTACCAGGGCGGGCGTTTGGCTCATGAAATGTGTTAAACTCTCTGGCTGCTCCACTGCAACCGCATCTCTTCCTTAACGTAGTTTTGTCTCAGTTCCTGTTTCTGCCTTTCCAGCCTTACCCTCCTTGGATACACCATGGAAGGAGGGCTTGGGGCGAAGCCTTTTCCAAGTTTCTTGGCCTGTACCAGGACCGACAGGGAGACTTTTGCTACCGCCAAACCCCTTTTCTTTGTGGAACATACTGAGGAAGTTCGCTGAAGTTGAGTCATTAAGCAAAATGAGATCTGGCTATCTCCCTATAAAGACAAATTCTGCAAGTCAGCTGTCTGTGCCTGCGACCATTTAGCAGACAACCCTGTGGCTATCGCTCCTCAAGTCACTCGTCACTCAGTCTGATGCTGTTGTAATTTTCCATAGGGACTTTCTCCTCGAGTTCGATGATGAACTTACGGCTAATCTGGAAAGATGTGGCGTCAATTTTGTCCAGCATGTCTAGAAAGGCCCTACAGACCATCATGTAGACACTGGCGCTTTCATCATGGCATTTGAGGGGGACACCCCACCTGAGAAGGTCAAGGTAGTGGTATACAGATGCCTTACACTCCACCTCCCATGCATTGTTTCCATTGCCTCAAGATCGGCCACATGTCCTCGCAATGCAATGTCGCTCCCATCTCTGGCGACTAGTAGCCTCCTTCTTCATATGCAGAGCCCTTGCATTCCAACTGCGTAAACTGCTCTGGTCGCCACTCTCCTCACTAACCATAGTGTCCAGTGAACATGAAGGAAAAGAAGTATTCAGGAATTAAAGATGCTTGACCATCTCAGCTACTTTCGTATTCAGGAATTTGTATTCAGGAATTAAAGATGCTTGACTCTCTCAGCTACTTTGTGGCCTGGAAGAAATTTAACAGACTTCACCCTATAAATCTGTCCTTTTCCTTTGCCTAGGTTAGGCTTTTCCCTCCTCATCCGTCCCCCTTAGCTGCATTCTGCCACCCTTCCCTTTTCTCACCCTCAGTGGCTCCCACCACTTCCCCCCCCCTCCCCCGCCTGGAACTGCTGCTCCTCCTCCTCCTTGCCAGGGGAAAACTCTGGCTCCTGCTAGGGATGGGGCTCCATCCCCAGCATTCTTGGGACAGGAAGCCTGCACCCTCTGTAGGAGGAGAGACCTGCACTCTGAGGGCCCCAAATCCACTCGCTCTCTGTCCGATCCTGACATCACTGCCACCTACTGCTTACTGATAACGCCCATCTCCCCCCTTCCAGGTGAGAAGAAGCACCACACGTCAAAGGACAGGCTTTCTTGGCTTCCCAGAGGACTTCCCTCCCTCCACCTCCTCCTGGATCAGACCTAGTTTTTGTGACGTGACCTCCTCCCGGCTTCTTTATATCTCACCTGGAGTCTTTACCACGCAAAAATAAAGTGGAATTCCAACGAATATTATCGCCACCTCACGGAAATACAACACCTTGCTTCCTCCTACTCTTCGTTCTGTCTTCCTCTTCAAGAAACTCACTTTCGTGGTGAGCACTCTCTAATGTTGCGTGTTATTGGTCGTTTCGTTGGAACCATGCAGGCCCTGGAATTGCGTCTGGAGGGGTTTGCACTTTGGTTCAAACTGATTTCATTAGTAACGAGATCCTCTTTTATACCAACCAGGAAGCGATAGTGATTAGAGTACAGACGTCTCTGGCAACCACTGTTTGCAATGTCTACCTCCCTCCAGGTAGGCCACCTCATTATGTTGAACTGTCTACTTTAATACAGCAGCTCCCATCCCCGTATATCCTCCTTGAGCCTTCACTGCACCCCACCCCCTGTGGAGGAGTGCCACTTTGTCAGGTAGGGATCTTCTGCTTGACCAACGTACTACAAACTCTGATTTGTGTCTCCTCAATGATAGTTCCCCTACCCACTTCAGTGTCACTCATATCACCCTTACTGCTAGCGATCTCACAATCTCCTCCCCTGCTCTTGTGGCTTGCCTACATTGGTCACCCCATGATCATAATTGCACTGTTGCACTGATGCGGCCGTGCAGGGCATCTCTGCCACTATCCTTCATGCTGCTGGCATTACTGTCCCCCCTATCCATCAGGTCTCCTTCATTATTGACCAGTACCGTGGTGGACCAAGGACATAGCAGTCACTGTCCACGACCGCCAGCAGGCGCTGCAGCAATTTAAACAATTTCCTCGCTTTTAAGCATCTCCTTGCTAAGGCCCATTATCTAGCCTTCTGGGTCGCCAGTGACAGTCAACTGTCCAGGAGTTATCTCCCGAGGTGCTGTGCCTGCTGTTCCATTGGTCCTTGCAGAACAGCTTGCAACATTGCAACACACTTTGCGACAGCACTGGCCTCGTCTCCCTATTCTGACATATTTCTCTGGCAGAAACATGAAGTTGAATAGAGCCCCCTTTTGTTTCAACCCTTACCAAGCTGAACCCCGTAATTAACCTTTCACGGAATGGTAATTCTTGCAGGCTCTTACCTTTTCACATGACATGGCCCCATCCTAGATTCCATCCACAACCAGATGATCCAACACTTGGACATTACACTTAGGTTTTGGAACCACATTTCACTCACAGGTGCCTTCCACTCACAATGGTAACATAGTATAGTTATTCCTGTCCTTAAGACTTGGAAGAACCCAGTCTGTCTTGACAGCTACCGCTCAATTAGCCTGACGAATGTACTTTGTAAACTGCTTGAGAGGATGGTTAGCTTCCGATTATGTTGGGTACTTGAATCTCTAGGCCTTTTGTCTCCCTATCAGTGTGGCTTCCAGGAAGGGTGATCTCCAACTTAGCATTTAGTCAGATTGGAAACCGCAATCCGAGAGGCTTTTATATACTATTGGCACCTTGTCACAGTCTTTTTTGAGCTACATAATGCGTATGACACTCCTATGTGTCACCACATTTCAGTTATTCTCCATGACTGGGGCTTTCACGGCCCCCTTCTAACTTTTACCCCACTGGTTCTTCCAGATTCAGTTGGCACTTCACTTAGCACCACCTTCGACTCAGAAGAACGGTTCCACAGGGTTTTGTATCAAGTGTCACACTTTTCCTCATAGCCATCAATGGGCTTGTAACCTTGACTATTTTTGCATCTGGTTCAGCTCCCACACGGTAGCATCTGCGGAGTGCGACCTCCAAGGCACCATCTGAAGGACTTCTACGTGGGCTTCCAATTTTCTCCCTCCATAACGCGGTTTTAGCAGTTTTGTCGTCATTTCTTAGTAAATCCTTACCCAGAACTTTATTTAGGCAACCAGCTCCTAGACGTTGCAGCACAATCTCGTTTCTTTGGCCTTTTCTTTATGAAAAATTGACTCGGCTGCCCCATATTCACAACCTGAGGAAGCATGCATGCGGAAGTTTAGTGCTCTCTGCCTCCTGGGCCGCACATCTTGGGATGCAGACCGTGCTACTCTTCTGCATCGTTACCATGCACTGGTCTTGCCCAGACTAAATTATGCAAGTGAGGTTTATGGCTCAGCAGCTCCTTCCAGTCTGAAAATACTTGATTCTGGCTGTTGGTGCCTTTCGCACTAGTCCTCTTGACAGTTCCCTCACAGAAGCAGGGATTCTCCCTCTACACATATGATGAAACCAACTTCTGGTTTGTTATTCAATCGCCATTCGCATATTCCCTGGCCATCCAGTGTACTCTGACTTCTCTGCCAGCGAGGGACATCTCCCTCCTTGTCACTGCTTATGGGTGGGATTGCTTGTTGGAATATGTCTCACTTCCCTCTGTCAGGATATTCATCCCCATTCACTGAAATGCGCCACATAAATTTCCTCTCCCCCCCCCCCCCCCCCTCTGGATGGCGCCTAGACCATGGATTAGGGCTGACCTATTCCAGGATGCTAAGGTTTCTGTCGCCCCTATGATCTTCCGGCGTCTTGTACATTCCATGATTCCAGGGTGCTACCATCTTCTACACTGATGCTATATAAATTGGGATACGCTTTCACAGCAGAACTGCTAGCCGTTGTTACCAGGACCTTTTTTTTTTTTTTTTTTTTTTACTCAGGCGTCCCTCTACAGTGTTTTAATATGCACCGACTCACTGAACAGCCTGCTATTCTCGTTATCTGCTATACATTACCTTCTCTCCTCCCTTGCCCGTGCTGCCTGCTCAGTTGTCTTTCTCTGGGTCCCAGTTCGTGTGGGTATCAGGGAATTAACTGACTGGCCGTTTGGCTAGATAAGCTGATACTCTCCCTCAATTCCCTTTCATGACTCCAGCTGCGGATATGCAGATCTATGTCAAATCTCTCTTTGGCCAAAAGTGTAATGACATCTGGTGCACTACTGCACTCAGTAATAAACTCCGCAAGATCAAGGAGACTGCTACGCTTTGGTGCTCTTCCTTCTGATCCCCTTGGAAGGAGTCCACTGCTTTATGCCGTCTACACATTTGTCATACCAGGCTCATCCATTGTTTCCTCCTGTGTATCGAACCACCCACACAATATGGTTGTGGAGCCAGACTGACAGTGTCCCACATATTGGTGGAATGTTCCCTTCTGCTGGCCCTTCGTGCTACGTATAGTCTTCCTTAATTTTAATGTTAGCAGACACTCCACGGATGGTTGAACTGGTCCTCAGTTTCCTCCATGAAGATGGTTATTTCCAGATATAAGATTTTGCTTTACTCCTGGAGCAGAGGCAATGTGGCAGTGGTTGGGGTCTCTCTTCACATTTTCTCCATCTGGGACCCCATGACCACTTCCCTGTGGAAAGACTGCTCTGTTTTTCCAGTTTTTATATTTGGTCCAACATTTTATGCCTTTTACCGTGTGTGTTTTGCCTTCCTTCTTTTATACTTCGACTCCCCTGACTGGATCCATCCATTTTAGTGGGCTATCTTCCTTCTGTGAGTAACTCTGGAAATTCAGATCCGATGATCTCGCCGTTTGGTCCCATAAACCCTCTCAACTAATCAATCAATCTGCCATAAACCCTCTCAACTAATCAATTAATCTGTCTCAGAAATTGTCAGGAATCGGCCCGATGACCACTCTGTTTGGTGCCCCCCCCCCCCCCCCCCCCCCAAGTCAATGAACCAACCAGACAGGAGACTGAGTCACTGGCGTAACAGGAGACTGAGGTCACGTTTAAGGAATGACTGACAGTCGAAGTTCAGCTCTACGGTGCATTCATTATACACTAAGGTTGCAAAGTCATTGGATACCTTCCAATATCGTGTCGGACTAGCTTTTGCCTGGCGTAGTGGAATAAAGAGGCATTCTGGCAAAGAAAAGTCTATTAGTATCAAAATGGCTCTGAGCACTATGGGACTTAACAGCTGAGGTCATAAGTCCCCTAGAACTTAGAACTACTTAAACCTAACTAACCTAAGGACATCACACACATCCATGCATGAGGCAGGATTCGAACCTGCGACCGTAGCAATCGCACGGTTCCGGACTGAAGCGCCTAGAACCGCTCGGCCGGCTATTAGTATCAAACACAGGACTTCATTTGAGGAAGAAATTTCCGAGAATGTACATTTGGAGCACTGCATCATTGTATGGTAGTGAGACATGAAGTGTGAGCAACCAGAATAGAAGATAATAGAAGCATTTGAGATGTTTGAGATGTGGTACTAAAGAACAATGTTGAAAATTAGGTGGAGTTATAAGATAAGGGATGAGGACTTTGCAGAATCGCTGAGGAAAAGAAAACCCTGACAATAGGAAGGGACAGGATTATAGGATATGTGTTAAGACATAAAGGAATAATTTTCATGGTATTGGAGGCAGCTGTAAATGGCAAAAGCTGTAGAGGAAGATAGAGACTATTGTGAATAACTGAGAAAGTAGGTTGCAATTTGAGATACGCTGCCTCCGTAGCTGTCCGTAGTTCCGAAAATGTTGCCGGTGCACGAATTGACATCTCGATTATGTCCCACAAATTGCCACGGGATTCAAGTCGGGCGATCTGGGTGGCCAAAACATTCTCCCGAATTGTCCAGGACGTACTTCAAACCAGTAGCTGACAATTGTGACACGGTGACATGGTACGAACATAACCATTTCCAGTCAATAATCTGTTCAATTGGACGAGAGGACCTAGTCCATTCTTCGCAAACACGGGCCACACCATTATGGAGCCACCGCCATCTTGCACAGTGCCTTGTTGATAACCTGGATCTGTGGACACTCGACCCTACCTTCAGCTTTTACCAACTGAAATTAGGACTCATCTGGCCAGGCCATTGGTGTTTCCAGTCGTGTAGGGTCCAGAAGGTATGGTCACGATCTCAGCAGAGGTGCTACAGGCGATGTCGTGCTGTTATCAAAGGCACTCGCGTCGATCGTCTGCTTCCGTAGTCCAATAAGGCCAAATTTCGGAGCACTGTGCCAACCCATGCATTCGTCATAGTCCCACACTGATTTCTGCGGTTGTTTCACGAAGTGTTGCGTGACTGTTAGCCGCTGCTCTCAATCGCAAAGTGAAGGCCGTCAGCCAATGTGTTGCCCATATTGAGAGGTAAAGCCTAAAATGTGGTGTTCTCGACACACTCTTGACACTGTGAATTTCGAATTATTGAATTCCCCAACAATTTCCGAATGGAATGTCCCGTGCGTCTAGCTCCAACTACCACTCCGCCTTCAAAGTCTTAATTCCCGCCTTGCGGCCATAATGACGTAAGGAAACTTTCAACAAGAATCACATGGATACCAATGACATCTCCGCCATTGCACTTCCATTTTATACCCTGTGTATGCGGTACTAGCGTCATCTGTATACGTGGACACCACTATCCCGTAACTTTTGTCACCTCATGGTACAATGCTTATAATAAGAATGATATCAATGTCTATCATCTGCATGGAGTCGCATCAGTAATGTAGATCGATATGTGTGCTCGCATAAAAATTCCATTATTTTAAGAAATGATGCCTAGAATCCATCTTAAATTGTGCCTTCCTCCTTATCTCCTCTGTTCCCTTTTACCGCACACACTGCCCCCCCCCTCTCCTCCTCTTCTGTCACTTATTCCTGTATGCGTTTACTCTCTTTTCTGCTAACTCTTTTTTAACGTTTTTAATTCTTTTCTAATTTGAAGTCGTAAATAATGACACTTCTGTTCACGAACTTAACTATGTACAATGCAACGATAAAATTTATTCATGGAGATCGTTATGTACAACAGCAAGTAATAAATTACATTAGAAAATAGCGATCTTGCAAGCAAGAACATTATCTTAGTCGACTTCATGAAGGATATGTATTCAACAGTTAAACGCGATGTGTAGTATCTTCAAGGATGCAGGTCGCTTGTAACACTGTAACAAATAAATTAAATTACGGAAGTGCAGTGTTACACGCAGAAAAACTGTATTAAGAAATTTCATAAAGGACACCTCACTTAAAGAACTGTCTCTTTAAACGGCTAATATTTTAGCCTTTAAAAAAACTGCTGAAGGAAGGCAGAAGGTTAACGTTTAATATCCAGTGAACAACGAGGTCACTGTAAGGAAGAAAGGAAGGAAGCGAGGTTAAACTTCAGTGTCATGTAGACATCCGGGAGACGGAGTACTAATTCAGCTAAAGCGATGAAACAATTAATGTGGTACAGGCTTGTATACCAAATGTGCCTTTTGCTGAAGTGTCACAGGCTCATCTCATTCGGCATAGGTGACTAAAGAGAATATGCTGCTTATCTTGATATAGTGCTCTTGATCGAATTAACACATTTTGTCAAAAATTATATTGTACCATTCAAACTGCTACGTAAATATTTAGCGTTGTTTCCAGTGTTATTAATCAACATCAGGCACAATAAATATTTCATTTACAGTACCTGTGAGAATACATACATATTATTCCATCTCAGTTTACGTTACGCCAAGGACACGAGCTGGTTAAAAGAATTCAATTCCGTGTCAATATCACATTATCCATTTAAGGTGAGTTTTAAATAAGTATGCTGTTGTTGCAGAATAGAGGTACATAAACCCTGCGGTACCTCTGGCACAGTTACAGTATACCGTTTTAACATCGAGATCGTTACACACAGACCATTAAACCAGTTAGATGTATAAATGAAGAAAGAAATGGGCCATGGTAGTGAACATCTCAGAAAGTTACGCAGATAACTTAAACAAACCACGGGAAAATGAAATAATGAGGGAGGAATGAAATTTCGAACCCACCAAATGCTAGCTTTTAAACCGAATCTGCGTCCGTTCCTCTACATCTTTATTTACGTCTTCATTTACAATTACATGTACTCCACGAAAAATCATGTGTGTGGTGGAGGGTACTTTTTGAACCACCTTCTTTTACCCCTCCTTCCCTATCCATTCGTGAATGACGCATAGGAGGAATGAACAACTTTAAGCCTTTATAAATTAGTAACAGCGTAATGCATAACCCAATAGTAGATTTTTGTTCACTTAATAATGTCTATCACAGAAGCTGTATCTTCTTCCTATCGTTTCCTGTTCTCCTCAGGTTTATGACGTACTGCTGATAGTTACTAGTGGTTGACTAAATAAGAAATTCAGCTTCTAAAATATAACCATTAGTACTGTGACTGCCGTACATCAATAATACACTGCTCCTTCATATAGACATCAAATGCTTATTCACCAGAGCTCGGTGTGGCCAATTTTTACAAAAGTGTCGCTCCCCTACTATTCACTTCATCATTCAAGAAGATTACAAAGTGGAAATTCCTCAAACACCATTAGCAGATACAGTCCCTGGCGCCCATATAGGAGCGTAACACATCTCAATTAGCAGGCAGCTGTCTGCAAGAGGTGAGATTCGGGTCGACAAGGCTTTGCCAATCACTGACGTGTTCACAGCCGGCTACTAAGGATCGCATCGTTCGCCAGCCAGCGATTAGTAACTTGGTACTAACGGGGCGGGAAGCCCTTCCATTGGCTGCCGTGAGGGCGTGGCGAAGGTGTGCGAAGGCACGGCGAATCGTCACTGTTAGCGCCGGTTACAGCTCGTTAACTCAACGACACACTGGTAGGAGAAAACGAGTCGTAGGAGGGAAAGAAGGGGGTAGCCGAAGTGCGTGACCTGAACTGCCACAGAATTAAAACGGGCCTTCTGAACGGCAGAGGTCAACATTCGAATACAGTGACACACTGTTGGCATGTATGAGGATCTAGATCTCGGATCAGTTTAGAGATATAATGTGTGAGAAGGAGACGTAGGACAGTAACGTGGTACGTAAGTTTTTGAGATCATTTACCCCTGAGTGCAATGAGATGTCAGCTAGTATCTCCCCTCTCTAAATCATCATCGACATTAGCTCATATCTAAAAGTTACAATGAAAAAGATTTTTCTTGGAACACTTTCAATTTTCATCAGCATTATCTGCATCTAAGTGATTACTCTGTTATCCACAATAAAGTGCCTGGCAGAGGGTTCAATGAACCACCTTCAAGCTGTCTCTCTACCGTTCCACTCTAGAACGGCGCGCGGGAAAAACGAGCACTAAAATTTTTCTGTGCGAGCCCTGATTTCTTCCTACGGGTGGGTGCAATAGAAATTATTCAGCTGAAGATGATGGATACGCAATCCATTGAAACGTTCCGACTAGAAGAAGAGGCCACTCGTCTGATAAAACGTGAAAATTTCAAGTTGTGTTACGCGAGAACGATATATTCTGAATCCGTGCTGACTACATGTCAATAAGTCGTTTTCTTCTAGGTACTTCATAATGTTCGAATACAGTATACGTTCCAAAACCCTACTGCAGAACGACGTTAGTGATATGGGACTGTAATTCAACGGATTACTCCTACTTCCTTTTTTTGAGTACTGGTGTGACTTGAGCAATTTTCCAGTCTTCAGGTATATATATAATTGCCAAACATGGAGCTATTTTATCAGCATACTGTGAGAGGAACCTGACTGGTATACAATCTGGACCGGAGGCCTTGCCTTTATTAAGTGATTTAAGCTGCTTTGCGACACCGGGGTTATCTATTTCTATGTTTCAAATCTTGGCCGTTGTACTTGATTGGAATTCATAACTACTTACTTATTTGGTGAAGGAGTGTCTGAAAATCGTGCATAATAACTCTGCTTTAGTGGCACTGTCATCAGTGACACCACCGTTGTTATCGCGCAGTGAAGGTATTGATTGCGTCTTGCCGCTGGTGTGCGTTCTGTATGACCAGAATCTCTTTGGGTTTTCTGCCAGATTTTGGGACAGAGTTTCGTTGTGGAAATTATTGAAACCATCTCGCAATTAAGTACGCGCTATATTTCGAACTTCTGCAAAACTTTGCCAGTCTAGGGCATCTTGCTTTCTTTTAAATTTGACGTGCTTTTTCCGCTGTTTCTGCAACAGGCATATGAGCCGTTTTGTGTACCGTGGGGGACCAGTACTATTGCTCATTAATTTATGTTGTATTTATCTCTCAACTGCTGTCGATACTATCTCTTTGAAATCATTCCACAACTTATCTACGCTTAAAAAATGTTCAAGGGCGAATACACACACCCATGCCGGAGGGAGGACTCGAACCTCCGCCGGGACCAGCTGCACAATCCATGACTGCAGCGCCTTAGACCGTTCTGCTCTTACATGATCAGATAGGAAGGAGTGAAGACAGTCTCTTAAAAAGGCGTTAAGAGCATTTTTATCAGCTTTTTTAGAATAGATATACTTTGCGTTTCTTTTTGGTGGTTGTAGGAGTTACGGTATTCAGCCTAGCAGCAACTGCCTTGTGGTCGGTAATCCTAGTACTCGTCACGGTACTCACTATTTGTCCAGGCATTAGATGTTTTGTTTTTTGTTTTTGTTAAGGTACCCATCTTTTCCTCGGTCTTCCTTGACTTCTACTTACAACTTATTTCAATCTTCTTGTCTGGAGAGGTAATCTTTCTTCATCCATTCCAGATTCTCTTTTTTTGTGTTTGTGTTTTATTAAGAATTCAGCTGTTTCTAATTTCCAAATCTGTCGACTCTTGTGCACACCGTTACTGCTCTTAGAAATCTCATCTCTGTTGCTTGTACGAGGTGTGATCAAGGGGTAACTGGAATCTTTTAATTTCGCGGATTCATACACCTTGTTTTCAGATTTTTTAATCTTGCTGGTACACATGTTCCGAAGTATGTTTGCATTTTCAGTTGTTCTGAATATTTAGATTATTGTTGAAAATCGAAACGGTTATTCTTGAAACTTCCTGGCAGATTAAAACTGTGTGCCCGACCGAGACTCGAACTCGAGACCTTTGCCTTTCGCGGGCAAGTGCTCTACCAACTGTGCTACCGAAGCACGACTCACGTCCGGCACTCACAGCTTTATATCAGCGCACACTCCGCTGCAGAGTGAAAATCTCATTCTGGAAACATCCCCCAGGCTGTGGCTAAGCCATGTCTCCGCAGTATCCTTTCTTTCAGGAGTGATAGTTCTGCAAGGTTCGCAGTAGAGCTTCTGTAAAGTTTGGAAGGTAGGAGACGGATACTGGCAGAAGTAAAGCTGTGAGTACTGGACGTGAGTCGTACTTCGGTAGCTCAGTTGGTAGAGCACTTGCCCGCGAAAGTCAAAGGTCCCGAGTTCGAGTCTCGGTCGGGCACACAGTTTTAATCTGCCAGGAAGTTTCATATCAGCGCACACTCCGCTGCAGAGTGAAAATCTCGTTCTGGAAGGTTATTCTTGTTTCCGAGTGTTCCGAGAAATTTTACTAAAGGAAAAGATAAAAAATTTGCATTAAATTTTTCTTGAAAAATGGAATAATGTGCAGCACCGCTTTCGGAAAGTTGACTTTGGCTTCTGGCGAGTCTGATATGAGTAAGACAAGAGTCTACGAGAGGTATAAACGTTTCGAAGAGGGCGAGAAGACGCTGAAGACGAGGACCGCCCTGGACGTCCTCGCACCTCAGTTACTGACGACAGTGTGGAAGAAGAGAGGAAGATGGGTCTGGAAAATCGCCGAATCGCTATTAGAGAAGTTTCCTATGATGTCGGCTTATCGTTTGGCTCATGCCAGGCTTTTTTCAGATCTTTCGAGCATGAATTCGGTATCAACCAAGCTTTCTTTCGAAATTGTTGAATTTCAACCAAAAACGACGTCGCATACACATCGCTCAGAAATTATGAGTGAAGTGGGCAACGTCACAGAAAACGTTAAAAAATGTTCAAATTTGTGTGAAATCTTATGAGACTTAACTGTTACGGTCATCAGTCTCTAAGCTTACACACTACTTAACCTACATTATCCTAAGGACAAACACAGACACCCATGCCCGAGGGAGGACTCGAACCTCCACCGGGACCAGCCGAGAAAATCTAAAGAAGGTTATAACAGGTCACGAAACATTAGTACGACGATATAACGTCGAAACCAAGGACCAATCGTGGCACTGGAAACTTCCTCAAGAGCCAATACCGAAAAAAATCGATAATTTCGTTCGTTGCGTGAAATAATCATCAGAAAACGACCAGAATTATGAAAAAACCAATAGTGAAAATTGCATCACAATAATGCTCCCGCTCACACCTCAATTCTTGTATGTAATGCTTTGAAAAAAAAAAACTGTTATGTTGGCTCAGCCACCATATTCACCGAATATGGCCCCCAGTGGCTTCCTTCTATTCCCGCGGCCGAAGAGAACCATGACTGGACGGCGTTTTGTCACATTTGATGAGAAGAAACAGAATCGCTGAAGGAGCTGAACACCGTAAAGAAAAGTGAATTCCAGAAATGCTTCCAAGATTGGAAACAGTGCTAGCCCAAGTGATTATATCTCAGAGGGACTGCTTTGAAGGGGACAGCGTTCGTGTTAATGAATAAGTAAAGATTCTTTAAGGAAAACAAAAATTCCCGTTACTTTTTAATCGCCCCTCGTATGCGACTTTTTCGACGTTTACGTATATCCCACAATTCACTTTCCTAAACATGCACTGAAACTACCGTTGTCTTGTTTTATTTTCAGGCTTCTGTTTATTGTTCCACATAAATTTCGAGCCAGTGTTAATTTCTTTTCGATCTCTTCGTCATACTCATGTAAAAACACCACAACCTAAATAGTGAAAATTTATTAAATGTTCTATTGCTGTGTAGTTGATCACAACTTTTGCCCATTCAGGGTATTTCCCTAAGCCATTAATTTAGTCTTCTCTTCTGAAATTGTCAAATGGTTCTTTTTACAAACGTTACCTAATAAATGTATTCCGCTTTATAGGTCATCTTCATTATTGTCCAGTAGTGTGGCTTCTTCCGCATATAAAAGACAAGTCAATCGGGAATTACTGTTAATCTTAATTCCCCAGTTAAAAATCTCCTTCCAAAAATGTTTCAAAGGGCTCTGAGCACTATGGGGCTTAACATCTGAGGTCATCAGTCCGCTAGATTTAGAACTACGTAACCTAAATAACCTAAAGACATCACACACATACATGCCCGAGGCAGGATTCGAACCTGCGACCACAGCAGGCGCGCGGTTCCGGTCTGAAGCGACTAGAACCGCTCGGCCACGGTGGCCGGCAGTCTCCTTCCATTTCCGAATTACGTCATATAAATAAATGTTACAAAGTGTGGGTGAAATGCTGCACCCTTGTCTTACCCCTTTGTTTGTGGCTATACGCTATGTCAGAGTGCCATTTATATCTAAAATTACATTCATGTGGTTGTCCAGACTTTTTAAAACATTTTTAGTTTTTGTGGACATCCCCTTTCCCTCGTTATACTCCACAGTTTCTTTTTATCAACATTACCGAATGCCTTCAGAAAATCAATAAACGCTAAGTGTGTTTCCCTATTAAATTGTCTCATTTATTTCGGTTATTTGTTTTATTTCAAATAGCACATCTGTTGTCGATCTGCTCCTTCGAAATCTCATTTGCTTTCCGCCTAATAAACTCTTATTTTTAAAATTACGAAAAATAAATATTAGGTTCTTGTGGGTGTTCTATTAGGTCATGAACTAAGGAGACAATGAGACATTGGTATGGTTTATTTCAAACATTTTTAAAGAATGATGAAGCAGTTCTCAGACAACTTACCACATTGAGAGTAGACAGCCGCGCGGGATTAGCCGAGTAGTCTAGGGCGCTGCAGTCATGGGCTGTGCGGCTGATCCCGGCGAAGGTTCGAGTCCTCCCTCGGGCAGGAATGTGTGTGTATGTCCTTAGGATAATTTAGGTTAAGTAGTGTGTAAGCTTAGAGACTGATGACCTTAGCAATTAAGTCCCATAAGATTTCAAACATATTTGAACATTTTTTTGAGGTTGACACTTGTTACAAAACATACTTCCTCTGTACCACTCCTCTCCCTAGCGACACATGCTTCAATCACTCGCTGCACCCCCATTGAAGATCACCAAATTAAAATGTGTGCACTTTATTCGTAGGCCCACCGTTGGTAAACCACCAACTGGACCACTTGCTTCCGATCTGGCCGAAATTGGAAGGTTTAAGTCTACCAATGCGTTCTATCTGACCATTTCCACTAATAATAATAATAATATATTGTAAGCTCTACAGCATTATAGTAGCCATTACATTTTTAAAGTTGTGTTGTGCTGTTATTAGTTCATTTATTGTTGAGAAATGAATAATGAAGCAATTTCTAGTCGGTTGCGGGAACTACCTACAACTCGGAGGAGGTATTTTCAAGAGATATTTGATGTAAGTGGCTCACTTTTATTGATGCATAATGCAAAGTATGTGTATAGTGGGTGACTATGTACTGAATAGATGTCCACACTTACGTTGTCCAGCTGTAACGTTGGTATTTAAAAAATGTATTTCTTAGCAAATTTGTGTCATCAGTGTTCACTTCTTACGAAATAGTCGTAAGAGTATTAATATGTTAAAAATAATTTAGTTTCGCCACCAAAATACAACAGAACCTTTCACGAAACTTCCTGGTAGATTAAAACTGTATGCACCGACCGAGACTCGAACTCGGAACCTTTGCCTTTCGCGGGAAAGTTCTTTACCATCTTTTTTTTTTTTTTAATCTCATTTTGTTCGCTTTAGTTCGTTGCATCTGGTCGGGGCGGACGTCGTAAGACATCCACCTATGTTTGTTTTTGATCGATTGACTCAGTTCTTTTATTACAGAGGGCGCGTAACCCTCTGACCGAACACGCTGAGCTACCATGCCAGCCATCTGAGCTACCGAAGCACGACTCTCGGTCGGTCCTCACAGCTCTACTTCTGACAGTATCTAGTCTCCTACCTTCCAAACTTTACAGAAGCTCTACTGCGAAACATGCAGAACTAGCACTCCTGAAAGAAAGGATACTGCAGAGACATGGCTTAGCCACAGCCTGGGGGATGTTTCCAGAATGAGATTTTCACTCTGCAGCGGAGTGTGCGCTGATATAAAGCTGTGAGTACCGGACGTCAGTCGTGATTCGGTAGCTCAGTTGGTAGAACACTTGGCGGCGAAAGGCGAAGGTCCCGAGTTCGAGTCTCGGTCGGTGCACACAGTTTTAATCTGCCAGGAAGTTTCACATCAGCACACACTCCGCTGCAGAGTGAAAATCTCATTCTAGGACCTTTCATTTTCACCCCTCAGGAAACTTCATTTTATCTCATAGGAAGTAGTTACACCCTGATTGGAAACCCCACTACGGTAACAGAAGCAAAAACGTACCAGGAAACATCGGCCTGATATTGAGCCCTTTACAAGATAACAGCGAATATTTGATTACGTGACATCACCAACTTCAAAACAAATGTATCTGAAATATTAATTAGCAAATTACGCCCCCACCTAATTGGGTTCAAATTTCATCCAACGCCTACCTTAACAATAACTATAACACAGCTTCAGCACTTTACACGTTGCGGACAACTGTAAAGTTGTACCTGTAAGATGTGTTCTACATGTCGTTCTCGCACTTTGATTCAATATAGCTCACATCTCTACAGTTAGTTTAGAATTATTTTGAATACCCCTAAATCATCTGATAAAACTCGAGTATACACTTATCGGCTTTAGTTTTTCGACCTTACCAAGGGCGTGCTGTACACTTTTGAGGTGTTCCCACAAAGAAAAACTACTGAGAACTGAGGTCACATAATGTTGGAGGGTAAGATGTAGGCCATGTTAGATCGGTCTATCTTAGGCTATATCGCCACCTTAGACGTCGCCTTACATGAGTAGCACAGTGTACCTCATCGTATACAGGGTGGTCCATTGATAGTGACGGGCCAAATATCTCACGAAACAAGCAACAAACGGAAAAACTACGAAAAACTAAACTCGTCTAGCTTGAAGGGGAAAACAAGATGGCGGTATGGTTGGCCCGCTAGATGGCACTGCCAAACGGATATCAACTGCCATTTTATTACATATTCGTGTAGTGCCTAAGGAAATATGAATGTTTTAGTTGGACCACTTTTTTCGCTTTGTGATAGATGGCGCTGTAATAGTCACAAAAGTATAAGTACGTGTTATGACATAACATACCCCAGTGCAGACGGTAATTGCTTCGTGATACATTACCGGCGTTAAAATGGACCGTTTACCAGTTGCGGAAAAGCTCGATGTCGTGTTGATGTATGGCTATTGTGATCAAATTGCCCAATGGGCGTGTGCCATGTATGCTGCTCGGTATCCTGGACGACATCATCCAAGTGTCCGGACCGTTCGCCGGGTAGTTACTTTATTTAAGGAAACAGGAAGTGTTCAGCCACATGTGAAATGTCAACCACAACCTGCACCAAATGATAATGCCCAAGTAGGTGTTTTAGCTTCTGCCGTGGCTAATCCGCACATCAGTAGCAGACAATTGCGCGAGAATCAGGAATCTCAAAAACGTCGGTGTTGAGAAGGCTACATCAGCATCGATTGCACCCGTACCATATTTCTATGCACCAGGAATTGCATGGCGACGACTTTGAACGTCGGGTACAGTTCTGCCACTGGGCGCAAGAGAAATTACTGGACGATGACAGATTTTTTGCACCAGTTCTATTTGACGACGAAGCGTCATTCAACAACAGCGGTAACGTAAACCGGCATAATATGCACTATTGGGAAACGGAAAATCCACGGTGGGTGTGGAACATCAGCGACCTTGGCTGGTTAATGTATGCTGCGGAATTATGAGAGGAAGGATAATTGGCCCCCATTACATCGATGGCAATCTAAATGGTGCAGTGTATGCCGATTTTCTACCTAATGTTCTACTGATGTTACTACAAGATGTTTCAGTGCATGACAGAATGGCGATGTACTTCCTACATGATGGATGTCCGGCGTATAGCTCGCGTGCGGTTGAAGCGGTATTGAATAGCATATTTCATGAAGGTGGATTGGTCGTCGAAACACCATACCATGGCCCACATGTTCATCGGATCTAACGTCACCGGATTTATTTCTGTGGGGAAAGTTGAAGGATATTTGCTATCGTGATCCACCGACAACGCCTGACAACGTGCGTCAGCGCATTGTCAATGCATGTGCGAACATTACGGAAGGTGAACTACTCGCTGTTGAGAGGAATGTCGTTACACGTATTGCCAAATGCATTGAGGTTGACGGACATCATTTTGAACATTTATTGCATTGATGTGGTATTTACAGGTAATCATGCTGTAACAGCATGCTGTCTCGGAAATGATAATTTCACAAAGGTACATGTATCACATTGGAACAACCAAAATGAAATGTTCAAACGTACCTAGGTTCTGTATTTTAATTTAAAAAACCTACGTGTTGCCAACTGTTCGTCTAAAATTGTGAGACATACGTTTGTGACTATTACAGCGCCATCTATCACAAAGCGAAAAAAGTGGTCCAATTAAAACATTCATGTTTCTTTACGTACTACACGAATATGAGAAAAAATGGGGGTTCCTATTTACAAAAACGCAGTTGATATCCGTTTGACCTATGGCAGCGCCATCTAGCGGCCCAACCATAGTACCATCTGATTTCGCCCTTCAAGCTGGACAAGTTTCGTTCTATGTAGTTTTTCGTTTGATGCTTATTTCGTGAGATCTTTTGCCCGGTCACGATCAATGGATCACACTGTGTATATCGCAGAAGTATGGGAGGTCGGTGAAATATGAGTTGAGTTGAACGTAGAGGTAACTGTAAAATTCACATTTCAAATACATGCGTACTAACAAGGTCAGTAATTCGTACTGAAGCAATTCTCTTGCAAATGCTCGATTTTGAACCCTAGTTAACTTAACCTTTTTTGTATTTGTGTCATAATTCGCTAAAATTACAGGGCGTCCGTAAAGGGATGTCCAATTTTAATGGTGTACTACAACAGTTTAATTTAGACTCTTTACAACAAATCACACATTAAACTGAAGGTGAGGTATTCTAGTTTACCTTACAAATGCTTTGTGTGTGCACCACATATCCATCTTAAAATCCAGTTCTTCCCACACTTTTGGTTAACACGTATGGAACAATGGAACCAACGGTCCCTTCATTTCTGTTCGTCATCTGTGGCAAATCAGTAGGTAGTGGCAGAACGTAGACCCAGTCTTTTATAAGACTCCAAAGGAAAAAATCGTATGGTGCAATTTTGCAATTCGTTTTGCTGTTCTGAACATTTTACTAGAAGGCAGAATTACCTGCCACGTATCTAAGAGGTATTTTATGACTGTCGGCTACATAATTTCTACATATTAGAAATAGCAGAAGGTCTTCAACGCTTTGCTTGTGGAAATAGCAGACGGTCTTCAACACTTTACTTGGGGAATCACACTCATTAAATGGTTTCAGTAGGTGACGTCCAGTCAGTTACTGCGAACTTGACCTTTAAGACAGAAAACCACCAATCCAGTCGCACAACTGAGACGATAGTCTATATGAAAGCAATGTGGTTGGAAGCCGCTTATGTGAAATGATGTCAAGAGCCTTTTTGGAACTCTGTAAATACGGAATCAATTTGAGAGCCCCTGAACACAATACGTAATGTGAATGAAGTGCCAGCTGCATCTCCCAAGCCGGCCGTTGTGGCCGAGCGGTTTTAGGCGCTTCAGTCTGGAACCGCGCGACCGCTACGGTCGCAGGTTCGAATCCTGCCTCGGGCATGGATGTGTGTGATGTCCTTAGGTTAGTTAGGTTTAAGTAGTTCTAAGTTCTAGGGAACTGATGACCTTAGATGTTAAGTCCCATAGTGCTCAGAGCCATTTTTGCGCCTCTCAAGAGTGATGCTTTCCACATTCATGCTAATTTAATATCAATAGGTAATGTAATTGGTGGCATTTCATAAAGTTGGGACAAAGTATTTGTTCACATGGGCCTACTACATGTCCATGTCAACGAAATGGATCTGTAGGTCAGTGGATTAAGCTTTTTTTGTATGTATTGTACTAGTCTGTGCAATTTTCCATTTTTCTCCTTCGCCGTAAATATTGGAATACTACTCATGACGTCGTAGGAAAAGTAATTAAACCTCTGCATATTTGAGCACAAGATGCTTTCTTAGATTACTAGCCGACGCAAGAAATCATTGCCTGTAGAAACATAATCCTAACTGCTACAACTACGATAGGGTCGTGACAACGCAGTGGATCATGTCTGGTTACTCTGTGATAGTTTTGTTTCTTTCTGTAATGACGAAATTATCTTGCAAGATTCACTTGATATATTCCTAGTGTACCAATCAAAGATTCTGAATGATTTCCACTTTGGTGTGTCATCGAACATATTATTTGTATCAGCCACCACAAGGACAATGAGGAGGCAAAGAAATCTGCAAGTGGTCGCTTCCTGCATGAAAATGTGAAAATGTCGATGCACTGTAAAGAGTAAGAGCCAGTACCTCCTCTGTGACAGAGTTACAAACATCTTTATCGAACTCAGAATGATATCTTTAGAAATTTATTTATCATATCTCGCTACGTTCAGTAACCGGTAGATCTAGAAGTAAGAAACATAAAATACTGCGGAACTGCTACTGAAAATACGCAAATATGTTAATGAAATCATATCACTGATTTTTCTGTTAACAGTGTTTCATTCAGCAACTACTCTCACAGCCACATTGTCGTATTTACCTTGTATGCTGCTACTTGGGTATGACAAGATTTCATGTTTAATTAAAATAGCCATTCGTTGTATGGTATTATGATGAGATACCTGTTGTATTAGTGTAGTGCGTGTGGATATCGTTTCCCGTTAGGTTATTGAACGAAACAGACACAAATATCAGCGAAGTTGTCAATAAAATATTCCACATCATTATAGAAAACCGTCCTGCTAGTCGCGCGGTCTAACGTGTTGCTTCCTGAGCGGGCATGCGTCTCGGTACCCGGCACGAAACCACCTGGCGGATTAGTGTCGAGGTCTGGTGTGGCGGCCAGCCTTCGGGTGGTTTTTAAGGCGGTTTTCCATCTTCCTCGGCGAATGTGGGCTGCTTCCCCTTACTCCGCCTCAATTACACTGTCTCCACGTGAGCGTACACCATTATTCCTGTACCACAAAAGCATTTGGGGTTACACTCGTCTGGTATGAGACATTCCATAGGGGGTCCTCTGGGGTCCTAGCCGCACAGTAACCTTGGATTCGGTGAGGGGCGGCGGTTGGGTGGGTGGACCGCCGGGACCATGTCCATTCACTGTTGAAGGGAATAGAGTTGTATTACTTTTTGCTGTCAGAGTCAGAAGTCGCTGCTTGCAGAAACTCTGTCTCTAGTAAGCTTTCTTTCACTAGTAATGTTATTTTAGTTCGCAAACCAATCGCGATGTAAGGTCACAGGATCGTCATTTCTTATTTTAAATGACCTTGAGATTTTGAAAATATTGGCACTGGACTGGGATACAAGCTTTGAGTAGAATTTTTCTTTGGATTTGAACTCTTCCAGTAGGTACTGCCCCATCATTTCCTTGTTTACTCACGATGCCAAATTCCTCCAGGATTCTGTGAACGGCGTGATCCTAACTGCCAATTAAAGAGATTTTGATAGAGGACACCTCTTCGTGTTAGGTCAACAACGATGATCTGCCCAGGGTTTGAGTTCCAGGGAGCACAGAACTATTTGTGGCGTTACTTGTAGCTGAACATGTCCACATATCGCTACTTGTGAAGAAAGAAGAAATGTTTCATGTCTATTCTTTGCTGTAAGACAATATCAGAAGGTTCCGAGTTCAAATCCCTGCCAGGCAAACATCATTTGTATCGTCATTGGTGAGCATATTTAATATCTGACATCTGACTGTGCTTAGTTAACAATTCATATAGGTACTTTACTTCACAGCGTTTAACACTTGTGAATTGCATTTTAATGCGTAGCATTCTTGGTTATTTCTCAAGGGCCGACGTAAGCTTCATGGGTTTCCCAGTGCAGTACTAAAAGTATCTTCATTTATTTCCAGCTTCAGAAATTCAGCCTTCTAAACTGATACTGTCAAACACTTCGATATTTTACGTCTCTTTATGCCTAGTGGAGTCTCGATCAGACATGCAAGCTTTTTTCGTTTAACAGTGGGTTCAACTTCAGATCACAAACAGCAATACATCATGTCATTTAATGAAGATGATAAGACTTCTGAAGTGCTACATATTGTAATGAAGTTTAATTTACTGGCGTTAGGGACTGTCTAATCAATAATAACGTGTTTTCTAATATTTGTTATATTGCGGTATTGGTTTTCACCTGGACTGATTGGCATTAAGAGCAGTGTTTCTAGTAGTCTCTTGTGGTACCCTTTGTCTATAGACAAACGACTGTACTGCCGACGGTTTATAGGTCCTGCGACACAGTAGTGCCATGTTAGTTGCATACAGTCAGGTGTGGCTTACACATTGTAATTCGGGACTGACCCGCTTTTTGTGGTGTCGAATGCACATTTCTGCATCATGGCTACACCCTCGAATAGACGTGAAACCTGAAGACAAAAAGCTTCAAAGTGATGAATATGTAAGATACATCAATGCTCGAACCACCACACAAGTGTTCATTTAAGAGCACAATGTAAGTCGTTTCATTCTTCTCTGTCTATCTTTTTCCACTCATGCATGCATGCATACACAGTTTCTTTCAATTATAATTGGTTGCATAAAATTCAACTTCCCTTGCTTAAAACTGTATATACACTACCTTCTATAACAGTAATCTTATAATTCTATGTTGACACCAGTGAGTTCAGATACAAAGCTGACAGTTGAGGCCGAATGAAACAAACGTCCAATTGATATGCTTGGATATGCAAATAACTGGCATTTCAGAGCAACCACACAAGTAGGAGTCAAATGTAAAGGGCAGTCAATTGAAAATGAGACAGATGGGGTAAAGTAAGTAAACTGTTTATCATTTCAGAAATAATCTTCATAATCGTTAATACATTTGTCTGGCAAAACGCTCAATTCCGTCATGGAAAAACGTTGGCGGTTGCTTAAGAACCGTGATTGTACCCAGGTGTGCATTTCTTCGCTCGAGTCAAATAGACAACCACGAATGTCTTTCTTCAGGGCTCCAAAAATATGGAAATCCTATGAGGAGTAATGGGGAATGTATGGAGGTCATGTGAGGGCTTCCTATCGAAGCTTCTGCAGAGTGCTTGAAACAGTACTTCAGCAACATGTAGGCGGGTATTATGCTGCAATAGAATGATGTCGTCTATCAACATTCCTGGACGTTTTGACTTGATGCCCTAGAATGTTTGCAAAGTGTCCACAATGACCGCCAACATGTTGCCAAGGTGGTTTCTACTACGCCACAGAAGTTCCCTCTGAGGTCGCCATGACGTTATATTTTAACAAGATGACGCAATACTGCCTTTTGCCTGTGCTTACCTGACCCACATTGGTTCACAGGTTGTTCCAGTGTTGCCAAAGTTAGCACGTTTCAGGTAACTGAATAAATCTGATGATAAGTTGCGAAGAGACTGGCATGCTACCAGTCGGCGGCATCTATACCCGATGAACTCTAGTATAGAATTGAAGTTCGGAAGTTCAGTTCATCCGAAGCAGGTTAAAACAATTGTTGCTGAGAAAGAGCGCAGCTCTGTGCATTGATTGCTGCAGATTGTACAGTCAAAAAGAACCACGACGGCATCATCCGAATGGGAAAGAGATCGATAGGTATGAGGTACATGTACAGAAAAATAAATTACTATACTTTCAGAAAATTTAATGATTTATTCAAGAGAAAGAGCTTCACAAACTAAGTAATTCTACAATGCGTTGGTCCACCTCTGGCCATTATGCGAGCAGTTATTTGGCTTTGCATTCTACGAACCGTTTTTCTGCTCATTCTGGGATTACATTTGAGCATGAGAGTTTCTACCACTTGCCCTCGTGCTAGTCAAACTCTATCTCGGCCTGCAGGGTCATCGTGTCCCTCCCCAATTAAGAACGTTCGAAGCATTATGCGAATGGCCACACAACTAGCTTAGGATTTTTTACGATCTAACATGCCAATTGGACTATTTGTCACGATATCCCTCGAAAGGACATACAGCGACTCCGTCAACTAATTCCAAGCCGAATAACTGCTTGTATAATGGTCAAACGTGGACAAACTTGTTACTGACTCGCTCGATTTATGAATCTCTTTCTCTTGAATAATGGTCCAATTTTACTGTAATTATTATCATTTGTTTATCTGAACAAGTACGTCATTAGTATCAATTTACGTTCCATTCGGAGAATTTCTTCGTGGTGGGTCGTTCATTTTGTCCTACGGTGTACATCCCCAAATCGGCTACGCCTTAAATCTGCTTCCTACTCTGCTTCATAGGCACAATAAGTAACATTTCCATTTGAAACGAGTAGCTTCCTGGTGTTGCAGTTTTAATGGGAAAAGGTGTACTTATATTTTTCTTGGTACACGATAAAGTTGTTTGTAACTAGTAACGTCATTGAGCATGTATACAGCATGTAATCTGGAGAGTCTATCTGTGTATATGCTCTTCTGTTTGCTACCAAATACCACACTGTCCATGTATTTCGGTCCACAAGAGTATTTTCTGGAGCATTTAAGATACAAAGACACTTATGATGTAGTGTATCCAGATCGGTAGACCTGTTATGTTTGCTTTTGCAGACTGATCTCTCTAGCCATACGATCATATTCCTTTCTTCCTCTGATGTACTTTTAATCATAATGTGGTCGAGGTGTAGTGCACCCTTTAAGAACAAGATTCCAACATAACAAATCTATCGCAATTGGACACGACTTCTTCCAAATATACGGCACCTGCAAATGAAGACACTAGTAAACAGTTGATTTTTCCGGTTCAAATGTTGTTCCTAGAGCACACTCTAAGATGTCTAAACATGCAAACTCCGCCGAAATCTCTACAGCCGATATATCTTCAAGTCGTAACTTGAGTGATAAAGTGAGACAGTAGCGAAAAATATACTCAACGACCCGCCTCTGTAGCCAGAATTCGTTACGGCAAATAAATCTCACACTCCACAAAGGTTTCGCGGATATAATTAGGAGATTTGAAAAGACGACACGTGTTATATGTGGCACAAAGAAAAAAAGAAAACATGCCTCTTGATTGAACTTGTTAAAGTAATATCCCGAGCTGCGGAAAATGAAACTGAAGGAGTATAGGGAAAGCGATCCAAATGAATTGGTAAGTCCGAAAAGTGAAACAGACGAAATGTGGCAATAACTATGACAAAGCTATAGAACTCATGGTGATTATTCTGTGCTCTGGTTGTCATGACGGGGATTTCTGAACGTATGAAGAAGTGATGTCGCTGTTAGCAGTAATTACTGCAGTTTACCCCTAAACGTTTTGATTAACAATTCGTTTTTAACGCTTTACGGAAGCAACTTCATTTCAAAACAAAAACACTATAAATTGCTATACTGAACTACATGCTAACGCCACTGAGTAATTTGACTTTCCCTCCCTCTTCTTCTGTATTAGCGATTCGTCTTTTCACCCTTGGCCTGTTTCTTCCTTTTGAATTGTATTCAACGCCTTTTTCGCTTGTACGACATGCCGAATGTGTAGTGAGGCAAGTCCTACTTGAATTTATGGTGACGTAACTGTCCTTTACCAAAGGTTCGTGGATCGTAGAGTCGTCTAGCTATGTACTTCTTGTTCCACTGAACTACTCACGGAAATTTTCAGTGTATTGTCCTAACTACAAGGTGATTCAATATCATTGGGTGGCGGATAAACAGAAATTTAGAGTCCAAGATGTGAGAGGAAGGAAGTATGCTGAGGAATGCCACCAATATCGTGGTCATTTTGCAGCCGTCTTCTGGTTCAAAATGGTTCAAATGGCTCTGAGCACTATGGGACTTAACTTCTTAGGTCATCAGTCCCCTAGAACTTAGAACTTCTTAAACCCAACTAACCTAAGGACATCACACACATCCATGCCCGAGACAGGATTCCAACCTGCGACCGTAGCGGTCGCGTGGTTCCAGACTGTAGCGCCTAGAACCGCTCGGCCACCCCGGCCTTCCCGCCTTCTGGAATGCAATTCTTAATTATCAGTTGAAAAGGGGGCGAAGAGAGCAACAATGGTGAATTTCATTTAAGCATAGCTTTATTAATTCTTGAGTTATGGATGTTCCTTCCTGATGCCACTGACACGAACCGAATGCATTCGGATCGTCCTGATATCAGGAGAGAGGGCACCCGTGTTATGGCGGAGGATTTCAACCAACGCAACTCACAGTCCACATATCACCTACAGTACGGTGGTGACACTTGTGACGAAATTGCATGAAATTAGCTCTGTCGCACACAAACCAGAAGTGGAACCGATGAAAACGACAACAAATGCTCTGACATCGTTTACTCAGTTCGGAGTGTAACACACACCGCATGTAGAAGGAAACTGAAGTGAGCAGTAGACCAACTTTTCAGGGACAGGATTACTGATAGTTGTGCTCGCATTCCTGTACATGCGTTGGTTCAGATCCATGTGGAATGGGTGCCACGGGTAACAATGATCCTTGTAACTTCCTGACAGATTAAAACTGTGCGCCTGACCGCGACTCGAACTCGGGACCTTTGCCTTTCGCGGGCAAGTCCTCTATCATCTGATATACCCAAGCACGATTCACGATCCGTCTTCAAAGCTTCAATTCTGCCAGTACCACGTCTCCTACCTTCCATCAGCGCACACTCCGCTGCAGAGTGAAAATCTCATTCTGCAATGACCCTTGTAACTTCCTCGGCAACATGTCGAGAGTTTTCCTGTAGTCCTTCTCTGTCATCATAAGCAAGTTTCTTGCTCTGTTCAAAATATGACGCAACTCGAGAGTGGAGAAAGCTGTAATCAAATGAAATCCACTACTGTTATATCCCGTATAACTCTCTATTTTTAAGGTTTTGTATCTCAGTCGGTAAAAATAAATTCTTACAGGATCACTTTCTTGTCCGTTTGTCTGTCCTTCTGTTAAGGCCTCTTTTTATCAACGAGAACGAGAGGTATCAAGTTGAAATTTATGGTCCTAAGGTGTACGGCTACTTCACGGGCCGAAAAATTTAAGCTTCGAAGTCAGTGCAATCAAATGATACGGCCATTTACGTCACACATTTCGATAACTCACAAACTCATAAAAACCTGTAGGGTACTTCCCGTTGGCCTAGGATCATGAAATTTGACGCGAAGCAAGGATTAACAGTACAAGAAAAGCAAAAGAATCCGAAAATTTTTAAACTGTAATAATATCACAGATTTTTTCTATTTATTGTCCGTCTGTCTGCCCGTCTGTTACCACCCCTTCTTCTCAGTCGAAACAAGGTACCGGGAGTATACGACATTCCGTCAGAAGTACTGATAGCCTTGGGAGAACCAACCATGGCAAATCTCACCCATCTGGAGTGCAAGATGTACGAGGCAGGCAAAATAGCCTCAGACGTCAAAAAGAATGTAACACCTTTAATTTCAAAGAAAGCAGGTGCTGACACGAGGGCATAATACCGAACTATCAGTTTAATAAGTCATGGTTGCAAACTGCTAATGCGAATTCTTTACAGAAGAATGGTAAAACTGGTGGAAGCCCAGTGGGGCTTGTGGAGATAAGTAGGAAAACAAGAAGCAGTACTTACCCTACAACTTATCTTAGAAAAGAGGTTAAGGAAATGCAAGCCTATGCTTATAACGTTTGAAAACCTAGGAAAAACTTTTGACAGTGTTGACTCACTTTGAAATCCATTAGGTAGCAGTGGTAAAATAAAAAGCTATTCACAACCAGACGACAGTTAGAAGACTAGAGGGGCATGAAGGGGAAGCAGTGGTTGAGAAGAGAAAGAGACAGGGTTGTAGCCTATCCACGATGTTATTCAGTCTGTACACTGAGCAAGCATTAAAGGAAACTAAAGAGAAATTTGCAATAGAGATTGAAGTCCAAGGAGACGAAATAATAACTTTGAGGTCTGCTGATGAGATTGTAATTCTGGCAAGGACAGCAAAGGACTTGGAAGTGCAGCTGAACGGAGTGAACAGTTTCTGGAAAGGAAGTTTAACATCAACAACAGCAAAACGAGGATGAAGGAATGTAGTCAGTTTAAATTAGGCGATACCGAGGGAACTAGATTAGGAAATAAGACACACAAATAGTAGATGAGTTTTGTTATTTGGGCAGCAAAATAACTCATAATGATCCACGTAAAGACGATTTAAAATGTAGTCTGGCAATGGCAATAAAAGCCGTTCCGAAGAAAAGAAGTTTGTTAACTTCGAATACAGAAGTGCTAGGAAGTCTATTCTGAAGGTATTTGGCCGGCCTCTGTGGCCGAGCGGTTCTAGGCGCTTCAGTCCGGAACCGCGCGACTGCTACGGTCGCAGGTTCGAATCCTGCTTCGGGCATGGATGTGTGTGATGTCGTTAGGTTAGTTAGGGTTAACTAGCTCTAAGTTCTAGGGGACTGATGACCTCAGATGTAAAGTCCCATAGTGATCAGAGCCATTTTGAAGGTATTTATCTGGAGTTTAGCCATGTATGGAAGTGAGATATGGATGATAAACAGTTATGATAAAAATAGATTAGAAGATTTCGAGCCTGCCGGAGTGGTTGAGCGGTTCCATGGGCTACAGTCTCGAACCGCGAGACCGCTACGGTCGCAGGTTGGAATCCTACCTCGGCCATGGATGTTTATGGTGTCCTTAGATTAGTTAGGTTTAAGTAGTTCTAAGTTCTAGGGGACTGTGAACTCAGAAGCTAAGTCCCATAGTGCTCAGAGCCATGTGAACCATTTTTGAAGATTTCGAAATGTGGTTTTGTAGCAGGATACTGAAGATTAGATCTGTCGCCCACGTAACTAATGAGGAAGTACTGAATGGGATTGGGGAGAAAAGAAATTTGTGGCACAACCTGAGTAGACGAAGGAATCAGTTGATAGGAAACTGTCTGAAACGTCAAGGGATCAACAATTAAGTTCAAAAATGGTATAATGGCTCGGAGTACTATGGGACTTCACATCTGAGGTCATCAGTCCTCTAGAACTTTTTTTTTTTTTTTTTTTTTTTTGTCATCAGTCTACTGACTGGATTGATGCGGCCCGCCACGAATTCCTTTCCTGTGCTAACCTCTTCATCTCAGAGTAGCACTTGCAACCTACGTCCTCAATTATTTGCTTGACGTATTCCAATCTCTGTCTTCCTCTACAGTCTTTGCCCTCCACAGCTCCCTCTAGTACCATGGAAGTCACTCCCTCATGTCTTAGCAGATGTCCTATCATCCTGTCCCTTCTCCTTATCAGTGTTTTCTACATATTCCTTTCCTCTCCGATTCTCCGTAGAACCTCCTCATTCCTTACCTTATCAGTCCACCTAATTTTCAACATTCGCCTAAAGCACCGCATCTCAAATGCTTCGATTCTCTTCTGTTCCAGTTTTCCTACAGTCCATGTTTCACTACCATACAATGCTGTACTCCAGACGTACATCCTCAGAAATTTCTTCCTCAAATTAAGGCCGGTATTTGATATTAGTAGACTTCTCTTGGCCGGAAATGCCTTTTTTGCCATAGCGAGTCTGCTTTTGATGTCCTCCTTGCTCTGTCCATCATTGGTTATTTTACTGCCTAGGTAGCAGAATTCCTTAGCTTCATTGACTTCGTGACCATCAATCCTGATGTTAAGTTTCTCGCTGTTCTCATTTCTACTTCTTCTCATTACCTTCGTCTTTCTCCGATTTACTCTCAAACCATACTGTGTACTCATTAGACTGTTCATTCCGTTCAGCAGATCATTTAATTCTTCTTCACTTTCACTCAGGATAGCAATGTCATCAGCGAATCGTATCATTGACATCCTTTCACCTTGTATTTTAATTCCACTCCTGAGCCTTTCTTTTATTTCCATCATTGCTTCCTCGATGTACAGATTGAAGAGTAGGGACGAAATGCTGCAGCCTTGTCTTACACCCTTCTTAATACGAGCACTTCGTTCTTGATCGTCCACTCTTATTATTCCCTCTTGGTTGTTGTACATATTGTATATGACCCGTCTCTCCCTGTAGCTTACCTCTACTTTTTTCAGTATCTCGAACAGCTTTCACCATTTTATATTGTCGTACGCTTTTTCCAGGTCGACAAATCCTATGAACGTGTCTCGATTTTTCTTTAGCCTTGCTTCCATTATTAGCCGTAACGTCAGAATTGCCTCTCTCGTGCCTTTACTTTTCCTAAAGCCAAACTGATCGTCACCTAGCGCATTCTCAATTTTCTTTTCCATTCTTCTGTATATTGTTCTTGTAAGCAGTTTCGATGCATGAGCTGTTAAGCTGATTGTGCGATAATTCTCGCACTTGTCAGCTCTTGCCGTCTTCGGAATTGAGTGGATGATGCTTTTCCGAAAGTCAGATGGTATGCCGCCAGACTCATATATTCGACACACCAACGTGAATAGTCGTTTTGTTGCCACTTTCCCTAATAATTTTAGAAATTCTGATGGAGTGTTATGTATCTCTTCTGCCTTATTTGACCGTAAGTCCTCCAAAGCTCTTTTAAATTCCGATTCTAATACTGGATCCCCTATCTCTTCTAAATCGACTCCTGTTTCTTCTTCCATCACATCAGACAAATCTTCACTCTCATAGAGGCTTTCAATGTATTCTTTCCACCTATCTGCTCTCTCCTCTGCATTTAACAGTAGAATTCCCGTTGCACTCTTAATGTTACCACCGTTGCTTTTAATGTCACCAAAGGTTGTTTTGACTTTCCTGTATGCTGAGTCTGTCCTTCCGACAATCATATCTTTTTCGATGTCTTCACATTTTTCCTGCAGCCATTTCGTCTTAGCTTCCCTGCACTTCCTATTTATTTCATTCCTCAGCGACTTGTATTTCTGTATTCCTGATTTTCCCGGAACATGTTTGTACTTCCTCCATTCATCAATCAACTGAAGTATTTCTTCTGTTACCCATGGTTTCTTCGCAGCTATCTTCTTTGTACTTATGTTTTCCTTCCTAACTTCTGAGATGACCCTTTTTAGAGATGTCCATTCCTCTTCAACTGTACTGCCTACTGCGCTATTCCTTATTGCTGTATCTATAGAGTTAGAGAACTTCAAATGTATCTCGTAATTCCTTAGAACTTCCGTATCCCACTTCTTTGCGTATTGATTCTTCCTGACTAATGTCTTGAACTTCAGCCTACTGTTCATCACTGGTATATTTTGATCTGAGTCTATATCTGCTCCTGGGTACGCCTTACAATCCAGTATCTCATTTCGGAATCTCTGTCTGACCGTGATGTAATCTAATTGAAATCTTCCCGTATCTCCCGGCCTCCTCCTCCTCTTGTGATTCTTGAACAGGGTATTCGCTATTACTATCTGAAACTTGTTACAGAACTCAATTAGTCTTTCTCGTCTTTCATCCCTTGTCCCAAGCCCATATTCTCCTGTAACCTTTTCTTCTACTCCTTCCCCTACAACTGCATTCCAGTCGCCCATGACTATTAGATTTTCGTCCCCCTTTACATACTGCGTTACCCTTTCAATATCCCCATACACTTTCTCTATATGTTCATCTTCAACTTGCGACGTCGGCATGTATACCTGAACTATCGTTGTCGGTGTTGGTCTGCTGTCGATTCTGATTAGAACAACCCGGTCACTGAACTGTTCGCAGTAGCACACCCTCTGCCCTACCTTCCTATTCACAACGAAACCTACACCTGTTATACCATTTTCTGCTGCTGTTGATATTACCCCATACTCATCTGACCAGAAATCCATGTCTTCCTTCCAATTCACTTCACTGACCCCAACTATATCTGGATTGAGCCTTTGCATTTCCCTTTCAGATTTTCTAGTTTCCCTACCACGTTCAAGCTTCTGACATTCCACGCCCGACTCGTATAACATTATCCTTTCGTTGATTATTCAATCTTTTTCTCATGGTAACCTCCCCCTTGGCAGTCCCCGGAGATCCGAATGGGGGACTATTCCGGAATCTTTTGCCAATGGAGAGATCATCATGACACTTCTTCAACTACAGGCCACATGTCCTGTGGAGACACGTTACGTGTCTTTAATGCAGTGGTTTCCATTGCCTTCTGCATCCTCATGTCGTTGATCATTGCTGATTCTTCCGCCTTTAGGGGCAATTTCCCACCCCTAGGACAAGAGAGTGCCCTGAACCTCTATCCGCTCCTCCGCCCTCTTTGACAAGGCCGCTGGCAGAATGAGGCTGACCTCTTATGCCGGAAGTCTTCGGCCGCCATGGCTGATTATTTATCCAAATTTAGGCAATGGCGGGGATCGAATCCGGGACCGAAGACGTTTTGATTATGTATTAAAGACGCTAACCCTAGAGCACGGGTACGTAGAACTTACAAATACTTAAACCTAACTAACCTAAGGACATCACAAACGCCCACGGACGAGGCAGGATTCGAACCTGCGACCGTAGCGGTCGCGCGGTTCCAGACTGAAGCACCTAGAACCGCTCGGCCACAACGGCTGGCAACAATTAAGTTTTGGAGGGGACTGTGAGGGGTAAAAATTGTGTAGAGGGACTAAGAGACGAATACATAAAGCGATTCAAAAGGATGTAAGTTGCCGTAGTTATTCGGTGAGGAAGAGGCTTGCACAGGATAGAGTAGCTTGGGGAACTTTATCAGACCGGTCTCCGGACTGAAGACCACAACAACAGCAGCAGCAGCAGCACCAGCAACGGCAGCAGCTAAGGTCTATGGTTCCATGTCTGTGTAAAGAATTTAAGCTTCTACGTCACTGTAATTAAAAGATACGGTAATATGCGTGACGTATTTTGACACTTGCAAACTCATTCATGAAAGCCTACAGATGAACCATCTACCCACATGTTGTTCCTCGTGGTCACGCACTAAACAGCGAGCTCGGTAGTGAGAAGTAGCGAGGTCGGATCTCGGTCGGACCATTCATGTTTCTATCTTCGTTTTAACCTATTCCTTACCTCTCAACGATGCGAGAAGCCGCCAGAAACAGCACGTGGTTCGGATTCTACGCTAAAATGTTGGTCACCTTTCTCCGGCGGGACAACTTTTGTAGGTTAGGGGAACGCAAGCTGCCGTAAGTGACGTCCAGTAGAAAGACCCGCAGAACACTGATTCACACGAAATTATTATTATTGTTATTATTATTATTATTATTGTTATTATCTATATACATAATTAAGTTTTTAGGGAATTCTTAGCGCAGGGGTCCTACTGGAACTTGTCCATCTTTTTTATATGTGACATGACAACTGTCCATATGAAAATTACGAATTTCAGCTAAGATGGTAGGTGCCAAAATGGTTGTACCTAGATTTTTCTCTAAGGTTTATAGGAGCCTTGACGCTATCAACAAGCGTTTGGAACGGGGAAAAAATGGAAATCACATCACGAGATCGAGACGTGATCTCTAACCCAAGAGAGCTTGCCAGTCACAGAGCGTTGCTCGCAGGAGTTTTGGAGAGTAGCGTGCGACGGCTGTGTTAGCGTGCGACGGTTGTATTGGACCTTAGCAGAAAGACACCTTACAAAATTCTGTCATAGTCTGAAGTGTGTCGTGTGACATTTCTCACTGTACCTGGAAAAAAGAAGCCAATTTTCGTTAAAAATACTCAGAATTTTAAAACGTGAGTGGTGGTACAGTTTTTCTATTTGTCGTTACTGATAACATAAATCTGCAATATAGTAAGATGTCAGTTTCTGTTGTTCTTTATATGCAGAACGCCAGTTGAATTTTACGTAACTTCACTGATAAATCGTTGCATTCACTCGTTATTCGGCAACAAGGACATTGAAGCTGCCACTGTCTTCTGCAACTTCAGCTTATGAATTCATAGCATATTATTTAATGGTCTGAACGAAGTTCCCTTTGTGAGTAATTTGACCCTTGAATGAAAAAACTTCAAATGGCTCTGAGCACTATGGGGCTTAACTTCTGAGGTCATCAGTCCCCTAGAACTTAGAACTACTTAAACCTAACTAACCTATGGACATCACACACATCCATGCCCGAGGCAGGATTCGAACCTGCGACCGTAGCAGTCGCGCGGTTCCGGACTGTAGCGCCTAGGACCGCTCGGCCACCTCGTCCGGCCTCGAATGAAAAGCAACGCTATTACTTTTAGTGAAACATTAGGTAGTGAATCAACTTAAAATTAAGATCAATTACAACTAAGATCTAGCTGTTGTATTCATGTATCGGTAAAAAGGATATCATTCACTATAGGATACATACACTATGTGATCAAAAGTATCCGGACACCACTAGAAACATACGTTTTTCACATTAGGTGTATTGTACTGCCACCTACTGCCAGGTACTCCATATCAGCCACCTCAGTAGCCATTAGACATCGTGAGAGAGCTGAATGGGGCGCTCCGTGGAACTCACGGACTTCGAACGTGGTCGGGTGACTGGCTATCACTTGCGTCATACATCTGTATACGAGATTTCCACACTCCTAAACATCCGTAGGTCCACTGTTTCCGATGTGATAGATAAGTGGAAACCTCAAGGGACGCGTTCAGCACAAAAGCGTACAGGCCGATCTCGTCTGTTGACTGACAGACACTGCCGACAGTTGAAGAGGGTCGTAATGTGTAATAGGCAGACATGTATCCAGACCATCACACAGGAATTCCGAACTGCTTCAGGATCCACTGCAAGTACTATGACAGTTAGGCGGGAGGTGAGAAAATTTGGATTCATGGTCGAGCGGCTGCTCATAACCCACACATCACGCTGGTTAATGCAAAACGACGCATTGCTTGGCGTAAGGAGCGGAAACACTGGACCATAGAACAGTGGGAAACGTTTTGTGGAATGACAAATCACAGTACGCAGTTCGGCGATCCGATGGCAGAGTGTGGGTATGGCGTATGCTCGATGAACATCATCTGCCAGCCTGTGTAGTGCCAACAGTGAAATTCGGAGGCGGTGGTGTTATTGGGTGGTCGTGTTTTTCATGGAGGAGGTTTGCACCCCTTGTTGTTTTGTGTGACACTATCACAGCACAGGCCAACACTGACGTTTTGATCGTCTGTTTGCTTCTCACTGTTGCAGAGCAATTCGTGGATGGCTATTGCATCTTCCAACACGATCGAGCACCTGTTCATAATGCACGGCCTGTGGCGGAGTGGTTACACGAAAATAACATCCCTGTAATGGACCGCCCTGGACAGAGTCCTGACCTGAATCCTATAGAACACCTTTGGGATGTTTTGGACGGCCAACTTCGTGCCAGGCCTCACCGACCGACATCGATACCTCTCCTCAGTGCAGCACTCCGCGCAGAATGGGCTGCCATTCTCCAATAACTTCCAGCACCTGCGAGGATGGAAGCTAACATCAAGGCTAAGGGTGGGCCAACACCGTATTGCCGTTGGAGGGCGCCACGAACTTGTAAATCATTTGCAGCCAGGTGTCCCGATACTTTTGATCACATAGTGTGTGTGCGATGCAGATGTAGCTATACACTATACGTTCTAATACATAACTGATAAAAAGTAATTCATTTGTATGTATGTAACTGCACGCAATATGCCCTGATACATAAAAAATGAAATATAGTTCATTAGGGTGTAAAGTATGAAAGCATTCTTCGTTTCAGCAGGTGTCTTGAAGATCACTCACACTTCCCACAGTTAGCTGAAAAGTGCGTACAATTCGGAGAATAATGTAACTGCTGAAAACAGTTTCTAGAAATTTTGTCTCTATCGAAGGCAGCTCAGTTCAAATATATTGCAAAGAGGGTTGCACGTGAATGTCTTTTATTGATGGACAAAGCTGAAATGAGCACACTTACTAATGAGCATTAAAGACTGAAGGATTGAACAATGATTTAGTTAAGAAAACTCATATGTTATTCAGAAAAAACACATAAGTTCATAAATAAAGCATACAAATGCTCCTTTGCGGGTCAGGTGACTGTACAATACCACACATTTACAAAAGAACGTAAAAGGAACTTCATATTCATGATAACCTCCTACTATTATTTCAATAACAGGGAAGTAATGTGCAAAGCGATCGATACGCTTGGATACTCCTATGAGAAACAGAGACTTATCCTCACGTATTTTAACACAGATACGAATCTAACAACTACATCATTGCTGACAGGAATATACAGCTGTAAAGTACGTCCGTAAATGAACATGGAAGCCATCTAACGAAAAATTACGTCAGTTCAGCGTGAGGAGCCAACAATTTCACCAATAATACTGGACGACTTAACTTCAAAATGTCCATCTCAGTATAACAAGACAGTTGTCTATACTTTTCAAGCATACAACAGGCAGAACGACTGTCACAGCTTCAGGTGGAGATTAAGAGTGCTTTCACTACCCGTCCACGCTGCCTTACCGCACTCGAAACTCGGCACCAAGCAATATGAGTGACATTCAGAATAGTGGCTAAAGGTATACCTTAGACTACTCAGCCACAAGTAAGGTTACTTTATCAGATGAAAACATAGACTAAAGTGTCTTGGAGTCGTATGAATGCTTCGCAACTCACGTACTGATACATGACATGAGAGTCGTTCATGAATGATGGTTTTTATACTTATAAATTTATAATGTCGATGTTGGTACAGTTTTTCTGTATCTGATTACTGAACGCATAAGCTTGGCGTGGAGTAAACGTCTTAGTCTGTGTTCTACCTTATAACCAAAATACACTACGCATAAAGATTTCGATGGACCGAGTAGCTTGGGTAAACGCATAAAAAGGACTGTTTATACTTAGGAGTAAGAAAACTACAGACGGGAAATGGATTCACAAAGTACAGTAATCAAGCCATTTACTAATAATATGAATTGTGGCTTCCCTGTTGGATAAAATGTATGGTAACGAACGGAAAGCGTCATCTGAAACTCGAAAACTGAAACGGGGGAAACAGACTATATTATTTCATTGTTAAACGAATTCTAAAATATGTATCTTACTCTTAATCATAAATAGGTAAAACAAACAACTACTTTTCTACTGAAATGTATACTGTGCAACTTAATTAACGTCGCAAATTCCGACTAGCATAGTAAATATTAAAGAAATGAGCTGTTTGTCATGGAAACTCGTGGACAGAGGTCCAAAAAAAAAAAAAAAAAAAAAAAAAAAAAAAAAAAAAAAAATTCGGCAGAGATTTCAGTTATTCATTTGCTTAGTTAAATCATCTAAAACTGGCATCAACTGAATTCAGATATTTATCTATACACTGGATCATGCAATTCATGATAGTAAGAAATATGTGTAGAAGTCAAGGTATGGAGTATAATAACGTCTAACATGAGACGTTATGGCTGTGACCTCACTGACATTAGATAGTCAAATACACATGAAAGATCTTCCACGAACATTCGTCGACGTTTTATCATTGAAAGCCCTTTCATAAGCCAGAACACGTTACTATAACGAAGAAGACTTTTTAGTGAAGACTACTATTGAATACTCTTTACGTCGGTGGACTATTAGAGGCAACGAGACGGGAATATATCAAAAATTTACATCGATTTGCTACCATAAGGTACACACAGTGTGTCGGTATTTTACACTGCGTCATTACATCATAAAGGTCAAAAGCTTCCACCAGTGCTTTATGTGTGATTTGCTGCCTCAAAAGGGCCAAGGTCACATATTATTGACAAATCTCCCGGAACTCATTTTCACATCATAACGAATCAGTACCCGTCGCCTACCCGAGTTATGTAGATAGTCTTCCAAACTGCAAGGTCTAGCCCTCAAACCTGGTATTAGAAGGGAGAATACCGTTCTGTGGTTTACTATCAGAGAGGACGCTGGCCAACGATCAGTGCAACATGTGGTCTGACCTCAAAACGAACCTGATCGGCGACTAATGATACATCCCGCGCCGCCTGCGGTCAAGGACAGTATTCCGCTGAGACCGCATAATAACTTGTCTGCGACGCAGCCGCAACTTCCTTAACAGACAGGCAGTTTTCTTTGTGAATTTGTCATTACTGTTCACTAAGTTGAACACATATTCAATATGAAAGACACCTTGTTTCTACAAACAACGTTGAGCATGATACCGCTGTGCCTTACTTAAATACTAGATCAAAATATTTAGAAGAATTTAAACTTATCATACAAAATATTGCCAACGGCCTTGCCGTAGTGGTAACACCGTTTCCAGCCGGATCACCTAAGTTAAGCGCTATGGGGCTTGGCTAGCGCTTGGGTGGGTGACCATCCGAGTATGCCAAGCGCTGTTGGCAAGCGGGCTGCACTCAGCCCTTGTGAGGTCAATTGAGGAGCTACGTGATAGCGAAGTAGTGGCTCCGATGACGAAAACTGATGACGGCAGGGAGAGCAGTGTGATGACCAAATGCCCCTCCATATCTGCATCGAGTGATGCCTGTTGGCTGAGGAAGGCAGTGCGGTCGGTCGGTAGCGTTAGGCCTTCCGAAGTCTGTTCAGACTTTCTTTAGTTATAGTTTAGACAAATTATAAGTGACACCGTTCAATGACGACACTGGTGTAGAATAGGTATCAATTTGTCATGTGACACTCAGCGTGTCGAAACTTATGGCAGTGAGGTAGTGGTGGTGGTGGTGGTGGTGGTGGTGTGTGTGTGTGTGTGTGTGTGTGTGTGTGTGTGTGTGTGTGTGTGTGTGTGCGTGTGTGTATGTGTGTCAGTAGGGTGTTTGGAATAAGCTCAGTAAAGTGGGTCGACGGGTCGACGTAGAGACATGGCAGAATGGCTGAAAGGACCTATCGTGTTCGGAAGTACCCAAGACCAGAGCACGATTGGTGTTGCCTGATTTGTTGGTGTACCAACGGGAACTCTCCAACTTTTCTACAACGCCTGGCATATCACTGGAAACTACATAATACCACGTGAGAACAGTGCACGTAATAAGATCCTAACCGACAGTTACCGAGTGGACATTGTGAAAGGAATAGTACGCAATGGACATTTGGAGTCGGGTGCCGCGTTAAGAACTAGAATGGCACATAAAACTGGACTTTTTCAAGACCTAACTGATAGAAGGCGTAAAGTGTGAATCAAGCAGTTTGTTTTGCCTGGTTTTAAATCATTCAAGGCGCCCAATGCACCGACGGCCCAGTGACGTGCTTAATCGACGGTTTGTTTAGGCCATAGTTGTTTTTCGTCCCGCGACCTGGTGGGCAGTAGAGTGTTGATATTCTTTCTTCTCCTTTGTGAGGATATGCTGTAGGCACTCCCAACTTCCAAGATCCCAACAGATCTGTTCACTTGGCTTTTAAGATGGCCGAGGATAAAATCTATCTAAATAACAGGTCTTTCTCACTTCGACTGCTGCACAAAGTCATGCAAACGGGGGGATGAGGGTTAGATATTTAGCGACCGCTTGCCTGAACCCTGCGTACCTGGTTTCCCCGCAGCGGTTATCCTCTTACTTCTCCCACTGCCAGTAAAAACAGAATCTTGTGATGCTTATGATTAAATAGCTTGGGGAGATACAAAGTGAGATCCAAGCTCGTCAGGTAAGATCAAAATTTATTCTGATATTCAAACACTTTAGATTTTGCTTTAATGTGTTCATTGTAAATAAGTATTGTAGTAGTTCTATTGCATGTTTATCACCTTATAAATAAATAAAACTTCTTTATTTCAAATTCAGTGCATTAGTGTTTGTAAAATGATTCTTTCATATAGTATTCATTAAAAAAATGACTATTATTCCACTTGGGACCTGTGGAAGGTACATTATCTTGTTTGTTTGAGTTGTAAATATCTGTCATGAATTATTGTTTTTCTGATATGTTCTACATCCTGGAGGACCTCCTCGCTACGGGTCAGTTGGAATGAATTTCAATCTAATCTAATCAAGTTATTTTTATGAGCGAACGCGTGACCGCTCTGTACGTGGCTGTCTGACAATCTAGTGGTTTGATATACGAACGAAAATTGTATACGCTCGTGATGTTTGGTCAGACCGATCATATGTCTTTCTCTCTCACTTTTAATGTTCAGTACACGTTACTTGTCTCATAACAATCCCGACGCAGTTGATTGTTGTTCTTGCGGCATGACACACGATTTAGGAATTACGATTTTTAAGTAAATCACCAATACCGAACCGTTTTAGAAAGGATCGCTCGTATGATACTCGGCTGGGCCTTTTCTCGCATGATTTACTGCGAACTGCGGATGAAAGGCAACAGGCAGATTCCATACATCTAGATTTTGGGAAAGCTTTTGACATGGTACCCCACTACATACTATTACACTGTTCACAATAAAAATTAAGTCGAATGACAATAGCCAATTCCCATCAATTCTCATGTGCTGATCGCAAATATCACAAAGACAACTCCAAATCAGCTCTAGTTTTCATTTTACATTGCTTTATTATGGTGAGATAATTATATGCGGATTTTTATGTTAAGTTTGTAATCAAATATTATAATGGTTTGTCAAAGTCAAAACAACTCGTAATAATGGATTATATTATTGTCCCTGGTCTTACTTGTGTGCAATATTTTGGATGTAAACATTTTGATACCAATTTTAGTGATAGTTTTGTCTCCCTCCTCTTCAACTTCAGTGACTTTATTAATGCATGTAATAAATTTGTGATGACTTGAAAATGTTTGTCCTGCTATTAGGTATGCAGTTAGGGTATACTAAATATTGCTGCTTTCTCTGTGAATGGGATATCCGAGCTCGTGCATCTCATTACAGTAAACATGACTGGCCCACCAGAAAATCTCTTCAGATATAATGAACATTAAGAGTCAACCTCTAGTACACCCTAAAAAGATTCTGTTCCCGCCCTTGCACATCAATTTGGGTCTCATGAAAAACTTTGTTAAGGGAATTAACAAAGATGGTGACGCGTCTAAGTACTTAAAGCAAAAAATTCCCTTACTTAAGTGATGTCAAAGTAAAGGAGGGCATCTTTGTTGGCACACAGATTCGAGAGCTTTTTGGAGAGCATACTTTTGATGGAATCATACACGGTGGTTAGAAGCATGGATGGGAATGTTTTAAGACAATCTGTTTACAGTTGTTAGGGAACAAACGAGCAATAAATTACAAGGAGATCATAGACAACATGTTGTCATCTTAAGAAAAACTTGATTGCAACCTGTCATAAAAATGCATTTCTTACATAGTCAACTTAACTTCTTCCCCAAAGGTTGTGGTGCAGTAAATGATGAACATAGGGAGCGGTTTCATCAAGATATTGTCACATTTGAGAAGAGGTATTTTGGAAAATGGAGCCCTACTATTTTAGAAGATTACTGCTAAGGAATGTTCCTCTGAACAAAATATGTGATTGTATATACTGTACTTATGAATATTTAACTCGTGTAATCCTTTATATACATTTGTGACCAGTTAATTTATATATTTTGTGCTTTACATAGTTCTGGTACAAAGTAGACTTACAAAGTATTTTCATTCATATAATATTATCTTCTTTTTTTCTTAATATTTTACTTTTGTACTTCCAGAACGGCACTTAAATTTATCAATGTATAACACATAACATAATTCAAGTAATTATTCACTTAAAATTTGTTTTGCTGAATCTTGGAATATGAATGCATATTTAGTTAGTGAGTTATTTATATAAAATATGTAGATTACGTTTTTATTAAAACTATAGCTAAATATTTATGGAAATGATGATTTTGTATCATTTTAAGCTGAAATTAACATAACTAAAAATCATCCAATTTACACACTTTCACTTCGAATATGTTGCTCAGTGTTAACGAAGGTACGATCATGAGGAATGGGGTCCCAGAAATGGAAGTGGCTCCAGAACTTCCTAAATAATAGAAACCAGTAAGTTGTCCTCGACGGCAAGTACTCTTCGGAAGCAAGGGTATCATTAGGAGTGCCCCAGGGAAGTGTAATGAGACCGATACTATTCTGTTGTTTGCTGTTTGTGCTGTCGTGTACGGGAAGGTGTTGAAGATGAATGACTAGGATATGCAGTGTAACTTAGACAAAATTTGTGGTTTGTGTGACGAATGTGAGCTACCTCTAAATGTAGACTAATTTAAGAAAATGCGGACGAGTAAGAAAAACGAACATGTAATGTTCGAATTCACCACTGGTAATATCTTACTTGACACAGTCACGTCGTTTAAATACCTGGACGTAAAGTTACAAAACGATATGAAATGGAACGAGCATGTGAAGATTCTGGCAGGGAGGTTCAATGAGCGACATCAGTCTACTGAAAAACTTCTAGGAAAGTGTGCTTCATCTGTAGAGGAGATCGCAGATTCTACCATCTGTCACGGATACTGCTCGAATGTTTGCGATTCTCATCAGGTCGCATTAAAGGAAGACGTCGAAGAAATTCAGAGGTTAACTGCTAGATTTCCCACCATTATGTTCCAACAAGAAGAAGGCACAGGATGGTAAGACATGTGTTAAGACATCAGGGAATTATTTCCATGCAGAAAACCCGTGAGGGTAAACACTGCAGAGGAAAACAAAGATTGGAACATGTCCAGCAAATAATGGAGGGCACAGATTGCAGCTGCTACTCTGAGATGAAGGTTGGCACAGAAGATAAATTCATGGCGGATAGCATGGAACCAGTCCGAAAACAGATGACCAAAAAGAACATACTGGAAAAACACGCGAGTGTCACGGAGATATTTCGGGAACTGAAGTGGGAACCCCTAGAGGGAAGGCGACGCTATTTTCGAGGAACAGTGTTGAGAAAATTTAGAGAATCAGCGTTTGGAGATGACTGCAGAATGATCCTACTGGCGCCAATATATATTTCGTGTAAGGACTAAGAAAGTAAGATACGAGATATTAGGGCTCTTTAAGTACATATAAAGGCAATGGTTTTCCCTCACTTTGTCTGCAAGTGTAGCACAAATGGAAATGACCAGTAGTGATGCAGGGTACCACACTGTGTGTTATGGAGTATGTATGGAGACGTAGATGCAGATATTAAACATGCAAGTTCATGGTACGAATTTCAAAAACTTCCACTAGTTTACCGTAAATTGCGCTCTGCAGCCGTGGCGTCGATACTTCATGGTAACGCATCACGGAAGCTAAGTCACGACTCTGCAGTTGTGCTCTGCGCTTTGCCGGAGGGGTGACTATCGATGTAGGCATGCATGCAGGGACATGCAGCGGTACTGCAACATGCTTACAGCCTGCACGAACAATTTTGTGGTTTGACGAACACAGCTGCACCCAGTCGCACCTCGACCAGCCCTCCATATCAACCGACGTAATCTCAATGGTAACGTCTGATGCTTTTTGTAACAGCGGGCGGAACGTAGCTATCAGCGTACCTGCCACTCTACGGGAGGTAGCTGATTGAAAAAGCGGCCTCTACTAGATATGGCGTGCCTCGCCGAATTGAGGTCATTATCAATGTTACAGGCAGTGTTACACGGTACCAGCGTGGCTTCTCCTGAGGATTAATATCTTTTTACCCAGGGAGATTACGTAATCACAGTTGTAAGCCCCAAAGTGGGCCGATAAAAATGAAAAGCATTTACATTTCGATTACTAACAACTTGCAATTTCCTGTTTAATGTAATCATTAATGAAACTTTCGTCATCTACATTTTCTTCGGCACCTTGAGTTATTTGATGGGCATGCTCCCATGGTCCTAATAGCTAATATTAACCACTAACGCTTCAACTGATAACATACCAAATGTTCTTTTCTGATCTTTTGCACTCAGCCACTGCACATTGTCTCTTACCTGAGTTAAGATGCATTATGAGAAAACAAAAGATCAGGAGATCCCACTCTGATATTGAGTTAATGTTTGATTAAAAATTTGTGGTCCTTAGCTTAACAGCACCATAGTGTCAAATAACGTCACAGTTATGAAACTCAAGCTTCCCAATTATACGGTTGCCACATATGATAACATCGCAAATACCTTTAGACTTTCCTTATTTTGAAAATATTTAATGTCACAAGTGACGACACAGAACTAATTTTGCTTTTATAGGGTAATGTATTCTCGACAGTTATATAGTAGACATCAGGAATACATGATAGTGTTTTATTTTTCGGTAACTATGAAGAGGGCTACAGCCACTGCTAATTTTCCGAGGAAAAACATTTGCGAACCTAGGCTGCTTTTACTTTTGGAATAGTCTCATTATTATATGCTTAGCTGTTAGCTAATGTGCCTCCTCAGACAATGTCAATGTATGTGCAACGCATATCATTTTGAACACTTGTAACCAAACAACATCTTATATTCGACAGATCGGTGTGGAGGAAGCACGAATGTGAGAAATATAATATGCTATAAAGTAATAGTTTTTCACTGTGATGCAAATAACAGATGCCCGAATATTCCCAACGGCGTTAAATAAATTAGCTAAGCATCAAATAAAATATTTTAAAAATAAAAACTGCATAGAAAGAAAAAATTATCTTACGTCAAATATTTTTGATAAGTTACTTACACCGTTCATTTTTCCTTGACACATGTTTCGATGGCTATTAATTTATTCCTTTTCTTTTCCAACACAGACTCAGAATGGATCTACGATAGATGCTACGAAGGAATCGAATTCTAACAGTAGTTGGAGTAATAAATCTGGTAGATAGTAAAATGTATGCCAGCAAAGATTCTCAGGAACTAGATTGACTGATTTACTGTAAAAAGGAGTTAACTTGTTAAGTCCAAAAGAAAATGTGACTAGGGGAAAATTGGATTTAGAGCCAAACTGGTACACACAGTTTCATTAGGTGAGAGGTACATTACATTGCCTTTATAGGTTCCGCAATGGCATATGCTGAAATCCCACACTGATAGCTTGATGCTCTATAAATCGTATAATAAACATTATGGTGTGGAGCTTGTCAACTGGACTAAACACTGCAGAGATTATATAAACAGGGTGTTAGAGATATAGGTGCAGATAGTGGTACCGTAATATGTACCCAACTCAGTGTATTAGCTGGATTTCCCTGCATCTTAACAGTTTTCCTGTGAACGCGTCACATAATTTACTATTTGATGTTTTGTGCAAGGCTGTAATTGAATCTCTAAGTAAACTGCTCATGTCTGTACAGAATAATCATTCTGTCTCCATGTGTGGACACTTCAGCATCTGACGTGTCGCCCAGGAGAAGATAAGAATTAATAGCTTGTTCTTCCCAGAAGTCATAGGGGTACTAACCAACCTAAAAATATACTACTCCTAATGGCTCTACTTAATAGTTGCAAATTAAGTAAATACTGGTGTAACGCTGTACACCACACTGGCCTCCGTAATCAATAAAATACCTGTGCTTATCCACCCAACTTACATATATAATAAATCCTCGCTACTTTGAAAAGGTTTTTAAGACTTTCGAATGACTGAAACTTCGATTTACCGAAAGTTCGACTGATGAAGATGGAATAAAGGAAACGTCGAAGGGTATCACCCACAAAAATGAAGCTACACAATAACACCGTAATTGCAATAACACTTGTATTTCTTTACAAACAGCTGCGGAAAATAACTAGAACTAAAGAACGTTCATTTTTTACCTTTTTAAAATAACACCTGTTAGTGTAAAAATTCAGAAGGAAGACACATAGGTCTCAGATTTCCAGAAACATATAACACTTATTTTGCAAAGAAATGTGGTCTTAGTCTGCTTTAGTGACGTGCCAGTGTGCTAGTCAAGCTTTTTGCTAGTGTGAGTAGGTACGAAAATAGCGTTTACGAGTGGCGAACCCTTCAAACTCAACGATTGACTTGACCTTTCTACAACACTGGTGCTTAAATTACTGTACCAGTATAACACTTTCTGTTGTTGTTTGATATACGCAAAATAGATCTCATCTCTTTCGCATGCTAAAATTTTGGGGAAAATGTTTTAAAGGTACTGAGAAGGTAGGAGTGTATCCCGTTTCTTAGACAGAATCTTTTAAACAGGAACATATTCACCCATTTTTGTGCCCCGATAGGAATATTTTTCCTCTGGTTCCCTTCTTTTCCCTGCTACAGCAGACCATTTCACTCATGTGAAATAAACTTATGAGTCAACAAAACTTTGATACTTTAGTTATGTGAAATTGAAACAGCACAAAATTAATCTTATGTGTCAGATCTGATTTTACGTGCAAAGAAATTTTGCGTGGCCTTCAGTGCTGCATCACGGGATTTGCAGAACACTTCTGGTGACAATAGAGACACTTTACAGTATGTTTTTCCCTGCTACGTTACCTTATAAGCTACGTTACGTCCCATACCGAATTGCACATGCTTATTTTACGTGTAGCGTAACTTTGAACCTCCGTACTTCTTTGAACAATTATATAAAGAAACTATTCATTGTTGTTCGAGATCGAACTCTTTTACTACCAATTGGTTTCTTGTTTCGATAAATTTTTGAGTCTCTACTGAACTAAACTGGAAATAAGTCAACAACATTTAAATTTCTTCAGTTTCCAACCAATCAAATTTAGAAAAGCACAGTTTATCCCGTGAAGCGACATCTGGATGCAGAGATAATTTTCGTGTTTCCTACGGCTGTTTGAACTAGGGAATCTCGATAAAAAAATTCCTCTATTGATGACTATATTATCAAACACAGAAATTTCCTCATTGACTGTTGATGTATTCCTTTCGACACATCGAAATTAAACACATAACCAGTTCGTAGTTGCCATACACTTTGTTTTACAAACACATGCTCTTAATGAAATTAACAATAACAACGATTACAATGAAAGGCACCTGCCCTACAGAACCTCCGGCAGGACTCAGATTAAAACATTAATCCATTTAAGTTCGATAGACACAAATCTTTCAAAATTTAGTCAACCAATTTTCACTAATTAAAACAATGTTCATAAAACCATAATTAATCAAAATTAACTGACATAACTGAAGCACACAAACCTTTTTAAAAATGCTTCTTGACGTACATAGAAACTGGCTTTCACATAACTCATATCAAATTCTAAAACTGCTTCCAACAAATAAGACATCTTCCATAGACTGATCTTAAGCAATTCTAACAAATTGAAAGTATTATCACATTAATACACTCAACAAGGCTTATATTTAGTATTACTTACAGGTACGAGGTTCACATACATTTCATCCCCAGAATATAATAATAGCATATTAGATAGTCTTAAAATGGGGCCGTTTCAATTTTACGTTGAAAATTAGTGATGGACGGGAGCCGACCGAAAGGTTCCAACAGATAGAGGAGATCCACGGACCAGAAGGTGAAGTAGAACTATACTCAACTTTGAATTACAATTAAGCTTCCGGAATACAACAGCGCTCCACCGGAAAGTTTGAATTGCAGGGCGCTAACAACGTAACCATAGACACCGATCCAGGTCATTAAATTTCCCTCTTCCACCGTGATACCCCGATCGGAGTGTGCTCTCGTCGACCACTGCCAATTATCTGAAACATAAACACGTCAGCGGCAGACAACATTCTGGCGCATCAGGTACACAAAACATATCTGCCCAACTGGTTATAAATAAACGTTTAATTATGCGCGGCACAAAATGAACCCAAGCAGAACTAACCTATTTGACCACCTGCCCAGTAGCAGCTCTTAAAATGTGATTAGGCTGTTCTCTAGAACAAACAAATACAATAATAACATAGACAAAGGAAATAGGGAAAATTATTTCGGCCCGCTCTCGAAAGCCAGTCACAAACTTACGCACTACTTGGTATGACCTCTAGCCACGCATTAAGCACGGCTTCATGTCTATTTGATGTGCATAGCTAGCACTCCCTTAAATGCCGTCCACATATCTGGCGGCCAGACCAAATACAGTGACAAGTAACTGAAACAATAAAGACAGTTTTCAGTGCACTCGGGTATTCAGTTAACATGAACAGAACCCACCAGGGAACAATGCGACGACTCCAGTTCATTCACTTCGAGTAACATGTAGCAGACGCGAAAGAAGTCTGTTCAAATCTCAAAGAAATCCCAATCACCGTCGGTAGTAGGTTTGCAATCCAACGGCTGAACGAGCTGAAGCAGCTGCTCACTCTCCTCTGTCGTACCGACTCGACCACTCGCCACACTGCATACACCGACAGCGCCACACGTCACTGTCGTCGCTCACGCAGCTGATACCCGAACTCAAGACCCGAGCAGAGAGCGCGCGCCGCAGTTAAATAGCCATCATCCAAAGATGCGAAGAAGACAAGCAGGCATCGAAAATCTATTCACAACGATCGGGATGATCGCACCAGCTCAACTGTTTCTCCGTCTGGCTTTTCGTATAGATGCAAATCACTATGAATTTTTTCCAGATTTTTTGAATACTTTTAGTTTTTGGAAACAATACCGAAATTAAAATTTCGCAGTTTAGTATCAAAAGCGCAAATAAGCTGTAATGTAACAATAACTTTTATTTGTGTCTTGACGCTTTCCGTTCCAATATTATTGAAATGCTGGAGCAGTTCTGTGAGGTACATAACACCCATTAACTGTAAATATTGCACAATTTTCTCTCGTTTTGTAAAAATATCTTGATTTCTTCCAAACACTCCACAAATTAAGGAGCACGTTGCCCGCGGCTCAATCAGCGAACGCTGCTGTTACACATCGGTAAGCTGTTCTACACAGAGTTCACTTCAGATAACAACGCTTAGAACTTTCTTTCGCAAGAAGCTTGCGACGATATAACGTTCACTAATTACGTGACTACAGTTATTATATTATCCCGCTAAGCGAAACCACCCTTTACACACAACGCTTATTAGTGTATGATGTAGTGTAATTCAAGAGTAGAATGTTCGATGTCGGCTTGGAATAAACTGATACTACGATTTCATACCTGCCATATTGGGAGCACCATCAGTTGTCACCGAAATAGTTTTAGTTATATCTATATCTTTTTCATTAAGCGAATTTTTAACATCCGTACAAATATCTGTGCACTTAGTGGTTGCTGACAACGATATTATCACAGTCGGTTCTCCTTCTATATTATTTGCAACACAGCTATAGCGGCAGATTTAGTTATACCTACCTGTACTTTCGTCAAGACATGGAGAAATATAAGGTGAGGACCGGACGTCGTTTTTTCTTTGTTCATTTACATTTTGCGCCAGTTTTTTTGATTCTTTTGCTGTGTTTGTTAGATAAACGAGTATCTGTGGTCCGTACAATTACCTTACCTAGTTGTCTGACTGACAAACACATACACTGAACTAATTACTGCAGTGTTACTCAGATTAAAAGAAAAAATTCACGCGTGATTTTAAATACTTTTGTCAGTTAATGAAAATATTTTGACTTTTGTGACCACTCGGAAGTATTCGTGGATAAGGATCAGTACCCTACCACAAATAATGTGTCATAGGTCATACTTTAGGTTCATAAGTCTATTAAACAAATGTAATAAAGCCACTGATTCATGCATTAGTTCGGTTCTGATAATTTATATGACTTCATCGAGGTGTTGAAGAGACCAGCTGCTGTGGCGGTGGTGCTCTTTGATATAACGCAAAGCTCTTCACACAGTTTGCTCTATAATATCTCTTATTGACGACGACAAGATAATTTAGAACATTCCATTATATGCCATATCGTAATGTACAAATATGATTTCCATCCGAGGCTGACTTAAGGCAGTTCGCAGATACTCTTCCCCACCTTTCCACCTCAGACTGAATAGTTCAGTGGTTGGCCACAGAGCAGTGGCTGCCCTACTGCAGGCGTGCTCACTCTACGCCTTCCCACCTTTGCCTCTCGCGTGTTTTCACTTCCCAGACAAAGAGGGACTTCTCCTCCTTTTTGCTAAGAGTTATACATCTAAGATTCCACATACTTAACTACCGAAGTTACATACAATGTTTATCATGTTTAACATACACAAGGAAATAAAAGATGTAATAACATTCGGTAAAATAAATACACGAATGTTGAAATGAAATGAAATGTCGTGTGACGAGGGCCTCCCGTCGGGCAGACCGTTCGCCGAACGTTAAAACATAGAAAAAGTCATCATGCTTTGACATTTATTTTACTAGTATAAAATTTTGGTACGCTAACACCCGTAACATAAAGCATTGATGTTACATTTTCTTCAGACAAATAGTCATCGACTACTACTTTTCAGTAACCATTCTTCAAGACACAAGAACCTGAAACGTCCCCTTAGAAAAATTGTACATGACTGTGCTTAAACTGACAAACAATATTTTTAGCGCAACGCAGTATGACTTTCAAAAATCCCAACAAAAGAATGGCCCTGACTAACATTAACCTATACCTTTCACAAATCACTTACCTCACCAAAAATCTTCGTTACTCGAACTACTGCAATACAGCGAGCGCCACTACTGCCAGCTAAATAAAAGATTCAAACTACTGAAGGCACTAACTATAACAATGCACTCGTAAATACTGTCTAAATTTGTTCCCTAGGTTCTAGACTGGATAGTTAACTTCAAAACATTGTTGCATGTTAACAGTTTCTCAGTGTGACAACTTGTTCTAATAGCGTGAAGTGAAAAATTTTATGGCCAAGACTAAGTTAAAAAGCAGATTATCTTTCAATAAACGGTTTTACATGCGAAATGGGGTGTAAATCTTTACTTTTCCTAGTACGCAGAGTTTCAACTTCAACTCAATTATCATGTGGTATACGTAGGATTCTGTAAGGTCCATTGTAAGCTAGAAAGAATTTGTGACTCAAGTGTTTCTTCTTATGTGACAATGAATGAGCTTCAATGAGAACATTCTGACCAATATATAATTTCTTTGCATTTGCTTTACCGTGTAGTTTTCTCCTTTTGTCTGCTGCAGATTTTATATTTTTAATAGCCAAATCAATTATGTCTTTGTGTCGAAGTTAACGTGTATTCGGGAAAGGTACAAGCTCTCTGATTCTGTTCGGTGGTTCTTCATTCTTCAGTACAAGAGTAGGTGGTAAATCAGTGGGGTCATGAGGCATTTCATTCAGCACGTTTTGAAATAAGTTAAATATCTGACCCAATGCTGATGCTTTCTGTGACAATAAAGTCTGTAAAGTTTATTGATTTCTATTAGGATCCGTTCGGAGGGGTTGCAATGTGGTGAGTACAATGAAATAAAAACAGGTCTGATTTTATGATTCCAAAGATGCGTGACCAAACAGCAGATCTGAATTGCGGTCCGTTATCTGAAATGACTTTAGCAACGTAGCCAACTTCACGTAAGAAATTTTTAACAAAGGCGTTGGATGCAGACAGTCCAGTGGCTTTACGTAACGGAGTGAAAGAAACAAATTTTTAAGTAAGTTCAACAGCGATTAGAACGTACGAAAATCCATTCGATGTTCTGACAAGGGGTCCTAAGAGATCAACAGCAGCAAATTCTTTTAATTTAGAAGGAATGACAGGAAACAACGTAGCACGATGTGAGGTACTAGATGGTTTCGCCTTTTGACAAAGTTTACAAATAGACAAGACTCTTCGAATTCTCTATTCCATATTGTTAAAATAACAAGTCGTTCGAAGAATATGATAACATTTTCGTGGACCAAAATGTCCATAGCTGAAATGAATGTACCAAATGAGCTTATTAACGAAATCGTCTGGAATGCAAAGCACCCATAGCTTCTCATCAACAGTGCAGCGTTTGAACAGAATGTTGTTTCTAACCAGATAATAATGCCGAATCTGTGTGTGTGTTTTTTCATGCCATTTACTTCTGATGTCTTTCTAAATTGGATCGTTATCTTGTTCATGAGCAATGTCCTTTAAAGATGTGGAGACCGCTAAGTGTCGCCATATGAAACGTCCCCTTAGAAAAATTGTACATCACTGTGCTTAAATTGACACACAATATTTTTAGCGCAACGCAATCTGACTTTCAAAAATCCCTACAAAAGAATGGCCCTGACTAACGTATATCTGTATATAAAGGTATACCTATATCTTTCACTAATCACTTACCTCACCAAAAATCTTCGTTACTCGAACTACTGCAATACTGCGAGCGCCACTACTGCCAGCTAAATAAAATATTCAAACTACTGAAGGCCCTAACTACTGATAGGCATAGTTAGCAAATGAATAATTTTGCTAGAGAACAAACAATGTATTTACCTCAATAGTGTTCAAAAGTCGTAATGTATATAGCAGTTCATGACATCCCATCTTACAAATTTCAAAACTCCGCCATCTCTCTCCCCACATCCACCACTGCTGGCGACTCACCTCCAACTGCGCAACGCTACGCGCTGTTAACATCCAACTGCACAACACTACAATGGCAGACAACAATGCAAACTAGCCACAGACTGCACACAGCACAGCCAGTAATTTTCATACAGAGCGCTACGTGGCGTTACCAATATAAAAACCTAAACAGCCTACTTACAAACTTACAATGTTGACTGCTCTTCTTCCCTCGCTATTATACTAATTCAGCAATCTGCTTCCTGCGATTTTTTCTGCATGTATGACATAATTTGGCTACATTTTTTATTTTCCATTACAGCTACTGTCTCTTTTTTTTGAGAGTCAAACATTTGTACTTGATTGCTGCAGTTTTTACAACATTGATGTACTGAGGCATTGTTCAGTAAACGAAGGAGTGTCGTGAAGAGTAGAATGACGAAACATTTATCGAAAGAGTTAGAGATCTGAAATGACTGATAATCACTTCCGTTTGTCTAGTGTACTAAAATCCAGAGTATTTTTCTTTTTTGATTAATCGGCAATAGGTTCCAGACAACTAGCTCTATTTATTGGTTAATAGATTAATTGTTTTCATCAAATACTCTGCATCTTTAAAAGAAGTTGACGATGGTTCACAGATGTCTCTACACTACGCTACGAACATGAGGTATTAAGTTTTTGTATGGCTGTGAGTCATACGAGACAGTAGATGCAAAGGAAGTTTAATGTGAAGGCAGATATTAGTATCGACATCTTACTGGGGTATTATGCGCCTGTATATGTGGTATCATACACTCAGTCGTTCACCACGACGTCAAAAAAATTAACAACTACAATCACTGTCCCTTGAATACTTACTCTAATGGATTCTGGTAGCTACTCTAAGATCCCTTTCGACTTTGTTACTTTAGAATATCATTAGCTTAGTGATAAGTGAAAACTTTCTCAAGTTGTATAGGCTGTTGATAGAGTATACATTTCCAACAAACTTTACTCTTATTCTTCGATTAGTGGTTTAACGTAAATGCTTGTAGTTTGAGTATAACCGGAAATTTTTCAGTCACCTCAGGACTAATATTCCACAAAATTCATAGGCTTATTAAGCATGAGTAAAGAAGTTATCGAAGCCTGTGGAAGAAGACGAAAATCGTCCATGAAAATTTATCTCCTTAAATATTACGTTCTTTTTCCTCATTAGCCTTTTAAAATTTACTGGTGTGAAATATAACTCCCTAAAAGCTGATGATAACAAACGGCTATCATCATCAATGTCAAACGTCGTCGTCATCGTCGTCTTTGACGCTGCCGTTTTCGGTGTGATTGATAGCTTCATGATTAACATGTTGATATCATGTGAATCGATATCACCGAATGGATTGAAAATAGCGCTTCAAAGTTCAATAGTCATTCTGGAAAAGTTTCATTCGAAGTTTTGTCGCAGTTGTATTTCATTTTGTTCTCTGCTATTAAATACCATTGGATTAGTTCCTTTCGTGAAGTGCACATCGTGTTATTTTCAGTAACTGACGACAGGTAAACTCGTTGAAGAACTTTTTCTGAGAAATATAAGCAGTTTTTTGTCAAAGAACTCATCTACCTCTATATGTTGATTATGTTATGTGAATCTTCCGGTAAAGAGATATATGCGAAACTGTGTGTGCTGCGGTAATAACTCACCTGAATGTGCAGACCATCAGAACCCAGCTCGGATACAAGACAGTTTACCTCCCGTCAACGACGAGGTTAAGTTCCACATATATGATCTACATTCGTCGCTCAAAATGAACAACTTCTTCTATTATGGAACAAACAAACGGAGGATATAAAATCGATTAACCAGCGATCAAAGTCCCAAATTCAACTGGAACTCTATCCTACAAACATTTGTCAACAGAGGGTATCATCGTGGAAATATCTGACAAACTATTTGTTTTCGGGAACTAATTATGAATCTACCTTGAGCTCGGAAATCGTGAGAGTACTCAACCAGGGAATCTACTACGTTGGCCAACAGAACGTAAGATTCCAATACTGACACTCAAGGATTATTTCGTCGCATTAATTTTTTCAAATCCAATGCACTTTTTGAAAAGTATTTTTGTTATTCGTTGTACATTTTTCAGATTAATTTTTCCCCAACAGTCATATTAAGCGTTTACAACAGAGTACGACAATTTTCTGTGATAATACTATATTTGTTCTTTTTGTGATAATAAAAATTTTCGACTGCACTGAAATATTTCACGGTGGTATTTAAGACTGGCTTCTAGTAGATAATATAACAGTGCTGCTGAAGGTCATAGAAGGGTAAAACTTAATGACTGTAATTGCCCAAACTGTAAGAGTTCCAACAGCAGAAAAAAAACAGACAACTCTTTCTTGCTAAATTCCAGGAGCCCAATAATTCTGAATCCCTTGTAAGGTTTCTCAAACAACAAAACCAAAGATTTGTGCAACGAGAAATACAGAACGAAAGCATAATATTACATAATAGAGTGGTGTTGCTTCTCATTAAACGAGACAGTAGAAATGTATTATAAGTCCTTACCAGGGCAACATCAATGACAAGCAATTTCTTACCAAGTGAACTGATGGTTTATCTCCGAATTCCAGAGATCATCTGAAGTAAAGTAAGCAAAAGCAATTTGTGTAACAAATAGTTTTTTTTTTTTACTTCGTCGAACTACAGTTATGACAATGGATTTACTCACCATGAACGACATAAGCCTATTTTTGTTTAGTGGCCATAGCACATACATATTGCAACTTCTAGCACTCACTAATATTTATCCATTTCTCATCATACATCCCATAAAGATAAATTAATCCTGACTGAAGGATAAGTGTAAATGCAAAGTCCAGCTGAGTAATCGTTTTTTTATTTTTAGACGAGATTTGAGGTTATGTTTATCTCATTTTATTAATTAAACTTCCCCTCCGGGAAGAGACTCAGTGACCATGAATGACTTACGCATTGTTTTTGTTTAATATTTCCAGGCATAATATAACTTTGACCTCTGGCTAAAACTATTTATCTCTCGACAAATAATACACAAAAATAAATTAATCATCATCATCACCAGCTGGAACAAGAAATCCTAAAATTGAGTATTAAGTTACGTGAAAGGCTTTTAGTATTTTACTAAATCGCAATTTCATGACAAAATAGTCAACATATCTCAATTTTATGGTAGTAATAATACCGAAATCTTGTGCAGTATTCATCTACGTGGTGTGTCTGAGCGTTTCATACATAAACTCAACAGACTTGGTCACAGGTATCCGGTGACGCTAGTTCAGTAGCATGAGCTTGACACACTTGAGACAACGGGTCACTAACTAGCCTGATAGAGAAAGGAGATCAGGCATTCAGACTGCCTGTCTTCTTGACCAGATGTAGAGAGACAGAAAAGACTGACACAGCAGGTGCAAACGATCTCCTGGAAAAAATCCATAATTCTCATGAGAATGTTGTTGTTGTGGTCTTCAGTCCTGAAACTGGTTTGATCCAGCTCTCCATGCTACTCTATTCTGTGCAAGCTTCTTCATCTTCCTGTACCTACTGTAACCTACATCCTTCTGAATCTGCTTAGTGTAGTCATCTCTTGGTCTCCCACTACGATTTTTACCCTCCACGCTGCCCTCCGATACTAAATTGGTGATCCCTTGATGCCTCAGAACATGTCCTACCAACCGATCCCTTCTTCTGGTAAAGTTGTGCCACAAACTTCTCTTCTCCCCAATCCAATTCAGTACTTCCTCAATACTTATGTGATCTACCCATCTAATCTTCAGCATTCTTCTGTAGCACCACATTTCGAAAGCTTCTATTCTCTTCTTGTCCAAACTATTTATCGTCTATGTTTCGCTTCCATACATGGCTACACTCCATACAAATACTTTCAGAAATGACTTCCTGACACTTAAATCTATACTCGATGTTAACAAATTTCTCTTCTTCAGAAACGCTTTCCTTCCCATAGCCAGTCTACAGTTTATATGCTCTCTACTTCGACCATCATCAGTTATTTTGCTCCCCAAATACAAAACTCCTTTACTACTTTAAGTGTCTCATTTCCTTATCTAATTTCCTCAGCATAACCCTACTTAATCCGACTACATTCCATTATCCTCGTTTTGCTTTTGTTGATGTTCATCTTATATCCTCCTTTCAAGACACTATCCATTCCGTTCAACTGCTCTTCCAAGTCCTTTGCTGTCTCTGACAGAATTACGATGTCATCGGCGAACCTCGAAGTTTTTATTTCTTCTCCATGGATTTTAATACCTACTCCGAATTTTTCTTTTGTTTCCTTCACTGCTTGCTCAGTATACAGATTGAATAACATCGGGGAGAGACTACAACTCTGTCTCACTCCCTTCCCAACCACTGCCTCCCTTTCATGTCCCTCGACGCTAATAACTGCCACCTGGTTTCTATACAAATTGTAAATAGTCTTTCGCTCCCTGTATTTTACCCCTGCCGCCTTCAGAATTTGAAAGAGAGTATTCCAGTCAACATTGTCAAAAGCTTTCTCTAAGTCTACAAATGCTAGAAACGTAGGTTTGCCTTTCCTTAATCTATTTTCTAAGATAAGCCGTAGGATCAGTATTGCCTCACGTGTTCCAACATTTCTACGGAATCTAAACTGATCTTTCCCGAGGTCGGCTTCTACTAGTTTTTCCATTCGTCTGTAAAGAATTCGCTTTAGTATTTTGCAACTGTGACTTATTAAACTGATAGTTCCTCATGAGAGTATTGCAGTGATAAGCATCGTAGACTGGCTTCGCGGAAGTATGGCTTGAGGTAAGATTTACTTCTGAAGCAGAATTGATTTTTTCATCTCATCAGCGAACTTAGTTCCCCAACGTACATAACTTCTGTAATTACCATTAAAAAAGATCTGTGGTCAAAGACTAACAATGACAGCCGTTACTAACCAACTTTAGTAACTTTACAGGATGGTAATAATTCCTACTTTTTTCTGTATATCCCATTGCTTTCTAGAGCTACTCCTCAACTCACTCTATTTCAAAGTGTGACTTGCAGAGGCATATATCCGTTGCCATAACTACAATATGGATCTTATCCCGAGGGAGTCTTCACATGTGGAAACACAACGAAGTCGGTAGGTTAAAATCAAGACAGTAAAAACAGTGTTAAAAAGATTTAACACGTGTTTCTATTAATAGACATCATAAATTTTTAACTGTTATGTAGAAATGTTATGCGACGAATCAACTGTCAGCTCTTGATCCTGGACAGACGTCATTAAAAGCATAGTCTCAACCACAGGAGGTGATCTTACACCTGCATCACACCCAGTTTTTCTTTTTAGTCTTACCTGGAACCTTATAGTAATAATTCCACATTAGGTCGCTCATATGGATGCTATACACGTTCCGAAATCATCATATCTTCGGATCTCTTTTTTGACCCGGCGAGAACCACAGTAAGTTTTGGAATACATCACAGAGACTATGACCACTGCTAGACGATCAATCAATTTTAGAAAACACTGCGAGGTGCAAATTCAGAAATATGCGTCAGCTATTCATTTACAGCTCTCCTTCCACTAGTTTCCGTATAACAAAAACATTATTTTTACAGTTTTGCAAAACATATACCGGGCAGAGAAATTAAAGATGGGAATACGAGGAAGCAACTTAACAAACAGAGGTGAAAACAAAACCTGGAAGCAGAAAACCAAAGACGTACATATGCATAGTGGATGGAACAGGAATACGAGATCTCTCAGTAACTATCACAAAAACTTACCGTAAGAACCTAACAAAATTTACGTCGAACGTTGACGTTGTCAGTGACAAAAAAATTACTATTAAGATTCTTGTTTACAAGGTAGGGGCAGAAATAAAAAAAATTACTATTAAGATTCTTGTTTACAAGGTAGGAGCAGAAATACACAGTAGTATCATCAACGAACTGAAATGTTAATTTCTGTACTCAAGTAGTTCTTCTGAAAAGAAGATCGAAATACTAGCACGTTGCAGCAGTGTATTTACCTAGCCACAATTATGATTAATGTGAAAAATCACCTGAAATCGCTACTGCACAGAAAAGCTCAGGGAACGAGTGAGGCATCGACACATTCCATATGGAAGAGCAAATAAATCCAATCTATTCTCTCCCATAAAAGGAAACATTTTTCTGTAACGTCAGGTCATGCCAACCAGCACGAAATCCGAAATCGTCAGTGTAGCGAAACGCAACTACTTCGATAGTCAGGTACCTGACGCAGTAGTTAATGAACTCGAGCCACATTCGGCAAGAGTGTAGTTCGAATCTTTCTTCGATCACTCCTTTTTCCTATGATTTCCGAAAAGGTATATGGCGCGATTTTTCTATCGAACAGAAGACAGCTGGTTCCCTTCCTTACCTTGTCCTACCTGAAAATGTGTGTCGTTCTAATGACATAGTTGTTGACGAGATGTTAGAAATTATCTTAGTTCTTACTTTCCACCACAATCTAAAGGCCATGGACAAAGGTAACCAAGTGAGTTCGTTGAGGTAAACAAGTGAATTCGATATCCTTAAACTTACTGAAAACTTAAAATTTTGTACGGAGTCTACGGTCAGTGCTGTCTGAAGTATTTCAACGTTTCCGGCTGTACCACTTCAGTTCATGCCCTCTGTACTATCTGTCGTGTAGTAAGTTAACGCCGTTTATTTCAGTGCGTGGCAACTAGTTTTATTATGTGAACTACTCCTTGTAAAGAACTGTAAAATATCTCATTCTGGAAACATTCCCCAGACAGTGGCTAAGCCATGTCTCCGCAATATCCTTCCTTTCAGGGGTGCTAGTTGGCCCAAACGGCTCTGAGCACTATGGGACTTAACATCTGTGGTCATCAGTCCCCTAGTACTTAGAACTACTTAAACCTAACTAACCTAAGGACATCACACACATCCATGCCCGAGGCAGGATTCGAACCTGCGACCGTAGCAATCGCACGGTTCCTGACTGCGCGCCTAGAACCGCTAGACCACCGCGGCCGGCGGTGCTAGTTCTGCAGGGTTCGCAGGAGAGCTTCTGTAAAGTTTGGAAGGTAGGAGACGAGATATTGGCAGAAGTAAAGCTGTGAGGACGGGGCGTGAGTCGTGCTTGGGTAGCTCAGTTGGTAGAGCACTTGCCCGCGAAAGGCAAAGGTCCCGAGTTCGAGTCTTGGGCCGGCACACAGTTTTAATCTGCCAGGAAGTTCCATAAAATATTTGTTCCTTTATTTACTACACTTTCAGTCCGGAGCCATAGCACCAGCGAATGGTTGTTGTGGCGGCGCGCTTTGCAGACTAGGAGGCTCCGGACAAATTTATTGCCATTCTCGGCGAGAAGAGAAGTTGCGCTGTCCGTTGATCACTATTGCAACTGCAGAAAGAAAAGAATGAGATAAATGTTCATGTAACGTTGTATCACTTCGATTACAGCTAAGTTTGCTTGCACATGATCATTAACTGACATAATATTTTTAATACGTGCAACCAGTGTACGAATAGCGAATGTACAATAAATGTTGGGAAGTGCGGCACTTCAATCGATGGTATGTGTGAAAGATTTTTGTTGAAGACCTTTTACGTGCAATGATTAATACATGCCCACTGGAATAATTCTGAAAGGTATAAATAACAGAGTCAAAATATTTTCCAAATAATTTACAGAAATCAGTCAATATCAATATACATTAGAGACTTGTGTCCATATATTTCATTTTACAAGAAAAGCTATTCACTAGAGACCAATGTCGTTTATGCATGGGAGTAGTCTTATGTCTCTGTATTCTGCGCTATGGATTTTTGGACGTAGTGGGTGGACGTGGGTGGCTGATGGTGGAAAAAATTTTAATGTTAACGTAATTAACAGTCGGAGCTGTCAACACAAACTGCATGGTGTAATCTCTACCTATTGTTTCCAGTCTGTGATATAAGGAGATTTTCCCTGCAATCACATCCACTGGAGCAGAACTGTCTTGACGCCCACTTCGAATTGAACCCCGATGAACAACGAACCCTGCAAGAGATACAGCATAAAAATAAGCTTCTTACTAACAATGAAATACAGATTAAAATCATACATAGTACCAAAACCACTACACAAGAGCATCAGGATCAGTTGTACACGAACTCATTTGTAACTCATGTCCATATTTAACAAAAATGTTTCCAGGACCAGGCGACCGGCCATTCTTCGTTTTAGCTAACACGCTGATCATTTACTCTATTGTTATAGCATTATTTCTAACATTTTTTCGGTCTTACCTTCTTTGTCTTTTGTGTACTGGGGTCGGTGTTCTATTAAAAAATATGTACAACGCTTTATATTCTCTTAAGGGATTTAAGTTTTCTACTGCTCTGTTTACTGGTCTTCTCTTCATACCAGTAATTGTTCTGCACACTTCTGTCGTTTGTGGACTATCCATTAAATTCTCAATTTGAATGTAGTTCTGTTCCCACACCTTGTTCTTTTCTCACTTAATTCTCTTTCTTAACTCCTGCTTCATTTCCTAGCAATCATGTCTATTCTCAAGTGGTTTGGTAGGTAGCCATTTTTTCCCAAATCAACTTCTTGAGATCATTCGACATCCGTGAAGGATCCTGTTTGAGTACACTCTCCCAGTCCCCATTACCTCTGGAGCAATTTCCTTAATTGCTTGTTCAATAGTCTAAGATTCCCTATTACCGTTGTCATCTTCTGGCATCATCTTTAGTTCACACTCTAACCTCTCTAGAAATAAATCCGGCCGCGGTGGTCTAGCGGTTCAGGCGCTCAGTTTGGAACCGCGCGACTGCTACGGTCGCAGGTTCCAATCCTGCCTCGGGCATGGATGTGTGTGATGTCCTTAGGTTAGTTAGGTTTAATTAGTTCTAAGTTCTAGGGGACTGATGACCACAGATGTCCCATAGTGCTCAGAGCCATTTTTTTTAAATAAATCGTCAACACAATCAAAAATCTGGTCCGATACTCGGTTACCTCATACATTGTCCACCAAATTATAATGCGGAACGTGGCGGTTGCCTTTCGGAAGCCAAGGAACAGGAGTCAACGAGGCGCCATTTTATACGGTGCTCTGGATCTCATGAATGAACAGAGCGAGTGTTTTTCTTACGACCTCTTTTGCGGATCCATGGTGATTTTTATTTAGGATATTACCGTTGTAGAAATACGTGATAACGCTTGACCGTTGAAGACATTCCATACGTCTGCAACAGCTTGACATCAGCGATATTGACCTATAATTACTGTCGATCCAATGACATTTCTTGAAAACTGAAATGACCCGCCCTTTTTCACCAGTCGCTAGATTTATTTAAATCGCTACAGGAAAATGATAGAATGAATATTAAAACAGTCCAAGGTCCTTCCCATGACAACTGAGAGACGAAAAATTTTAGACGGCTTTGGGCTATGACAAATCAGATTCCGTTGATTCGATGTTGCCATGTTGGGAAACTGGAGCTGTTGGCAGGGCTACGGACGCCAGGAAATCCCTGCTATCCTCTCGCACTGGCGGATTTCCCCAGCGCCAACGCCGGCCTTATATAACGGGTGCGTGGGACAGGACTAGCCTGCTACCGCTGCTGCTGCTGTTGTTGCGCTTGCGACTGCGGTCAGGGAACTGCCTCGCGGAATGTTCCGCGAGGTGAGCAGCGATGCGCGGGCACTCCCTGGAAGGCGCTCAGTGAGATGGTAAACAAGGCTGTGCCAACTCTTGGAAGACCCCGGTAACTGTGTGGCCAAGCAGTTACCACTGATTCATGGAAGTGTCGCCGAGGACGGCAGGTCCTTCTAGAATTTTTACACTCCTCAGGAACGCCAAGTTTTACGTGATAAAGCACGGCTGTTAGAAATCAATTAAATCGTTGTCTTATGCAATAAGTAAAGTCATGTAAATCGTAGTGTTGGGAAACTAGAGCAGTTTCTCGGCTCAACACTACCTAGTACTTGCCACATTGCAAATCGACGAAGACAGATGTTTTTATAATTTTTCTTAGAATATTAGGAATAAAGTAAAAATCTACACTTTTATGAGATTGATTCTTCAAACAATAGTTGTAAAATGAACCAGAAACCAGTGTGAAACTTTCGCACTTATATGATATGAAATAGTGGGCAGTACTGTGAATAAGTGTAGTCGTACGGATAAGGGTAGAAAGGAAAATGAAGAAAAGCATCTTCAAAAATGAAGCATATGACGTGAAATAATAATCATGATATTATGATAAATCCATGTATATACACTATATGATCAAAAGTATCCGGGCATCTGACTGAAAATGACTAACAAGTTCGTGGCGTCCTCCAACGGTAATGCTGGAATTCAGTATGGTGTTGGCCCGGCCTTAGCCTTGATGACAGCTTCCACTCTCGCAGGCACACGTTCAATCAGGTGCTGGAAGGTTTATTGGGGAATCGCAGCTCATTCTTCACTGAGTGCTGCACTGAGGAGAGGTTTCGATGTCGGTCGGTGAGGCCTGGCACGAAGGCGACGTTCCAAAACATTCCAAAGGTGTTCTATAGGATTCAGGACTCTATGCAGACCAAACTCTTGAAAGAACCGTGACAGACGCCTGAAAAACAGGCGACTGATGTACTAGAACATGCACTGATACTATGAAATGGTGCATTGATAATGGCCAGGCACTAGCTGAAATCTAGATTTGCCGAATAAAACCTGCAAGAAAAGGACGACTGACTGCTGTGCTATATCATTTCAAAGTCATATCACAGTCATTGAGTGCACCCATGCTCCTAATGGAAAGCATCTCGTCACTGTTAATAACCCTGTTAATAACCCTATTTCTTGACAACAAGCTGGCCGTGGTGGTCTAGCGGTTCTAGGCGCGCAGTCCGGAACCGCGAGACTGCTATGGTCGCAGGTTCGAATTCTGCCTCGGGCATGGATGTGTGTGATGTCCTTAGGGTAGCTAGGTTTAAGTAGTTCTAAGTTCTAGGGGCTGATGACCTCAGAGGTTAAGTCCCATAGTGCTCAGAGCCATTTGAACCACTTGAACCATTAGCGCTACTGACAGTTTAGAACCAACTGGTTCTTCCTCAGAGAGTTGTACAAGTTCAAAATAATATTTGACTTGACCTGCACATGCTCTGTTTCAGAAAGTTTCTTAGTGTGGTGCTGCCCTAGAGCAAAAAAATTATGTAAGAAAGAGAACTACATTGCCGTATTTGAATCTAACATTGAGCTACAAGAATGTAAGAAACTTCTTAAGACTAGAACTAAGTGCTACTTACACAGAAAATCTAATGTCATCGTAGACTGCTTTTGAAGAAGATCATATTTCACATAGCAGTGACCATATTTAAGAAAATAACCGTTTTGCGATGAACCTATCAGTCTGATACAGGTAAAGGCGCTCTTTATTCCTAATAAATAACATTGTTGAGCGTAGTTGGTCGCTGTTTTTATTTACCACGAGATTTTAAGTTTGGATTACATGCGAAAATAAATGTACGCTTGGTTTATTTAAAAACCATGCCCTATCATATACAACGTTTTGACCCAAGAACTAATTTTAGAAACTCTGCCCGAAGGAAAAATTGGTTAAAAATCGATTTAAAACTTTAAAAAGAAGTTAACGCTTACTTTACGAGCACAACAATTCACAGCTGGTTAACTAAAAAATAACTGAATTTTGAATTTAAGTGAATACGTCCAGTTGTATCCAGTATCTCATTCAATGTCAGAATAAAAGCGTTTAAGTAACATTTGCTGTGCTGTAGTAACGTTTTCCCAGTTTGTTGTAATGATACAAAAATATGAAACACTGAATCAACACACTTTTGTAACACCAGTGTGTTCCATCTACCAGCGTCTGCCCACGAATCTGCCCTTTTCACTGAAACTAAATACTGAGGTTTACCTTCCTTAGAGGTGCAAGAAATCTAGGCTTCCCCGTCAATGCACTCGTAAGATGCGGCCATTTGTGGTACATGTTTTAATACTCACAAAACTCACTAACCGAAAACTATAGATGATCTGTTCGGCATTGCACACAGATGGTGAAATATATCGCCTTAGTTCTTACACAGTCCAATAGAGGGAACCTTTGTCGTTCATGCAATATTCATAGAGCATTAGTTTACTTTGAATTCTTGGCTGGGCTGCACAAGAAGCGACATGAGTGCAGATCATTGTCAAAGTCATCCATGTTTTTAACCAATTTACAAGTTACTTTCATTATCCATACGTTTAGACGCCGCGGCATGACTCATTTTTGGGGTGGCTACGGAGAAAAACAAACGCGACGCGGAACTTGCGCTCATGTCTCTCCTTGTGTATACCAGTCAACAATTCAAAGTAAACCATTGCATGATGGACAAAGGTTCCCTATATTGGACTGTGAAAGAACTAAGGCGATATACACTCCTGGAAATGGAAAAAAGAACACATTGACACCGGTGTGTCAGACCCACCATACTTGCTCCGGAGACTGCTAGAGGGCTGTACAAGAAATGATCACACGCACGGCACAGCGGACACACCAGAAACCGCGGTGTTGGCCGTCGAATGGCGCTAGCTGCGCAGCATTTGTGCACCGCCGCCGTCAGTGTCAGCCAGTTTGCCGTGGCATACGGAGCTCCATCGCAAGTCTTTAACACTGGTAGCATGCCGCGACAGCGTGGACGTGAACCGTATGTGCAGTTGACGGACTTTGAGCGAGGGCTATAGTGGGCATGCGGGAGGCCAGGTGGACGTACCGCCGAATTGCTCAACACGTGGGGCGTGAGGTCTCCACAGTACATCGATGTTGTCGCCAGTGGTCAGCGGAAGGTGCACGTGCCCGTCGACCTGGGACTGGACCGCAGTGACGCACGGATGCACGCCAAGACCGTAGGATCCTACGCAGTGCCGTATGGGACCGCACCGCCACTTCCCAGCAAATTAGGGACACTGTTGCTCCTGGGGTATCGGCGAGGACCATTCACAACCGTCTCCATGAAGCTGGGCTACGGTCCCGCACACCGTTAGGCCGTCTTCCGCTCACGCCCCAACATCGTGCAGCCCGCCTCCAGTGGTGTCGCGACAGGCGTGAATGGAGGGACGAATGGAGACGTGTCGTCTTCAGCGATGAGAGTCGCTTCTGCCTTGGTGCCAATGATGGTCGTATGCGTGTTTGGCGCCGTGCAGGTGAGCGCCAAAATCAGGACTGCATACGACCGAGGCACACATGGCCAACACCCGGCATCATGGTGTGGGGAGCGATCTCCTACACTGGCCGTACACCTCTGGTGATCGTCGAGGGGACACTGAATAGGGCACGGTACATCCAAACCGTCATCGAACCCATCGTTCTACCATTCCTAGACCGACAAGGGAACTTGCTGTTAAAACAGGACAATGTACGTCCGCATGTATCCCGTGCCACCCAACGTGCTCTAGAAGGTGTAAGTCAACTACCCTGGCCAGCTAGATCTCCGGATCTGTCCCCCATTGAGCATGTTTGGGACTGGATGAAGCGTCGTCTCATGCCGTCTGCACGTCCAGCACGATTGCTGGTCCAACTGAGGCGCCAGGTGGAAATGGCATATCAAGCCGTTCCACAGGACTACATCCAGCATCTCTACGATCATCTCCATGGGAGAATAGCAGCCTGCATTGCTGCGAAAGGTGGATATACACTGTGCTAGTGCCGACATTGTGCATGCTCTGTTGCCTGTGTCTATGTGCCTGTGGTTCTGTCAGTGTGATCATGTGATGTATCTGACCCCAGGAATGTGTCAATAAAGTTTCCCTTTCCTGGGACAATGAATTCACGGTGTTCTTATTTCAATTTCCAGGAGTGTATTTTACCATCAGTGTGTAATGCCGACCATGCTCTTACTTAACAGTCGGTACATAGTTAAGTTTGTATGGAACTCTCGGTGCGCGAGCCCTATTCGCACTCACTCGATTTCATTTTTCCTTGGAAGAAATAATTTTTTATACACTTGGTTGGGCTGTCCCCTATGGAATTTAAGGCGCTAGCAAATTCAGACTGAATAGAGTTATTCATAAATAGAGTTTTGAGTAAATTTAGAAATGAGAGTCTGAAAGTCTTGGGAAACATTTTAATTATGCCCGACTCTTAAGTATGTATTGATACACAAAAATCTCTGTGCATAAACTGTGATATTCCACACTTTACTTATATTGTATGTAAAGTGCATATTAAAAAAGGTCCTTTACTTGTTGTCGGTTTCATGTCGAGCGAAAAAAGTCTTGGCAAGGTATTTCAGTGGTGTTCTACCGACACAGCTATCGGCAATGCAGGTCATTGAACGAAGAGCTTCAGATGTTCGCGACGGAGGGAATACAAGGGGATACCTGTCAAGATCTACTAAGTTGTCAATTAATAACTAAAAATAGGAAATAGATTATGCGGTTTGTTTCATTGTTGTATCAGAGGTGGAAAAATCTTTCATATGTAATGATTTAAGTAACAGCTATCAACACGGGGTTAATAAAAGAGCGTCTTCGTTAATTTGTGTCATAGACATCTTTTGAGTACAGTAGTACCACTACAGCGGTGAATTTTTTTTAATGTAGTGGAAGCTGATTAATATAACACAAGCCTATTAGTGAGTGATTTTAAAAGGAATTCCTTTATTTAGGAACTCACTCTGAAAAGGTAATTAACACTGAAAAGTCTTAAGTGTGAAAATATTAATTTGCAAAACATTACGATCTTGAAATAACATTGTTGGGTGCATTGATCTTTGGAAAGTGGCTCGTAACTTACTACATTGAAAGAAGTGCTTTAGTCGCAATAGTAACGTGACAATTAATTTTTTAATCAGAGATAGCCAGGAATCAGGCCCATAAAAATAGTTCAGTTAATGATTCAAATTAAAATTTGAGACTGATCGTACCCAAACCAAGAGGTCTCAGAATTTGAGACATACATTAAGTACGCAACGAATTTTAACATCTACGGATGGCTACTGACAACCGATTTAGGCTAATGTTCTAAAGTGTACTGAAGTCTGTTAACTAGGAAGAATTGCGAAGCATATCAAATATTACATTCCATAATGGAACTTATAAGTTCTCGCAGTGAAACTTTCTGAATCAATATATGGAAATATTATGAATCAGTTCACATAAACAGAATCTGTGTATTATTATTGACTGCTGACGCGACACATAATTGTTTTGAAGGCAACACAGTTTTACTTTTTAAAGGCGACTTGCATCAATTTTCTGACACAGTCTTCTTCTATTCGAATTAATGGTCTTGCGTGATATATGAAGAATTATTTAACTCATTCGCAGTTAGTAGGGGCACAGGGACGTAGCAGAAAATCATAGCATGCACTGAACGGCAGATATTTAGCATGGTCCAACTACCGAATTAAGAGAGCATTTCTGCGTGACATTAGCAGGAAGCTAAAACCGACTAAGAAGATGTACAAGGCAGTCATCCTCATGATATTCCAGCAGTTAAGAGATATAGAGTGGGTTGACAAAGCATTACGACATGAAGATGATATCTGTTGTTTCGGCGTGTCCGAAAGAACAGACATGGCAGACGCTCTATCCATCTGACATGTCCGAAAGAACAGATACTACCTTCATATAGTTAAGGATAACCGGCCATTGACCTTCTTCTTCTGTGATGGATGCGCACGCATTTCCCGAACTCTTAGGTTACTTAGTAAAATTGTCTGCCGCGGGTAATGAGTGTAATGGGCATAGGCACTACGAATGTAGAGCGTTGGACATTAATCTGGGAATGTGGGTCTCACGGGGAGCGTGCAAGGAATAAACCGCTGCAGTGCCCTCCGTGGCTTAGGGTCTTGATTTAATTATCATCTCAAGCATCAGGGTAGACAAAATCATACGCTTTATTGAAGACCTTACTGACGAGTATCGCATGTGGCGTGGTCCCTTATATGTAACGGAAGGCTTCTAGATATCAGGGTCACCGCAACTATCACCTAATATATTCTTCACGCCATATTTTTCCTACAGAAGATTGTGATCAGACAGAATCAGCAAACTTAAGAAAGGCTTAATTCTTCTGCTGAAGCATTCGTATTACATGCATTCTTTATCTTATTCCATATTTCTTAATATGTGATACAAGCAGTAGTTACTAAAGAAGATATATGAAAATCTCATATTTCACGTATTTTTCAGAACTGTTCTTAGGAGCAAATGCGTCTTTTCTCACAGTATTAACCAAATCTTTACCGATCCACTGCCGATACCATTGAGTTGACTATCCAGAGAACAATACTCCAGCGATATTCACAAACCGACTGAAACGTAAATAATGCAGAAGCGCTTTAGACTCTTAATTCCAACTCTCTTCGTCAGTGAGTTAGTTTCGTGGTGGGACGATGAAAATGTCTCATACGTACCTATAATTTGATTCTCATACAGCGTTCTCTGACTATCCTCGTCATGTTACTGGATTATTTTCACTACAGGTAGATCTTTAGATAGTTGGAGACTGTCAGTTAAAATTCGGTTTACAACGTTAAAACGAATAAAGCATGAAAACCAGAAGTTGTTGCAGTGAAACTGTCTGAAACAACACGTGGAAATATTATGAAGCACTTCACTTAAACAGAACCTGCGCATTATTATCAATTGCTAAGGCGACGCGTCATTGTTTTGAAGAAAAAACAATTTTACTCTTCAACGGGGACTTACATCAACTTTCTGACACAGACCATTTCTCTTCTATGCAGATTTCTAAATATGATGAATGTGATACATAGGTCCCGCGTGTTTATAACGTCAGCACAGCTACTTGATAACACTATAAAACTTTAAATTAGTGTAATTATGTTTAGAACTCTCTCAAGTTTAGATACTACTCAGATAAATTTAATTGGTTAAAAATTTAGAAGTGCTTTAATTTTACCAGTAATCAGAGCCCAATGGAAATATTATGCGCTTTTCGAACACCACATAAAACTGTAAACAGATTTTTCACGGAATCAGATGTGTAGATGAAGTCGAATGGTTTGGAATAGAGCTAGAAGTAATAGCGAACGGTTAGCAGATGACCAGGGAAAAAAAAAACAGAACTTAATAGGGATGAGGAAAGAAGAACGCAACTGGGATTAGCTGAGACGGAAGCTACGCCGATATAAGTTAAAGTTTTAATCTCGTGTTGAACGCAGAATGGTCTTGGATAAGACGTAGCTTATTGGCTATTTCATCCTGGAGTCTCATGATGAAAATGGAGAAGGAGATGGGAAAAGATTTAGTATTATGGTTAGAGACAGCCAAGTTTCTGGAAGAATCCGATGCTGCAATTCGGTCATGAAAGAGGTGATGACAACAACAGAGAACAAGAAACGTATAAAGAAAAGACAGCTTGTGAGCAACATAGTCGCTTGTCCGATCGCATTGACTACACACGGCGTAGGAAGGACTGCCGTCATCAAAGAGCCGAATGTGAGACACAAGTCATACGCTGGCATTCATGGCTACCTCATCTAATGAAAACAAACTATCTACATTTCATTGAAGACGTACGCTTTCGTGTCACCCTTGCAATTTCCTGCCCAGTCCACAAATGTTAAATTGCCGAAACTCAGCCGGCCTCTGTGACCGAGCGGTTCTAGGCGCTACAGTCTGGAACCGCGCGAACGCTACGGTCGCAGGTTCGAATCCTGCCTCGGGCATGAATGTGTGTGATGTCCTTAGGTTAGTTAGGTTTAAGTAGTTCTAAGTTTTAGGGGACTGATGACCTCAGATGTTAAGTCCCATAGTGCTCAGAGACATTTGAGCCATTTTGAGCCGAAACTCTTAACTGTTTTGAATGAATGCTATGTTATCTGCAGGGTATCCTGTTGCTGACGTAGCTACTATTCAGAATTACCACTGCCATCAACGAAGCTTCGAATAACTGGACAGCAATATTTATCACAGTGGTCCATTTGGTAGACCTCTTAGATAACACATACGTGACAATATTTTCGATACTTTTAAGGTGTACAGGAGCACACCAACTTACTGCAGCGACAATACTTAGCAAAACTGAGGTGGGGAAAAATTAAGACACATTTCAGCCACAGTGTAATTTTGTTAGGTAAGAGAATGACGCTGATCGATATCGCACAGTTGCGTCATGGGATAGCGATCAGCGACGACGTAAACAGACAGCCTGGCCGCACTGCGGCGCTTTCCCAGAAGGTGCCCGCGGTAATGAGGCCTTCAGCCAGGCCGTCGACAATGACCCGCGGCGCGTCATGGCTGCTCTGACGTCACAACGCACCTGCAGCACCGCGACGTTGTTGGACGTTAGACCCGCGGGCGAGGGCCGCCTGGTAACTTGTGTTTTTTCTGAGGCAGATCCGGGTACACACGATTGTTTACCGGTCGTCTTGGTGGCAGAACCCAGACACGTTCTCGTACTGCACGGAGCGCTGCAGATAGCTTTGTCCTGTGCGTCAATGTTATTCGATTGCTGACGTAAGAAATAAAAAGGCACTCTTTAAGTGTAAAATCTTATATACGCATTTGTAAATTGATATTCGCATAGCCTTCATCGTCCTTGAGACTTTGTATACATGCATCTCGCCGCTCTTCGCAATACGACCTACTCATACTTTATGTAACGCAGCTAAAGGTCACAATAAAACTTTCCTTTCCACGTGTTACGACTCTCGTCTGTCACGTTAGATATCAGATCTGCACGCATATTGTCTCAATGCAGCGTTGTAATTGTTGCCGTTCATACAAAACAGTTTCACCAACAGTGTACGATCTCTCTTCTCGACAGCAACACTGTTCAGTCACGCTAAGACTTGTAAAATGACAGAGCGGATGTCACAACGTCACTCAAACGGTATACACTAACAGATTTGCACTTGGTGGCCAAAATTGAAACTATTTTTTTTTTTCCGGCGTAAATCGGCTCCGCACTAACGCATTAGCATAACTGCCAAGTTTCACTGCTATGCGGTAATTACAACCCACAGAGGACAGCTGCACTTTAACTGTAACCATCCGGTATGTCTATGACCAGACTTAAGTGTCCTCGAATGTTGATTACCGGTACAAATCGCAATAACTGTTATGGAATCTAAAAAGGCGATGTCTTTCTTTATATCTCTGTTTGCTGTTTGCAGGAAAAGTATCAACTGTGAAAAGGGGGGATTCGTGTTTCTGAACAATAATGGGTTTTCATGAACCCACTTTAGTTCTTTTATGGAAGTTGCTTATGTCCGATGAACGTGATAATGCTCGAGTTTAAAGTAAGCCATAGAATCCTGCAGCAGAATAACGCTATAGGTATTTTTCTGTAGCACTTTCGAACATTATTTTACTTTTGATATTAACAGCAATGGCTTGCCTTATTTTCCAATTACACGTTACTACTCGCTGCGAGAGAAATTGCGATAAACATGAACTAGAATTGAGGCTTATTCGATGTGAGTTCCTTAGAATTTGGGCCTCCTTCAGTTTGAATAGTTTATATCTTTCCTTTCATCGTGATGCTTGTTTCAATGTCTCCCATTCAGAAGTGCGTGCGACAGTCAAAATTTAGTACGGTAGTAGCTTGTGCATGCATTTCTAAGAACGGAATTTAGTATTGTGGTTTTTAATATAATATAACTCTAAGCACTATGGGACTTGACTTCTGAGGCCATCAGTCGTCCAGAACTTAGAACTACTTAAACCTAACTAACCTAAGGACATCACACACATCCATGCCCGAGGCAGGATTCGAACCTGCGATCGTAGCGGTCGCGCTGTTCCAGACTGTAGCGCCTAGAACCGCTCGGCCACTCCGGCTGGCATATCACATCTGCACGCATTTTTTCGCGTTTGAAATGATTTATTTACCAATGTTAGCTCTGTATTGAACAGAAGAAAGAGGCAAAACCAAATCTAATAATGCAAGTTAAGTTCAAAAACCCAGCTGATGCGTCAGGATCTCCAAAACTTTCTTCAAGAATGTCACCGCGAAAAATTACGTTGTCAGTGTCGATAAAAATCTGTGACTCATCTCTCGGTTTTCTTGTAATACGAAGTTCCGACTGCAGTAGAACACAATGCGGAAAACTGACGATTAAAAGTACTGCTGATACGTGATCAAAGCGATTCCACTCAAAAATTGCCATCAGCAGAGTATTCAAACGATTCATAGAATCTGAAGCATTGAAGCTGGAGAAATTCGTCAACAGCCCTAATGCGTAAGTTAATTAGAAACTAATATACTTTATAGTAGTAAACGAAACTTCTGCCTTTAACAGAACGACGTAGTTTAAGATATTAGAAAAACTGCATTGCATAAAAAAATATTTATCTTCTGAATATTATTCGAAATTAATAACCCATAAGTAAGTGGTATCAACAAATGAAATCTAAGCTAACTACAATTAAACTTTGATCCACTTTGAATCGATTTACCAAAAAGGGCAAAGTGCTCTTTCTGTGGCCCTATTAAATTTAAATCAGAGTGGAATACCTATTATTTATCTCCGATTCTCATTATAGTTCCAATGTTAATTTTGGAATCGCAAATTTAATCAAAGCCAATGGAAATTATAAAGCAGGAGGTTAACAAGTTACATACAAGTGAACAACGAACGGTTGATTGATGTGATCGTGTGCCTGCTACCAATCCCACGGTCTTACGTCGATCTTTTGATAGAATTGGTGATGGTTTTTTTTTGCTGAAATTTTGTAGATAATGTAATGCTATTTTGTTCTGTTTAATAAACATTAAACCCACGATTCCTTAAAGGATAAAACCTCCCATTTATGAAACATTTTCAGAAGTCTTATAACAAATGCATCAGTGTGCTAAATAAGAACGTAAACGAACAAAAAATGTTAGATAAGATTTGAAATCATGTTTAAAGTTTGGTGGATGTCTGTATGTGTTCTTATTACCAAACACTGGTTGACTACAGTCTGGGTAATTTGGTTTTAAGAAAATTTCAGTTTGTCAATCATCTCAATATTTATGACGTCATACCTCTTAAGCTATTTGTCGCGGAATGATTCTGCTGGTACATTCACTGGTGTCCGACTGTGGTTTGATAAGACTGGTAAGTTTATACGAAATAATAGAACTTTTTGTCGCCCCATCATGTTTGGTAAATTTGACTGTTCCAAGGATCGTAAAAAGAAGTACTACAATGTAGAGCATACAGTTCACTGTTTACAGCCATCTGAATTGGTCAGTGTGTCGATTGCGATTGAAAATGGAGAAAGCAGAGTTTCGTGCTGTTACTAAACATTTTCATTTGAACTACTGGAAAGTGATTTAATTGTTGAAACTTGGACTTGTTGGGAAGAAATTATCGTCAAATGAGGAAGTGATAGTTGCAGTCAACGAGTATTTTGCAGAGTTTGACACAACATATTTTTCCGATGGGCTTGAAAATGTGGGCGATCGCTGGACCAAGTGCGTAACTCTCAAAGGAAACTATGTCGAGAGGTAAGGTGTGCTGCTTACAAAACAAACATTCTTTGTTGCTGGTACCCTTACACACCGTACTCCACAGTTCGTATGTGACCCTGGTTCATTACTTGACTGGTAATCAAAGTGCACAGGCTATCGAGATCGGTCGAGGCCAATGGTAAATCTTTTTGAATAAAAAAGTATCTGCAGTGCCTGCTGCGAATTTCTGTTACAGGGATTCACCCTCGTCCTGCCAATGACTTTGTCGACGGCAGCAAAAGAGGACACGGAGTTTTAGGGCGACCTTTGGTACTTTGGGGTGAAAATTACCTCTGAAATTCGGAAGTATGAGAGCAGAAGATGCAGAAAGCAATGGAAATCACAGCATGAAACAAACATAATGTGTATCCACAACACATTAATCCTCTAATTGAAAAAGTGTCATGATAATCTCTCCATTGGCATAAAAAATCCACATTAGTCTCTCACTCGAAATCTCCAATATAGGACTCAAAAGGAGGAGTTAACCAGGAGAAAAAGATTAAATAACCAACGGAAGGATAACATACTACGAGTCGAAAAGTGTAATGTCAAAGATTTGAAGGTGGAAGCGAAGCTAGAAAATCTGAGAACGTAATGGGGAGCCTCAATCTACATATAGTGGGCGTTAGTGTAGTACAATAGAAAGCTAAGGTAATCCGGTCGGAGGAATATAGGATAACATCAACAACAGCAGAAAGTTTTATAGCTGCAGAAGAATTCTTTACCAATAGGAAAGCAGAACAAAGTAGTGAATTAGTATGAATAGCTGGGTATATTGTCATGAGAAACAAACAGCAAGCCAAAAATAACAGCAGTATTTCAGGGTTACATGTCGACGTCACAAACGGAAAATGATAAGACGGAGAAAGTATATGAGGACATTAAAAGGGCAATGCAGCAAGTGGAAGCAGATGATAGTCTACTAATCGTGGAGGACTGTATAAAGCGAGCCGCCGTTTCCTTGTAACTGAACCTTAAGTTCTGATACGTAAAAACCACGTATAACACTATATAGCAAGCTAGCGTTACTATCTGGAAGGAATTTAGAAATGTTTGATCGTGTGTTTACCTAATGGATAGAGGGTATCGAACAATAATTTCGCATCTATGGCAATTAATAGAAAACTGCAAGGCTTTATTTTGGAAGTAATGAAGGAGTGAAGTTCACGCGAATGAAACAACAAACGGTCGCCAGCATAATTAGGCATAGTATTTTGAAACATTAAGTTCAAAGCAAAATGAAACTGAGTTACTAAAGTGACTTTCATTAGTACTCCTTTTAAATGGTGCAATGAATAAACACGACTACCGTACGAACTGAGAAGTGGGTAGCAGTAGTTACTATTTCCATAAATCAGCAATCATAGGAAGTTAATTGATATTTCACTCATAGTAATAATAGTTACTATCTCAATCATTAACCAGTTCAGCACTAAGATGTTACTCAAGACATCACGAGACTAACATTGGGCATGGCAAGAGCCCTGGTTTAACTAACAAACAAACACGACAAATGAAGTTAAATAACACTACATAAACACTTTTTATACTCTCACTATTATGGAAATGTCTCATATTTTTTTAGTAAAAGTAGTATTTAGTTTATCTTCCTTATAATAGAAAAGAATATAGGGGGACCCATAAACAGACAAATTCTGTGACTATTTCAGAAACAAACTGCAATTTGCCAATATTGATTTCTAACCCCTCTTGAAACAAATTATATGTTCATACTTTAAAGCAAGTAATTCATATATTAAATTCAATCAACTTCAGAAAATAGTTTATAGTAATAATCAAAGCAAAATTATTTTCGTATAAGTTCATTTTGTGTATCTTTCTCACTACCTGTGAAGCAGGTAATTTAACTAGTGACATCCATACACTTTGGCACTGAACGTTGGCACATTTAATGCAGACACAAATCAATAGTTATTCAGAAACAGGATACTCGGTCTTCTGCACGTTTAGGATGGGTCCATACTTCGCTTTCATGGTCAGGACATTTTTAAAGGTGTCACACATGTTTATATCACTGGAATTATTATTGGAAACCACTCACACAAACAATCTGGTCGATACTATGATACATATCTGAGTTCCTGAACCAGGCGCAGCAGTGGCGCAATAGTATTGGCATGCACGTGGCGGCTATCTGGTCTCACACACTTGCTGATGAATGCTCTTTATAAATTCTTCTTGGCGACGTACCATCCTCATTTTAGAGCCATTCCATAATAACAAGAGCACCATACGACAGCCGAAATCACATCCGACGCAATTTCAATATAAACTGGCTTTCAAATGCCTCACTTGGCATCCTCGATGTTAACCGTACAACGGCTAGCCACTGACTGCGTAGCGTGCTTCCCCAGTGGCCGCCCAGATCCACCGCCAAATTCACCTTTTAGCGCGCGCCAGGCCACTCCGTAGCGGAGGGGGTTCCCTGCACCTTTTTTACTATACAATGCAAGATCAATAACAATGAACCTGTTTTTCACATACACATTTCTCTTTCTTAACATTCATATTTTATAAAGTTTCACTACATTTAAATATTATTAAGTTTTGTACAATAAGTACATTACAAACTTCAATTTCCCTCTGACAATTCAAAGATCTTAACTAGTAAAGAACAACAACTTCATAGTCACATACACATAATTACACTGTATAAACTCCTTACAATCGATATTGGTGTTACAACTGGAACGTGGTAGTAGGAAGAACAACAGAAGACACAACAGAAGGTACGGGACAACGTGAAACTGATAGTCGGAATGAAAGAAGAGAAAAATTAACTGAAACCTGCAATAAATTTCAAAAGTTACAAGAGGCGGTTACAACTGGATTACTGAATGATCAGACGGAGATTCTAAAAGCAAATTTACACTGTAAAACGGTTCCAAGAACACAACAATGACAAACACCAGGCCGAAGTTTAATAGAATCATCCTGAAGGTTTAGGGTGTAAGGAAGTGAGATACTGAATTGTTAAGGACTGATGAGATAAATTTAAGGTTCTTTAAAGTTGGAGATACATAACTAACACTACAGTGGGCAGTTCAGTTGAAGATGACTGGAAATCTTAGAACAGGGTAGTCACAGGAGTTAGAGAGATAATTACAGATATAAGGAAAGCAACCGCGAAGAAAATTTGGTAAACAGAAGAAATATTTCGATTTGATCAGTTAAGTACGGAAATACAAATATTTTCTATAAAATACCGGAATTTTTATAAGTCACTTAGGAATGAAATAAATAGGATGTTCAGGGAACGCAAAGCGAAATACCGATGGGAAAATTGTGAATGATTGGAAAAAGATATGATCGTCAGAAGGGCAGATTCTGCATGCAGAGTTAAAAGAGCTTTCGGAGAAGTGAAAAATAACTGCATCAACACTTAGAGTGCAATGGGAACTACACTGTTGAACGCAGAGCAGAGAGACATGATACCTGTACAGAGTAGGTTTCTATTAGGCTGACGTAACAGAAGGACACTATTAAGTCGATACAGAATACATAAGGGATTTATTTAACAGAACTTTGTAAGAACTGCGATGAAACGAATCAGAAGAGACAGACAAGAGCCTATCGGAATTTCTAAAACCTTTTGCGAACTATTCAAGTTGATTGTATAAAGACTTCCAGTCCACACAATAGTGATATAGTGAGAACAGATAAATGCAAGAACTATCATACAGCACATGCATCAGAGTTGCTACCCATAATAATGTACAAAATACTGGAGAAGAGGATGTTATAGGACAATCAGCTTCACCCTATCAAGTATTATGCAAATTATCTCTTGATGTTGTGGCACATACCCTACCATTCTGCCCTTTCATGTTCTCGAAGTTTTCCACACGTCAGTATCCTTACAGAATCTGAGGATAACTTCCTCATTTTTTATGTTACCAACCCACCTAACTTCCAAAAACCTTCTGTAGTGTCTCATTGTAAACTCTTAGATTCTTTTCTTTTCCGATTTTCACACAGTGTGTGAGTCATTTCTATACAATGTTTATTTATTTATGCATTTATTTTACCTGGCAAGATTAGGGCCTTCAGGCCCTCTCTTACACCTAACCAGGCATACTCAGATTGAACGAGTTACAGTTTCTACATAACATTAAGGACATATAACGTATTATGCAGTATTGATGTTAAAGAAAAAAAATAGATAATATAACAGTAGTACAATGATAATTATAACAATAAAAAATAATTATAACAATTAAGAATAATAATAATAATAATAATAATAATAATGACTATGTATATGAAAGTAAACATACTTTTCTTTTGTGAATGTCAGTCCCATTGTTAGTTGTATGTAAAGTACACAAGCGGCAAGACGCAGTCAATACCTTCGCTGCGCAGTGCCGATGGTACTGTTATCGACGACTGTGCCGCTAAAGCGGAGTTATTGAACGCAATTTTCCGAAATTCCTTCACCAGGGAAGACAAATGGAATATTCCAGAATTTGAAACACGAACATCTGCTAGCATGAGTTTCTTAGAAGTAGATACCTTAGCGGTTGCGAAGCAACTCAAATCGCTTGATACGGGCAAGTCTTCAGGTCCAGATTGTATACCGATTAGGTTCCTTTCAGATTACGCTGATACTATAGCTCCCTACTTAGCACTCATATACAACCGCTCGCTCACCGATAGATCTGTACCTACAGATTGGAAAATTGCGCAGGTCGCACCAGTGTTCAAGAAGGGTAGTAGGAGTAATCCACTTAACTACAGACCTATATCATTCACGTCGGTTTGCAGTAGGGTTTTGGAGCATATACTGTATTCAAACATTATGAATCACCTCGAAGGGAACAATCTATTGACACGTAATCAGCATGGCTTCAGAAAACATCGCTCTTGTGCAACGCAGCTAGCTCTTTATTCGCACGAAGTAATGGCCGCTATCGACAGGGGATCTCAAGTTGATTCCGTATTTCTAGATTTCCGGAAAGCTTTTGACACCGTTCCTCACAAGCGACTTCTAATCAAGCTCGGAGCTATGGGGTATCGTCTCAGTTGTGCGACTGGATTCGTGATTTCCCGCCAGGAAGATCGCAGTTCGTAGTAATAGACGGCAAATCATTGAGTAAAACTGAAGTGATATCAGGTGTTCCCCAGGGAAGCGTCCTGGGACCTCTGCTGTTCCTCATTTATATAAATGACCTGGGTGACAATCTGAGCAGTTCTCTTAGATTGTTCGCAGATGATGATGTAATTTACCGTCTAGTAAGGTCATCCGAAGACCAGTATAAGTTGCAAAGCGATTTAGAAAAGATTGCTGTATGGTGTGTCAGGTGGCAGTTGACGCTAAATAACGAAAAGTGTGAGATGATCCACATGAGTTCCAAAAGAAATCCGTTTGAATTCGATTACTCGATAAATAGTACAATTCTCAAGGCTGTCAATTCAACTAAGTACCTGGGTGTTAAAATTACGAACAACTTCAGTTGGAAGGACCACATAGATAATATTGTCGGGAAGACGAGCCAAAGGTTGCGTTTCATTAGCAGGACACTTAGAAGATGCAACAAGTCCACTAAAGAGACAGCTTACACTACACTCGTTCGTCCTCTGTTAGAATATTGCTGCGCGGTGTGGGATCCTTACCAGGTGGGATTCACGGAGGACATCGAAAGGGTGCAAAAAAGGGCAGCTCGTTTTGTATTATCACGTTATAGGGGAGAGGGTGTGGCAGATATGATACACGAGTTGGGATGGAAGTCATTACAGCATAGACGTTTTTCGACGCGGCGAGTCCTTATAACGAAATTTCAGTCACCAACTTTCTCTTCCGAATGCGAAAATATTTTGTTGAGCCCAACCCACATAGGTAGGAATGATCATCAAAATAAAATAAGAGAAATCAGAGCTCGAACAGAAAGGTTTAGGTGTTCGTTTTTCCCGCTCGCTGTTCGGGAGTGGAATAGTAGAGAGATAGTATGATTGTGGTTCGATGAACCCTCTGCCAAGCACTTAAATGTGAATTGCAGAGTAGTCATGTAGATGTAGATGTAGTTGGGAATTTTCTCGTTATGTTCATGCAGCTTGTGAGTTATTCTCATGGAGCAGAGACATAAGACGATAGAATGGGGTGAAAGAGATATTTAAGAGGTAGATAGGTTAGAGGAAGAGAAATAGAATGGTAAAATTCGAAGCTGTGATGGAGAGGAGAAAGAAAGAGATGGGAGGGGAACAACAGTGGTGGCCATACCGTCCCTAATATGTAAGTTTTGAGTTCCCTCTTGAATGTTTAGTAGTTCTGGATAAGACGCAGATCACAGGGGAGCGCGTTCCATAGTCGTATGGCTGAGATGGAGAATGACACGGACAAAGATTTTGTGTTATGTAAAGGTACAGCCAAGATGATAGACGTATCGGATCTGGTATTGCGATTGTGGAATGATGATAGGTGTTTAATGTGAGAAGATAAGTATTGGGGGCACCAGTGGCTAAGAAATCGATGAAGTAAGCACATCGTGTGGAGATCGCGTGCCTTATGTGGGCGTATCCAACCTAGCTGGGAATATGAAGGACCGATATGATCATACAACCGAGTATTGCACACGTATCTAACGCAAGCATTCATCACTAGCTCGAGGCATCTAGAATTTTCACTATTTGTGCCGTGTTGAACTACATCGCAGTAGTAAAGATTAGGCAAGACTAGTGTTTGGACTAATTTTTGTTTAACATGGGTTGGAAAAATTTTTCTAAATTTTTGAATTGTATGTAGGGATGAGAGCGATTTCCGACAAGCTGCGACTGTTTGTTCTTCCCAATTTAGGTGTTCATCCACGATTATTCCAAGGTCTTTTACTGTTTTTTGGTATGGTAGGTGGGTACCATTGAGGAGTATTTTAGGGACTGTTTCGTGAAAGTACCGGCTGATTAACTTTGGATGAGATATACGTATGACCTGGGATTTCTTAGGGTTTAGTTTCAGACCTAGGTTCTGTGCCCATCGAGAAACAGAGCAAAGATCTGCATTGATACTCGCTACTGCGCCAGCAATGTTTTTGGGTCTTGCACTTATGTACAGTTGGATGTCGTCGGCATAAAGATGGTAGTTGCAGGAGTGCATCACTGAAGAAATATCATGCTGCTCCAGTCGTACATTCTCTGAAATTTTGTCTTCAGATTAAGGCCAATGCTCGATACAGTATATATCTTCTACAAAGGAATACCCTTATTGCCTGACCTAGTCTGTATTTATGTCCTCCTGGTTTCGTCCAGCAACGCTATTTTGCTTCCTGGGCAGCAAAATAAATTCACTTTGTCTACTTCGTGGTCCCCAGTTTTTATGTTAAATTTGTCACTATCCTTATTTTTCCTACTTGTCATTATTGTTATTCCTTCGGTTTACTCTCAGATAATATTCTGTGCCCACTATACTAATCATTCCATTTAGTATGACCAGCAATTCTTCCTCCTTTTCACTGAGGATAGCAGTGTTATCAAAGATTGCCATTGATGTTCACTCACCTTCTGTTACAATCCCACTCGTGAACAGGTAATTTACTTCCTTCGTCGCTTCTTAGACGTACAGATTGAACAGTGTGGGAGTAAGACCACATCTCTGTCCGACTCTCTTTTTTATCTGAGCTTTTTTCTCATGGTCTTCCATTCTTCTTGATTGTTGTACAGTACAAGGGGTAGTCAAAAACTTTCTGTTCGAAGGACTTACAGCCCAGAATCGGTATGCCAATCAGCCAAACTGGCCGTGAGCATTGAGGCAATCATGTACCAGGCTGAACATACCCGTTCAGTAAAACAGCGTGTCATACTGCATGATGAATTTCGTAACTGCCTCGGGCACACCCTCGTCCGACAGAAACCATCGACTCTTCAAGGTCTTTTTAATGGACCGAAGGGAGAGATCCTCACTATAGGACGTGTGTTCGAATATCTCCCACTTGAGGTGGCGTAACTTTTGTGTTTACGACACTACGGGAACGTGCGTTATCATGAACTAGACACCACGGAACATGGGGCACCAATGCACAACGGTGATTTTCGAAGATATTCTTCTTCTAGTTCCTATCCGTTCCGGATGTTGGCAACCATCTTGGTAGTGCTTTTCCTGTCACCTGCAGCTCTAAATAGCTCTGTAGATGTTTTAGAGGTACACGTTCCGATGATCTTGAGCCAGGATATTCTGCTCCGGCCAACGCTTCTCTTCCCTGGTATTTTTCGTTGCAAAATGGTCTTGAGGACGTGGTATCTGTTGTTGTTGCGCATGATGTGTCCAAGGTACTGGATCTGTTTTGCTTTCACAGAGGCCAGTACTTCATTCTCTTTCTTCATTCTTCGCAGAACCTCGGCATTTGTGACATGTGCTTAGCATTCTCCTTTACAGCCACATCTCAAAAGCCTCCAGACGCTTACCCAATCATTCTGTCGGAGTCCATGTTTCAGCACCATGGAAGAGGGTGGATAATACGTAGCAGGGTGAAAGTCTAATCTTCGTCGTCATTGCTAAGCCATGATTCTTGAAAAGGTTATTCGTCTTATTGAACACAGTCCTGGTTTTTCCAATTCGAGTTCTCATCTCATCAGGAAGATCCCACTGATCATTTATTGTAGTGCCAAGGTACGCATATTAATGTCCTTGATCTATGTGATTTTGGCTTAGCTTAATGGTACACGCAGGAGCTCTGTTTTTACTGATTATCATTGTTTTCGTTTTTTGAGGGTTGACATCTACACCATATTCAGAGTTTTTTGTGCAAGTCTATCGACAAGATACTGTAAACTATCCTCACTATCAGAAAATATTACTGTGTCGTCAGCATATCGGATGTTGTTGATATATTTTCCGTTTTAGAGCAGTCCCATCTCTACTTCGTCAAGAGCTTCCTTAAAGATGTGTTCCGATTAGATGCTGGAAAACAGTGTGGATAATCTGCAACCCTGCCTTACACCTCGTAGAACGTCTATGTCTTCTGTATTTTCTCTGTCCAGCTTCACAGAAGCCGACTTGTTCCAATATAGGTTCACAATTATACGTAAGTCTTTACCGTCCAAACCAATGCTTCTTAAAATGTCGACAATCTTCTGGTGTTTTACTGTGCCGAAAGCCTCCTGACAATCAATAAAGCAGGCATAAATGACGCAACTAACGTCTCTGCACCTCTGAAGTAGTACCTGAGTACTACGAAATGCTTCGCGTATGCCAAATACATTTCTGAAACTAAACTGTATAGAAGAAATTTGTTCTTCAGAGATCTTGTAAATTCTTTGGTGAATGACCCCCAGAAAGCTCTTTAGTAGGTGACTCATTAGGCTGATGGTCCTGTATTCACAACAAGTCTTAGCTCCGGTCTTTTTGGGCAATGTAATAAATACGGATTTAACCCTTTCGGTCATGGCGTCCTCATATAAGGGCATACTAAATAATCGCTTAGTTTATTAAAATTCGTAAAATTTTACCATTTGTGATTGTTGTCCTCATGTTGTAATGAGCAGCGAGTTTAGGTGATAACAGTGTCGACATCTCCTGTCAATTTGTGGTACCACACAACAAAACTGAATGGGCACAGCACATGGACGTTTCCCAGTAATCTTTGTACCTTCCATCAGCCAGTTAATATCTTCCGAGTTTAGTTAAAAAAATTTATTTGTGCGTAGAAAGGTACATCCTTGAATGTGAAAACTAAAGGTGTCTTTCAGAACGAAAGGTAAGTGACATATTTATAACTTTATATATGTCTCCGTATGAGGACACTGTGATTGAAAAGTTGTAACAGCTTAGAAATTTAGGACTTCGTTTCGCTGTCTTTTTAATCATCTTACGGTGATTCATTTGAAATTGGCGATCTATCTGATGATCCTGACGATAATTTTGAACAAGAGCACAATGATAGAAGTAATGTTCGACGTTTTATACCATTCGGTATAGTGTAAGCTGAGTAGTCTAGACGCAAAGCCCGCTAACTGCATGATACGTGACGCTGAGATAATCCCGAAACACTCTTCCCATCGAAATGACAATGCATTGGCAGCTAGAATGTAATTGGTGCGTACGAATTTGTTACAGCGCAGCCAGTCTAAAGCTGTATAATAAATATATCCATTCTAATCGTAACAGACTGAAAGGTGGCTAGGAATGTCTAGATAGGTAAGTCTGATGTCTGTTTACGTGCTTTGCCTCCATACATGACAGGGCGACAGCCACGCCAATTGAGCATTTATAGGACTACATCCGAAGACAACATACAGTTAGCTGCTTTTGAAACTGAACACCATTTTCGACAGACATGTTTTTTCATGCAATTGATAGTGCATTTGTAAATGCATGAACGGAGTACAAGAAAAACGCATCACAATTAGATGTTCCCAAAAATAAGACACTTGATTTGCTTCACTTTAGGGCAAGTGTAGTTAAAGTACTGACAAAAATTGGTAAGTCAGCTGCCAGGAAAAGGGGGTGTCACACTAGTGAGAGTCCAGAAGTTGATGTTTGTTTGGACAACGTTGGATATCTTCCAGTGGTCAGTGATAAAAAATCATTTGACATGTGGAAGAAACTTTTTTTGTAAAGACAAAAACAAATTTTACTGTGCAAAATGTAACATTCACTTATGTCTGGATAGAAGACAATTGTTTCTTTGATTATCATTCTTCACAAGGGTAAAACAGTGATTTATGTATATAATCATTAAGTAAGCTTTGTGTAATTTATGTATTTGATGAAATAAAATCAAATAAAATACTTTGAGTAGTCGACTTATACTGCACCCACTTTAACCCAATGTCCTCATTTGGGGACGTTTTGTTTCCCCCCTTGAAGGGCACCTTGGAATATTTTATTCATCTCAAAAATCATACCTTAATTCGAAGAACTGGATGGCAAAGCCATGATTTTTTTCTCAGGAAAAACCTTTTTCGTAGAATGTTACCAGAGTCGTAGATGTCATTTAATATTGCAGTCAACCATTTCAAATTATCCTCACAGAGTAGCTTGAGAATTTCGGCATTCGCATTGTCGGGACCAGGTGATTTACCATCTTTAATTGCATTTATGGCAGCTTGTATTTCTTCCAGCAGATTTCTAGGTCCTGTTTCGCAAGATATTTGAGGAAGTTCTGGCCGGTTGTCATAAAAGTGTTGCTGTATATATGTTTTCCATGTTTCGTTGAGCTAATCTTGTCCAACTATTATTTTGACTTCGTTATTCACCAATTTGTTTCCTATCCTTTGTTTGTAATTTTCTGTCACTTCCCTGACTTTTTTTATGAATATTGCAACTATTATGCTTCAATTGTAATTTCTCTATTTGTTTGCACTGTTAGTGTATTTCTCTTTCCTTAGCTTCTCGTATCCGTTTGCTGATATTACTGTATTCATCAGGATTACTTTTCACTTTCCTCCTTCTGTCCATCATTTTAAGTATCTCTTCAGTCATCCATGACTTCTTTTTGGTGTTATTGGATTTCAGATGTTTTGTTTAAGTCATTCCACTACAGAGTTTATCTTTTTAATTTTCTCTTAAGTGTACACGTTACCTGGCAGAGACTTTTGTTCAATATTAAGATGGACTCGTGTATTTTATCTTATGAAAGATTCTTCTTTGCGGTTATCATACATTTTGACTTCTTTCTTTTGAACTCTCTTGGCTCTGAGCACTTAACATCTGAGGTCACCAGTCCCCTAGAACTTAGAACAAATTAAACCTAACTAACCTAAGGACATCACACACATCCATGCCCGAGGTAGGATTCGAACCTGCGACTGTAGCGGTCACGCGGTTCCTGATTGAAGCGCCTAGAACTGCACGGCCACACCGGCCCGCGAACTCTCTTCATTCTGATTTTAAAGAAACCAACTAGGAGAACTTGTTATGAGCTACTGTCGGCCCCTGGATAGGGTTTCATTGAGAGACAGCTGTTTCTGTATCTTTGATTTATCAAGCCATAATCAATCTGATTCCGGGTAATATTTTCGTCCGAATCTCTTGAGGACTTCCAGGTGCAGAGACGTCTGGGTGTTAGTGTGAAGGATGTGGTAGTTATTACGAATCTCCACTGTCCTCCAAATTCACTGAGCAGTTCGCCGCTCTCATTCCTTTCACCAAGTCCATAGTGACCTATAATATCGCCTACGGATCCCGTTCGCAGATGTGCTGCCCCATAAACATTCTTCATTTTCCGATGTATATCTACCGGAGTTTGTCCTTCGGCAGCCAAGAAACGAATAATTGGAATGGGTCCTGTGAAGACACATTTGGTAAAACGACGCCATAGTTCACATTTTCGCATTTACCGCACGCACTTCGCAAAAATACGAATGCCAAACTGATCCCTTTCCTAGATGTCAATCCTCCAGCGGAGTGCCTCTCCTAAAAGTTGTCAGATCCTTTTTTTTCTAATGTTTCACCAGATATGTACCATTTCATTTTTGAATTATGTAGCTGGCCTCAATCCAAAAAAAAAAAAAATATGCTCATAATGTTTTTCGTCTGACGCCCAGTGTTGGAAATGGTCGGTTTGTTACCAGTTAAAGAGAAAATTATTCTTAAAGTGGAATTTTACTTGACCAGTACACATAGCGGTCCCAGATTAGTCTATTTCGATGTTTGTTTTATTGTTGTGTGTTAACAGGGACATTAAAACACCAAGAAAACACAACAAACCAGCAGCGACTCAGTAGCGCTTCGTGCTTGGCGGTGGCAGTCACCGAGTGTCAGGGTAGTGAAGGTGCTGGTGAAGTGCTGTTTTACTGTCCTTCCAAATATTTACTGACAAGAAAATATCGAATAGACTAATCTGGTATCGTTCTGTCGAATGGGGACATAAAATTTCAATTTCATAATCATTTTGTTTATAACGGTAAACAAACCGAAGCGTTTCGTCGGATGAAAGACTTGATGAGCACTATTTCATTTTATTTTTTTTCGGATGACTCCGGCTATACCACACAACAACTAAACTGCAGATATCTATCGAAATGCTCCGGACGACTCGTAAGAGAGACACCTTGTGTACCAGCGTCGGAGACGCGCTACGTTGCATTTATGCTGCAGTAACAGCCTCAGTGGGAAAATTTCTTATCGTCCCTTCTGCATATTGTATATTACTTTTGTTTCCCTACAGTTTAAACCTATTTTTCTACCACTGTCTTCATTTTTCTTAAGTCACGCTTCAATTATCAAGTGCACCGTCGTAAATGTCTCTCTGGTGCCTTTACCTATTCTAGAACCAAACTGTTCGTCACGTAACGGTGGAATCTGCCCCTCCGGAGAACATTTGTTTTTCTGTCTCTTCATATTCATCCTGCATCCATTTCCTTTCAGCATCGCTGCACTTCCTATTATTTTCTTGCATAAATGGCATTTACAGCTTTATTCTTGTCTTTTCCTGAGAATTTTTGTATTACCATCTTTCGTCGAACAGTTGAAGTAGTTTTTCTGATTCGAAAGTTTCTTCACATTTGCTATCACTGTACCCACGATTGTATGTCGAACCTTTGACCGTGACCTTTTCAGAGATGTCACTCCTCTTCATCTGAACTACCTACTTCGTTACTGATTGCCACGTTACCTACAGCCTCAGGGAACTTTAAATAGATGACCTCATTTCTCATATGAGGTGCGACTTGAGGTGTTTAGCATAGCCCAAATATTCTACAAATGTGATCGTCAGTGATCTACAAGGAAGGGAAGTTCCCCATAGGACCATGCAGATATAAGAGAAAGAATTTCGTGCAAACCATCATTTCTTCTTAAACGAAAATTACTTGGAGCGGCCCATCTAAGAATTAAAGTACAAGCACCGCATCTCACACGGATACATTAATGAAGGGACTCATCTAACTGAAATAGGAACCTAATAGTCACTATAACAGTTTATTACCATAATACAACAAATAAAACGATTTAACAAAGATGTGCCACAAAGATACCGAGGGGAGAGGCGACCATTGCAAATAATTTGTGTAGTCTGGTATTTGCTGAATTGATAAAACTACAATCCAGTATTTCTCCATTTATCAATCTATTCTAACGCGTTTCGGCTCTAGCCATCATCAGAATCCTGTTTCAGATCAGAACCAGACGATTACACTGATGCATCTACATCTACATCTACATCTACATCTACATCCGTACTCCGCAAGCCACCTGACGGTGTGTGGCGGAGGGTACCCTGAGTACCTCTATCGGTTCTCCCTTCTATTCCAGTCTCGTATTGTACGTGGAAAGAAGGATTGTCGGTATGCTTCTGTGTGGGCTCTAATCTCTCTGATTTTATCCTGATGGTCTCTTCGCGAGATATACGTAGGAGGGAGCAATATACTGCTTGACTCTTCGGTGAAGGTATGTTCTCGAAACTTTAACAAAAGCCCGTACCGAGCTACTGAGCGTCTCTCCTACAGAGTCTTCCACTGGAGTTTATCTATCATCTCCGTAACGCTTTCGCAATTACTAAATGATCCTGTAACGAAGCGCGCTGCTCTCCGTTGGATCTTCTCTATCTCTTCTATCAACCCTACCTGGTGCGGATCCCACACTGCTGAGCAGTATTCAAGCATTGGGCAAACAAGCGTACTGTAACCTACTTCCTTTGTTGTCGGATTGCATTTCCTTAGGATTCTTCCAATGAATCTCAGTCTGGTATCTGCTTTACCGACGATCTACTTTATATGATCATTCCATTGCAAAGGTGACCTACATTCTGCTCAACTTTATTACAAGCCAACCGTGTAACTATGATGTCTACTTCTACATTTACATCTACATAGTTGCTCCGCAGGTCACCGTACGGTGCATGGCGGAGGATGCCTTGTACCACCGCTAGTCGTTTCCTTCCTGTTCCACTCGCAAGTAGAGCAAGGGAAGAACGACAGTCTATGTGCCCCCGTATTACTCCTAACGTCTCGTGTCTTTCTTCGTGATTGTGATCGGGAATGTTGGCGAGTCTCTCGGCAGTCAGTTTCAAATAAGGGTTCTCTAAATTTTCTCAATAGTGTTTCTCGAGAAGAAAGTCGCCTTCCCTCCAGGGATTCCCATTTGACTCCCCGAAGCAGCTCAGTAACACATACGTTTTTTGTTTGAACCTACCGGTAACAAATCTAGCGGCCCGCCTCTGAATTGCATCATTGTCTTCCTTCAATCCGGCCTGGTACGGGTCCCAAAAATTAGATCAGAACTCAAGAACAGGTAGCACCAGCGTCCTGTATGCGGTTCGCTTTACAGGTGAACCACTCTTTCCTAAACTTGTCAGCATAAACCAAGGTCGACTGTTCGCCTTCCCACCCACAGTTCTCACATGCTCGTTCCAATTCATATCGCTTTGCAGCGCTAAGCTCAGATGTTTAAACGACTCTACTGTGTCAGTCAGAACACTAGTAATACTGTATACGAACCTTACAGGTTTGTTCTTTCCACTCATCCGTATTAACTTGCATGTTTCCTCATTTAGAGATAGCTTCTATTCATCACACCAACCAGCTGCGACATAATCGCGTGATCCAATGCCGTAAAATGCTTTTTTTTCCAGTCTATGATCAAAAATGAATTCTGTAGACGAGGACCGGTTTCAGTCTGTAATGACCATCTTCAGGTCTAAAATTTATAAATATATAAATCTAGTGATCAGTGTGTCTTTTAACATAAAGCAGCAATATGTATCACAATACACTGTCATACACCAGGGAAATGTACAGATAAAATATGGTATAACGTACCTTTTTTTTACACCATGTCCTGAAGTGATACGTTCATAATGGCGTCGTCAAAACATATAACTATAATCAGCATAGCATCGTCACATAGATTTAAACTATGGCGTAGAACAGGCCACATCGTCCACATAGTGATTATTGCCAACTACCTTCTGACGTACAGTAGCATCCAGAAACCTGTTTGCCTACACGCTCCCTAGATGTCATTACTGTGGGCTTGCTTATATGTAGTCATCTTTTACGCAAAAACATAATCTGATAAAAGCACATTAGATAAAATGCACGTAGCGGACTTATTAAAATTTATGATTATCATAGAAACCAATTGTGATAAATTAAAAGACGAATGCAGTTACCCATGTAAAATTATTAAAAGAAAATATATGAAGAGTATAGGTCCGACCCTTTTTTATGGTTAATTTACGGTCAAAAATTAATATAACGTAATACATTTCCTGTGGCAACCTATAAATTACCTAAGAATGATAAAATGTCTTTATGACAGCTGAAAAAGAGACAGATCAATGAACAGCGCCCTCAGTTGGGTCGACCGCTAGGATACAATGTATGCGCGCACCGATCGTAAGAACTTAACAAATAGAGGGCTTTACATACATCGTGACATGTCTCCCACATGTCTACGTCATCCTGTATCCTCCTAGAGTCACTCAATAATGACAGCTTCCCGAACACCACAGGATCATCAGCCAACAACCGCAGATTGCTTTCCACCCTAACGCTAACGCAAAAATGCTTAAAAATGGATAATAAATGAAGGAATACTGGACCCTAATTCCTCTGCATTATAATTTTTCCATCTGCGATCAATTCAGTAAATTTCAACCATACAAATTTAAATGATTTGCCCATTGAGTGAAGCATATAAACATCTAATAATTAACGGCCAGTTACTGAGAGTTACTGAGAACGTGATTCGTGGTTACAAGAAACGCCTCAGAAAAGCAAGGTTGACCGCCAAAATTTCCTCCAAAGCACAAAATGGGTGCAATTAAATGTATGTGAATGGTAATACCGCACAATTAAACCCTGAAGCAAATTAACTATACTCATGTCTCCCTTGTCTATGTAGTTGCGTAGACAAGTTATGCTTACGTCTCTTAAACGATGTGAGTGTGGAAGACGGCTGTGATAGCTCTCTCGCTCCTGCAAGCATATTCTTCAGCATCCCTGTTCCAAGCGTATTCTTCGATCTCTCGGCAGCAAGTGTGTTTTATCTTTACTCTCCGAAACTTAACTTATTTTGCCATCATAGAAATCACGCCACCCATTTGCAGGAGACCCTGTGAGATCTGACAAATAATAATTTTTCCAGCTTTACTGTATGATTAAATGATGATGGCAGCCGGCCGTAGTGGCCGAGCGGTTCTGGGCGCTGCAGTCTGGAGCCGCGCGACCGCTACGGTCGCAGGTTCGAATCCTGCCTCGGGCACGGATGTGAGTGATGTCCTTAGGTTAGTTAGGTTTAAGTAGTTCTAAGTTCTAGGGGACTAATGACCACAGCAGTTAAGTCCCATAGTGCTCAGAGCCAATTGATGATGGCGTCCTCTTGAGTAAAATATTCCGGAGGTAAAATAGTCCCCCATGAGGATCTCCGGGCGGGGACTACTCTAAGGATGTCGTTATCAGGAGAGAGAAAACTGGCGTTCTACGGATCGGAGCGTGGAATGTTAGATCCCTTAATCGGGCAGGTAGGTTAGAAAATTTAAAAAGGGAAATGGATTGGTTAAAGTTAGATATAGTGGGAATTAGTGAAGTTCGGTGGCAGGAGGAACAAGACTTTTGGTCAGGTGAATACAGGGTTATAAATACAAAATCAAATAGGGGTAATGCAAGAGTAGGTTTAATAGTGAATAAAAAAATAGGAATGCGGGTAAGTTACTACAAACAGCATAGTGAACGCATTATTGTGGCCAAGATAGACAAGAAGCCCACGCCTACTACAATAGTACACATTTATATGCCAACTAGCTCTACAAATGATGAACAAATTGATTAAATCTATTATGAGATAAAAGAATTTATTCAGGTAGTGAATGTAGACGAAAATTTAATAGTCATGGGAGACTAGAATTCGGTAGTAGGAAAAGGGAGAAAAGGAAACGTAGTAGGTGAATATGGATTGGGGCTAAGAAATGAAAGAGGAAGACGCCTACTAAAATTTTGCACAGAGCATAACTTAATCACAGCTAACACTTGGTTCAAGAATCATGAAAGATGGCTGTATACATGGAAGAATCCTGGAGATACTAAAAGGTTTCAGATAGAGTATATAATGAAAAGACAGAGATTTAGGAACCAGGTTTTAAACTGTAAGACATTTCCAGGGGCAGATGTGGACTCTGACCACAATCTATTGGTTATGACCTGTAGATTAAAACTGAAGAAAATGCAAAAAGGTGAGAATTGAAGGAGATGGGACCTGGATAATCTGAAAGAACCAGAGGTTGTACAGAGTTTCAGGGAGAGCATAAGGGAGCAATTGACAGGAATGGGGGAAAGAAATACAGTAGAAGAAGAACGGGTAGCTTTGAGGAATGAAATAGTGAAGGCAGCAAAGGATCAAGTAGGTAGAAAGACGAGGGCTAGTAGAAATCCTTGAGTAACAGAAGAGATACTGAATTTAATTGATGAAAGGAGAAAATAAAAAAATTCAGTAAGTGAAGCAGGCAAAAAGGAATACAAACGTCTCAAAAATTAGATCGACAGGAAGTGCAAAATGGCTAAGCAGGGATGGCTAGAGGACAAATGTAAGGATGTAGAGGCTTATCTCATGAGGGGTAAGGTAGATACTGCCTACAGGAAAATTAAAGAGACCTTAGGACAAAAGAGAACCACTTGCATGAATATCAAGAGCTCAGATGAAAACCCAGTTCTAAGCAAAGAAGGGAAAGCAGAAAGATGGAAGGAGTATATAGAGGGTCTATAGAGAGGATAATATTATGAAAATGGAAGAGCAGGTAGATGAAGATGAAATGGGAGATATGATACTGCGTGAAGAGTTTGACAGAGCAGTGGAAAACCTAAGTCGAAACAAGGCCCCGGGAGTAGGCAACATTCCATTAGAACTACTGACAGCATTGGGAGAGCCAGTCCTGACAAAACTTTACCATATGGTGAGCAAGATGTATGAGACATGTGAAATTCCCTCAGACTTCAAGAAGAATATAATAATTCCAATCCCAAAGAAAGCAGGTGTTGACAGATGTGAAAATTACCGAACTATCAGTTTAATAAGTCACAGCTGCAAAATACTAACACGAATTCTTTACAGATGAATGGAAAAACTGGTAGAACCCGACCCTGTGGAAGATCAGTTTGGTTTCGGTAGAAATGTTGGAACACGTGAGGCAATACTGACCCTACGACTTATCTTAGAAGAAAGATTAAGGAAAGGCAAACCTACGTTTCTAGCATTGGTAAACTTAGAGAAAGCTTTTGACAATGTTGATTGGAATACTCTCTTTCAAATTCTGAAGGTAGCAGGGGTAAAATACAGGGAGCGGAATGCTATTCAATCTGTATTTGAGCAAGAAGTAAAGGAAACGAAAGAAAAATTTGGAGTAGGAATTAAAATACATGGACAAGAAATAAAAACTTTGAGGTTCCCCGATGAAATTTTAATTCTCTCAGAGACAGGAGAGCAGTGGAACCTAATGGACAGTGTCTTGAAAGCAGGATAGAAGATGTACATCAACAAAAGCAAAACGGGGGTAATGGAATGTAGTCGAATTAAGTTTGCTGATGCTGAGGGATTAGATTAGGAAATGAGACACTTAAAGTAGTAAAGGAGTTTTGCTATTTGGCGAGCAATGTAACTGATGATGGTCGAAGTAGAGAGGATATAAAATGTAGACTGGCAATGGAAAGGAAAGCGTTTCTGAAGAAGAGAAATTTGTTAACATTGAGTATTGATTTAGGTCTCAGGAATTCGTTTCTGAAAGTATTTGTATGGAGTGTAGCAATGTATGGAAGTGAAACATAGACGATAAATAGTTTGGACAAGAAGAGAACAGAAGCTTTCGAAATGTGGTGCTACAGAAGAATGCTGAAGATTAGATGGGTAGATCACATAACTAATGAGGAGGTATTGAATAGAATTGGGGAGTTTATGGCACAACTTGACTAGAAGAAGGAATCGGTTGGTAGGACATGGTTGGTTGTTTTGGGGTAGGAGACCAGACAGCGTGGTCATCGGTCTCATCGGATTAGGAAGGGATGGGGAAGGAAGTCGGTCGTGCCCTTTCAGAGGAACCATACCGGCATTTGCCTGGAATGATTTAGGGAAATCACGGAAAACCTAAATCAGGATGGCCGGACTCGGGATTGAACCGTCGTCCTCCCGAATGCGAGTCCAGTGTCTAACCACTGCGCCACCTCGCTCGGTAGGTAGGACATGTTCTGAGGCATCAAAGGATCACCAATTTAGTACTGGAGGGCAGCGTGGAGGGTAAAAACAGTAGAGGGAGACCAAGAGATGAATACACTAAGCATATTCAGAAGGATGTAGGCTGCTGTAGCTACTGGGAGATGAAGATGCTTGCACGGGATAGAGTAACATGGAGAGCTGCATCAAACCAGTCTCAGGACTGAAGACCACAACAGACAACAACAAACACACATAAGTTTAAGAAATTCCCTCTCTCGCGGGTTTTGTCATGGTTAACCAATAACCACATGGTTTTAGAAGGAAGGCCGAGAATCTCTCTCACTGCATGACAGATTTCCAATCCCGGTCAACCAAAAGCCTTGCACATAGACAAGCGCCTTTTACCCAAATAATTACCATGAGGTTATCACAGACCTCCTTACTCGGTGAAAAACGGACATTTCTGTGGCCGACAACCAACGGCCAGCCCCTCGGTCCCAAGCTGTGGGTTTTTCACATGGCCTTCAGATCTTTATCTCATCAGAAGTATTCCTTCTACTGTCTCACACAATGCACACATTAGCCATTCTCCGATGCAGCTGCTGTGATTACACCTGCTCAGAGTGGGCTTTCAGTGCTAGTAAGTTTATGACACTGTCGACCTATGTTAATTTCTCTGTCATGAGCCACTAAAGAAGGCCTCTAAGGCTGCAAAAAATAACAGGTCTGTCTCACTGTAATAAAACGAAAGCAGAAGAAGAAATTAGCAGAGTAATCCTTGGCATTAGGGAATATTGTCTGCAGTTTTCGTACGTCGTTAAAGAATTGACTATACTGATTATTGGGATTTGCAGATTACATTATATATTTTGGGCATAAATTGCGAGGAAACTATTAGTACCTGCGTTCATTCATCCTGATGAAAGGCAAACTTCAACCTTCCCTTCACGGTTTCTAGATTGTGGTCTCCGTCTATGTCGGCTGGGTATGCCTTAAAATCCAGTACATTATTCCATCATGTTTGACTGACCAAGATTAAATCCAGCTGGTATCTTGGTAAGTCTCAAGACTTTTTCGAAGTAAACATTTCCTTCTAGTGATTTTTGAACAGTTTATTCGCAGTTTCCAACTGAATTGCTCTGAATGACTAAATTAATTTTTCTACTATTCCATTCTTATCCATAACTCCTTCCTCTATCACATCATTTCAGTCATCCAAGATTATTAACAGTCTTTCCTAAATACTGAATTCAACTACCTAATATACGAGCGTGATTTGAAAAGTTCTCGGAACGGAATAGAGAAAAAAGTACTTACATCACTGATTTGTTCTTAATTTTCAATCTAGTCTCCTTGGTCCAATGGTGTTCCAGTGCCTTGATCCCATCTCGAAAATGAGTTTACTCCAGGCCTGCAAAATAGTTGTCAACTCTGTCTATCAATTTTTCGTTTGAAGTGAATCTTGGGCCACCAAGAAAAATGTTCAGTTTAGGGAAGAGACACAAGTCCGACTGAGCTATATCAGGTGAATAAGGCGGTTGCTGCAACAATTCATACCGTAGTTCATGTAATTTTGCCATGGCGACAGCACATGTTTTTGATCCAGCCTGAAGAGTCGCGCCAGCCGCGGTGGTTTAGCGGTTCTAGGCGCTCAGTCCGGAGCCGCGCGACTGTTACGGTCGCTGGTTCGAATCCTGTCTCCGGCATGGATGTGTGTGATGCCCTTAGGTTAGTTAGGTTTAAGTAGTTCTAAGTTCTAGAGGACTCATGACCTCAGCAGTTGAGTCCCATAGTGCTCAGAGCCATTTGAACCGTTTTTTGAAGAGTCGCGGCACCAATCTTGCAGATAATTTTTTCATTTCTAATTGTTCAGTTAACATGTGATATACCTTACAAATGACATCTAGAAAGGGTGAGCAACTTTACGCACTTTCAATCGGCGATCGCCCATGACCATTTTGTGCACTTTTGCAATGATTTCTGGAGTAGTGACACATCTTGGCCGACCACGGCGTGGATCATCATCTAAGCTGTCCCGGCCAAATTTAAATTGAATTGTCCATTTGGCAGCAGTTGAATATGGACGAGTAAAATCTCCCAATGTATTCTGGAAATCGGCATGAATGTCCTTTGCTTTCATAACTTTATTTACGAAGTACTTAATCACTGCTCGAATCTCAGTTTTTTTCATCTTCGCAAATTACTACGCGGAAACAACAACAGAGCCACGTCACCGCCACTGGTTTCTTCCAAGAGCACAGACGTGGGACGTGTTTACAGGCAACAATTCGTAGACTATCACGTGAACAACTCGTTGCGCTAGCGCTGACCTCTTGTGGCGATTCCGAGAACTTTTCAAACCACCCTCATACACTGAGCAGCCAAACCATTATGAACAATGCCCTCCGCAAGGTTAAATGCTTCCTGGTGCTGTTCTGGGCACGTGAAACAATAAGGAAAGAATGTAAGGAGTAGAGAGATGAATGGGCAGTCATTACAGTGTAGATACCGATATAAGTGGTTTTGACAAAGGGCACATTGTTGTGGCGCTGCGCCTGGAAACGATGACTCTGAAATGGCGAAGCTGATTACCTGTCGGCATACAACTGTCGTGAGCACCAATGGAAACCAATTGAAGAATGGCGAAATAGCGAGTGGGTCGTATGGTATTGGACGACCACGTCTCATCACAAAACCTAGATGTTGGAGGATTCCCTACTGTGTAATACAGGGTAGTGAGCGATCCGCAGCAGTTCTGACGACAGAGGCACAACTGTTTCGGAGCCCACCATTAAAAGTCCGTTGTTGAACATGGGTTATGATTGCAGTGGGCACAGCATCACTGACTTTTCGCCGTGGATCAGTAGAAACATTTCGCTTGTCGAATTAATCGCATTTCTTGTTCTATTACACCAGGTCGCTGGATGGGTCCTTACATGCCGTCATCCAGGCGAATGGCTACACGAAACGTGGACCGCGCCAGAGATGCAGGACGTGAGGGCAGATTTACGCTATGGGGTACATTTAGTTTGGTTTCCATGGGATCTGTGGACGTAGTTCAAGGCACTATGACAGGAGTGAACTAAGAGAACTGCATCGCTTCATGGTTGATGTTTCCTGCTATGTTGATGACATCTTTCATTAGTGTAACTGTCCGTGTTGCAAGGTCAGAATCGTGCCGCAGTGATTTGACAGGAATACATATCAGGAGCCAACTACTTTCCCGAAAACCACCATCCCGTAATTTGCGGGTATTGCTCCAACTGCGCTTAGACACAATCAGAACCTCTGTTGTACTCTGTTCGAAAAGTGGAACAAGACACTTTTAAGCAGGTGGTCATAATTAGTTTAGGCTCGTCCCTATAAATAGGGATCTATTTCTTAATCTTCTGCTCATGACACCGGGATGTCTGCCTGAATTATTGTACTGTTGTTGATTATTTTTTATTTTTCTGGGTATTAGGGGCAACTTCCGAAGCTATGGTCAAGAGGTTGTCCTGTACCTCCATCTCCTCCTCCGCCATCTTTGATAAAGCTGTTGACAGAACGAGGGTACACTTCTCGCCGAATGTCCTCAGCCACCTCTGACGATGATTTTCAATCAAAATTTGAGCAGAGTCTGGGATCCAATATGTGTCAAACAACGTTTCAGTTACCACTCAAAGTCGCTACCATTACCTCTACTCGCTACCACTTCCCATCTTGCTACACCTAGACCTCTGATCATATCAATATGTAGTAAAATTAATTCAAATATTTGCGTGAAATTCTACAAAGAAAATACAATATACTTTAGCCAACTGCAGGATCTCTGTCCTTCATATACATCAAAGTCTATTTTTTAATGGGTCTTCTAGTACCTGTGTTGTAATCCATTCACTCTTGAAGGCGTGGACTGGGGGTTTTTCGGTTAGAGAGTCTCGGGAAAACACAAAAAGGGCCCCATCGGTTCAAGAGATGTCGTAGCTGTGTTGAGAAAGTACCCGTGCTCCGACTGCTAAAAGAAAGCACTGATACTCAAATCGTTGTAGGCACTGAAAGTTGGATAAAGTCGGAGATAAACTCAGTCGAAATTTTGCCGAAGAACCTAACGGTGTTCTAAAAGGATAGGCTAAACACGGTTGGCGGTGGTGTGTTTGTTGCTGTTAGAAACAGTTTATCTTGTCGCGAAAGCAAAGTAGATAGTTACAGTGAGTTAGTATGGGCAGAGGCCATTGTTGGCAACAGGTATAAAATAATTATTTGAAACTTTTACAGACCTCCCAATTCAGATGACAAAATTGCTGGAAGGTTCAAAGAAAACATGAATTTGATTTCAAAAAATACCCGACTCGTAAGATTCTAGTTGATGGTGACTTTCATTTACCCTCGATATGTTTCGAAAATACATGTTTCATTCCATACGCGTGAAACTTCATGCGGAACTGCGCTAAACGCATTCTCTGAAAGTTATTTCGAGCAGTTAGTTCATGAGCCTACGCGCCTAGTAAACGGTTGTGAAAACACACTTTACCTCTTAGCAACAAATAATCCTGAGTTAATAACAAGCATCAAAACGGATACAGGGATAAATGTTCACCGGGTTGTCGTGGCTATACTCTAACCCCGAAATCCTGTGAAAATAAACGAAAAATATACCTATTCAAAAAAGCGAATAAAAATTCACTTGACGCCTTCCAGAGAGACAATCTCCACTCCTTCCAAATTATATTATACAGTAAGTGTAGATCAGATGTGGCTTGAATTCAGAGAAACAGTTTCGGCAGGAATTGAGAGATTTATGTCAAATAAATTAACAAACGACGGAGCTGATTCTCCTTGGCACACAAAACGGGTCAAAACACTGTTACGGAAACAACGAAAAAAACATTCCATATTTAAACAGACGCAAAATCTCCAAGATTGGCGATCTTTTACAGAAGTTCGAAATTTAGCCCGGACTTCAATGCGAGATACTTATAATAGTTTCCACAACGAAAGTTTGTCTCGAAACCTGGCAGAAAATTCAAAGAGATTCTGGTCGTATGTGAAGTATGCTTGCGACAAGATACAGTCAATGCGCGGTGGCAGAGGAGATACTATAAAAGACAGTGCTGCCAAAGCAGAGTAATAAACACAGCCTTCCGAAATGCCTTCACAAAAGAATACGAAGTAAATATTTCAGAATTTGAATCCAGAACAGCTGACAACGTGAGTAATAGAGAAGTATATATCCTCAGAGAAGTGAAGCAATTTAAATCGCTTAACAATGCAAGTCTTCTGGTCCAGACTGCATGCCAGTTACCTTCGTTTCACAGTATGCTGATGCAATAGCTCCCTACTGAAAGTTCATATACAACCGTTCACTCGACGAAAAATCAGTATCCAAAGACAGGAAAGTTGCACAGGTCACATTAATATTCAAGAAAGGTAGTAGGAGTAATCCACTAAATTACAGGCCCATATCATTAATGTCGACATGCAGCAGGATTTTGGAAAATATATGGCGTTCGAACATTACGAATTACTCGAAGAAAAGATCTGTTGACACAGTCAACACGGATTTAGAAAACATCGTTCTTGTGCAAGACAACGAATTCTTTACTCACATGGAGTGTTGAGTGCTATTGACATGGTATTTCGAATAGATTCCGTATTTCTGGATTTCCGGAAGGCTTTTGACAATGTACCACACAAGCGGCTCGTAGTTAAATATCATCTCATTTATGTGATAGGATTCGTGATTTCCTGTCAGATAAGTCACAATACGTAGTACTTGACGGAAAGTCAGGGAGTAAAACAGAACTAATTTCTGGCGTACCTCAAGGTAGTATTATAGTATCTATGCTGTTCCTTATCTACATACGCGATTTGAGAGACGGTCTGAACAGCCGACATAGGTTGTTTGCAGATGACTCTGTCGTTTATCGGTTAGTAAAGTCATCGAAGATCAAAACAAATTGCAAGACGATTTAGGAAAGATATGTGGTGGTAAAATTGACAATCGGTCCTAAATAACGAAAAGTGTGAGGTCATCCATATGAGTGCTAAAAGGAATCTTTAAACATCGGTTAAACGGTAAATCAGTCAAATCTAAAGATCGTAAATTCAACTAAATACGTAAGAATTACAATTAGGAACAACTTAAATTGGAAGGTACACATAGAAAATGTCGTGAGGAAGGCTAACGAAAGACTTCGTTTTATTGGCAGGACACTCAGAAAATGTACGAGATCTACTTTGGAGACTGACTACACTACGCTTGTCCGTTCTCTTATAGGATACTGCTGCGCGGTGTGGGATCCTTTCCATATAGGACTGACGAAGTACATCGAAAAAGTTCCAAGAAGGGCAGCATGTTTTGAATTATCGCGAAATAGGGGAGAGAGTGTAACCGAAATGATACAGGATTTGGGGTGGACATCATTAAAAGAAAGGCCTTTTTAGTTGCGGAGAAATCATCTTACGAAATTCCAATCAGCAACTTTCTCCTCCGAAAGCGAAAATGTTTTGTTGACGCCGACCTACATAGGGAGAAACGATCACCATGACAAAACAAGGGAAATCAGAGCTCGTACGGAAAGATTTAGATGTTGGTTCTTTCCGCACGCTATACGAGATTGGAATAATAGAAAATCGTGAAGCTGGTTGGATGAACCTCTGCCCGACACTTAAATGTGATCTGCAGAGTATCCATGTAGATATAGAAGAAGCTAGTAAATGTGTGGCTAAGTCACTCGTGAAAGTACTGTTTGCTATTGCCAAATAGTAAATCTTCATAGCCCTGCGCTGAGATGTTGAGTACACGAAAAAATAGTGTTTTGTGATTAGTCTCTACTTCATTTAGCGTGATTTACACTCTTTGATAGGTGTTAAAGAGCGAGTTTTAATTATAAAGTTACAATTATAACCATCACAGTTATAAGCTGCTATGTACTGGAGCACATACTTTCGTTAAATACATATTCTGTAGACTTAACAAAAACTCGAAAGACCTGAACGACGATTCGAATAGTAATTAGTGAGAGTCACTTTGTAGAGAGTCAGGTTTAATTTCTATCCGAAAGTGTGATGATAATGTTGTATACAGAAGTACACAGTAATCCGAGTCAAGAAGAACTAGAAGTACAATACACAGTTTTATTTCAGTTGACAATAGAGTTTATCACTCGTACAAATGTAACAGAGGAGACTAAAGATTTTCCTGTTATCATTGATGTCAAAATGCTCTCAGTAGATCTCAGTCGTTTTCTTCTTCTACTGCCCTTTGTCAGAATTCTCTCAGCTCTTTCTTTTCTAGGGGTAGCTCTTTATTATGCTCTATTGTGTCAGTTCATCTCCTGCTTTAACCTTCTGCTTCTTTTTTCCCCTTGCCCTCGCCGACTAAAGCCTGAAGTGCTATCTGTTAATCATCTTGGGCATCGACTGAGGGCGTGTGTTGCATCAGCGAGACCTCGGCTGCACGTGAATGCACGATGATTATAGAAGTCAACCTCATTGCCCCTTCAGTACCACATGCGCAAGTGCCTCATTATGCGAGTCGTGGTACACGATACGCTGCTCAGTGTGGCAGGCAATAGCCTTTGTTGACATCATTGCCGAACTACAGTTCATACGACAGCGAAATATATTATACCATGTACACGTTGCGAGAAAAAGTAATACCTATTGTACAGTTTTTATTAGTAACAAAGCAATAAATCACTGAAATTTTCTTTGGTAATAGAAGCTATTTTTCTGTGCGCTTTACAACACAGTGCTGCTTACTACATTTCAAACTACTACTGTTCAGTTTCTTACTGCAATATATAAACAGCTACGTCGTTACAAACTGTGAGTCTTCTTATTGCAACATATAGAATTTACGTTAATTGTTAGGGCACGCTGTGCCTAGCCTCATCATAAATACGAATGTTTTACTCGCTGCGGATGTAGGTAATGATTTCAAACAAAACCGAGGCCCTTCAAATCTCTGTTGAGCTATATTGACAAAAAATTCCCAGATTCTTTGAAGTGTTTCCTTAATAACTGTAATAGTTTTCAGTTCCGGATTACGTTAGACGTGGCTGAGATAAATGTACACATGTGGAAGGGAACTATAGGATTCTTCCATCCCTTGCCTTGATCGCTGACGTATTACAGGCGATCGTGCCTTGACGACGGAATAGCCAATAGATCTAAAATGTAGTAAAAAATGTTGTCCGAGAGTAGATACAGCAGTGGCAATAAGTGTAACGGCAGGGTTCCTATGAAAGTAATATACAACCTCTGAAGAGAGTAAACACAATAGTGGCAGTCGGTATAAAGGCAGGGTTCCTATGAAGTATTATACACTGTCTGAAGCATAAATGTACTGAATGCAGTTGAAAGTAGTAGGCACTTTTTTTGAGTCATCAGTCTTGTACTTGGATTGATACGGCCCGCCACGAATTCATGTCCTGTGCCAACCTAGACATTTCAGAGTTGCACTCGCAACCTACATCAATTATTTTCTGATTGTGTTCCAAGCTCTACAGCTCCCCCTAGTACAATGGCAGTTTTTCCGTGTTATCTCAACAGATGTCCTACCATCCTGTGCCTTCTTCTTGTCAGGGTTTTCCATACATTCCTTTCCTGGTCGATTCTCCGGAGGACTTCCCCATTTCTTACCTCATCAGTTCACCTAATTTTCAAAATTCTTCTGTAACACCGCATCTCAATTTGAATTCTCTTCTTTTCTGGTTTTCACACAGTCCTTGTTTCAATATCTCATAATGCTATGCTTCCAACATAAATTCTTAGAAGTTTCTTCCTTAAATTAAGGTTTATCTTTGATACTAGTAGACTTCTCTTGACCAGGAATGCCCTTTTTTGCCAGTGCTAGTCTGCTTCGTATGTCCTTGTTCTGACGGTCAGGGGTTATTTAGCTACCTAGGTAGCAGAATTTCTTACCTTCATATACTTCGTGATTACCAAACCTGATAAGTTTCTAACAGTTCTCATTTCTGCTATTTCTCATTACTTAGCAATGTCATCAGCGAAACGTACCAATCATATCCCTAACGTCCAATTTTTATTCCTTCTTGAACCATATTTTATTACAGTTAGTGGCTCTGAGCACTATGGGACTTAACATCTGTGGTCATCAGTCTCCTAGAACTTAGAACTACTTAAACCTAACTAACCTAAGGACATCAAACACATCCATGCCCGAGGCAGGATTCGAACCTGCGACCGGAGCGGTCACGCGGTTCCAGACTGAAGCGCCTACACCGCACGGCCACACTGGCCGGCTACAGTTATTGCTTCTTCGATGTACAGATTGATCTGTAGGGGTGAAAGACTACATCCCAGGCCTATACTTTATATATTCCGAGCAGTTCGTTTTTCGTCTCCCACTCTTATCGTTCCCTCTTGGTTGTTGTACATATTGCACATCATCCGTATTTCCCTATTGCTTACCCCTAGATAGATACATATAAGTCATAAACAATTATTAGAATTACACGAGTAACAAAGTAAGGCGTATATGTTTCCTGGATGGATATTTGCATAAGGGCATTCACTGTCCTGTTATGTTATTACATTGTTAGTACTTTGTTCAGCCTCCATTTTTCCTGATTACCTCAAGATTTCTCTTCGGCATTGATTTTGTTTGTGTTTGTAATCCTTGCACTGTAATTGTCTCCCACACCCTCGTATCGCTTTTTTCAGTTCACATACGCTCTCAGATTGCCTTCCATTGCGATAAACACGCCTTGCAAGTATTCCCCAAAAGTTTTCCACAGGGTTCAAATCCTGGCTATGTGCAGGCCAGGGAAAAATGTCGATATTTTTATTCTTAAACCACTTTTTTGCTGTATTAGGAACATACACAGATGCATTATCTTGTGGAAACATGGGACTTTCGTGCCCTAGGTCCTAATACATACTAATCCATTCTGTCATCTCAGTGTCATAACATACTTCATTCTAGGACCCAAGCAATGCGTGGTTTACTATGTGGGGAAGGCTGCCCAAATCGTAAAACTTCCACCGCAAAAAATTCAGCTAATTCTTACTTTCTTCTCTGTTCTCGGTCATGCGGACCGTATAAATTAAGCTTTTTCTCATTACTGAAGATAACTTTATCCCATTATCAAGTCAATGACAGATGTTTTTTGGTAAACTCCAGTCTAGCCTGTTTATGTCTGGGTGTTAGAGCAGGTTTCTGCAGTCGTTTCTTGAATGCAAGGTGTTTTCTTTTAGTAAAATTTGTCATACACAGTTACTGAAAACTGTACGTCAGCAACAAGTTGGGAAGAATAACGGTTGATGGGCCTTGTTTTATGCATTACTATCTATTTCTATGCCTCATATAACTTTCTACTTTCCCCATATTTCTTTTCTGTCCGTATATTGCGAGCTTTCTAACCAATTTATAAATCACTCTACTTGAACGGTTCAATTTCTTGGCGATTTGACGATTAGGGAGTCCCATTTCCTCCTATTCACTGATTTTTGCTTTGTCGTTGTATGATAACTGTTTTCCCCGTGATAGTACCACAGTCATGGTTTAGGTACATAATACGCGTTATCACTAATGGTTGTTTCATATCTACCATTAAGGGGGATCCGCACACAGTAACACCACACAGAGCTTTTATACCGAGTTCGACTCTTTACCACCTGAATCGTTGATGTCTTGTTATATACTGTACTTCTGGCATCAAATGCGATACCACTTGATTTCACTTGGCATATACTGGATCTCACACTACTGCATATACACTGTACCCAACTATTCCAACAAAAAATGCTAATTTTCCTAGAAGTCTCCATGCCTTTATACTGATTTCCGCTACTGTATGTATAAGGATCAGCAAACGATCGTTACGAGGTAACTGGTAATGTGTCGCTACGAACCACCACTCGCTTTAGTATGGACTGTAGCACTCCGCTGTACATTAAAAGTGCAGAACCACGAAGGATAACAAATAACTAAATTTTATTTGTTATACGTACACACACGTATCAAGAAAAGTTTTGTATCAATCCTTTTCTTCAAAGGCCATATCACAGAAAAAACAGTTGGCTTTAGGCGTGTGTATATGTCCATTTGAAACGTTCCAGATCAAGGAAAAAAATCGTCCGCTTCTCACAAGAGTTTTTCACAGAAATCCTGGGCAACATCAATACTTGGTGGAACGTCCCATTGTTCGAATGCAGGTTTCAATGCGTGGTGGCATACAATGGATGAGATCACTGGGCCACCACGGTGCAAACTGTTCCACTCTACAATGGTGTATCCGCGAAAGTCGCACAAGAGAGAGTGGTCGTTGTCGACGTCCAAAAACATATGGTTTCAATCGATACCACACACTTTTAGTTGGCTTCATGTCCGGGAAACACACAGGTCACTCCATTTTGATTATTCTAGAATGCTGAAGGAACGACTTCACGCGAACAGCATGATTATCAATCCAGGTATCATCCATCAAGGTGAAATTATCATCACAATATTGGTAGCAGAATCTCGTTCCTGTACCATAAAGCACTGAGATTGCTCTCTATAACCACGAGAGATATACGTTGGCCACCTCAGAACATCTCTTCCCTGTTGTCACCTTGTTGCACATGTAGGACACGTTACTGGAGGCGCTGGATATTACCGGGTTGTCTCCAGATACGTTGTCTGCGATTATCAGGGTACAAACAGAGCCCAATTTCGTCCATAATCAACACGCACCGTTAATTATGGAGCGTCTATTATGCATGATTTCTTGCCATATCTAACGAGGTCCACTAAGTTGTGGGGTATGACGTGGTGCTCCCTTTGGTTGTCGGGAACGGATATTTGCACCATGCAATCGTCTCACAGCGATCTGATATGGTACATAAGATCCCGTAGCCTCTTAGAATGATGGATTTAAATCTATAGCACTCACTCCACGATTCCTATGATTTACAAGTCGTAATACCCATTATGCTGTGCACCTACCGAGTGTGAGCGGCCAGCATGACACAAGTCCTCAACATTGTCTGTGAACTGGAGCTGTTTCGATATCCGCACCACATCACTCCGGTGTACAGGTCGAACAACATCCCTCGTTGAAAAGCGTTCTCTATGTAACGCGATGAAGCAGACCCAGTCATTAGTCGCTACTGTGCGTCGTGGCATGATGAATGTTTACTTTACAGTTCCACAGATGTCTCGAATACGTCCCTAATGATATGCTGCTGCTCATATGAGTGTGGCATTCTACCTGTAGTTAGAGCTCGTGGTGTATGTTTACAAACAACGTGAGCGGTGACTTTCCGATTGATACAGTAACAGTCACAATACAAACACACTTGCAAGACATATCGGGATGATAATAAACTTCAGTGACTTTCCGATTGATACAGTAACAGTAACAATAGCAACACACCTGCACGACATATCGGGGTGATAAAAACTTTTGTTAATGTGTGTAGTACTATTAGCAAGAATAGGTGATTGAATTAGTAAGTTTTTGGATGCATGTGTATACTTTTACTATAGACCTTTGGCAGCTATTACAGCGCTAACACGCCTGGGAGAGGTACAGATGCATTACTCAGTGCTGCTTCGAAACTAGCTCTTCAGTCGTACTTAGCTGCCGAGTGGTAAAGTGCCAGTCAATCTGTAACCAATGCCCAGGTATTTCCAGTGGGTGAGAGATCTGGTGAACGAAGTAGTCAGGGCAACAGTGGAACACCCTCAGTATCGAGGTGGGTCAGGACAGCACGGATAACATGCGGGCTGGCGTCATCTTTCTGAATTAGAACATCTCCAACACTTCTAGCAGAGGGCACAGCCACAGGAATTAACACATCAGAAACATAACTCTGCTGTTCAAAAAACTGGCTATGTACAACAGAAGTTACCGTTTAAAATTTTTATGATCATCATCTGCATCAAGGATTGGGCCTTTTGGTGCGTTCCGTCTCCTCCAAAATTGGTTGAACCATCTCTTAGTTGGTCCTCTGAAAGATCATTTGCCATTGGTTTATATTGTTTTATAGCTTTGGTGATCCTTGCATCTGTCTCACGAGCTATACGTTCCTTCGATCTTAATTGGTTCAAATGGCTCTGAACACTATGGGACTCAACTTCTGAGGTCATTAGTCCCCTAGAACTTAGAACTAGTTAAACCTAACTAACGTAAGGACATCACACACATCCATTCCCGAGACAGGATTCGGACCTGCGATCGTAGCGGTCTCGCGCTTCCAGACTGCAGCGCCTAGAACCACACGGTCACTTCGGCCGGCGTTCTTAATTGATATTGGTTTATTAGGTAAGTTTAGTTTTGCATATTCAGTTCCATTCGGACGTCATCATTTCTCTTTCTATCCCTCAAAGTATATTCAGCCACGTATTTAAGGAAATTCATTTCATATGCTTCTACTTTCTTTCACCTCTCTAGCCGGGCGCGGTAGTCTCGCGGTTCTAGGCGAACAGTCCGGAACCGTGCGGCTGCTACGGTAGCAGGTTCGAATCCTGCCTCGGGCATGGATGTGTGTAATGTCCTTAGGTTAGTTAGGTTTAAGTAGTTCTAAGTTCTAGGGGACTGATGACCTAAGCAGTTGAGTCCCATAGTGGTCAGAGCCATTTGAACTATTTTTCATCTCTCTTCCTAAGAGTCTAGTTTTCACATCGACAGAGCAGTGCTGGTATAGTTATAACCTTAAAGAACTTTAGGATAGTATCTCTGTGGACTTTCTTTCCCAATGTTCTGCGTAATGTCCCACAGAAATAGTTACACAGTTCTAACTTATTTTGTGCTTCACTGGTTGACCTACATGTAATACGGCATCCTATTCAAATGTATTAACTTACTCTATTATCTCTCGCTTGTCAATTTCAATCTTAACTCGCTTGGGCTAGTGTCGTAAAAACGCCATTGACTTTGTCTTTGCGATGGAGACTTTCATATTGTATCTTGTGGATATTTTACTTAAACTAAACATAGCTTCCAACAACTTATTTTCTTTCTGACAAACACATACTTGGTCGTCAGCAAAAAGGAGTGTACACAAGCTTTGGTTACCTCGTCGCTATACATATTAAAAAGAGCGGATGAGAGGGGACACCGTTGTCCAACTCATTGGTTTATTCCAGCCGTATTATGTCTGCTGCCAGCTATGTTTATTTGTATTTTGTTATTCATACATAAACCCTGTATGGCTCTTACAAGATGAAATGGAGTCCCTCTTTTCCTTAAAATTTCCACTAATTTGTTTCAATGTACTTGAACAAACGCTTTTTCGTGATCAGTGAAGGCAAGAAAAGTTGTTAAATAGAATTCACGGTGTTATCCTGCTAATCGTGTCGTAGTGAAGATACAGTCCGAGCTTGATATGGCTTTTCGAAAACCATCTTGGGCGTCAGATAATGCAGTTTCGGCAGTTGACGATATAGTTAAAATTTTAGCATGTAATTAATAATATGAATTCATAAGTCTAATACCTCTGCAGATCTAACATTAAAAGTTTAGCTTATCTGGGCCATATTCCATTCTTCAGGTACATAACCGCTTTCGTAGCACAGAGTCTGAAACGTCCCCTTAGAAAAATTAAACAGGACTGGGCTTAAGCTGACACACAATATTTTTAGCGCAACGCAATCTGACTTCCAAAAATCTCTACGAAAGAATGGCCCTGACTAACATAAACCTATACGTTTCACAAATCACTTACCTCACAAAAATCTTCCTTACTAAAGCCACTGCAATACAGCGAGCGCCACTACTGCCAGCTAAATAAAAGATTCAAACTACTGAAGGCACTAACTACTGATAGGCATAGTTGGCAAATGAAAGATTTTAATACAGAACAAACAATGTATTTACCTTACTAGTCATAATATATGTATATATATCAGTCCGTGACACCAATTCTTACAAATTTCAAAACTCCGCCATCTCTCTCCCCACGTCCACCACTGCTGGCGGCTCACCTCCAACTGCGCAACGCTACGCGCTGTTAGCATCCAGCTGCCGCTGCCCAACACTACAATGGCAGACAACAATGCAAACCAGCCACAGACTGCACATGGCACAGCCAGTGATTTTTATACAGAGCGCTACGTGGCGGAGGCGTCACCAATAAAAAAACCTAAACAGCCTACTTACATAAATTTTTCATAATTACAATGACAAAGAAATGAAATGCACACACTTATCGATACAATGTTGGTGAAAAGCTAAAATTTTCTCACAGTCCATAAAGACAGTCCTGATCATTCATCAAAGTAAAATTGCAGTGTTTTTCTCAAAGTCTGAGTAGTAAAAGAAAATGCAGACAGAAGTAGTGGATTTCCATGCAGTCTTGAAGAAGTAGTGTTGTCCTTTCAACGGAAAGACAGTGCTGACTCTTGACATGCAGACAGGTAATGGGCCACAACAGAGCAAACCCACAGCAGAGTCAGTCGAAGTTTTAAAGAATATTGGTAGGTAGGTCGTCACAGAGTAGACCCATTGTAGTCCTGGTAGAGATTACGGTATCGGTGGACCACCAGAGGTGCAGACCCACTGCAGTCCTTGTAGAAATAATGGTATTGGTGGGTCATCAAAGGTGTGGACCCACTGTAGTCCTTGTAGAGATAGCCAGCAGCCATCTGTTGCGACTGTGCAGGCGCACAATCACCATTGAAGAGTCTTGCGGATAATATAGCAAGTCTATAACCACCTTGTGCACTCACAGAAATTGTTTTTGAAATGTCCTTACAACCAGCAATGCTGTTATCCAGCCCCTTACTGAGTTATTAACACACGTGCAAACACTATCAGTCATTACGTCTCGCATATTGTCCATATACAATGACCAACAGAAACGTGTGCAGTGAAATGTAATTTACAAGTTACTTAATTTGATGAACTGGTGTCAATTACAATTTTATAACATAAGAATACAATAACAAAGGACAAATAATATCATTAAAGAACATAACAATACAGATAACATTTGTAGTAGTACAGGCTTTACAAAAGAATCGAAATAGCAAATACATCAGTGTTGCAAACATTACGACATAAGTACATACATAAAAGATCAGAATAACTTTTGAAACATCAACTTTACACATGAGCATTAGAACAAAACAGAATAAATAATGTGTAAACATCTTTACAAAGTAAATAACATGTTATTAATGCAAATTATATTTGAGGATAACAGTATTCCTCATCATAGTGAAAGAAGTTTAGTATTAGAAAAATTCTGCAACATAAGTCTTATCAGATAAACATATAAAGACAGGAAGAACATAAATACACAAGGGTACACAAACACATAGTGGGATAACACAAGGAAAGGGCAGGGTTTGTTTTACTGCAGTATTTTGCAAACAAAACTTTATTTACTTCTCAGAGATCTCCCTTTGTTCTTCATTATTTCCAAAAAGTCCTATCTATACCTGCTTTCTGTACTTTTCTCATATAACCTCTCAGTGCATTTCTTCAAATTCATCGCAACTCATTCTCTTATATAGGTTACCCCCTCTTAAGCTAACTTAAATCTACTGAGCTCAGATGCTTAACTAAGGGACGAGGTAATGAAGCAGCACAAAACAATTTACACAAACAGCAATGATTAAAAAATGGAAATTGGCAAAAAAGGCAGCAATATTACAACTAATATAAGGCAATGCACAGCAAACAAGAAAAATAAATCAGTAATAAAATTGGCTTAACCTAGTAATAAAAAGTGACATTCAGTAGTAATTTGAATGGCAAACAGCTGCAGCAAATGCTATAATAAGGACAATGTCTATTCACATTTTAATGTCTATGCAATTAAAGTGGTGCACCACAAAAACTAATGCTACAACAAATTACCAAGTACTTGAAAAGAAAATTATATACACAGTTACTGTTACTAGTCCCTTCTTATTGTTCTTTCCTTTCCAAGTGCTCCTTTTTTTTTTTTTTTTTTTTTTTTTTTTTGAAGAATGTGGATCATAAAATTATTATTTAACAGGTCTATTGACAGAAAGTTTTCACATTAGCAAATGCATTTACTTTTATTTTATAAAACCAAGGCTGCAACACAGCTGGAAAACAGATATCAAATAAAATAAGCATTTATGTAAAAAGCATAAAAATACCATTCAATAGTGACGTGGCATTTCATAAGTTAGTAGACGCTTGTCATTATCAGGTGTGCAGATGTAAGAAAGTATCTTTCGAAGTAATGAGCATGTCATTTTTGCGATGCCTTCTACAAAGGAATGTCAATAGCGAGGATAACGGCCTCTTTTTTTTCTCCACCTGTGCCTCTGACAGGAACACACTAATGGCTTTCTTTTGTCAGGTGGTTGTCGCGCAGCTGGGTGCCCACGACGCATTAGGTGCAGGTGGACACTTAACTGTCTTGTCGAAATATTTACGACACCAGTTTCCGCTACAGTGACAGTCTGATATAAAAATATTTCACAGGTCAAGAATTTGCATTACACATCTGTAGAAACAAAATCCTTTAAAAACACTCCTGGAAATTGAAATAAGAACACCGTGAATTCATTGTCCCAGGAAGGGGAAACTTTATTGACACATTCCTGGGGTCAGATACATCACATGATCACACTGACAGAACCACAGGCACATAGACACAGGCAACAGAGCAAGCACAATGTCGGCACTAGTACAGTGTATATCCACCTTTCGCAGCAATGCAGGCTGCTATTCTCCCATGGAGACGATCGTAGAGATGCTGGATGTAGTCCTGTGAAACGGCTTGCCATGCCATTTCCACCTGGCGCCTCAGTTGGACCAGCGTTCGTGCTGGACGTGCAGACCGCGTGAGACGACGCTTCATCCAGTCCCAAACATGTTCAATGGGGGACAGATCCGGAGATCTTGACTTACACCTTCTAGAGCACGTTGGGTGGCACGGGATACATGCGGACGAGCATTGTCCTGTTGGAACAGCAAGTTCCCTTGCCGGTCTAGGAATGGTAGAACGATGGGTTCGATGACGGTTTGGATGTACCGTGCACTATTCAGTGTCCCCTCGACGATCACCAGAGGTGTACGGCAAGTGTAGGAGATCGCTCCCCACACCATGATGCCGGGTGTTGGCCCTGTGTGCCTCGGTCGTATGCAGTCCTGACTGTGGCGCTCACCTGCACGGCGCCAAACACGCATACGACCATCATTGGCACCAAGGCAGAAGCGACTCTCATCGCTGAAGACGACATGTCTCCATTCGTCCCTCCATTCACGCCTGTCGCGACACCACTGGAGGCGGGCTGCACGATGTTGGGGCGTGAGCAGAAGACGGCCTAACGGTGTGCGGGACCGTAGCCCAGCTTCATGGAGACGGTTGCGAATGGTCCTCGCAGATACCCCAGGAGCAACAGTGTCCCTAATTTGCTGGGAAGTGGCGGTGCGGTCCCCTACGGCACTGCGTAGGATCCTACGGTCTTGGCCTGCATCTGTACGTCGCTGCGGTCCGGTCCCAGGTCGACGGGCACGTGCACCTTCCGCCGACCACTGGCGACAACATCGATGTACTGTGGAGACCTCACGCCCCACGTGTTGAGCAATTCGGCGGTACGTCCACCCGGCCTCCCACATGCCCACTATACGCCCTCGCTTAAAGTCTGTCAACTGCACATACGGTTCACGTCCACGCTGTCGCGGCATGCTACTAGTGTTAAAGACTGCGATGGAGCTCCGTATGCCACGGCAAACTGGCTGACATTGACGGCGGCGGTGCACAAATGCTGCGCAGCTAGCGCCATTCGACGGCCAACACCGCGGTTCCAGGTGTGTCCGCTGTGCCGTGCGTGTGATCATTGCTTGTACAGCCCTTTCGCAGTGTCCGGAGCAAGTATGGTGGGTCTTACAGACTGGTGTCAATGTGTTCTTTTTTCCATTTCCAGGAGTGTATAATAGTGTCCAAAAAATTTTCGTCGGCATTGTAATACATTCACACATGTACATAAATTTCATAACTCTTAAAGTACGATTCTTGGTTTCCAACAACCTTTTTCACAAACCAGAGTCCCTAACCACTACTCATTATTCCTTACCTTATTCGTCGACACTTCTTCAATATTTCATCATAACAGATACGTAGCATAATGAAATAACACTTATATCATCAGCTTATTGATCATAAACATACCGCAACAGCATAATACACATTGTCATCGTCATAATAACATCATAAAAACTCAGTTAAATCTCAAAATCATCGTAGCTTTCTGCAATAACTTCAAAACCTAAAAAAGATACTCTGCTCATGTCAAAAGTGTCACCTGCCTCAAACGTACTTTAAAAATCATGATCCCATACCAAATACATCATTCAAAGCTCTCATAGCATCAGAATGGTTCCGAAAAAAATATGAAGGGTTCACACAGTACAGACAAAATACAATTTCATAAGTGTGAAGTTATCCAACTGTGTAATTACGTAAACATCTGTCACTGATGCAGTAAAAAAAAGTTTGTCTCTCAGTTAAATTATCAGATAGCTGTGTAATTTATGTGTTAGAGAAATATGGTACAGATGTGTAAAGTTGTATAAGTAAATACCATATTAGCTAGGGCTCCTTGTGCTTGCCGAACACATGGTACACAAAGTAAGCGTGTACCTCCCTGAGGATTAATGTAATTATATCCTCAGGTGTTACAGATTACAGCAATGGAATGAAATGTATCACGGAAAACCTTAGTACCATTGTACTTCAAATATCTTGAAAAATACTTGTTTTAAGTACAAAATTAGTCACTCAAATACTCGTACTGTAGCGCTAAACTGTGCGTCGTATTGTAAGATAATCTCTGTGGAAGTGTTGTAGTTATCGTCCTCCGAAAGCTAAGTTCTGCAGAAGTCAATGTACTTACCTCATGATAAACAAAAGTGAAATGCTTTGCGTATAAATATCTTGGTTATTACGCTTATTGCCGTGATGAGGAAAGTACTGTGCTGTAACGTATTGTTGTGCTACGGAAAAGGCTGTCTCCTTGTAGCTATACCACAAAAGTTACTACTAAAACATGTTTTACTTTCCAGAAGAATTCAGAAAAACTGTGCAGATATAAAATAGATAAACCGCAAAAGCAACATCGTAAATGGTCACTCATTAGTAGCGTCGTGATAAAATCGTGTAGCTGTCACATATTCCACTGTGTCATCTGGTATCTCACAGAAAGTACTTTAAATCCAGAATGTCTTTTCAAGTAAACCAAAATATTGCATTAAAATCTCATTAGCAGTATATGTTCTAAGTATGTGAGCCTTATGGTCGTTACGTAATCGTGCAACTAGCAAGCAAGAATGTACACACACAATAACACTGTGTCGTCTGTTCGCTGCAACAATGCATTCTTAATTTCTGTTTTAAAAAATTCCCTAGGTTCTAGACTGGATAGTTAACTTCAAAACATTGCTGTATGTTAACAATTTCTTAAGTTTGACAAAGCATACTATAAATGTGAAGTGAAAAGTTTTGTGGCAAAGACAAAGTTAAAAAGCAGATTATCTTTCAATAAACGGTTTTACATGTGAAATATGGTGCAATCCTTTACTCTTCATAGTACTCAGGGTTTCAACTTGAACGCAATTATCATGCGGTAAACGTCGGTAAAGAATACTGGAGTTTTTCTCAAGGTTAGCGCCTATGTTACTTTTCTCTGAGCCCGCCGGCGCACGCGGCTGCCTGCGGTGAGAGTCATTGTCTGTTTATTTGTTGGCGCGCATCGATATTGGGATTAGGAGACCTATCTTCTACAAATTCACCTTGCCGAGAGGGCCCTGCTCTGTTTGAATCCCGCCAGTTCTGCTGCAGCTCAGGTCTGTCGTTACGATCATATCGTGTGTCGTCATGTCGGTAGATTCCATAGTTTCTTTCTTGTCGGTCACGTGGTCGAGAATTTCTCCCTGAATCGTAACTGCGCGATGGACCGTTGCGTCTTAAGTTATTCTGTCTCCCTTGATAATAATTATTTTGGTTTCCATATTGTCTGTTTCTCTGATTGTCTCTGTGATAGTCATTACCGCGGAGAGGTGATCTTTCCCTGTAGTAATTACTACTCTGCCAACGGTTGTCATACGGGTGGTGTCTGTTTTGGTCACGATTTACGTTGTACGAATACCCTTGTGCTGTATTATTTCTGTCATCACGGAATTGTGACAGGTGTGACCTGTAATTGTTGTGTTCCTGTTTTCGCGTTCCGCGATTGTCAGTGTCAATTTCCAGTTCTTGTAACAGTCCCTGAAAAGCTTCAATGTCGTCTTTGCATCGTCCTGCTAAAATAATCTGTCGTAAATGTTCAGGTAATTTGATTAAGCAAATGCGGGTGAGTTCTGAGGGGCTGTATGGGTTTGAAAGATACTGATTCTTATGTAACATGCCTTCAAAATATTTGAGAAGACTGGAAAATTCAGATTGTTCGAAATGTTTCATCATTATGATGCTATGTTTTACTCGGTCTTGTGTAGCTTGAGACCAATATGCTGAGAGGAAGGCATGATAAAATTCTCCTTCACTAAGACAAACGTGAATGACCGATCGCATTCTTACAGCTGGTTCATTCTCCAAGTAGACACACATAAATTCTAATCTGTGCTTTAATGACCAGTTGGGAGGAAAACAAGGAGAGAATTGATGGAGCCACGCTTGTGGATGAATGTCGTTGCCAGAATTCTTAAATGTTTTGAATTTACGTGTAGTAATGAACAGCTTATAGTCAAAATCATCGTGTCGGCGGGTAGCATATCGGTTATTGTTACGTCGTGTCGGCGGTTCGATCTCAAAATTCGGTGCACCTTGCCAATTTTTTTCATAATTTCCGAAATGCCCTTTGTTATTATTTTGTGGATTTTCCGTATTTCTAAGTCCCTCTTCCCGTGTTGGAGCGCGAGTGTCCTCTGAAATACGTAATTCTTGTATTACCTGTGTCAGCTGATCTTGCACTTCCCGGATTTCTCTTTGGTGTTGTGTATTAACTTGATTCTGATTTTGTTTGAATTTCCTAATTTGTTCGCAATCTTCTGTATCATTCAGATCATCATCTACCTTTGTAGATAAGTTAATGAACTGATCTGAAAGTTCGGCTACTTTCTCCGATAGTGAACACATTTCCTCAGTGTGTTTTTCTGAACCAAGTTTCAGAGTGTCCATTTGTGTTGAAATCGAATCTACTGTGTCTTTTAAGTTTTCCTGAGTTTTTGCAAGTTGCGTAACCGAATCGGTAGATGCAACTGAGTCCATTTTAGCTTGGAAGGTGTCGTGATTTTCACGAACAATAGTTTGCTGTTCTTTTATGGCTGCTTCATGATTCTGTAATGCATTTTCAAGCCGGGAAAAAATAGGTTGAAAATGCTCACAAATTTGTGTTTTTACCTCATTACAGATTTTTTGGCATTTCCATTCAATGTTATGTAACTCACTAGTTAAATATTCACGTGTTTGTTCAAGTGTGGTGTCTAACTTTTGAAGCTTTTGCTGTGTTTGTCTCTGATTTTGTTCCATTGTGTCTAACTGTTGCTGTGTTTGTCTCTGGTGTTGTTCTATTGTGTCTAACTGTTGCTGTGTTTGTCTCTGGTGTTGTTCCATTGTGTCCAACTTTTGAAGATTTTGTTCCATTGTGTCTAACTTTTGAAGCTTTTGCTGTGTTTGTCTCTAATTTTGTTCCATTGTGTCTAACTTTTGAAGATTTTGCCCCATTTGTTTCTGATTTTGTTCCATTTGTTGCATTAATTGCAATAATAATGTATTAGTGTCTGGATTCTGTTTTTCTATGCTTTTTGGCAGTGCATTTTCACCGGCAACATTTACATTTTGACAGGCAGAAAATGTGTCTTGACTAATTTGAGAAAACTGTGAGGACCGATAACCTAAGTCTACAGTATTTGCAATATTGTGTTCTGTCATTTCGGATTCCTGAGGCGAGCTGTTGCCGACTGATCGATCGATAATTGTTCCCTGTTCACTACTTGTTTCATTGTCTACACCATTATTTGCCGCCCGCTCCATTCCCTATGCACAGTTACCAAATTACTACTTAGAATGTCTGTTAATTCATTACACAGTGGTGCTGGTAAGCTACGCTCGTTGTCACTATTATTTCTCAGAGTACTTTGGAGCCTAGTGTTACGTTTTTCACACGCCATTATTGTCACAATATTTCACACGATAACACATAAAAGCACAATTTGAAGAGCAAAAAAATAAGAGAACACATTAACATAGCACTGAAAATAATATCTAGTTAATTGCAAGCGAAGCTGCGAAATACTTGGTGCAAATCTACATGCATGCCACAACTGTTTTACTGAAAGACTGCAACTACAAAGGGAATTCTCTCTATGATTACGTGCTAGCAATACACAAAGGCTACACTAACTAGACAAACTACAAGAAAAAATCAGAAGATTACAGTGAGGTATCCTTGGCTAAGGGTCGACATATGAAACGTCCCCTTAGAAAAATTAAACAGGACTGGGCTTAAGCTGACACACAATATTTTTAGCGCAACGCAATCTGACTTCCAAAAATCCCTACGAAAGAATGGCCCTGACTAACATGAACCTATACGTTTCACAAATCACTTACCTCACAAAAATCTTCCTTACTCAAGCTACTGCAATACAGCGAGCGCCACTACTGCCAGCTAAATAAAAGATTCAAACTACTGAAGGCACTAACTACTGATAGGCATAGTTAGCAAATGAAAGATTTTAATACAGAACAAACAATGTATTTACCTTAATAGTCATAATATATGTATATATATATCAGTCCGTGACACCAATTCTTACAAATTTCAAAACTCCGCCATCTCTCTCCCCACGTCCACCACTGCTGGCGGCTCACCTCCAACTGCGCAACGCTACGCGCTGTTAGCATCCAGCTGCCGCTGCCCAACACTACAATGGCAGACAACAATGCAAACCAGCCACAGACTGCACATGGCACAGCCAGTGATTTTTATACAGAGCGCTACGTGGCGGCGGCGTTACCAATAAAAAACCCTAAACAGCCTACTTACAAGTCATACAATCGAATATTCTACTTTTTGCAGTATTTGGTGCATAAAAATTAAAAAAAGAAAAGTTTTATATTGTTTATTTTTAAACACGAACACAGTTGCTGGACTGTCTCACGATGTGTCTGTAATAGTGAAGAGGTAGCAATATCGAATACTCAATGGTACACCATGCCATAACGCCACATACTGGGCCAGTATGACAATGACGGATGGAATCTGGCAACTGTCGTTCTCTCTGTGGCCTCCAGACACAAACACGTACATAGTGATGTGGTACGCAGAACTGGAACAAGACACTCCATCATATGGATTTGCAGCACCTTGTGTTTACAGGTTTGCAGTTAATGTTTGATGTTAGGTCCGCCAGTTATGCAAAACACTATATTTTTTCCAAGTTCTCAAACACGTTTCATCCTCTATGTGCCATCATCAGTGGATTCCTGTTTTATTTAAACTGTAATATAAACATTTTTACTAAATGATTACAAGATTAGAGGAATATTTAGTACAAATAACACTTTGTTTCTTTTAGTTAATACCTTTACACTCAGTTTTCATGGTTTTTCAGGACCACTTGTGTATTAAAATTACCGGTACCTTGTCATCTGCAACGAAACGATGTTGATGAGAAATTTCAGATGACAAGCTACCTGTAATAAATAATACACAAGTGGTCCTATAAACGATGCAAAACCGAGTGAAATGTGTTAACTAAAAGAAACTAATTGTGGTTTGAACTAAATATTGCTATAATCTTGTAATCATTTAGTAAAAATGTTCACATTACAGATTAAATAAAACAGAATCCCCCTGATGATGGCACAGAGGTGCTGAAACATGTTTGGGAAATTGGAAAAACAGTGTTTTGCATAGCTTATATCCTACAGTTTCGACAGTCCTGTCTGCGTGCCTCTCAATGCAACCGTGTCAAGGGAAGACGCCAACAATAGTTACTGTGCTGATAAGACGTGATGCTCTAAACGTCATCGCACTTTCCATTTTACTGCAGCCAAGACCATGTAGCATGCCTGTACAGTCCGGTACGGTCAATATGTCTTTCCCCTAGGGTACTTGTAACTTGGAGTCGTTGAGATCCTGTACGGCATTTATTATTCCATTCCCTCATGGCAACAGAAGCACCAATATCGTGGAATGGTAAACCACAGTCTCGATAGGCTCTAATCTTACTTGCTGTCGAGTTCCGACATTCTGCTGGTAGACAGTCCTCCTCCTCACATCAGGCATAACACGATCTTTTCACAACCAACCAACATTCAAATGCTCTTTCTGCAGAGAAATTCACAGCGTAATCTTATTTTATGTATAGAATGTAGACATGGTACTGTTCCTATGTACTTCGCACGTTTGATCTGAAATATTTACCTTTTGTTTATACAATCATGTAGTAAACTTCATAAATCGTCTGTAGTGGTTTTAGAGCAGTACAAATATTCTTGGTTCCACAGTTTCATCTTTGATCATGGCTGTGCTCAGCATTTCAATATAATAGTATCGTAACTTCACAGCAGCTCGTCTCCATAAGTACTTAACTACAATCTACACCTCCATACGTTATTGTGCTTCTGCCTCATTATATTTTATACGTCTTTATCATCCACACGTATATGTCATTTACTATCTGCTTGAATACTGTTTTGGCCTATAATGAAATATCATAAAATGTCAAATACCATCACTTACTGAACATATGAGGTACACTTTCTCATTCATAAACTAGTACTTGTTTTGTGATATTTGTTTAAAATACCACACTATTCATTTCTCCAAGAGAGTGCTACTTACTACGCTTTTTTGGAGAATTATTCAATTTTTAAACACAGACATGTTTTATCGGTGATTATACTATTAACAGTCCACCACCTGCATGTCTTTTCATGTACATGCAAATAGACCTTTTCCCCCATTCATCATGTGAAGACGTGCTATTACTGTAAGTAGTACAGCAACATGATCAGGTGACCCCCTGAGATACGAGGTAAAAGAAATTAAGATGAGAAACCACAAAGTGCAGAAAGACTGGGAATAAACTGCTTATTTGCTTCTGTCTCGGGTTCTTCGGCCGACGTTCGTGTGATGATTTTGCTGACGTTTCGCCAGCACGAGTGGCTGGCATTGTCAAAGCTTCACCCTCCATTGCCGGAGGTGAACTGGAGCCGGGCTCGCGGCCGCAGACTATATGTACCTTGCGCGCCAACGTCCGAGGGCTTCTCCGCGGTCATTTCCGGTGCGTTTCTCCTCTTGCTACCTGCTACGGTCGTTCTCTGCAGTACGGGAAGCCAGGAGCCGTTTACCTTAAGGCTTTCTTCTTTCTTGTTGAAGCTGTTCCCGTGTTTGTGTATTTCTACAGCTTCTCTGTACAAGCGGGTGTGATAGTGCTTCTCTACAGCCAGAACTTCCGTGTCGGTGAATTTTATTACATGTACCTGGTCGGTCTCACTCAGTGCGTGTTCTGCCACGACCGATTTTTCCACCTGTCCCAACCTGCAATGTCGCTTATGTTCTTTGATCCTGGTGTTGATTGATCTTCCAGTCATTCCGACATAAACTTTCCCGCATGTGCATGGTAAGCGGTATATTCCTGACATTGCAAGTGGGTCCCTTTTATCCTTTGCCGATCTAAGACATTCTTTGATCTTCCTTGTCGGTTTGAAAATTGTCTTTACGCCGTGCTTGTGTAATATACGGCCGATTCTGTCCGTCACTCTGGGAATGTATGGCAGAAAGGCCGTACCCGACATTTCTTTTTCTGGTTTCTTACTTCGCCGGTGGTTTGGCTCTGTTACACTTCTAATATCATTTGTGGAGTACCCATTGCTCCTCAGAACACTTTCCAGGTGTTGCATTTCGCGTTTAAGGTGCTGCGGCTCACATATTCGTGCTGCTCGCGTTACGAGCGTCTGAATCATGCCTCTTTTCTGGCTCGGGTGGTGGTTTGACAGTTTGTGCAGATATCGGTCCGTGTGCGTCGGTTTTCGGTACACGCTATGTCCCAGGTTTTGGCCATCCCTTGTGACCAGCACATCTAGAAATGGTAGTTTTTTGTCCTTTTCCACTTCCATGGTAAATTTTATGTTGGCGTGGAGGTTGTTCAAGTGTCTTAGGAAGTCACCGAGCTGTTCTTCACCATGGCTCCACACGACGAAAGTATCATCGACGTACCTGTACCACACCTTAGGTTTACAAGTCGCCGAGTCCAGTGCCTGTGCTTCGAAATGTTCCATGAAGAAGTTGGCCACCACTGGACTAAGAGGACTACCCATGGCAACGCCTTCCAGCTGTTCGTAGAAATTGCCATTCCACGTGAAATAGCTCGTGGTGAGACAGGCATGGAAGAGCTTCATGATGTCTTGCGGGAAAATGGAACCGATGTGCTCCAGAGCGTCACTGAGTGGCACTTTCGTAAACAAAGAAACAATATCAAAGCTGACCAGGATGTCGTTTGGTGCAAATTTTAGTTTCTTCAGCTTCTCGATGAAATGTCCTGAGTCCTTTACGTACGTGTCGGTCTTCCCCACGTGCGGCTGGAGCAGAGAGGCCAAGTGTTTTGCCAGTTTATATGTCGGTGAGCCAGGAGCGCTAACAATCGGTCTTAATGGAACGTTGTTCTTATGGATCTTAGGTAATCCATACAGGCGAGGTGGTAGGGCTTCTTTGTTGCGCAGGTATCTCTGTATGTCCTCCGGAACAGAAGATGCCTTGATTAACCGATTCGTATTCCGTGTGATACGCTGCGTCGGATCTGCGCTTAGTTTTCGGTACGTCGTCGGATCTAATAGGTCTCGGATCTTTTGTTCATAATCTTCGGTCTTCATTACGACGGTCGCATTCCCCTTATCGGCAGGCAGTACCAATATACTCTTGTCAGCGTTAAGATTCTTAATAGCTTGTACTTCTTCTTTCTTCAGATTGCATGCTGGTGGTTTAGCTCGGCGCAGTATCCTGGCTGTTTCAGTGCGTATTTCCTCTGCCCTTTCACAAGGAAGGGTCCGAATGGCCGCTTCGGTGTTAGCAATGATGTCCTCCACAGGTATAGTTCTTGGGATGACAGCGAAATTCCCTCCTTTTTGAAGAACGGATACTTCCTCTTCGGTCAATTGTCGTTCAGTGAGGTTGACCACAGTGCGTGACATGTCGGGAATCGCCTTGTCAGTCTTCTTCCGGAATCCTTCAAACTTTTTCTTCTGTCGCTCTGTGCAGCGCTCGAGTTCATTCTGCATGCTCCTGTAAGTGATGCTGTCGATCTTGTCCCAGTCGTCTCGATGCATTCTGCTACTTAGTTGGTAGAACATGTCCAAAAGTTCCTGATCCGTTTTTGCCAAGTTTCTCCGTATTGTGTGAATTCGCTCACGAAGAAAAGCTCGTTCCATTCTGTTGTAGATACGATGAGCTTGGGCGGTGGTGAATAGGCGCTTACATTTCAAGAACTTCGGTGTAGCATCTTCATCTCTGCACCGCGAAAGGAAGGCGAGAGAGGACATCAATCGCGCTTTCTTCTTCCGTTGTTGGTCAAGGCGTCGGTACAATCTGCAAATTTCCTCCCCGTAGAGGCGCAATACAAAATTGTTAAGACTTTCGTGGCCACTTGTTGACAAACTGCTTATTTGCTTCTGTCTCGGGTTCTTCGGCCGACGTTCGTGTGATGATTTTGCTGACGTTTCGCCAGCACGAGTGGCTGGCATTGTCAAAGCTTCACCCTCCATTGCCGGAGGTGAACTGGAGCCGGGCTCGCGGCCGCAGACTATATGTACCTTGCGCGCCAACGTCCGAGGGCTTCTCCGCGGTCATTTCCGCGGTCATTTCCGGTGCGTTTCTCCTCTTGCTACCTGCTACGGTCGTTCTCTGCAGTACGGGAAGCCAGGAGCCGTTTACCTTAAGGCTTTCTTCTATCTTGTTGAAGCTGTTCCCGTGTTTGTGTATTTCTACAGCTTCTCTGTACAAGCGGGTGTGATAGTGCTTCTCTACAGCCAGAACTTCCGTGTCGGTGAATTTTATTACATGTACCTGGTCGGTCTCACTCAGTGCGTGTTCTGCCACGGCCGATTTTTCCACCTGTCCCAACCTGCAATGTCGCTTATGTTCTTTGATCCTGGTGTTGATTGATCTTCCAGTCATTCCGACATAAACTTTCCCGCATGTGCATGGTAAGCGGTATATTCCTGACATTGCAAGTGGGTCCCTTTTATCCTTTGCCGATCTAAGACATTCTTTGATCTTCCTTGTCGGTTTGAAAATTGTCTTTCCGCCGTGCTTGTGTAATATACGGCCGATTCTGTCCGTCACTCTGGGAATGTATGGCAGAAAGGCCGTACCCGACATTTCTTTTTCTGGTTTCTTACTTCGCCGGTGGTTTGGCTCTGTTACACTTCTAATATCATTTGTGGAGTATCCATTGCTCCTCAGAACACTTTCCAGGTGTTGCATTTCGCGTTTAAGGTGCTGCGGCTCACATATTCGTGCTGCTCGCGTTACGAGCGTCTGAATCATGCCTCTTTTCTGGCTCGGGTGGTGGTTTGACAGTTTGTGCAGATATCGGTCCGTGTGCGTCGGTTTTCGGTACACGCTATGTCCCAGGTTTTGGCCATCCCTTGTGACCAGCACCTTAAACGCGAAATGCAACACCTGGAAAGTGTTCTGAGGAGCAATGGGTACACCACAAATGATATTAGAAGTGTAACAGAGCCAAACCACCGGCGAAGTAAGAAACCAGAAAAAGAAATGTCGGGTACGGCCTTTCTGCCATACATTCCCAGAGTGACGGACAGAATCGGCCGTATATTACACAAGCACGGCGTAAAGACAATTTTCAAACCGACAAGGAAGATCAAAGAATGTCTTAGATCGGCAAAGGATAAAAGGGACCCACTTGCAATGTCAGGAATATACCGCTTACCATGCACATGCGGGAAAGTTTATGTCGGAATGACTGGAAGATCAATCAACACCAGGATCAAAGAACATAAGCGACATTGCAGGTTGGGACAGGTGGAAAAATCGGCCGTGGCAGAACACGCACTGAGTGAGACCGACCAGGTACATGTAATAAAATTCACCGACACGGAAGTTCTGGCTGTAGAGAAGCACTATCACACCCGCTTGTACAGAGAAGCTGTAGAAATACACAAACACGGGAACAGCTTCAACAAGAAAGAAGAAAGCCTTAAGGTAAACGGCTCCTGGCTTCCCGTACTGCAGAGAACGACCGTAGCAGGTAGCAAGAGGAGAAACGCACCGGAAATGACCGCGGAAATGACCGCGGAGAAGCCCTCGGACGTTGGCGCGCAAGGTACATATAGTCTGCGGCCGCGAGCCCGGCTCCAGTTCACCTCCGGCAATGGAGGGTGAAGCTTTGACAATGCCAGCCACTCGTGCTGGCGAAACGTCAGCAAAATCATCACACGAACGTCGGCCGAAGAACCCGAGACAGAAGCAAATAAGCAGTTTGTCAACAAGTGGCCACGAAAGTCTTAACAATTTTGTATTGCGCCTCTACGGGGAGGAAATTTGCAGATTGTACCGACGCCTTGACCAACAACGGAAGAAGAAAGCGCGATTGATGTCCTCTCTCGCCTTCCTTTCGCGGTGCAGAGATGAAGATGCTACACCGAAGTTCTTGAAATGTAAGCGCCTATTCACCACCGCCCAAGCTCATCGTATCTACAACAGAATGGAACGAGCTTTTCTTCGTGAGCGAATTCACACAATACGGAGAAACTTGGCAAAAACGGATCAGGAACTTTTGGACATGTTCTACCAACTAAGTAGCAGAATGCATCGAGACGACTGGGACAAGATCGACAGCATCACTTACAGGAGCATGCAGAATGAACTCGAGCGCTGCACAGAGCGACAGAAGAAAAAGTTTGAAGGATTCCGGAAGAAGACTGACAAGGCGATTCCCGACATGTCACGCACTGTGGTCAACCTCACTGAACGACAATTGACCGAAGAGGAAGTATCCGTTCTTCAAAAAGGAGGGAATTTCGCTGTCATCCCAAGAACTATACCTGTGGAGGACATCATTGCTAACACCGAAGCGGCCATTCGGACCCTTCCTTGTGAAAGGGCAGAGGAAATACGCACTGAAACAGCCAGGATACTGCGCCGAGCTAAACCACCAGCATGCAATCTGAAGAAAGAAGAAGTACAAGCTATTAAGAATCTTAACGCTGACAAGAGTATATTGGTACTGCCTGCCGATAAGGGGAATGCGACCGTCGTAATGAAGACCGAAGATTATGAACAAAAGATCCGAGACCTATTAGATCCGACGACGTACCGAAAACTAAGCGCAGATCCGACGCAGCCTATCACACGGAATACGAATCGGTTAATCAAGGCATCTTCTGTTCCGGAGGACATACAGAGATACCTGCGCAACAAAGAAGCCCTACCACCTCGCCTGTATGGATTACCTAAGATCCATAAGAACAACGTTCCATTAAGACCGATTGTTAGCGCTCCTGGCTCACCGACATATAAACTGGCAAAACACTTGGCCTCTCTGCTCCAGCCGCACGTGGGGAAGACCGACACGTACGTAAAGGACTCAGGACATTTCATCGAGAAGCTGAAGAAACTAAAACTTGCACCAAACGACATCCTGGTCAGCTTTGATATTGTTTCTTTGTTTACGAAAGTGCCACTCAGTGACGCTCTGGAGCACATCGGTTCCATTTTCCCGCAAGACATCATGAAGCTCTTCCATGCCTGTCTCACCACGAGCTATTTCACGTGGAATGGCAATTTCTACGAACAGCTGGAAGGCGTTGCCATGGGTAGTCCTCTTAGTCCAGTGGTGGCCAACTTCTTCATGGAACATTTCGAAGCACAGGCACTGGACTCGGCGACTTGTAAACCTAAGGTGTGGTACAGGTACGTCGATGATACTTTCGTCGTGTGGAGCCATGGTGAAGAACAGCTCGGTGACTTCCTAAGACACTTGAACAACCTCCACGCCAACATAAAATTTACCATGGAAGTGGAAAAGGACAAAAAACTACCATTTCTAGATGTGCTGGTCACAAGGGATGGCCAAAACCTGGGACATAGCGTGTACCGAAAACCGACGCACACGGACCGATATCTGCACAAACTGTCAAACCACCACCCGAGCCAGAAAAGAGGCATGATTCAGACGCTCGTAACGCGAGCAGCACGAATATGTGAGCCGCAGCACCTTAAACGCGAAATGCAACACCTGGAAAGTGTTCTGAGGAGCAATGGGTACTCCACAAATGATATTAGAAGTGTAACAGAGCCAAACCACCGGCGAAGTAAGAAACCAGAAAAAGAAATGTCGGGTACGGCCTTTCTGCCATACATTCCCAGAGTGACGGACAGAATCGGCCGTATATTACACAAGCACGGCGGAAAGACAATTTTCAAACCGACAAGGAAGATCAAAGAATGTCTTAGATCGGCAAAGGATAAAAGGGACCCACTTGCAATGTCAGGAATATACCGCTTACCATGCACATGCGGGAAAGTTTATGTCGGAATGACTGGAAGATCAATCAACACCAGGATCAAAGAACATAAGCGACATTGCAGGTTGGGACAGGTGGAAAAATCGGCCGTGGCAGAACACGCACTGAGTGAGACCGACCAGGTACATGTAATAAAATTCACCGACACGGAAGTTCTGGCTGTAGAGAAGCACTATCACACCCGCTTGTACAGAGAAGCTGTAGAAATACACAAACACGGGAACAGCTTCAACAAGAAAGAAGAAAGCCTTAAGGTAAACGGCTCCTGGCTTCCCGTACTGCAGAGAACGACCGTAGCAGGTAGCAAGAGGAGAAACGCACCGGAAATGACCGCGGAAATGACCGCGGAGAAGCCCTCGGACGTTGGCGCGCAAGGTACATATAGTCTGCGGCCGCGAGCCCGGCTCCAGTTCACCTCCGGCAATGGAGGGTGAAGCTTTGACAATGCCAGCCACTCGTGCTGGCGAAACGTCAGCAAAATCATCACACGAACGTCGGCCGAAGAACCCGAGACAGAAGCAAATAAGCAGTTTGTCAACAAGTGGCCACGAAAGTCTTAACAATTTTGTAGACTGGGAATAGTTGGGCCAGCTTACTTGATACATTCCCGCTTACCAAACATGTGTTTTCGTAATGTACAAAAGGTCTTCCTACATTATCAAGACGTTGATTTTTGTGATCTCTTCCCTGTAAAATCATCTTGATTCCCTGCGTCTGTCTACAGAAATATTGCACAATACTGTAGACCTCTTTCGTAGTGCAACAGTTTTCATTTCTTTCTTGAATTTACGCTTTATGATATCATAACGGAATATATATTTTTCAATCTAAATGGCATGCATGAGAGGCTACAACTCACATCAACGTGCATTCAGATATGCCCACACACGTACATACAGAGAGAGAGAGAGAGAGAGAGAGAGAGAGAGAGAGAGAGAGAAAGGAGAAAGGGAGGAAGAAAATGAAACGAGGGGAAGAGCTGTAAGAATGCAGAAGCATAATCGCTACTATTCTCCCTGCAAAATACCGCTTTTAGTTGACTCTCCATTACCACGCTACTCTCCGGTATAACTTTTTATACGGTTATCTCATTATACTACGTCATACTGTTCCTCAGATAAAAGTAAAAAAAAAAAATTCTACATCTGCTCAGTTTTTTTGCTGTTGCGCTACATCTAAACGCGTCAGAACTGTTTTTAATGTACAGTGAAAATTATTCCCGGAAATATGACATGCGTTCTCAGTGACAAAACTTGACTGTCATACCACTTCCCCTTAGTCAATGCTTTCAGATTTGTTGGTTGTCTAGTGATGCGTCCGAAGCAAATACACGAAGGCTAACCACGCTGCAAAATGCGTAAGCCGTGCAACTACGCCAATAAATGCGTGTTGCAGACGTCTGGAACGGATCCGCATGAGCGAAGTCACCGTGACACAGCAATGCTTAGCGGTGTGCTGTGGTCACAGACAGATATGTTCGTCTGACTAAAGCAAGCTTTTGCGATGAGCTCTGGTGCCATCCCATTGGAAACGTTGTGAAGTGTGAATGCGCGCAGTTACTTTGTCTATAACATTTGGCATCCTATGCTTAACAATAACTGGTGACACACGCAGGATATAATGGGTGGATATGAAAATGCGTATTAATTCCGACAAAACCGTCTTACCAGCTATAATCTGTACGGCTACATTTCATTTGGTTTTACACCTTCTCGAGATGACTGTTGCTGTCTTTCAATTGGTTTGGTGCTGCTCCCGATCTGCTCAATATTGTCCTAATCGCTCCCTCTCTACGTAGCAACTGTCTAAATTCTCAACTGTAGTGTGTTTCGAGTGACTTTTGGAGCCCTGACCATTTTCTCCTCTACCAATCGTTCTAGCATGTAGTTCACTGTCCTTGGATGCCGCAGCGCATATCCCATTAATCTGTCGCTTCCTTCTGGAAAAAGATACAGCTTGAAAAATCCACCTTTCTGTGAAATCTTACTGCCAATTATTAGTACATGTTATTTTGTATATTCAGAGTACTGAGGAAATAATGCTACTTATGTTAATTAACTTAGCAGTAATGAAAGAATGACTGACGGTTGATTCTTCGACTGTCAGTGTGAAGCCAGACTAGAATGAACTGTAGTCGTAGATTTGCCTCTGGACGGTTTTGACAGTTCGTGTCATGACCGAGATTATTTAACTACAGTGGTGTGGCAGTACTATTGGGGCTTCGTACTAGGTACTGACACTTGAAATAAATTTTATTTTCAGCTGTTCTCTTATATTTTAAAAACGATTTCAAATCAGAGAAGCAAAAGCATTCAAGCTGATCATGTTATCTCTCCATATCAAAAAGAAAACAAGGCATTTCTTCCCCCTGTAAAGCTGATTGTTGACCTAATATAGGCTATGTCATCCAAGTTCGCTATGACAGACGCTCCTGCCGTTGTTACACAACTGAAAAAAGGTAATTCCTAGTCATAATCACACCGTATGAAAGCATACCCGCTAAAATTGTTTTACGGTCCTTCAGGCTTGAAGAAACTACTGGTCTGCCCACTTGAATAAGCTCACTCTCCTGTCACGGAAGGAATATATGAAATTGCTTGAATTGCACATAGTGGCCGAGCGGCTCTAGGCGCTACAGTCTGTAACCACGCGACCGCTACGGTCGCAGCTTCGAATCCTGTCTCGGACGTGGATGTGTGTGATGTCCTTAGATTACTTAGGTTAAATTAGTTCTAAGTTCTAGAGGACTGATGACCTTAGAAGTTAAGATCCATAGTGCTCAGAGCCATTTGAACCATTTGAATCGCAAATACAGTAGTGGGTCCAGAGATTCTCCTCTACACTGGCGGGAAAATAACATTATTCACTGCAGTAATACCGCAAGAAATTTCACTTCTCACAGCTTGATAGAAAGTTACATCGACAAACTATATGATAATGAACATAGTTCTGTGACCTGACGAGGTGGTTAAGTCCGTAAGAGACTAGGCTGGTTTGGTATTGAATGGTTCATGGCTCCGTCTCACCATTCACATTTACGCTGGGTGGATAATATTCACTTTATTTCGAGAATTGTTCAAGATACCGAAACGAGGTTTCCAGTAGGTGATAGTACGCTTAGGGGTACGTAATTTTGTCATATGGGTGATGTTTTCCTGAAAACCGAAGAATTTTTTTAAAAATAAAACGACATACTTTGTAATGGTATTCTAAACCGCTTAAGGACATGAGTATAGTGATGTTACGCGTGTTAGTGTCTGTTGCTACGACAGCTGGAGACAAGAAGAATCGTATTCCAGTTAAGTCTGTCGCTGCACAAGCTCTGTTGGATGGTCCTGCTGTTTTCGTCGGTTGTAGACTTAATTTTAGTTTAGATATAAACGATACGTTTGGTCATGGTAACGGATGGTTTACTGTTGCCATTGTTCGAGGAGGTAGTCCACGAACCCACGCGAATTGTAAATGGTTGCGAAAACACACTTGACCTCTTGTCCACAAACAATCCAGAGCTGATAGAGAGCATCATGACTGATACAGGAATTAGTGATCACAAGGTCATTGTAGCTAGGCTCAATACCATTTCTTCCAAATCCATCAGAAACAAACGCAAAATAATTTTATTTAAAAAAGCGGATAAAGTGCCACTAGAAGCCTTCCTAAAAGACAATTTCCATTCCTTCCGAACTGACTATGCGAATGTAGACGAGATGTGGCTCAAATTCAAAGATATAGTAGCAACAGCAATTGAGATATTCATACCTCATAAATTGGTAAGAGATGGAACGGATCCCCCGTGGTACACAAAAAAGGTCCGAACGCTGTTGCAGAGGCAACGGAAAAAGCATGCGAAGTTCAGAAGAACGCGAAATCCTGAAGATGGGCTAAAATTTACAGACGCGCGAAATTTGGCACGTACTTCGATGTGAGATGCCTTTAATAGGTTCCACAACGAAACATTGTCTCGAAATTTGGTAGAAAATCCGAAGAAATTCTGGTCGTATGTAAAGTACACAAGCGGCAAGACGCAGTCAATACCTTCGCTGCGCAGTGCCGATGGTACTGTTATCGACGACTGTGCCGCTAAAGCGGAGTTATTGAACGCAGTTTTCCGAAATTCCTTCACCAGGGAAGACGAATGGAATATTCCAGAATTTGAAACACGAACATCTGCTAGCATGAGTTTCTTAGAAGTAGATACCTTAGGGGTTGCGAAGCAACTCAAATCGCTTGATACGGGCAAGTCTTCAGGTCCAGATTGTATACCGATTAGGTTCCTTTCAGATTACGCTGATACTATAGCTCCCTACTTAGCACTCATATACAACCGCTCGCTCACCGATAGATCTGTACCTACAGATTGGAAAATTGCGCAGGTCGCACCAGTGTTCAAGAAGGGTAGTAGGAGTAATCCATTTAACTACAGACATATATCATTGACGTCGGTTTGCAGTAGGGTTTTGGAGCATATACTGTATTCAAACATTATGAATCACCTCGAAGGGAACGATCTATTGACACGTAATCAGCATGGCTTCAGAAAACATCGCTCTTGTGCAACGCAGCTAGCTCTTTATTCGCACGAAGTAATGGCCGCTATCGACAGGGGATCTCAAGTTGATTCCGTATTTCTAGATTTCCGGAAAGCTTTTGACACCGTTCCTCACAAGCGACTTCTAATCAAGCTGCGGAGCTATGGGGTATCGTCTCAGTTGTGCGACTGGATTCGTGATTTCCTGTCAGGAAGGTCGCAGTTCGTAGTAATAGACGGCAAATTATCGAGTAAAACTGAAGTGATATCAGGTGTTCCCCAGGGAAGCGTCCTGGGACCTCTACTGTTCCTGATCTATATAAATGACCTGGGTGACAATCTGAGCAGTTCTCTTAGACTGTTCGCAGATGATGCTGTAATTTACCGTCTAGTAAGGTCATCCGAAGGCAAGTATCAGCTGCAAAGCGATTTACAAAACATTGCTGTATGGTGTGTCAGGTGGCAGTTGACGCTAAATAACGAAAAGTGTGAGGTGATCCACATGAGTTCCAAAAGAAATCCACTGGAATCCGATTACTCGATAAATACACTCCTGGAAATGGAAAAAAGAACACATTGACACGGTGTGTCAGACCCACCATACTTGCTCCAGACACTGCGAGAGAGCTGTACAACCAATGATCACACGCACGGCACAGCGGACACACCAGGAACCGCGGTGTTGGCCGTCGAATGGCGCTAGCTGCGCAGCATTTGTGCACCGACGCCGTCAGTGTCAGCCAGTTTGCCGTGGCATACGGAGCTCCATCGCAGTCTGGACAGTCTGAACCGTATGTGCAGTTGACGGACTTTGAGCGAGGGCGTATAGTGGGCATGTGGGAGGCCGGGTGGACGTACCGCCGAATTGCTCAACACGTGGGGCGTGAGGTCTCCACAGTACATCGATGTTGTCGCCAGTGGTCGGCGGAAGGTGCACGTGCCCGTCGACCTGGGACCGGACCGCAGCGACGCACGGATGCACGCCAAGACCGTAGGATCCTACGCAGTGCCGTAGGGGACCGCACCGCCACTTCCCAGCAAATTAGGGACACTGTTGCTCCTGGGGTATCGGCGAGGACCATTCGCAACCGTCTCCATGAAGCTGGGCTACGGTCCCGCACACCGTTAGGCCGTCTTCCGCTCACGCCCCAACATCGTGCAGCCCGCCTCCAGTGGGGTCGCGACAGGCGTGAATGGAGGGACGAATGGAGACGTGTCGTCTTCAGCGATGAGAGTCGCTCCTGCGTTGGTGCCAATGATGGTCGTATGCGTGTTTGGCGCCGTGCAGGTGAGCGCCACAATCAGGACTGCATACGACCGAGGCACACAGGGCCAACACCCGGCATCATGGTGTGGGGAGCGATCTCCTACACTGGCCGTACACCTCTGGTGATCGTCGAGGGGACACTGAATAGTGCACGGTACATCCAAACCGTCATCGAACCCATCGTTCTACCATTCCTAGACCGGCAAGGGAACTTGCTGTTCCAACAGGACAATGCACGTCCGCATGTATCCCGTGCCACCCAACGTGCTCTAGAAGGTGTAAGTCAACTACCCTGGCCAGCAAGATCTCCGGATCTGTCCCCCATTGAGTATGTTTGGGACTGGATGAAGCGTCGTCTCACGCGGTCTGCACGTCCAGCACGAACGCTGGTCCAACTGAGGCGCCAGGTGGAAATGGCATGGCAAGCCGTTCCACAGGACTACATCCAGCATCTCTACGATCGTCTCCATGGGAAAATAGCAGCCTGCATTGCTGCGAAAGGTGGATATACACTGTACTAGTGCCGACATTGTGCATGCTCTGTTGCCTGTGTCTACGTGCCTGTGGTTCTGTCAGTGTGATCATGTGATGTATCTGACCCCAGGAATGTGTCAATAAAGTTTCCCCTTCCTGGGACAATGAATTCACGGTGTTCTTATTTCAATTTCCAGGAGTGTAGTACAATTCTCAAGCCTGTCAATTCAACTAAGTACCTGGGTCTTAAAATTACGAACAACTTCAGTTGGAAGGACCACATAGATAATATTGTCGGGAAGGCGAGCCATAGGTTGCGTTTCATTGGCAGGACACTTAGAAGATGCAACAAGTCCACTAAAGAGACAGCTTACACTACACTCGTTCGTCCTCTGTTAGAATATTGCTGCGCGGTGTGGGATCCTTACCAGGTGGGATTGACGGAGGACATCGAGAGGGTGCAAAGAAGGGCAGCTCGTTTTGTATTATCGCGTTATAGGGGAGAGAGTGTGGCAGATATGATACACGAGTTGGGATGGAAGTCATTACAGCATAGACGTTTTTCGTCGCGGCGAGACCTTTTTACGAAATTTCAGTCACCTACTTTCTCTTCCGAATGCGAAAATGTTTTGTTGAGCCCAACCTACATAGGTAGGAATGATCATCAAAATAAAATAAGAGAAATCAAACAGAAAGGCTTAGGTGTACGTTTTTCCCGTTCGCTGTTCGGGAGTGGAATAGTAGAGAGATAGTATGATTGTGGTTCGATGAACCCTCTGCCAAGCACTTAAATGTGAATTGCAGAGTAGTCATGTAGATGTAGATATGAAACTTCTCGCAAAATTATACAAGAAACGTGAGAAAACTGAAAGGCAAGGCATCGTGGATCTGTTACTAGAGTGTAAACATTTCCAAGGGGAGCTTCCAGCCGTCTTTTCATGCTGCAAGAATATAGACCTACGCTACTGAGATGAAAATTAGGTCTTTATCAAATTAGGCACTATAGTTGATTGATAACAACGGTAATTACTAATCAGAACCACCACATTCTGGCCGAGCGGTTCTAGGCCCTACAGTTTGGAACCGCGCGACCGCTACGGTCGCAGGTTCGAATCCTGCATCGGGCATGGATGTGTGTGATGACCTTAGGTTAGTTAGGTTTAAGTAGTTCTAAGTTCTAGGGGACTGATGACCTCAGAAGTTAAGTTCCATAGTGCTCAGAGCCATTTGAGCTACCACAGTTATATTAATACACATTTAATGTGTCACGTACGGTCTTCTTCTTACCACATTTTTCGTAAGTACCTGACACAACTGCAATGTCTCGAAGTAGTTCGTTCAATTTTGGATGATTATTTCACCCTCAGAAAAGGCTGTTCACAACTGAGACGGTTAAAGGATAAGAGTGTAAACGACAAAATCACGATTGTGAGAAAATGAATTTCAAATTTGTATCAGATATAAAATGCTATGTACGTTTGTTACATTGTCTACAATAACCATCAGATGCAGTGGTTACTAATGAAGCTATACGTACAATATCAGATAATTAAATTCAGAATGCTGAGCTCAGTAACGTTTTTACCCACAATGTAGTTAGCACTTATACCCCTCTGCCTCCAAGACTGTCACTTACACCCCTTCGACTCTCATTCATAGCAGGTTTGGAATGTAACATAACAGTAGAATGCAATATTTTGTCCTTTTTGGTTGCACATATAATGTAGCGAATAAGCAATTAAAAATAAACAGTGTTACATAGGGAAATATAAATTTATTTCCAAGCAAACTCAGCTCACACATACAGACACTCTCATTTACTTGTGCTACAGGAAATGTCTATGGGAAGGCACCAAATCTTAGCAGGCCGTGTGCTTGGCCTTCCACTTGCTGGTAATCTCCTATATAGTTTGTAAAAATATGTTTTTGATTTGTGCTGTTGAATTGTATAGACCGGACGATAAATCGAAAGCACAAGTGGAAGTAACTACTGCAGATTTTGATATTTTTCTGTTATTATTGGAGCTGGTTGCATTACTTTCTAACGCATTATTGCTGAGCTGGGTTTCATCGTCTTAAAACAATGGAATTAAAATACATGAGGGTAGTCTTATAAAACATTTCATACAGTAGTACCTGATATCAGAATGGTTAGTGGTCTTCAGTGAGGGGTTCTGTGATATGCATCCAAAACTATGTGATACTTCTTTTCTTATTCTGGCCAGCTGCATAGTCATTAAAAGCAACGGCGATCGTTACAGACTGAGGAAGTTCTACATATTTCAGTAAATCATCAATATTAACATTTTTATAGTCTGTGTATTTCTTATCTCCGTTCTTCTTAATATATTCACTTTCTTCCATCCTTCTATTTTAATTTTTTTAACTCAAAAACAGGTTCTAACTTGCCAGATTCTAATGCATCGAATGTACCGATCATCAACCAAAGAGATGTATGTGTCCTTGCATCTCTTTGCATCTAAAGAGAAAACATTTCTTGTTAAGTAGGTCTTCATATAACCACTAGCATGCAGTTCAAATCGCTCGATACACAGGTATGCCTTTGCCATCAAACAGTTTGGTTCTTCCACTACAATACGGTGCACTTATCTCCTAATATTCGGTTTTCTCACTTATACCCCTTTGCTTCTAACTCCCTCAACTGGTTTGCATAATTTCGTCATCACCACTATTTCACCAAAGATGAGTTACATTAATCTCCTGGCAGATAAAACCTGTTAGCCCATCCGAGGAATAGCCCAGAAACTTACCTTTCACAGGCAGTGCTCTTTTCAACTAAGCTTTGAAGACAGGACATATGAGCCGCCCTGGAAACTTTATTACCTGCGGTATCTCATCTCCTACATTTCTACAAAGGCAGAAATTATTTGGGTGGTATTAGGGAGGGGGGAGGAAGGGGTCGTTAGTCGTGCCTGGGTCACAGAGCTGGTAGGAGAATTGCCTATGATAGGTAGAGCGCCAGGGTTGAAGTCTCGGTGCGGGTTTTACTCTAGCAGGAGAAGTGAAAAACAGTGCATACCCCACTGCAGGGCGAAAGATTCATTCTATAAAAAATTATTTGTTCTTCCAAATAACGTCAGTTCTCTGTGCTATGTAACTAAAGAGATCTTAATATGACTTACCACGAGATAGAGACGTTCTTACACAGGGCAGCATTAAAATTTACCTGCGAAAGAGATCCCCTCGTCATAAATATCTCATCATATGACCGACACTGAAAAACAGGCCCTTATTCGACCGGGATTATGTAAAATCAGTATCAAACATAGGAAAAAGTGTGATGGAATGCAGCAAATACCTAAGATACAGCGAATGTAATGTCAGGTGCTGTGAGAACTTTTAAATTTCGTGTGGAAGTGGATGCCAGCAGAAAGTGCCCTCCGTCCCCCCTAGACATATCAACGGATTGGAAAGACACCACAGACCGTTACAGGAAAGCGGAACAAGTACGACACTACGAATTCTGTCGAGAGAATGACGCGCGCTGAAACTCTTGACTGACTCCTGCGGTGACAACGGCAACGGTCTATTCGCTAATCATGAATTCTGGAATCCGTGGGAAACAGGAGTCAACGAACCACACCCATGCATTACATTCTGCCTGTCCCGTCTACTATAAAGCATAATTAGTACAGTGAAGACTTATTGACGAAGAGGATCTCTGTCCTAGCAAGTCATCTGGGAAGATTAATTACTTTTTTAATAAAAATGGCATTAAAATCCACAGTAGCGTGGAAAAAGGTACCAGCCCCCTACTGGCTGAAAGAAATACTCGTTGTGCAAGCCAGTCTCGAGACTCTTCTTTAAGTGAAGTATTGCTATTAACGGCCAAAATACCGAGAATCAGAGACGTGTTTAATTCCCACACAATGGTAGCAGGCCTCCTGTGCGGCTTTCCTTACCAGCCCAAACCAATTTTAATAAAGCAGCATATGGCCTAAGAAGAATATAATAGTTCCAATCCCCAATCCCGAAGAAATCAGGTGTTGACAGATGTGAAAATTACCGAACTATCAGTTTGAGAAGACACAGCTGCAAAATAGTAACGCGAAATCTTTACAGACCAAAGGAAAAACTGGTAGAAGACGACCTCGGGGAAAATCAGCTTGCTTTCCGTAGAAATATTGGAATGCGTGAGGCAATACTGACCCTACGACTTATCTTAGAAGATAGATTAAGGAAAGGCAAACTTTACGCTTCTAGCGTTTGTAGACTTATAGAAATCTTTCGACAATGTTGACTGGAATACTCTCTTTCAAATTCTAAAGATGGCATAGGTAAAAAACAAGTAGCGAAAGGCTCTATACAATTTTTATAGAAAACAGTTGGCAGTTATAAGAGCCGAGGGACATGAAAAGGAAGCAGTGGTTGGGAAGCGATTGAGAGATGGTTATAGCCTATCCCCGATGTTATTCAATCTGTATACTGAACAAGCAGTAAAGGAAACAAAAGAAAAATTCGGAGTAGGTATTAAAATCCATGGAGAAGAAATAAAAACTTTGAGGTTCGCCGATGACAATGTAATTCTGTCAGAGACAGCAAAGGACTTGGAAGATCAGTTGAACTGAATGGACAGTGTCTTGAAACGAGGATATAATATGAACATCAACAAAAGCAAAACGAGAATAATGGAATATAGTCGAATTGAGTCGGGTGATGCTGAGGGAATTAGATTAAGAAATGAGACACTTCAAGTAATAAAGGAGTTTTGCTATTTGCGGAGCATAATAAGTGATGATGGCCGAAGTAAAGAGGATATAAAATGTAGACTGGGAATGGCAAGAAAGCGTTTCTGAAGAAGAGAAATTTGTTAACATCTAGTATAGATTTAAGTGTCAGGAAGTCTTTTCTGAAAGTATTTGTATGGAGTGTAGCCATGTACGGAAGTGAAACATGGATGATAAATAGTTTAGACAAGAAGGTTCAAAATGGTTCAAATGGCTCTGAGCACTATGGGACTCAACTGCTGTGGTCATCAGTCCCCTAGAACTTAGAACTACTTAAACCTAACTAACCTAAGGACATCACACACATCCATGCCCGAGGCAGGATTCGAACCTGCGACCGTAGCAGTCGCACGGTTCCGGACTGCGCGCCTAGAACCGCGAGACCGCCGCGGCCGGCTAGACAAGAAGGGAATAGAAGCTTTCGAAATATGATCTACAGAAGAATGCTGAAGATTAGATGGGTAGATCACATAATTAATGAGGAGGTATTGAATAGAATTGGGGAGAAGAGGAGCTTGTGGCACAACTTGACTAGAAGAAGGGATCAGTTGGTAGGGCATGTTCTGAGACATCGAGGGTTCACCGATTTAGTACTGGAGGGCAGCGTGGAGGGTAAAAATCGTAGAGGGAGACCAAGAGATGAATACACTAAGCAGATTCAGAAGGATGTAGGCTGCAGTAGGTACTGGGAGATGAAGAAGCTTGCACAGGATAGAGTAGCATGGAGAGCTGCATCAAACCAGTCTCAGATCTGAAGACCACAACTACAGCAACGATGTAAAGTCAGTATCAAACATCGGAAAAAATGTGATGGAATGCAGCAAATACTTAAGAGACAAGGAATATAATGTCAGGTGCTGTGGGAAATTCGACAATTGGTGTGAGGGTGGATGCCAGTAGGAAGTGACCCCTACCCCCGTCCCCTTAGACATAGCAAGAGATTGGAGAGACACCACAGACCACTGTAGAAAGGCGGAATAAATACGGCGCTACGAATTCCGTCGAGACAATGGTGCGAGCTGAAACTCCTGACTGACTCCTGCGGTGACAACGGCAACGGTCTATTGTGCTTCGCTAACCCTGAATTCTGGAAAAGGAGTCAACGAACCACACCCCTGCATTACATTCTGCCTGTCCCGTCTACTATAAAGTATAATTAATACAGTGAAGACTTATTGACGAAGAGGGGTCTCTGTCCTAGCAAGTCATCTGGGAAGATTAATTACCTTTTCACTAAAAATGGTATTAAAATCTACAGTAGCGTGGAGAGAGGTACCAGCCCCCTACTGCTTGATAGAAATACTCGCTGTGCAAGCCAGTCTCGAGGCTATTCTTTTTGGGACTTAGTATAGTTTCGACAAGAAGTAAAATATTGCTATTAACGGCCAAAAATCTGAGAATTAGAGGCGTGTTTAATTCCCACATAATGGTAGCAGGCCTCCTGTGCTGCTTTTTAATGAAGCAGCGACCTTTACAATGTAACCGGATACAGAGGATGCAGCTCTCTGCAGGTCCAAACAGCCTCATTTCGTTATGCTGAAACGTCTGTACGTAAATAAAAGTCTTTCATTCATTGTTTTTGTAAAACCATGTAGACGAGCCTCGTAGGTATACCCAGTAAAATGTTTCAAATGGCTCTGAGCACTATGGGACTTAACATCCGTGGTTATCAGTCCCTTAGAAGTTAGAACTACTTAAACCTAACCAACCTAAGGAAATCACACACATCCATGCCGGAGGCAGGATTCGAACCTGCGACCGTAGCAGTCGCGCGGTTCCGGACTTAGCACCTAGAACCGCAAGACCACCGCGGCCGGCATACCTAGTAAAGAAAACATACGCTGATCACGCAGAACATTACGACCACCGGCCTGCTATCGATATAAAGAAGTCCAGGTGATAGCAGCGTCGCCAAGCGAAGAATGACTGCTAGTCAGACACACGCATGGTGCACATAGAATCAGTGAGCGTGCTGTCCGTGTGTAGAATGGGGAAGACCTGACTGAGGGCAGATTGTGACGGCCCAAAGGCTCGGCACGAGCATTTCGAAACCTGCACGACTTGTCGGTTGTTCGAGGAGTGCTGTAAAGATGTCTTCAAGATGAAACCAATGTGAAACCACGTCCAGACGTCTTAGAGTTAGGTGCCACCACCCATTATTACAGACGTCGGACGTCATAAGCTGGGCAGACTGGTAAAACATGTCAGACGGCGAACAGTGAAGGAACTAACATCGGACTTTAATGCTCGTCAAAGTACAAGTGTGTCTGAACATACATTGCACCAAAGATTCCTAACGAACAAGCCAGCCTCCGCAGCCGACGTCCCATGCATGTGGCAGTGTTAACACCATGACATCGACAATTACGGCTGAAATTGACACGGGACCATCGGCAGTAGACGTTGGCGCAGTAGCAAAGCGTTGCATGGTCTCATGAATCCCGATACTTTTTTTCATTATGCCTATGGGAAGGTGCGTCTTCAAGAAACAGCGCCTAGGCCCCTGCACTCTGGGATGGAGACAAGCTTGCAGCGGACCCATTATGCTCTGGGAAACATTGAATGTTGATTGCTTGTGATAGGATCGCGCTTTGCTTGATGTAGGAAGCATAAATATCTATCGTGTGGTGTGACGTCATAAGCGCGTGACTGCGTGTGAGATCGCTCTCCGAGTTTTTATATATTTTTAGGTTTCAGATATATATTTTAACGGTTTTTGTGATAATATTTACTATATAAGTGACTTATTAGTGGTTTCTTCATTCACCTCTGTCTTTCTTGTGTTGTGACCTGATATTTGTGTTTCGTATCGAGCAACTTAACCTCTTACCCGTGTTTACATTCCGCGCTGACCAGTTGCTGCTGTAGCGGTGGATCGAAAGCTAAGTACTAATTAATTGTTTGTGTATAATAGTTTATTTAGGAACTTTAGTAGTTTTCAACCGGTGTTCTTAGTGTTTTCCGGTGAAATAACTTCAGAAGAAAATTTGCGAACTGCTTTCATTTTCGTTACTGTGTCATTAGACGTTTGATTTTCTTTCTGTGTTAGTATTTTGTTATAGTCTCATTTTTTGTTGATTAATGTTGTCAATAATAGTAGTTACTTCCCTTGTAGAGCAAGTTTGTGATTATTGTACTCAGTTTTTAACATCTTCTTATTGTAGTAGCGGAACTTAGATAAAGTTATGTTTCAATAACTGTAAAATTTTACCATGAGTGAGAAGTGTGGGCTTCGCCGTAGGGTCGTGAGTAGTGTATTGCGGTGTGAGACTTGTTCGAAGTATTTTCATTGGGGGGGGGGGGGGGGGGGGGAATGCAGTGGGGAAGCCAGTGGGCATTCTGGTGAGATCCTCTCGTGGAACTTCAGGTTATGTAGCAAGAGTAAGTTGATAGAGGAGCAGGAGCGTAAGATCTGTGCCCTTCAGGTGCAGTTGAAAAACGCACAGGAGGAGCTAGACTAGGATGAGGAGGGAGAAGGGGGTTGGGGAATGGGAGCTGGGTGTTGGCAAGAGATCTGTTAGGAGAAGCAGATTTTTAGATAGTTTTACTATTGGTGTTTGTAAAAGATATGACCAACTGTCAGAGTCTAGTGGAGAGTAATGTCTAGTAGCTGTAGATGTAGGAAGTGTGCAGCAGACCTCAGCAGTTACGGTGGCTTGGACAGTTGCAAAGTCGAAGAGAAAGAAGAAGGTTCTGCTGTTAGGTAGTTCTATGGTAGAGGTGTAGGCCAGCAGTTGCAGGAAGTTTTGGGGAGTGAGTACCAGGTCACCAGCGTTGTGAAGCCTAATGCAGGATTGGCTCAGGTGACTGTTAACATAGGGGGGTTATGTAGGGATTTTACTAAAGAGGGTGGGTGGGGCTGGTAATAGTATTGACAGGGATGGGGAGTATGACATAGATGGTGACCTGGAAAAGATAGCCACTCAGACTGGCAACACGAATGTGCATTTCGTGGAACTGTTTCATCGTCACGATCGGCCTCATCTTAATACAGCCGTCAGGCGTAATAACATGAGACTTGAGGGTGCGCTGATGACAGAAGGCATGAGTCACATTTCAGTGGTGTCGGTGGAGTCTATCAGCAGGACGGGTTTCACTAGACATGGCCTGCACCTCAACAGTTATAGAAAGGGGAGGTTGGCAAAGCTTATAGGTGACAGCTTAGGTGGGGGTGGTGGGATCATTCATGGGAAAATTATGGTAGTTGTGGGTGTTAGAGCTGTACCTTTTTTAGATTGAAGTCAGCTAATAGGTGTTCCTGCTTAAGGGAAGTCTCTCTAACAAAGAAACCACTTTCTACAAAGCTTAGGTATATTAATGAGGGAATTAGTATATTTCATCAAAATATACAGGGTATTAGAGATAAAGTCCGTGAACTGCTTACAGATGTTGACTCTGAAATTATTGGTATATCTAAACACTTCTCAAATAAGGAGATAATTCATAGGCTTCCTTTACCAGGATACAGCTTGGCTGGCAGCTTTTAGAGGAGCTCTTTGTGGTGTGGGGGAGTAGCCATGAATGTGAAAAACGGCATCCCATTTGAGTCAACTGATGTCTCAAAGTACTGCACTGAAAAGGTGTTTGAATGTTGTGTAGGTGTGGTTAAATTTAGTGGAGCTAAACTTCTTACTGTTGTTATTTATAGATCCCCAGATCCCGATTTCACAACATTTTTGCTAAAGCTAGAGGAGGTTCTTGGTTCACTTTATAGGAAATACAAAAAGTTTGTTATATGTGCTGACTTCAGTATTAATTGTATAAGTGATTGTGCAAGGAAAAGGATGCTGGTAGAACTCCTTAATTCATATAATCTTATGCAAACAGTATTCTTTCCAACGAGAGTGCAAGGGAACAGTAGAACAACCATAGACAAAATTTGTGTTCATTCCTCATTACTAGAAGGGCATTCTGTTAGCAAAAAGGTGAATGGCCTTTCAGATCATGATGCACAAATTTTAACTCTAAAAGATTTTTGTGCTGCATCACGTGTTAAATATAGTCATCAGCTGTTTAGGAAAGCAGATTCAGTTGCTGTAGAGACATTTGTAAACCTCATCAAGGAACAAGAGTGGCAAGATGTTTATAGCGCTGATACAGTAGACGATAAATATAATGCTTTTCTCAAGACTTTTCTCATGCTCTTTGAAAGTTGCTTTCCGTTAGAACGTTCAAAACAGGGTACTAGCACAAACAGGCAGCTTGGGTGGCTGACTAGAGGGATACGAATATCTTGTAAAACAAAGTGGCAATTATATCAAAACGTTAGAAACAGTCACAATCTAAATGCAGCAGCCCATTACAAACAGTATTGTAAGGCGCTTAAAAAAGTTATTATGAAGGCAAAAGGTATGTGGTATGCAGGTATAATAGCTAAGTCTCAGGATAAAACTAAAACCATATGGTCAGTCGTAAAGGAAGTGGCTGGTCTGCACAACCAGGTAGAGGATAAAGAATCAGTGCGTAATGGGAATGTCCGTGTTACTGATAAGTCGCATATATGTACAGTATTTAATAATTACTTTCTGAATATAGCAGGTTAACTAAATAGAAACCTAGTCCCAACAGGGAATCATATAGCGCTCGTAGAAAAAAGTGTTTCGAGACTGTTACCTGAAATGCTCCTCCATGATACAGACAAGAGGGAGATTGAGTTAATAATTCAATCAATAAAGACCAAGAACTCTCATGGATATGGCGGGGTATCTAGCAGAATACTGAAGTATTGTTCTATGTATGTTATCCCAGTACTTAGCCATATCTGTAACTTTTCCTTTAGGAGTGGTCGGTTTCCTGACCGATTAAAGTACTCTGTAGTGAAGCCACTTTGTAAAAAGGGAGACAGGGATAATATTGACAATTATAGACCTATTTCTATGCCATCGGTGTTTGCTAAAGTTATCGAGAAGGTTGTATATACAATGTTACTGGAGAATTTAAATTCACATAATTTGCTGTCAAATGTACAGTTTTGTTTTAGTAATGGCTTAACAACTGAAAATGCTATATTCTCTTTTCTCTGTGAGGTTTTGGATGGATTAAATAAAAGGTTGCGAACGTTAGGTGTTTTCTTTGATCGAACGAAGGCTTTTGACTGTGTTGACCACAAAATATTGCTGCAGAAGTTGGACCATTATGGATTAAGGGAAGTAGCTTACAATTGGTTTGCCTCTTACTTTAAGAACAGAAAGCAGAAGGTAATTCTCCGCAATACTGAGAGTGGTAGTGATGTCCAGTCCCAATGGGGCACTGTTAAGTGGGGCGTTCCCCAAGGGTATGTGCTGGGGCCACTGCTGTTTCTTATTTATATAAATGATATGCCTTCCAGTATTACAGGTGATTCAAAAATATTTCTGTTTGCTGATGACACCAGCTTGGTAGTGAAGAATCTTGTGTGTAATATTGAAACATTATCAAATAAAGTAGTTCACGAAATAAGTTCGTGGCTTGTGGAAAATAATTTGATGCAAAATCACAGTAAGACTCAGTTTTTACAGTTTCTAACTCACAATTCAACAAGAACTGATATTTTAATCAGACAGAATGGGCATATTATAAGCGAGTCGGAACAGTTCAAGATCCTAGGCGTTCGGATAGATAGTAAGCTGTTGTGGAAAGCCCATATTCAGGATCTTGTTCAGAAACTAAATGCCGCTTTATTTACCATTAGAACAGTATCTGAAATAAGTGACATTTCAACACGAAAAGTAGTCTACTTCGCATATTTTCATACGCTTATGTCATATGGTATTATTTTTTGGGGTAATTCGTCTGATTCAAAAAGGGTATTTTTGGCTCGAAAACGGGCTGCTCGACCTATGTGTGGCGTAAGTTCGAAAACGTCTTTTCGAGCCCTATTCAATAGTCTGGGAATTTTGACATCGCCCTCACTTCTTTAATGTCGTTTGTTGTTAGCAATATTAGCTTATTCCCAAGAGTTAGCAGCTTTCACTCAGTTAATACTAGGCAGAAATCAAATCTGCATGTGGAATGCACTTCCTTGACTCTTGTGCAGAAAGGACTGCAGTATTCTGCTGCATCCATTTTCAATAAGCTACCACAAGAACTCAAAAATCTTAGCAGTAGTCCAAACACTTTTAGGTCTAAACTGAAGAGTTTCCTCATGGCTCACTTCTTCTATTCTGTCGAGGACCTCCTGGAAGAGCTAAAAAATTAAGCAAATTCCAGTGTTGCGTTCTTGATTTTCTTTATTTAAACTAACGACTTGTCACCTGAATATGTTTCTTATATTTCAATTTCTCTGTTTGTACAATCTACAACTGAATATACTTCTTTTATTTCATTTTATCTGTTTCTTCAATCGTGTTATAATTTCATGTATTGACTCGTTCCATGACCATGGAGACTTCTCCTTAATGTGGTCCCACGGAACAATAAATAAAATAAATAAATAAATCCATAGGCCCATTGGAGCCCGTGCAAGACACCATGACGACCAAGGTGTATCGGTACACTGGTTGCAGACCACGTACACCCCTTCAAGACGACAATGATTCCCGATGGCGGTGGCATTTTTCAGCAAGATAATGCTCCATGCCACAGGGAGACGAGTTTGATTGAGTGGTTCAAGGAGCACAGTTACGAGTTCCAGTTAATGCGCTGGCTCCCCACGTCGCGTGATCTGAATTCGATATAACACATCTGGAATGTGATTGAATGTGCAGTCAGAGCTCACCGACCCACTCCCTGGAATTTATGGGAATTAGGTGACTGTGTGTGCAGATGTGCCAACTCCCTCCGGCGACCTACCAACGCCTCATTGCTTCCATGACGCGAAGTGTCGCCGCTGTTACCTGTGACGAAGATTGACGTACTGGTTATTAGGTAGGTGGTCATTATGTTCTGGCTGACCAGTGTACAGTCTCGTTCAACTTGACACTTCTGAATTACGTAAGGCAGATGCCGGACCACAATGTGAGGGTCGGCGCTGGCGACACGCCGGTTCTGAGAGAGTTCCGGCGGCCGTGACCTCACTGTGACACACACTGCGCCGTGTGCAAGGTGAGGGACAGCGCGCGGTAGCGAAAGTGTCGATTCGGCAGCATCCAGGCAACTCTGCGCCGTAGGCGAGTGTACCGATACGAAGGAAGAAAGATTCGGGTTTAACGTCCCGCCGACGCCGTGGTCATTATAGACGACCCGATAGGAAACGCTGGTGCCTGTGGTACTCAAGAATGGTGTGCTTTTGGTGGCAATCAAATACACATGTTTTAAATTTCTGAATACTTCTAGCAAGTACAAGGGCTTAAATTTATGGATACTAAATGTGCCCCATGCAATGCAGTGCCCCTTTTTCTTTCTAAGTAGGTACACATATACGAAGCAGACACGTTTACAAGTACGAAATAAATGAACGAAACAAATGAATGACAGTGATTTTTTGCGCTTTAAATTAAACTTGAAAAACCTTATTCGAGTGCTTTGTAATGTTGCATGTCTTTAGTCTTACCGATCCGTGCAATGACAAACTGACGCAATGAACAGCAAGAATAAGACATAGAGGACTCTTCATACTAATTCGAAGTCAGTTAAGTTCAGGAAAACACGTGGTTTTCGATTTTTACATGTCACCTCATTCTCACCGCTTCACCAGAGCTAGTAGGGGTACGTTATTCCCATAATATTTTATGCAAATAATGACGCTTCACTTGATGTTGTAGGGCAGATTGTACTGAGACATAAATGTTAAGAAAATAATATGATAAGTTGCGCTGTTTCCGAGTTATTTAGCATTCAAGTTAGCCATAAGGTCATTGCTCGTGCGAATTCAAGTTTCTGCTAACGAAACAAAGCGCTCGTTGGGCGACACCGCCCCTGGCAGGCCGCTTGAATGTGAGCGCGCAACGCCCCGATTGGCTACATTCAGTGCTTTATAACTCGGAAACGGTGCAACGTATCGAATTTTTTCTTAAACACCCCTACGAGCGTTTCAGACATTTTCCGACCACCATATATATATATATATATATATATATATATATATATATATATATATATATATATATATATGAGGGTGAGCGTGACAAGGGGTGACTTGATAGCATACCTATACACAGGGTGTTACAAAAAGGTACGGCCAAACTTTCAGGAAACATTCCTCACACACAAAGAAACAAAATATGTTATGTGGACATGTGTCTGGAAACGCTTACTTTCCATGTTAGAGCTCATTTTATTACTTCTCTTCAAATCACATTAATCATGGAATGGAAACACACAGCAACAGAACGTACCAGCGTGACTTCAAACACTTTGTTACAGGAAATGTTCAAAATGTCCTCCGTTAGCGAGGATACACGCCTTCACCCTCCGTCGCATGGAATCCATGATGCGCTGATGCTGCCCTGGAGAATGGCGTATTGCATCACAGCCCTCCACAATACGAGCACGGAGTCTCTACGTTTGGTACCGGGGTTGCGTAGACAAGAGCTTTCAAATGCCCTCATAAATGAAAGTCAAGACGGTTGAGGTGAGGAGAGCGTGGAGGCCATGAAATTGGTCCTCCTCTACCAATCCATCGGTCACCGAATCTGTTTTTGAGAAGCGTAAGAACACTTCGTCTGAAATGTGCAGTAGCTCCATCGTGCATGAACCACATGTTGTGCCGTACTTGTAAAGGCACATGTTCTAGCAGCACAGGTAGAGTATCCCGATAGAAAAAATGATAACGTGCTCCATTGAGCGTAGGTGGAAGAACATGGGGCCCCATCAAGACATCACCAACAATGCCTACTGTAGAGCAATGAGTCGCATGTCAACACAAGCACCGAAGTCAACATTGCCTTCCTTCAACTGGGACAACTGGCGGTGAATCGAGGAAGTACAGTACATACTGACGAAACTAAAATGAGCTCTAAGCGTTTCCGGACACATGTCCACTAACATTTTGTCTTTATATGTTTCCTGAAAGTTTGGCAGTACCTTTTTGTAACACCCTCATGTGGTTGGAGTTGCTCCAGCCGTTACTGCGTTATGCTGTCAAGTCACCCCTTGTAACGCTCACCCTCAGCTATAGGGGTGGTAGGGATGTCTTACTTTCTCAGTATTTTTTTCCTTTGCTACATGTACCAAAAATGATAGAAAGGGCTTCAGTCGCTCGCGGCGTTAAAAGTTTTAGGCACAGTCACTAAAGAGCCTAGCGACCCAGAAAACTATGGATTGGTCACTGATTATGGTCGTTATCGACCTTTTTTACATGTTAAGACTTTTCACCACCATACCCACCTCTAGGATAGGGGTATACACTAATAATTATACAAATAGTAATATATATGGCAAGTTTGGTTGACATTCCCGCAAACGTTCCTGAGCTATGCTGCTAAGTTTCAGCCCCATCCCTGACGGAAGTAGGAGGTACAAACCCACTTGGAAACCTTCGTGAGCTTCGGCACAACAACTCACCAAGTTTCATGGCTATAGGGTGAATGACAAAGCAACGCATAGAAGACGAATAAACATTCATTTTTATGTACGTAAGGACTGAGTACCTACAATAGAGCAAAATTTAATGTGAAGTACTACCACCTCTGGCTTGAGCAACGGTTCCAACCCGGCTAGACACAGAGTCGAACTAAGTCCGAATAACAGATCAGACTACGTCATTCGATGCCGCTTCAACTATATTCTTCAGTTCGTGAATCGTAGTAGCGGGTGCAAGATTGCATGCACGACTTTCAGGAACTAATGACCTGAAGTTTTCGATATGTGACAGATCTGACGAGTGAAGAGCAGTCTATCACCCTCTGTATAGAGGCAAGTGAAGTCAGCGTGATCTTGCGTTATTTTGTTGAAAGGTAACATAACGCACAACGGCCTTAACACGTCAGAAAAGTAGCGCCTGCTGTCCAAAGTCTCTAAGCGAACCACACGCGACGGTGTTGTGTATCAAATGGAAATCCGTGCCATCAGTCAAGGTGATTAGTCCGTATGAAGATCATCATTATGGCCACCCTGTACCCACCGATTCCATATTCGGATGACAGTCGATGCAGCCAGACCAACGGGAGCTACAGTGGTCGGGAAACAAAAATCCGAAGCCTTGATAGGCCACGATCCTGCATCTGCCGAATTCCGACTGATGCCGGTTGACGTTTGTCTCTGTCACACGTGAGATAACGCAGTCTTCATACAAAAAAACGACATGTAAATATATTTCTGAAAGAGAATCCTGCTGCGTAATCTTTGCTAATACCCAGAAAGTAAATGGCGTACATCTTACCTGCCTTGTATGGTTGCGCTGAAATGCTAAACATCTGCATACCCAAGTACGTAATACATTTCTTGTGAATTTGGAGTTTTTTGTATGCCTTATTCATAATGTTGCAATTTTAATTACGAGCAACGTACATTATTTACACCACCGTATCAGATACATAGACCATTATAATTACACAGGTTTCTGTGGCAAGAGTCGCCGGACATGAAAGTGTTCTGGCTAGGGTGCACTATCATTTTGTACTCATAAAATAAACCGTTTCACCTGGGGTTGCAGATGTCTGCTCAGGTGAAGGCCACTGCATTCTTGGCCGTAGCGTGTGTTTTATTCTGCGACGGCTATTTTACAATATGATGCTGCAAAATACGCAGGAAACTTTTATGTCACAGGGCCCGTAATTCAGCCTACGTACACAAAATAGGTTTCCCATGAACGATGTACATGTGATGACGTCGGTATATCAGAGCGCTGTTTCACTACCAAAGTACGTGCAGGCAGCTAAAAAGGCTTACAAGAGGGCACTTTCTGTACCAAATTGAACTGTAGAAAGTGGCACACGACCTAACAAATGACTATTCTTGAATAGCTCCAATATACGAGATTGGAACAATAGAGAATTGTGAAGGTGGTTCGATGACCACTCTGCCTGGCACTTAAAGGTGATTTGTAGAGTATACATCCACATCTACATGGATACTCTGCAAATCATCGAGATCAGGTCAGGCGAATTTGGTGACCAAGACATCAATCTCACTATCAGACGACCACTGCAGTAAAATTCTACCCTTGTAACACTCCGACAGTTTCCCTGCTGAAAGATCCCACAGCCGTCACGGAAGACGCTTAGCATTAATGGATACAGGTCATCCGCAATAATACTCATGTAATATACAGTTGTCATGTGCTGTCCGCATTAAGGGCCACATTTCGAGAAGCTATTCGCCATTGCATAACGGAGCTTTCGAATACGACCACCGACCTGATGTAACAAGAAACGTCGGTTATCCAACCAGATGACATATTTCCATGGACCCGTTGTCCCGTCTGTATGACCCCGTGGTCATTGCAACTGCACTCGTCAACGTCGTTGTGTCAACTTGAGAACAGGAACACACAGATTGCATCTGATGCGTGATGTTCAACAATGTGCACTGGACTATGTGTTCGGAAACACTAGTGACGGCAAAAGTGTTGCGTTCTGTAGTTAGATTTGCTACCAAAGGCATCCACACAATAGTTTGTTGTGAGGGTAAGGGGGAGGGGGCAGGCGTCTAAGTAGCCATAAAAAAGTTCCAAAGTTCCTGTTCCGACCCTGTTAAAAACCATCGCAATACCGAATTTTAAATATTTTTATGAGAGGAAAACACCTGAATAATCTAGTGAAATAGCACCGATCCACAAACTTTCACTTTTTACTTTTTTTAGAGAAATGAAAGCAGTCGTGCTTTATAAATTTAGATGCCCTGCGCACGAATATCAAGGTTAAAATTGTCTCCTAGCTCAGGGTTACACGTAAATAATGTGTTTAGGGTTTCACAGAGCTACATGCAAAGACATTGTGACAAGGTTTACTCTGCCGTAAGATACCGTATGGTAACACTGCCTTACATCAAGACTCATGTGCGCACCATCAAGTCATGTGACCATTGTCGAATGTAGATACCAGACGCGATTTTAACAATCGTCTGTTACAGCTACGTCCTCTTATGATATTACTGGGAGAATTGTCGTGGCGGTTGACAGTGAATGTATTTGAGGTGTGTTGAAATTGGAGAATTGTGCTAATGTGCACGTGCACGCTTTCTCAAAATTCTGTTCACCTGCAGTAGCAAATCTAATAACGTTTTTGTTGCGTTCGAGCGGTTTACGAAGGGGACCAATGACTGAACCAGTAAAACGAGCATACGCCTCGTAATTGGGAGTCGAGATGAAGACCAAGATAAGTCGTGGGCTCTACTTGTTTATTGCGCCTCGTGTTCACCTACTTACACTCAGTGCTTGGATGTATGGTAAAAACATCTCCATGATATTTGGCGTAAACCCACAAATCATGCAACGGATTGTTGTTTTATGTTGCACCTTCCTCCAGGAAATGAATTAATACCAGGTGGAAGAGGAATATTCCTTACCATGACATCCCGTCTGCCATTCTCCCTGTAGATTGCCAGTCCCTGTTTCCCTACATTGACCACTATGAAGCAGTGATAGAAAAGATATTGAACCGACACAGAAAGCTGAAAAAAGTGCAATCGTCCGCCAGTGACACTGACCCTACATTTAGGCGCATCTGGAGAACCACACCAAATCACACAGTGTGAACTCAGTGATCTGATTAAGGATTTAGATTTTCCAAAGCGTAAAGCCGAACTCTTGACCTCACGACCGCAGCCGTGGAATCTCCTCGATGACACAGTGCACGCGACCTTGTTTCCGAGTGTCATTTCAGTACTGAAGACATCATTATGTTCTGCAGCGAAACTGAAGCTTTGCTGGAAGATCTGAACAGTATACACAAACCAGACAAATGGGAACTTCATATCGGGCTCAAAAATAAGTCTGAAGGCATTATCGTTAGTCAGTGGTAAATACCGCCCTTTCATCCCTGTCGCACAGAAAATTATACCATGATGAAATTCGTTGTAAACTATGTTACTACAATACAAATGAACGGCTGGTATGTGGATATTTGAAAGTCATTGTAATGCAGTTGAGTTTGCAATGGGATCACATTAAGTATTGCTTCTACATGTATGCGTGAGTGGGGCAGTCTTGCAAGAGGACAACAGAACGCTCAGAAGTAATGGCCTCCACGAACAGCTCTGGGTCAAAAGATACTGCCAAGGAACCTCTGGTGAATCCGTACAAAATTGTTGTCCCACCATTGCACATTAATTTGGGACTCGGCATTTATTAAGGCTGCGCACAAGAACGAAGCAGCATTTCATTATGTGCGTCAGAAGTTTCCACGACTCAGCACACAGAGGATCACAAAGGAGGTATTCGTTGGTTGTCAGCTCTTGGGCAACACACAATTTTAGTGCGCTATAACCCCTGATGAGCTAAATGTGTGATACTGTTTTCGTAACGTGACGATATTGTTCTTGGGAAACAGGAGAGCTGAAAATTACAGGGATCTTGTGAACGATCTCATTCATGCTTATTATGTCATTGACTGCAACATGACCCTGACCTTTACTCCCACCACGATGTGTTCAATACGATGAGTTCACTGAGAACTGCGATGCGTTTATTGATGAACCTGGCGAGCAGTTCCACAAAGATATTTATCTCACGGAACAGCGGTACACTCGATGATAGACTACTGTTATTTTGGTTGATTTCACCCACAAGAGAAAGGCAGAGAAACGGGGCGGAAAAGCTACATAAGTTCAATTAATGTATACATCCTGTTGATTACGGTAGTAATATCGGTGAAACGTGAAGTCCCAACTTACTCACAACCCGGAGCAGTGAGACAATTTTAATCGTACCATTCGTGATCAGAGCATCGAAATGTATGAGGAACGTCTGCTTACGTTTCTGCAAAAAGCCGGCCGCTTGGGCCTAGCGGTTCTAGGCGCTTGAGTTCGGAACCGCGCAGCTGCTGCGGTCGCAGGTTCGAATCCTGCCTCAGGCATGGATGTGTGTGATGTCCTTAGGTTAGTTAGGTTTAGATAGTTGTAAGTTCTAGGGAACTGATGACTTCAGGTGTTAAGTCCCATAGTGCTCAGAGCCATTTTTTTCTGCAAAAAATCTGCTGTGTACTGTGTAAAGAGCAACGAGCTGCACAAAAGGAAATTCATTTTCTTAATCGGTTTCAGGCACTTAGGACTCTTCTTCAGAAGGTTGTAACTGTCGCACTATTTATATTGTTTTCCTTTCCCTGACAGTTGGGTGGGGTGGGGGTGGGGGGGGGGGGGGAAGAGAGGGGGGCACCGAGTACGGGCGCCCTTGTCGGCCACAGTCGCCGCTATTCTGCGTTACAGAACGAGCAGCGAGCAATCTCCACGTCCTGTGACGAGACGCGAACGTTGAACGTTTTGTGGCCAACTCAGGGATTCACCGTGCTCAAATCACTCTCTATAGACGCTCATGACGGGGGCACGCGAATAACGATAAACTCTGCCGATACCTTCGTTCCCTGGCTCAGTGTCATAATTTGGCAAAGTCCCTCACGTCAGTGGACTCCCCCATTCGCGGCAATAATCGTCGGTAGGGTTGTTTCCCATTCTTATCTGTTTCGTTTGCATACCTTCCTCATCACGTCTCGCGCCCACAACGCCAAAATGGGACATTCATCCCTGAAATGATGTAATTTTCAGCCAGTGATTTCCTTTTTCATCATACGTAAGGTCAGAGTTTAAAATCCAGCTTTCCTAAAGCTACGTTATTCCGTTGCTTCATTTATCTAGAAAACTACAATAATTTCATTATTTCTTTATATTACTTGAACTAGATTTGTTACAGTACCAAATTTAGCAGTACTCTGTAAACGCAGAATGAAGCGAAGCTCGTGTCTAGGAGTTTGTATTTACGACTGACATTAGATATATTGGGAATGAAAATTCAGTTTGTTTCAGTTTTAGTGTGTTGCGACTGGCAAGATAAAATTAGCTGTCCTATAAAAACAGAAACTTCTATTGTCTAACCAAACGAGCTAATACGCAAATAGTGTCTGAAGTAGTTTCAGGAAGAACAGTTATTGAGTCTGTCCGCTGACTGCAAACTATCTGCTCGAAAACGACATTAGAAATTCAGGGTATAGTTGTTACTAAGCTGTCGGCGCTCACGGAGAGACAGCAAAAAAGGATTTGCGGAAAACTTCCACCAGGCAGTGGAAATAATTGATGCTTTAGCCTGGAGAGTGTAGGCGCCAGTAGACATAAACCAGAGGGAGAACACTGCGATACGCAAAAAGCAGTGTGAAGGTCACAACGCGTGGAAACGGGTTAAGAGACGACTTAAGATAAATAGGAAATGCAGTGGCAAGTGACTGGAGATCGTACTTTCTGTTAGGCAAATTTTTCACACATGGTGGTCAGCCGCAGATGACATTTCATCCAGCTTCAAGAAAAAAATTTAAGCCACTGATATGAAAAATTACTTTTTTTCGTCTCTCTATCTCCCTCTCTCTTTCTTTGCAATCCTATGTTTTTCCACAACATTTCATGACAGTGACTATACCTAAGGCTTTTAAAGGTATTATAGGTGATTATTTCACATGATACGAAAGCGACGTATGGAACGTTTTTTCCCGTCTGCATAATGTTATCAGTCTACTGCACAATTTCGCTTCACTGTTTCCTAGCTGTTCATCAGCACACTGGCTCACAGATGCTTAAAAATTCGATCACATTGAAAGATGATCGATTGTAGCTAAATACCCATTTACAGTTTTATCTCTCAAAAGCGATATCGACACCCTACAAACTTTTCCTCTGGGCAAAACTTGCGCTGTTTTCTATTTTTAGTAAAGAATGTTACTGCTGTCGGTTCTTCCTGCATTGGAACGATCTTCAGTGAGCTGCTCTGATAATTGTTACGATATCGCTTAACTTCAGAAGTAGCGTCTTTCGCTATAGACAGATGAGCATCACCTTGACAATGTCGAAATTACTAAACGAAACCGTGACAAAACGGGCTGGAGTTCTTTGACTCTCGTGTATTTACTTCACCAGTCGTACTTCGTACGATTTCGAGACTGAAGAGCAGTATACAAAAAACTGATCGAATGCGGATTTAGTGTGTTACATCTTTCATTTGTAAAAAAAATAATCCATTGACTCTTACTACACGTTTTCCTGCAGCTAGTTTTACGTTATCACTCCACTTTAAAGTACTGTACACGCTTAACTCTATACATTTGAGTGCTTTGGTCCTCTTGTCTGATAGATTACGAATCATTTAATGAGACTTAGGGATATTTCACAATATCATTATTTGGAGGTTCAAATATGTTCCTGGTATAATTTTCAGGTGGTGTGACTTCCCTACGACAGTAGAAACTCATTAAGTTTTCAATATCGCTCACCTGGCCACTCATATTTATAGTGAACACTGACTGCCCTTGTAGTACGCTCTTTGCGTACACTAAGTTGCTTCCATATCTGATGAATTCGTGAGTTCTTCTTGTTAAGACTGACCTGCTGAGTTTTACTGGCTAAGAAGTCTCATACAATCAGAGCGCTAATCCGATTTCGCGTTTGTCACAGACTTGTTAGTGACTTAGATTAATTTGTTACAAACCTTGGCACTTAGATAAATGGGCGACTCAGTCTGAAAACTATATTTCAAGATTGTGAGTTAGGTTTCGGTTGTATCCTCTTTAGTAACAGATATTAAAAATTGAATGTGTTAATTAGAGCAGGGAGTCAATTTCCAGAAACGAGAAAAATCTAATCGCATATAACAATACTAGAGATCATCGTTTGTTATAGCGGCATTTGCACGCTAATAGCATTTGAAAAAATTTATGCATACAGCATCTTTAGGTAGAGGATTCCGACGTCAAGCTTCATCACCCTAACTTGGAGGCTTTTGCGTAATCTTTGTATATTGTTAGATCACGTTGTGCTATATGTTGGAAGTGAAAATCGTGAGGAAAAGGGATTCCAGACTGGATTTGAACCTTACTGCTCTTAATCGCTGTGATACCTGGGGTAGGTAACAGCGTAATTATTAAATCTAGGTTACTGCCATTCCATGTCGTCGATGACGATGATCAACCAAAGGGCGGTTGCTACGATTTTCTCCTCTCCAATGGTGTGAAGTTAACAGATAGGCAATTAATGAGCTGCACCACACTGCAAGGATTTTTCATTTGAACTAGGACGTCGGTACAACCACTTACGATAGATAATTCTATGTCACCTTCTTCCCTCCACTTGCTGACCAAGTTGTTTTCCGCCATTTGCTGTGGAAGCATCTATTTCCGGGCCGGGTGGCACCACAATAATGTGCTTAGCTAACCGAGGTGTGGAAAAGCCTTAATCCAACGTACTGCTTGTCACGAATGATCAATCTTAATTTTTTTCGCTTCGCAACATCTTAGACAAACTTTTCGGAGCGCAGCTCCCATTAGTAACTTACACGAACACAACACTGATGCATCATTTGACGGTGACCTTACAACCGTATCTACGTAAAGGGTGAACCGTATCACCACTGACGTAGCTCGAATACGTCATATTTCTAATCGTAATTCCCAGAGTTCATTCATGCAATTACTCTCCTAGGCCCGTAATCTTCCGTCGTTATAAAACCATTCTGCCAAAGTGTGACTGATTTAACGAAACATTGGCAATTGATCAAAACCAGTACTTTTCGTACATACGTTGCTAGATGAAAGAGCAGTGCGTCAGAGGTACTTAATGCTCATGAATTAAGAAATTTGCAGGCGTGAGAGAAAGGGAGCTCAAGGTACAATGGCAACCATCAGCTGTTAAATCTCTTACGCACTGAGTTACCGAACAGAGTCCTTGAAGGAGCAACGTAAAAGGTGAATATCATCATACTTCATGTACCACTTCTCTGTCATACAGTCAACATGCAAAAAAGGCGTTGATGAAGGTCTTTCCGTCCCTGGTGGTAGCACCCAATATGAAAATGTGAAAGAAGCAAGATCTGATGCAGGTTATAAGGTGTTGTACGAACTCTATATAGAAAGAATGAATAAATTATTTCTGATAGTTATTGACAGAGAATAAAAACAATATACTCCATGTGTAGCGTGCGACTTGTAAAATATTTTTTAACGAAAAGTTGAGAGCAATATTGCTGCTGTTTGTTACTCTGGATTTTCTCACTTTCCTCATAATTATTAGTTTCAGATTACTATCAAACGAATTCTATAGAGTCATTCCACTGGAGAGAGCTTAATCACTCACTAACTGTGGAAAATACAGCAATACACCTTATACAGTCAATATTGTCAAAGCGTCCTGCTGAAGCTACGAAACAGGAAGTCGTCATTTCGGAAATTCATTTCTCTATAACAATAAAGAAATTGGCCCTTGGTGAATGGTCTCACAGTTGTTAGTACTTGAATGATGGTGTGGTATCCTGTGAATAGGTTATCATTCTTCATCGTCAGCGCGTGAAAATACTATGTTTCAGAATTATGATAGGTGTTAACATTTCGTTTTCTGTATCTATAATTCCCATACTTCTTTTCTTTCTTCTTCTCTTTCACGTCTTATTACTCTCGGAACTGCAGTCTGGTTTCCGTACAATCTTTAGACAGCCTTCGCTCGCTGTATTTTGTCCCCACTACCTTCAAACCTATAAAGAGCTACTCCAGTCAAAATGGCGAAAAGTTTACCCTAAATCTACAAATACTATAAACATAAGTTCTCCTTTCTTCAACCTGTTATCAAATATAAAATTTGTGGTCAACGTTACCTCACATGTTCCTACATTTCTCTGTAACCCAATCGGATCTTACCCGAGATCGCCTTCTAACAGGCTTCCCATTCTTCCATAGATATTTCGTCTCACTATTTTGGCACCCAGCGACTTATTAAACTGCCAACGGCTGGCTTCTTGGTAACCAGAATTATATAATTCTTCTTCGAGTTTGAGGTTAAGTCTCCTGTCTCTTATACGAGGGTTGACTGAGAAGTAATGACTCCACCTTCGTAACTCTTCAACAGTTGGCAGCATTGGTGTGCGGCAGGTACTGGCTGTTCCGGTAACCTCTTCTCTACACCTTCAGTTGGCGGGAAGCATCGAACGGTTGTGTTGTTACAGTGTAAAGTATGGAACCTTGGGAAAACAGTCGGTCAATGAGATTTAAGTAATTCTTGAATTCTTGACAGCAGAAGGTGTCATCCCAAAAGAGATTCATCAGAGAATGAAAGCAGTGTATGCTGATTGTGTTGATGTGAGTACGGTGCGTCGTTGGGCGAGTAAGTTTAAAGATGCTGAGGCGGGAACAGTCCGATAGCTAAGGAAAGCAATAATGTGACCCACACGTTCTTGTGAAATGCCGATTATGCTTGCAATTTCTCTCTGAGTGATACGACTATCGTTCTAAATCAATCTTTCAACATGTCGCTTGTGGAACTCGGTGGTTGCTGTCACAGGACGTCCAACTCTTCGTTTGTCACGCAGCTCAGATATTCCCTCCTCAACATCTTTAAATTTACTCGCCCAACGACGCACGGTATTCACATCAACACAATCACCATAAACTGCTTTTATTCTCTGATGAATCTCCTTTGGGGTGACACCTTCTGGTATTAAGAGTCCACTGACTTGTTGTTGTTGTTGTTGTCTTCAGTCCTAAGACTGGTTTGATGCAGCTCTCCATGCTACTCTATCCTGTGCAAGCTTCTTCATCTCCCAGTTCTTACTGCAACCTACTTCCTTCTGAATCTGCTTAGTGTATTCATCTCTTGGTGTCCCTCTACGATTTTTACCTCCACGCTGCCCTCCATTGCTAAATTTGTGATCCCTAGATGCCTCAAAACATGTCCTACCAACCGATCCCTTCTTTTAGTCAAGTTGTGCCACAAACTCATCTTCTCCCCAATTCTATTCAATACCTCCTCATTAGTTATGTGATCTACCCATCTAATCTTCAGCATTCTTCTGTAGCACCACATTTCGAAAGCTTCCATTCTCTTCTTGTCCAAACTATTCACCATCCATGTTTCACTTCCATACATGGCTACACTCCACACAAATACTTTCAGAAACGACTACCTGACACTTAAATCTATACTCGATGTTAACAAATTTCTCTTCTTCAGAGACGCTTTCCTTGCCATTGCCAGTCTACATTTTATATCCTCTCTACTTCGACTATCATCAGTTATTTTACTCCCTAAATAGCAAAACTCCTTTACTACTTTAAGTGTATCATTTCCTAATCTAATTCCCTCAGCATCACCCGACTTAATTCGACTATATTCCATTATCCTCGTTTTTGCTTTTGTTGATGTTCATCTTATATCCTCATTTCAAGACACTGCCCATTCTGTTCAACTGCTCTTCCAAGTCCTTTGCTGTCTCTGACAGAATTACAATATCATCGGCGAACCATAAAGTTTTTATTTCTTCTCCAGGAATTTTAATACCTACTCTGAATTTTTCTTTTGCTTCCTTTAGTGCTTGCTCAATATACAGATGCGCGGTGCTTAAATCGCATTGACCGACCGTCTGCACAGGGTTCCGTATTTTACACTGTAACTACACAACCTTTCACTGCCAAGGCTTTCCGCCAACTGGAGCCGTAGAGAAGAGGCTGCTGAATAAGCCAGTACCTGACGCATACCAATGCTGCCAATTGTTGAAGAGTTACGAAAGTAGAGGCATTACTTTTTAATGAACCCTCGTATCTTGCTTACAATGTCTTTATAAAATAGTTATACAAAAATAACCTTAGTTGTGTAAAAGGTAAATAACTTACAGAAATGTTTGGTACAGCAAGGAATGGAGTATATCTTCAAGTTTTATTTTCAAGTCTTCAGAGTGGCTATCTTTTGTAATACGATAAATGTCCCATCTTAATCAGTTTCCTGCCAAACGGTATGAAGAAAGTCTTGATGGATCGAGGCAACCGCTTGTTTTATAAGTTGTCACAACTCGTCGACGTTTTTCGGAAGTAGGGGAACAAACACACTGTCTTCAATGTAAGCATATACACAGAAGTCCATTGGAAGTTTTGATCATTGCGGTCTTTTAGCAACCGTATATGAATTTCAGTGGAGAAATAACAAAACCTACCGGTTGCAAAGAATTGTTTAATACATTTCCCTAGGTTTAGACACCTCTAAGTATGTCTTCATCAGAACGAAAATTTAAATCGCTAAAGCTACAATGCGAGAAGATAACAGTTGAAGTTTAAAGCAGATACGCCCAAGTCAAAAATTAAAAACGTTTCAGCCTTTCGTACGTACACCTTGCAAGGAACAACATGAGACAAGTAGTCATTATTGTAGCATCGACGTGACATGTTTCGACATGGGTCTTTCAGTGTTCTGTCAAATTCTTTTCACAATATTGTATCTAAAGTATATTATTACTCTCACTTCCCTTTTAATAATATTTTCTATGTTTCCTTCCTTTGTAGCCCTTCTCCGTATACTGGGGGTAATTGGTATTAGTGCACATTATTTCTACTGATAACTGGGGACTATATGCTGAACAATATAACATCAGTATTTACGTCATTTGTGGACTAACAGTTATAGCCAGTACGAGTCGTTTGTTATTAGGTTGATTAGTACCATGGTGCAAGAGCAATGATTATTTATGTTTATCCCTAGGCAGGCCAGGTGTTGAAGTGTGAACGCATGGGCGCAAAACGGTTAGTCTATACTGATAGGTGTAGCCTACTTTATAGTGCAGTGCGACCGTACAGAAAAGATAAGGTAGGAAGTTTGTGCTCGACCTATAAAAAAGCAGTCTTTTAGATGCAGAGAGAGAACAATCAAAACAATGATAAGTCTACATACACTACTGGCCATAAAAATTGCTACACCAAGAATAAATGCAGATGATAAACGGGTATTCATTGACAAATATATTCTACTAGAACTGACATGTGATTACATTTTCACGTAATTTGGGTACATAGATCCTGAGAAATCAGTACCCAGAACAACCACCTCTGGCCGTAATAATGGCCTTGATACGCCTGGGCATTGAGTCAAACACAGCTTGGATGGCGTGTACAGGTACAGCTGCCCATGCAAATTCAAAACGATACCACAGTTCATCAAGAGTAGTGACTGGTTTATTGTGACGAGCTAGTTGCTCGGCCACCATTGACCAGACGTTTTCAATTGGTGAGAGATCTGGAGAATGTGCGCCGGCCGAAGTGGCCGAGCGGTTCTAGGCGCTCAGTCCGGAACCGCGCGACTGCTACGGTCGCAGGTTCGAATCCTGCCTCGGGCATGGATGTGTGTGATGTTCTTAGGTTAGTTAGGTTTAAGTAATTCTAAGTTCTAGGGGACTGATGACCACAGCTGTTAAGTCCCATAGTCCTCAGAGCCATTTGAAGCATTTTTTTTGGAGAATGTGCTTGCCAGGGCAGCAGTCGAACATTTTCTGTATCCAGGAAGGCCCGTACAGGACCTGCAACATACAGTCGTTCATTATCCCGCTGAAATGTAGGGTTTCGCAGGGATAGAATGAAGGGTAGAACCATGGATCGTAACACATCTGAAATGTAATGTCCGCTGTTCAGAGTACTGTCAGTGCGAACAAGAGGTGACCGAGACGTGTAACCAGTGGCACCCCATACCATCACGCCGAGTGATACGCCAGTATGCCGATGACAAATACACGCTTCCAATATACGTTCACCGCGATGTCGCCAAACACGGATGCGACCATCATGATGCTGTAAACAGAACCTGGATTTATCTGAAACAATGACGTTTTGCCATTCGTGCACCCAGGTGCATCGTTGAGTACACCGACGCAGGCGCTCCTGTCTGTGATGCAGCGTCAAGGGTAACCGCAGCCATGGCCTCCGAGCTGATAGTCCATACTGCTGCAAACGTCGTCGAAATGTTCGTGCAGATGGTTGTTATCTTGCAAACGTCCCCATTTGTTGGCTCTGGGATCGAGACGTGGCTACACGATCCGTTACAGTCATGCGGATAAGATGCTTATCATCTCGACTGCTAGTGATACGAGGCCGTTGGGATCCAGCACGGCGTTCTGTATTACCCTCCTGAACCCACCGATTCCTTATTCTGGTAACATTCATTGGATCTCGACCAACGCGAGCAGCAATGTCGGGATACGATAAACCGCAATCGCGATAGGCGACAATCCGACCTTTATGAAAGTCGGAAACGCGATGGTATGCATTTCTCCTCCTTACACGAGGCTACGCAACAACGTTTCACCAGGCAACGCCGGTCAACTGCTGCTTGTGTATGAATAATCGGTTGGAAACTTTCCTCGTGGCAGCACGTTGTAGGTGTCGCCACCGGTGCCAACCTTGTGTGATTGCTCTGAATATCAAATCATTTGCATATCAGAGCTTCTTCTTCCTGTCGGTTAAATTTCGTGACTGTAGCACGTCATCTTCGTGGTGTAGCAATTTTAATGGCCAGTAGTGTATTATGATACCACATATAAAAATGTATGAACTTACATATGTTACAACCTCACAGACGTTAGCTTTTCTTCATTGCTTAGTAATATTGAATTTATATCTACATTTTACCACATTTCATGGAAACGTCTCATTACAGTGACACACCTAGCGCTCCGCACAGAAGCCTATATCATATCATCTACATTGGAGCCTTGCCCAGACGAATCATCCTGGTTGAATGTAGGGAGTGTAGCCGTTTCTTACGAATATTTTTATCACTGTAAGATCTTTTAAGTCAAACCAGCCAGCAAAAACATTCGCCTATTGAGGAGGCCAACAGGGCAGAGGAGGAGCTGCTAGCATTGCAGTTGCGTTTGATCTGTTAGGTAAGCCTCTTCTTGTTTGTCATGCACGCTTATCCCCATGTAATGAGAAGCAATCGTCGGCGCCTCAATTCGGGGGGTGCAGAAGGCGTGTGTCTTCCGCAGCCTCTGGGACCTGCTGGGCATCCCACCGAAGGGCATGAGCGCTTTCGTGCTGTGTTTTCTCCAGCAGCGTGCGTCAGAGGAAACGTGAGACAATTAACGAGACTTCAAAGTTGCGCGGATAACGGAGTTTGCGCGGGCGTCTGCGGCAGAGGCGCCGTTGGCCGAGTAAACACTCGCCCGGGGCGCGGCGGCGGCGGCGGCGGCGGCAGCGCTCCAGCGAGCAGTGGGCACATACGGAGCGCTCGCCGTCTCCAGGCCGGCAAGCGGCAAACACGCCGTCCGTCGACCTCTCCTGGTATCCGCTGCACTCCGAGTGGCCTTCATTTCTCTTCTACGCGACATCAGTTATAGGCGTGAACCAGCACGAACAAACTCAACACTCCGATTTATATATCACTTGTAACATCTTTACATCTTAGAGCGTCCTGTAATTATATCGCTTGGGCCTTTTCCCGCGGTTGCGCAGGGTCGGCCATGATTAGTCGGATTTGGCGTGTTAATTTAAGAGGTGGCCAGATGCCCTTCCTGACACCACCCCATAACCCCCCCTTCCAGGACGGAATTAGTGTACCCCAACTGTCTGCGTCTAATGTAACCCAAGGAATACTGCGAATGTGTTCAGATGTCTGCGAGCTGCGTAACTGAAGCGGAACCTGGGGACCAGCCCGGTATTCACCTAGCGGGATGTGGAAAACCGCCTAAAAACCACACCCAGGCTGGCCGGCACACCGGCCGTCGTCGTTAATCCGCCGGGCGGATTCGATCCGGGGTCGGCACGCCTACCCGAATCCAGGAAGCAGCGCGTTAGCGCGCTCGGCTACCCTGGCGGATCTTAGAGCGTCCTGTAATGTCTACAACAAAACATTGAGTAAAGTACAGGGAGTGGACAAAAATTTGGATAATTATATGTTGGAACATTAATGCAGATGTCAGCCAAGACTGCAGATTGCTCTGTTGTATTTGAGCACCTGCGCAATGTCCTCAATACGTTAAAATTGTCAGTCGTCATCGGAACAGCGTTCTAGGTAGTTGTGAGTTCATTATGTCGTAGCAAACTGAGTGGACAAGTCGTTGCCTCAATACGTTGAAATTGTCAGTCGTCATCGGAACAGCGTTCTACGTAGTTCTGAGTGCATTATGTCGTAGCAAACTGAGTGGACAAGCCGTGCTGATATGGTGGTTGTTCCCGTGATCAAGGTAGCCGAAGTACACTCCTGGAAATGGAAAAAAGAACGCATTGACACCGGTGTGTCAGACCCACCATACTTGCTCCGGACACTGCGAAAGGGCTGTACAAGCAATGATCACACGCACGGCACAGCGGACACACCAGGAACGGCGGTGTTGGCCGTCGAATGGCGCTAGCTGCGCAGCATTTTTGCACCGCCGCCGTCAGTGTCAGCCAGTTTTCCGTGGCATACGGAGCTCCATCGCAGTCTTTAACACTGGTAGCATGCCCGACAGCGTGGACGTGAATCGTATGTGCAGTTGACAGACTTTGAGCGAGGGCGTATAGTGGGCATGCGGGAAGCCGGGTGGACGTACCGCCGAATTGCTCAACACGTGGGGCGTGAGGTCTCCACAGTACATCGATGTTGTCGCCAGTGGTCGGCGGAAGGTGCACGTGCCCGTCGACCTGGGACCGGACCGCAGCGACGCACGGATGCACGCCAAGACCGTAGGATCCTACGCAGTGCCGTAGGGGACCGAACCGTTACTTCTCAGCAAATTAGGGACACTGTAGCTCCTGGGGTAACGGTGAGGACCATTCGCAACCGTCTCCATGAAGCTTGGCTACGGTCCCGCACAACGTTAGGGCGTCTTCCGCTCACGCCCCAACATCGTGCAGCCCGCCTCCAGTGGTGTCGCGACAGGCGTGAATGGAGGGACGAATGGAGACGTGTCGTCTTCAGCGATGAGAGTCGCTTCTGCCTTGGTGCCAATGATGGTCGTATGCGTGTTTGGCGCCGTGCAGTTGAGCGCCACAATCAGGACTGCATACGACCGAGGCACACAGGGCCAACACCCGGCATCATGGTGTGGGGAGCGATCTCCTACACTGGCCGTACACCTCTGGTGATCGTCGAGGGGACACTGAATAGTGCACGGTACATCCAAACCGTCATCGAACCCATCGTTCTACCGTTCCTAGACCGGCAAGGTAACTTGCTGTTCCAACAGGACAATGCACGTCCGTATGTATCCCGTGAGACCCAATGTGCTCTAGAACGTGTAAGTCAACTACTCTGGCCAGCAAGATCTCCGGATCTGTCCCCCATTGAGCACGTTTGGGACTGGATGAAGTGTCGTGTCACGCGGTTTGCACGTCCAGCACGAACGCTGGTCCAACTAAGGCGCCAGGTGGAAATGGCATGGCAAGCCGTTCCACAGGACTACATCCAGCATCTTTACGATCGTCTCCATGGGAGAATAGCAGCCTGCATTGCTGCGAAAGGTGGATATACACTGTACTAGTGCCGACATTGTGCATGCTCTGTTGCCTGTGTCTATGTGCCTTTGGTTCTGTCAGTGTGATCATGTGATGTATCTGACCCCAGGAATGTGTCAATAAAGTTTCCCCTTCCTGGGACAATGAATTCACGGTGTTCTTATTTCAATTTCCAGGAGTGTATTTCATACTCAGGAAGCATCATATTCAATATTTATACACGATACAGGGAAAACGGAAAAAATCACAACATGGATGTAATCGCCTGTAGAAGATAATTAAACAGGACTTTGACTAAAAATTAGAGAACATCAGGTGCAAAATTGGCTGCGCGACTGAATGTCGCACTCGCCAACACTCTCAGCACCAAAACAACACCATGAGAGCTTCATAAGTAGGGGATTCCAGGGGTAGCTGGAAGAAATCGTATCCATACGTTAGTGGTGCAACTACCCATAGCAAAACCCGTGATACCGCAGCCATAAATCCTGGACTATTGAGCAATGGAAGAAAGTCATTTTGTCGCAACAGCTGTGTTGCACACTGTTTACAAGTTCTAGCTGCGTTTACGTTCCTACAGTAACGGGGTTTCTGTGATGATTTGGGCCTTATCGCGGTATTCGATCGGCCCCGTGGTTGCTCTACAAGGTCGTATTACTGCCAAAGATCATGTGACCATTTTGGCTGATCCACACCATGGTACAAAGTTGGTTCCGCAATGGTGAAACTGTGTTCCAAGAAGACAAGACCCCAGTTCACGTAGCACGTATTATCCAGAACTGGTTTTGTGAACTCGAGGACGAATTGTCGCATCTCCTCTGGCCACCAGTCACCAAATCCCAGTGTTACCGGGCGTTTGTGGCCTACTTTGGAGAGAAGGGTGTGTGATCCCTATCCACCTACACCACCATTGTCACCTGAACATTCCACCATTTTGCCCGAGGAGTCATCGAAGACTCTCTTGAAAACGATACAGGACCTGTGTTTATCCATTCAGAAACGTCTTCAATACTTGTCGAATCCCAACCGTTTTCCTACGTGGTATTAGGCATGGTAATGTGTTTTACTTTTGCTGTTTCCGTATGTTTGTCCACCTCTGTAGTTAGGATAATGTGTCCTAAAACTGATACAGCCAACACTTTCCAAAACATTATACACTCTGTCTGTTCATAAGAAAACCTCATATACAGAAATATTTCTACTATTAGTTATGCTGACATTGTGTATGAACAGTTAGTCATGTAAGTAGGCTGTTTAGGTTTTTATCTTGGTAATGCCGTGCAGTGCTCTGTATGAAAATCGCTGACTGTGCTGTGTGCAGTCTGTAGCTGGTTGGACTCATTTTTGGAATATTCGTTAGTGTAGCGTTCGGCAGTTGGATGTGAACAGCCAGTAGGATAGGCCAGTTGGAGGTGAGCCGCCAGCAGTGGTGGGTGTGTGGAGAGAGATGCCAGAGTTTTGAGAGGTTACTATGAGAGCACAATCTGGACGTGTGTCCGTCAGAGAAAGGAAATTTGTTTAATTGGAAGTTGAAACGTCCCCTTAGAACAATTTATACACGACTGTGCTTAAACTGACACACAATATTTTTAGCGCAACGCAATCTGACTTCCAAAAATCCCTACGAAAGAATGGCCCTGACTAACATTAACCTATACGTTTCACAAATCACTTAACTCACAAAAATCTTCGTTACTCAAGCTACTGCAATACAGCGAGCGCCACTACTGCCAGCTAAATAAAAGATTCAAACTACAGAAGGCACTAACTAGTGATAGGCATTGTTAGCAAATGAAAGATTTTAATACAGAACAAACAATGTATTTACCTTAATAGTCATATTATATATATCAGTTGGTGACACCAATTCTTACAAATTTCAAAACTCCGCCATCTCTCTCCCCACGTCCACCACTGTTGGCGGCTCACCTCCAACTGCGCAACGCTACGCGCTGTTAGCATCCAGCTGCCGCTGCCCAACACTACAATGGCGAGTATTACAACAATGCCAACCAGCCACAGACTGCACACGGCCAGTGATTTTCATACAGAGCGCTACGTGGCGGCGGCGTTACCAATAAAAAAAACTTAAACAGCCTACTTACAAAGTCACAAAATTGAACGCTATTAAGGTAAATACATTATTTGTTCTGTATGCTAACCACGCCTATCAGTAGTTAGTGCCTTCAATAGTTAGAATCTTTTATTTAGCTGGCAGTATTGGCGCTCGCTGTATTGCAGTAGTTCGAGTCACGAAGATTTTTGTAAGTTAAGTATTTCATCAAAGGTATAGGTTATTGTTAGTCAGGGCCATTCTTTTGTAGGGATTATTGAAAGTCAGATTGAGTTGCGCTAAAAATATTGTGTTTCAGTTTGGTGTTGATCAGAAGAAGTAAAGAGAGAAGTGTCTGAGTACGTTCAGTTTAGCTCAGCTGTTTGAAAATCAAATAACGAAAGAGTTTTTCCAGCACTGTCATTCTTTACATTCAAAGGAGAAGTTTCAATCATAACATTAGAAACTTCACTTTGTAGGTAAAAAGTAATTTTGACAAACAGAACTTTTAGACTGAAAATAAATGTGTCCACAATTGTATAAGGAGCAGTCAAGTACAAACAAGACAAATGGAAAAAAAGTATCTAACCTGTTTATTATTTCGCAGGTCATCAACAAAACTGTTAATAGACTTATCTCACGGTGTGACATGAAGGCCAATGCCTTCATGGAAAAATGTTTTCGGATTCCTTCGGAACCATGATTGTAACCAGGTGTGCACCACTTCTTTCAATCAAATCGACGCCCACGAACGCCCAGGTGTACCCCTCTTCGTCCGAAGGAAACTGAAAGCCATAAATGTCTTTCTTTAGCGCTGCAAAAATTTGGAAATCGTATGGGGAGAGACCGGGGCAGTACGGAGGATGTTTGAGGTCTTCGCAACGAAACTTTTTCAGAATAGTTGAAACAATCTTGATAGCATGTGAGGAGGGAGGCATTATCCTGTAAGAGAAACACGCCGTCCGTCAACATTTCTGGGCGTTTGGACTTGATGACGCGCTTCACTTCTTGCAAAGTGCCACGAACCACTCTACATTAATTATGGCGCCGTGTTCCAGGAAATCAGTGAGCATCGGGCTCTTGCTCTTTTTTTTTTTTTAAAAAAAAAGAAAAGCCGGCAAGGAAGACATTTGTGGCCATTGGTTTGCTTCGGACGAAGTGATACATGTCGCCTTCGACCCAGTGACCAGCCAATTAGCGGTACACTGCGGTTGTCGCCCTTCCCATACGCCAGGAACACACCTCCAGCAGCAAACTCATTGATGGAAAACAAGCAGCCTCCAGACAAAAGTGAAGCAGAAGAACGCCAGATGAGCCAGAATACTACGCACGTGCCCAAAGCTGTGGAAAGTTCACGAAAAAGAAGGGAACTGAAGAAACTGGTTCTGTTTCCGACATCTGAAGAGTGACGTATAGATGATTTCGATCCCTTGGAGAATCCACATCGGATCCTATTGTACTGACTGATCCAGCACATGTATGTGGAGGAGATTATACCTCGGCTAAATCTCAGGGTGAACAGAGGAACTCTTACAGCTAGAGATGCGTCTGCACGATACAAAAAGTACCGGAAAATAGCCTATAAACTAAAACGATAGTGTCCGTGGACACGGAAAAATAATTTTTAAATTAAATGAAAAAGACATTTCTTTTATGAATGAACAGTGATGTGATATGAAACTGTCAACTCCTTATGTTGCTATTGGGGAGGGAAATATCAAACGAGGGCACTGCTTTGCGTTCAAGAGTACTGCGGATGTCCATCAAAAAATAAGACAGTGTTTTATTTTGTCTATACTTCTTTGCTGTATTAGCTTCATTATAGTAAGTTTAATTGTAAACGGTTCCTACTCATTGCTGGTTGATTTTATAGTATGGAAAATAGGAAAAGTATACAAATAACTTTCTGTAGCTCACTTTTGTGTACGTTTCATGCAATAAATATCCTAGAAATATCCTACTTATACATATGCATCGTTTTGTGTGTTCTCTGTCTCATTTTAAGACCTCAACTTTCGATCTTCAGTGTAGATAACAATATCACTTGTGTATCATGTTTTGGACCAGTCATATGAAGTTTAAGAATTTCACTTCAGAAAATGATACAGTGTTTTTATTTCTTATGGCCTACGTTTGTGACTTTAAAGAATTAAATACGGTGCCATTTTAAAGCAGCTTATACTCTCTAAAACACAATTTTTTGTCACAGTCACACTTTATCTTTCAAATATACAAATTTTGTAGTTTTGTTTCATATCTAGGTCACCTCAGCCGATATGTAAGGTCCTAACTTGGAGACTTACACCCTTTTACTTACCTTCCTAATCATGAGGTCTTCTCATATTTGTAAAAATGTAATGTGCATTTCTCCATTATAGTAGCAGCATCAAGAAGAATAGTAAATTGTTTGTATACAGTAGAGTATACAGATACATGATTAAAATGGTAAGTGATTCAAGAGTATACAAGGTGCGAAGGTCAGAACACAGACGTAACACCTCTGGCAGCAACCAACTCTCTAACCCGACTAACAACAAATCAAGCTGAGCTTGGATGACAGATACAGATACGTCATTCCTTGCTGCTCCAAGACTGCCTTAATCGTAGAGGCTAGCGAGTTGTACTGTAGCAACCATGAGCTGATGTTTTCAGTTGATGAGATTTCTAAAGAGAATGATGAGCAAGTCAACGCTCGAACAGCATCTGTACCGACAGGAACGGTAATGTGCAGTCATACGCCGTCTTGTTGAAATATTAGATCATGGAGACCTCGAACATAGAGGAGACATGCCTACCTTAACACGTCACAAAAGTAACGGCTGTTGTCCGAATTTCCCGCTACGTGAACCAGAGGTGCTAATTTTGCTTACCCAACAGCACGCCATACCATCATGAAACGTGCTGCGTTGATGTAACTGTGTGGAATGCAGTCTGTCAACGTTCTCCTCCTCGCAGCTTGCGCACATGAATGTTGGTCGTGATGCTGTCCGCACATTAGATTAGATTAATCATTCATTCCATAGACCCACAAAAGAGGGGATCCTCATGGGTGTGGAACATGTCTGATAAACACATTACAAAAATGTAATTAGAGAAACACGAGTTTAATTATTTTAATGATCCTCAGTCAATAAACAGCAAAATTATGTACATGAATTAAATTTAAACTTCTAATATTTACATGTTTAACACTTACATCTGCTTTCATCAAATCCATCATTCATACAGTAGTAGTTATTTGGCTAATACAACCAAGTATTGTCAAAAATCAAAGTAAATTATTCATTTCAATGATTCTCATTTAAGAACAGTCAAATTATGTGCAAGATCTAAAATTAAACTTTCATTATTTACAGACTTAAGACTCACATCTGCTTTCCATACATCCATCACTCACACAGTAGGTAGTTACTTGACTGTTACAACCAAGTATTGTCAAAAATTAAAGTTTAATAAATTTTCATTAAAATGGTCTCCTGCACTTGTTGAGAAATTCATGGATGGAATAGAAGGAGTTAGCCACCAAAAATTGTTTTAAATTGTGTTTAAATTGTGCCTTGTCTGAAACTTAACTCTTAATGGTTGCTGGTAACTTATTGAAAATATGCGTTGCTGAATACTGGAGTCATTTCTGGGCAAAAGTAAGCGATTTTAAATCTTTATGTTTATTGTTGTCATTACTAGTATTGATACTGTGTACTGAGCAGCAAATTAGAAAAAGATATGTATTATTTACTACAAACTTCGTTAAGGAATAAATATACTGAGAAGCTTGGTTAGTATGCCCAATTCTTTGAATAGTTTTCGACATGATGTTCTTGGATTTACGCTACACATTACTCTAAAAAAAATTTTCTCGGTTTGTGGAGTTACCCCAAAATATGATACCATATGACATAATGGGGTGAAAATAAGCAAAATATGACAGTTTTTTATATTTATATGTCCTATGGCTGACATCATTCGCATTGCAAACACAGACTTGTTTAGGCGCTTTAGCATTTCGTTAGTATGTCGCTCTCAATTGAATTAATTATCAAGTTGTATCGCAAGAATTTTACACTCTCAACTTCTCCTACTTCTGTGTCATCATATTTTATACACACAATAGAACGAAATCACTTTGAAGTTCTGAACTGCGTGTAGTAGGTCATTTCAAAGTTTAATGACATTGAACTGGCTATGAACCACTTAGTAATGTGAACCGAATCTCGTGTGGAAACACGACATGGTGCAACTCATACGTCAAGTGGCGTCGTAGGGCAAGGCAGTGTAGATACGTCTCTCTCTTCCGCACTGTCCACATTGATTCATTTATTTGTTTATTTAAATGGAATTGTTTCGAACAAGACAGCTGCAAAGCCGACAGCTGAACTATCAGTAATCCACCCTCTGAGGCGCTATGCGCACGTGGCCATTGAGAGCCTGCATGACAGTGATTATGGCCCCCATGAACCTACTGATTTCATTTGCACGTGACAGTAATATCGCAGGACGATAAACCACAGTCTTGGTAGGCTCCGATCCTGCCGTTGTCGATTTCCGACGCATCTAGGTGGACGTGTCACCTTACACGAGGCACAGAGTTTTGCGCGATCTTCTCTCAAACAAACAGCATTCTAATTCACTGTGTAATTTTTTCTTGTACATGGAATTTAAATGGCGTTACTTCTTCCTACGTGGATAGTTGAACTAACATACTAATCATGCCTGCATCCCAGTTTCGTCATGTAGCAATTTTTATTTTAGATTTGCTGTTTTGAGGAATGCAACTGTATTGTAAATTTATGAAATAAATTTATACTGCTTCAGTCACTTTAGTTGCTAATATTTAATTAGCAAGACTCATTTCGGTGGCATGCTGCTATCATCAGATGCATTCCAGTTACATTTCCATTATATTAATGTGAATTTTGTTTATGTTCATTTGCCTTATGTACCAGTGATGTTAATAACATTTCAGATAAATATGGTGTAAATATAACTGGAAATTTTCTGGCGATGGCAGCATCCCGATGAAACACGTCGTGCCAATTACACATAATTTAAAAAAGACTGCATCTGTATAAATAATTTCATGAAAGCAGTTTCAATCACCAGCAGTGTGCAAACAAGCGCAATTTCTTTCTGTGTACTGGGTGACTGCACGGCAGGAATTGCCTTCACTTTTATGCAAGTATTCCAGTATTTGTATACTCGGCATGAATTAGAAATTCTCAGCTAACAATTAAACTAATAAGAATTACCTGTGATAGTGCCAAGTGACGTGCATAAATTCTTCTCAGGTATGAAGAAAGAAAAATTATCTACAATTATGGTGTTTCATTGACAAGGATAAAGCTAGAAGCAAAGTAAAAGAAAAGAAATTGGCATTGTTGTTTACAGAATATCCGTAGTGGAAGAGATTTCCTCAAATAGAAAATGCTGCAGTTATATTACTCCTCATGAAAGGAGACAAACGAGACATTAAAAACCGTAAACAAATCAGCGACCCCTCAATAACGTATAAAATGTCCACTAGAATATTCACAAAGAGGATAAAAAATAAAAAAAAGGATTTCAGTCAAGCGAAGCATGCTTTAGTAATTTATGTGTGGCAATGAGCATCTGCAGTTAGAGAACGAAACTTTCGATCGAACTAATCAGTGTGAATTGACACTGACTTAGGTTCATATATTTCTCGAAAGTTTCTGAATAAGTTCCAATAAAATCCTAGCTCACAGCCGGTGAGAAACTAATTATTAATTCAGCCAGTGTTAGTGCAGTGAAGGAGCATATTTCAGTGCAACTGAAAACGTTACACTTCAGCAGGTTAGTAAGAAATTAAAAATTGGGGTAGGAGTCTGGAAGAGAACTCAGTATCATCAAACGTATTCTCAGACATCGTATTAGTTTCCAGATCATGGAAGTGCTACAACGAAATATAGTAAGTTTGAAAGTGGGCCTGTAAATCTATTAAAATGTGACAGTAACAATGTGGAACCAACGCCCAGAAAACAAAAAAGTACAAATACAGTGAAGTTATAGAACCATTTGATATTATTTTGTAATTTGTGGGAATTCAGACAATGAGTGTATGGGTATCAAAATAAATAAAAGCTGGAGCAAAAGTGACCTGCATTGCTTCTGACAGAGATAAGTACGGTTTTCAAAACAGACAGTAGCAAACTGAATCACAAAATTGAAACTAAAGCACATAACGAAGCCACACAAAAAAATATGACCTGTGGTCTGTAGATTTCTGTCTTCTGTCACCTGTTTTAGTTTTAATATTGTAATGACACGCAGACAGTATACATATACAGAGAGAGAGTAGACAAACAGAATTACAAAATTAAAATTAAAACACATAATAGAAACTGCACTTACACAATACAGGAAAGAAAGTCAACAGACCACATATAAAGGTAACACTTACGCACACTAACCACACTTCAGAAAAAAAAAGGATTTTATACACAATGTCGTGCACACGTAAACTAAGGTCCCTGTATAGTATATAAAACAATAACAACTCCTCGAACATATTTAAACACCTCAACCCCAATTAAAATGCCAAAACTGCAATTAAATGTGTGTTGGAATGATAGAAAGGAATTGTGAGACAAAACATGAAAAACGTAGTAGATATTGGAAGTATGCTAATAATGACTCCACATTTGCAGAACATTTGGATCAATATAACCATGACCCCTCCCTCCAAACATAGAGCAAGTCATGGAAAATTATCAGAATAGGTAATCACAATAAATATTTCATCCCCACAAAAGCAAAAATTCACACTCAAATAGAGGTATCAGACAGCAACCAAATGATAAATGAAAAGACACACACTAACAACAATCCACTACTGAATCTGGCTAATCAGTGGGCAACACGAATATAACCTTTCACCACAGACATTACGAAATACATCCCGCAGTTGACAAAACTACTAACATTAAACAAGTTAATATGGTGAAAGAGCGTGTTTGCAGTTTGTGTCGTGTGGGGGAAATTGTTTTATTGCTACAGAAATAAAACCTCATCAGCAGTACCGCAGGAGTACATGTAGAGCAATATCAGCACACAATAAATAGGAAGACATACTCGTGTACTGAGTAAAATATGCGTAGGTCAGAAATATTTGCAACTTACATGTAAAACTGCAAAATAATTAAGTTGAAATTAATGCATACAAATGTAAATGTGTATACGTGTATGTCAGGCCGCCAATGATGCTTTTATAAATTGAGACGAAACACGTCTGGAAAAACAAACATTGCCTTAATCCGTTTGCATACAGACGTTCCTAGCATAAAATCATAAATATGAGGAAATTTAAAATTAGTATGCGTTACTAATTTTGATTTATGGCAGTGAGACATGCAAAAATTTTCAGCAATTGATCGTAGCTCAACGAGCGTGTAAAACTGCATGTAGACATTACCGGTAAGGTCTGCAAGTGGATCAGGGAACAGGACGAAACGGAAGATATAATTACCACAGTAATATTAATGAACTGGAGCAAGGCAGAAAATATAGCCTTACGAATATATTGGAGCTGATTGCTATAAAGACCGTAAATGCACTGATAAGTGTAAATGTAATAGTACATGGCTAGTGCCTTTTGATGTTAGTGATGGTGTTTCTGCTGTATCTACAGGAAAATCAAATCGAGGTATCAGGATAAAAGTATACACATGTTACAGAATGTCGATCGCAGCTTGCTACGTTTATTTATTGCCTAAAAACGGAAGTTAGCTACCGAGAGAAGTTGCCGTGAATAAACCGAGAGGAGAGAAGTGAAAGAAATAACTCAAAACACCGACATTTCTCATGACGAGACAAGTAGCATCGCAAATACACTTTACTACGGCTCTGAACCGCAATTTACTTCGGCGCACAACAGGTTAATGAGAACAGCACGATTGTAAAACCAAAAAAATAACGGGAAAAAACTCTCGCCGCTAGTGACAGAGGATGACGCATTTCGAAAATTGAGAGAAAATGAGCAGTCGAGACAGAGCGCTTGGTGCACTCTGGAGTATAAAAACAGATAAATAAACACTGAAATTTCGTAACGAGAAAACATGAGGAATCAACCTGAATGTTGTACAGCTTGTATTTATTCTCAGCAACCCGTACAGCCAGTCACTTCAAACTGCGACATACATTTACCTCGCTTAACGCCACTAAAACACGAACTGCAACGGACAACAAGACTATAGAAGACATGCCCATTTTGTACTAGCTCCAAACAAAGCTAATAAATTCAAACTAAGGTAAAAATAAACAACTGCGGTACGTAGTATCGAATATCTTTCAATCTAGTAAAATGATATTTCGTAATGGAATGCAAGGTAAATTTAATTAATGTAGTTTCATGGGACATGCTACTTGGCCACGGAAAGAATCATTACATCATTAGTAGCAAACAACAAAAATTAAAACCAAAAACGAAAAGTATGAAATAAACATTCATAAAAACTGTTATTAGGTAGAATACATAATAAATAATACGTTAAAGTGATATTCTCTGTTGTACTGTGAGCTACTCCTGTACAAAATAAAATGAGAGTAAAACAAAGGAAGCCTTGCACTTTGATTTGAAAATCTGGATGCATTCCTCAGATCTCTCGGTTCTGGTTCAAGTCTGTTGGATATGAACCTGTCTGTCTGTAGTGTTAACCAGGTGTAAATACTTTTTTCACCAGATGTTGACTGAGTAAATGTGGCAATTCATTTTGAATGACTTATCAAACACAAATCCTGGGAGAAAACATAAGAGCATGAAGGGCGGATTTAGAATTCTGAGATGCTTGAACTAGTATCCAAATAATGAAATTAGTTTTAAGAACCGAAATGGATAAAGTTATTCATCGCTATCGGACATATGGTTGAAGTCGCCGAAAATAATATTCGCTGTATTTGTAGTTACGAAGAAATACAGTCCAAATGAGAGAGATGTGGTGACAATAATAGTGACCATAAAACGTTGTATTCACAAGCAATTTAATTTTAATGAAAGGAATGTGCCTTAATTCTAACACCTTCACTGTTTTACGATTGCAGCTTTACGGCGATCGTTCGCATGTCTGTCATTCATCTCGAATGAATGTTCTCACAAGTAGCATTGTACAAGATGAAAGAGGTTTCTACAGAAATAAACAGCACCTAACGTTCGATAATACGATGGGTAGTCGAAACGTTTAGCTATAACCTGGAAGACAGAGTGTTACGTAACTAATTTGTTTGCAGCTGCAAGGTTTTCTTTATCAAAAAATAGGATATTCTGTTGCTAGTCACGATTTTCTTTTATTTGTTGCACTATGCGTTTCGGGAAATAATTCCCAGTAAAAACTCCATTTTTTGCGTATTATGCTTTTTAGTGGAATGTTTGTCATATTAGAGCTGGTGCAATACTGCGGTTACCTTTGTTGTACAACCTCATACATATTATGCGTCACTTATAAGGCTGATAGTTCACAATACACTTTCAAAATAGAAACATGTAATGCAGGGTTGTTATTTTATGTTCTTGTTTTTAATCATCGGGCAAGATGATACTGAATGTTTTCTGGAACTGCTAACGTAATTTGCTCATAAGGAGTAAACCGTCACAGGAGCGTAGTACTTAAACCTGCCGACGAGGTTACGCAAAACTGTAAACACGAACTGTCCCCGGAAACTGTCCATGGGGCAGATTTTACAACGCCCCAAATCCATCTCCACATGGACCATTACATATGTTGCTTGTTGGGCACCAAATTTTTCCTCACCCCCGTACTTATATCTCCTGCTCTTCCTTCGCGTCTTCACGCGTGGGAGGCATTTCCAGAATGGCGACGAGCTGATTTTCGGGGAGAAACTCTCCCTCAACATCCGAAAAACACACTGCCACGATCAAGGTGACTTATCGGTGGTAAAACTGTCATACTTAAGTGCAGATGTATAGACATGGATGAACACCACAACCAAGCTTTATGGCCGCAACCTTTTTTTTTTATTTTGGTCTGATAATTAAAACTTTGTGACTAATTCTCGCATAAATCACGAGACCCTGAAAAGATTACTGAAAAGTAACATTTGGTGCACAACTCTGTACTTGTTAGAAACTAAGGTAAAAGAAACGATAAAAAATGTCTACTAAAAATCCTAATGATTCGAAAAATGCTGAACCGATATTACTTTAGTCATGGCTGAAAATTGTAGTTTAAGAGAGAGTGGAAGGAAGAAATAACAAGAATAGACCGAGATATGAGTATACAAAGTAGACCGTAGATAATGTAGGAACAGATAATTTAAAGTTAACCTACTCCTCTCCTTCATTCGTGGGTGGATAAAGACGCTGGACCCATATCCACCTTACCGGGATTAGTCCCAATGGTCTGCTTGCTGGTTACTCTTTTCATAAGCGCCGGCTGCGGTGGCTGTGCGGTTCTGGCGCTGCAGTCCGGAACCGCGGGACTGCTACGGTAGCAGGTTCGAATCCTGCCTCGGGCATGGATGTGTATGATGTCGTTAGGTTAGTTAGGTTTAAGTAGTTCTAAGTTGTAGGGGACTTATGACCTAAGATGTTGAATCCCATAGTACTCAGAGCCATTTGAACCAATTTTTTTTTCATAAACCTAACAATTCCGGGGCAAGTATTTACTTATGGAATACAGATTCGCATATCCAAACTCTTCCTACACCTGACTCATTTCCTATAAATTTCACAAATAGTTTATTTACAGAGGTAATACATTTTAGCTGTGGTGAAGTTATTACATGCTGTCATAATGTAATGTCCTACCGGTATACATTGTTGTAACGTTGCGTGTGCTAGATGCCAAGTTGCTCTACAAATTCCTTTCCTCCCGTGTCCCTACTATGTTGACTTTATTGCGTAAGTGTCTGACATGTGAACCAGGGAACAAAACACTCTCATCTTGTATTGTGCCAACGGATCACAGAAATGAAAACTCACTGTCTTGTCACGTAATGAAGAAAGGGGAAAAAAACCTTACAGATGAATGCAAATATCATATTCGATATAGCCCAGACAGATCACTGTGGCTTTGATACGCCGACATTAAATACGAAATATTTTTTTGACAAACGTTCATAAAGTAACGTTGGTAACAGAGCTAATCATTTCACGGTGTAGTATTGATTTCGCGCTTTGTAGGCGAGATCGCCCGTCAGCTGTGAAAACAGTCGTACCTGCACAGCTCTGTTAATTAAACTTTACGGTCGTTTGGCTCTTGAAATAAAACAGTATTTTTCAGTACATTCATTCACAATTATCCTCGAAAAGTAGTTTGAATAAAAGTTCGAATGTAGCTTACATTTTATCAGTTCCTGCTGTTCAGGTCTGAGAAAAGTCTGCTCATGCACAAACATTTCACACTTTTATACTTGCTACAGATATTATAATCAGAGTATAAAGATACTCATCTCCGCAATAAATTTACGATTGAATTAGTGCCCACACCGTCATCAAGATGACCGACCACGAAAAAGAAAGATAAAAGAAGGAATATTGGAGTTGAACGTCAGTGCTGTCGTTAGAGACGGAGCACAAGCTCCGATTACGGAAAGGATGTGGAAGAAAATCGGCTGTGCACTTTCCAAAGGGCCCCTTCCGGAAAATGTCTTCTCTTGTGTACCCTTGCAGTCGCCAATGATTTTTCTTCGTATTTTTTTTATCTTTGGTTTTGTCCAGCAGTATATCGTTAAGTAAAACAGTGTATATCAAAGTATAGAGGACACAATCATCTAATAGGTTGAAACTTCCTGGCAGATTAAAACTGTGTGCCCGACAGAGACTCCAACTCGGGACCTTTGCCTTTCTCGGGCAAGTGCTCTACCAACTGAACTACCGAAGCACGACTCACGCCCGCTACTCACAGCTTTACTTCTGCCAGTATCTCGTCTCCTACCTTCCAAACTTAACAGAAGCTCTTCTGCGAACCTTGCAGAACCAGCACTCCTGAAAGAAAGGATATAGCGGAGACATGGCTTAGCCACAGCCTGGGGGAGGTTTCCAGAATGAGATTTTCACTCTGCAGCGGAGTGTGCGCTGTGGCTAAGCGATGTCTCCGCAACATCCTTTCTTTCATGAGTGCTAGTTCTGCAAGGTTCGCAGAAGAGCTTCTGTTAAGTTTGGAAGGTAGGAGACGAGATACTGGCAGAAGTAAAGCTGTGAGTAGCGGGCGTGAGTCGTGCTTCGGTAGCTCAGATAGTAGAGCACTTGCCCACGAAAAGCAAGGGTCCCGAGCTAGAGTCTCGGTCGGGCACACAGTTTTAATCTGCCAGGAAGTTTCATATCAGCGCACACTCCGCTGCACAGTGAAAATCTCATTCTGGATGTAATAGGTTGTTATTTATTGAGGCACTGTGTGAAGTACGAGTTTGACTTATTCTACATCTATATTCCACAAGTAACCTTACTATGTGTGGCGAAGAATATTACGTGTATCTCCGAATGATACGCACGAAGAAAGATTCTTGACGTTCCTCCACGTAAGGTACAATCTTTATAGGTTTCCTTTGGTATTTTTGCAAGGCACGAAGGGTGGTCACGGAAACTGTCTGGCAAGCTTTTACGAGTGTTGCAGGGCATGTTGTGCTGAGAAATAACTGTTAGGATAAAAAAATTCAATACTTCAGCCAATTCCGAGTTATTTAACATTAAACTTAGCTAATTAAGCCGTTGCACGCGCAAATTGAAGCAGCGTTATAGCGACGTTGACCCCCAAATGTGTCCTTCGTTTGGTTTCCTAAAACCGAGCAAGAGAGCCTTGCAAAAACTAGACATGAGACAGTAATAAGGATCGAATCCAAGCCAAAGGCTCGGCAGTCTAGTGCCCTATCATCTATGCTGTGAGAACAACTGACACTAATTCCATCTGGTGAGCCACTTGCATTTGCACGCTCAAAAGCATAATTGACTAACTCAGATGCTAATTATCTTGGAAACGGCGCAACGTATCGAATTTTTTTCTTGATAGTTATTTCTCAGGACAACCCACCCTGCAGCACTCTTACAAGGTTTTCAGATCGTTTTTGACGTCCCTGTGTGTAGTAGGAAGCAACAGGCTGCCTGACTCTTCTTGTAACGCACGCCCTCTGAATCGTAGCACTTCAGAATTCTGTGATACACACCGCCTCTCCTGTGGTGACTGGAGTTAGTGAAAATCTCCGGGACGCTTTCTCTTTCACTAAACCAATGTCTGAGAAAACGCATTGCTCCTTTTTGGATCTTCTCCATTTCGCCTATGTGTCTGACACTGTACATTCAGGAGCAATAGCCAAGCGTCAATCGAAGAAGGGTTTTTTAAATTACGCCCTTCGGGGTGGACTGCACTTTCTACAGAGTCATCCCTTGAATCTCAGGTCTACTATTAACTGTATATGGTTACAATCACTTTGTACGTATACTCCCACAAATTTAGTGGATGTAGCTTTTTGCAGTGACTGTTCGGCACTCTTGTAATAAAAGAACGATGGGTCATTCGTATAAATATGCAGTCAGGTACTATCTAGCTAGTTCGTTGTTGTGTAATACGTCAAATTGCAAATAATTTGAAGTTTTCAGTATGTGTTATTCGTTTGTACTGTTTATTAGTATTCGTTCCCACACGAATACCGAGGAAGTTGAGACCTTAGAATTTGTGCCTGTAGTTGCCTTAACAAACTGCTTGTTTCACACTGAAAATGAAATTGAACTCAAGTGTGAGGGTACACATGCACCTTTCGCCAATTACACTGAATGTGTGTGGTGTACAGTTCAATATGGAGAATACAGTCAGAACACAATACCACCAACTTGGCTATCATTCCTACAACGCTTGAAAGACGTATTCTTCCACTTGCACGATAATGATCGACCATACATTTCTCGTCATCTAGGTGATACGAAACCCAGACGGTCGTCAGACATGCCACTCTGCATCAGACATGATGCTATAGGATCTGATATACTTTACTGAAATGTCAGTGGACGCCCCACGATGAGAAAACAACTACACGGGCATGGGAAAGGTGCAGGCCATATGTCATAAGTCAATTGTTACTTCACAAAAGTTCAACAATCTTTTATTGCACAGATACCAAAAACACTAATAAAATACAAATGATTCAGGCAATTACCGCAAATTTTCTTCAGTTGAATGAATTGATGATTAATTAGCTAATTTAAACGAATTAAATGGACCAATTTAGGAAGCACTCACAAGCAAGTAGTACAATCAAACATAACTCAAACACGGCTTGGTGCTGGGCAAAAAATGGCGGCAGTTATGCTAAAGATTACAATTCCAACATTTGGCTGAACAAAGGGGGTGCTTGACATTAATCGATATAATTTAGAAAAAATGTAGTAACACAAAATTAAACAAATCTGGTATCAATAGAATTATCCAATATTTGATCTATCAGAGAAGTCCCTTGTGCTCAATCAAGATACTGACGTGGAAAAATGATAAAATGTCATTCAGCAAATTGAGCATTACAGCAGTATTAAAACTATTACGTTAAAACCAAACTTCAAACAGGGAAAATATGGAAAGGACAGTTACGGCAGTCCAGGTCTGAGTAAGGTGATTTAGAATAACGGGCACTACTGATAAAATTAACACCCGATTGCTACGAGATAGACACTCAATTTATGAGGGATGCTGTAGCAAGCCAGCGGGCCATAACGTCTCAGAGGTTTTGGGGACATGGGAAAAGGCGTACCACCTGCGCGCACGTACACAGGCGAAGTCGTACATAATAATCATAGAACATACGAGACCGCTCAGAGCAAGACAAGGAACTCAGAGTGAGCGTGACCCCAAGCCCCAACTAAGCCTTGCGTATTACAAGAACATATCAATAAGAATTACGAAATGGATTAAGGGGTTAATCTGACAATAAGATATAGCACCAAGTTAACGTAATAACCAACAATTCATACATTAATTTAAGTGACTTAAAAGCTAACAGGCATATCTTGGGGGCTAACTCTTAAACTACTATAATAACAATCATATTTAAAACAGTAAATATTAATTTTCTTGGAAGGGGCAACATCGCACCAGAGTTATGGAACTTAACTACCCAAATCAGCCATGAGTCACTGGGTCGCTGGCGTTTGCTTACCACGGCCGCAGACAGTTTTGTAGCCGTTATATCAGCCAGGGAAGCAACAATTTCCAATACCAATAACACTCAATCTCGATCTCAGTGAGCACTAATACACGTGGCACCCCAGTATATATAACACAACTAATTTCAGGTTCGCATGACAAGATAAGCCGACATTGAACAAGTTGCAATTTAAAGAAATTTTAAAACACACAAGTATAGCACTCAGATAATTTCAAACACAGACAACAAAAGGCAGATTTAACATTTCAGGCAATCCAGCGTAGCGGGAGTAACTTCAACACGAGAGTACATGTGTCAGTCAAGTACCTTACGCCCCAAAGTTCAGAACAGGCGCCACCAGAAAATGAATAACACTCCAACACCCACATCAGCAACTATGCCTCCTTAATCGAGGGTAAACCGGCTACGTCGACTTAAGGCCCGATTATGGCCGACCAACGAAACCCTACCGACCACCGGCCGCTCAGACAATGGTGCGCCCGTAAGCTCTGTGAACATCTCACCGCTCGTCACTTGTGCCTCTTGTCTCTCTCTTCCTGACTGCGACCCCAAACCCTACCCATGTGGTCAACAACCCACTCCAAGAAACTACGATGAAAGAGTCAATTAACAGGCGACCGAAGCGCCACTCAACGACTAGACAGAGACGGATGGCGCCAGTGGGCAATTTAAATACATATTCATCGAAACAGCATTTGACCATCGCCGAGTAACATCATCTCCAAATAAGACATCCCAATGCAGCCGCTATATGTGTGGCTGTGCTGTGCTCTGCAATAGTGCTGTGTGCGACAGCATCCTGCAGCCAAGGAGAAGAGCCTCTCATTTAAAGGTTTCACTGTAGACACCCCCTACTGTCATTGCTAGGCTCGATTACTTGTCTGTTGAAGTGTCTCGGAGTAATAGAGTTTAGAATGGAGTAGAATTTTAGAAGTTTTCTGAGCCATGCTGCGGCTCGCGTTGGTGCTGTCTGTGGGTTTCCGTCCTCTGTTGGAGGCCAGACCGTATCGTTTAGTTCACATGGTTGCGGTTGTGACTTCTGAAATTTTCCCGGCGTATTTGTTCTTCTAATAATTTCCGGGTATGCAGCCGGATCGCGTCGACATTCTGCCACGATATTTCGGCCCAGAGACGTCCGGCCATCATCAGGTGAGTACACAACTACTGAAGAGCCCAGGTGCAGTCGCGGTATTTATACCGATTCTCGCGCACGTGTTGACATGCGCGGCATAGCCGGGTTGTACGTGCTGCCCTCGGTGGTGAAAGTAAAAGATCATCTAGTCATTGAGTATCGAATGACGCTGTCTATTCCGCTGTGAATGTATAATTTTAATAACAGGATTCCAAGTTTTATCCAGTTGAAAGCCGTTGTCACGATTTATAAGATTATCGGCAAGACGTATTTCCACTGATTCCTTGATTACGGAATCCCAAAATCCGGAAACCGGAGCTAAAATTTTTGTTCCATTGTATTCCATTGAATGTCCCAATGAAATACAGTGCTCTGCTACTGCCGATTTTGACGGTTGCCGCAGACGGGTGTATCTTTCATGTTTTGTACTTCGTTCATGGACAGTTCTTGTCGTCAGAACATGAAAGATACACCCGTCTGCGGCAACCGTCAAAATCGGCAGTAGCAGAGCACTGTATTTCATTGGGACATTCAATGGAATACAATGGAACAAAAATTTTAGCTCCGGTTTCCGGATTTTGGGATTCCGTAATCAAGGAATCAGTGGAAATACGTCTTGCCGATAATCTTATAAATCGTGACAACGGCTTTCAACTGGATAAAACTTGGAATCCTGTTATTAAAATTATACATTCACAGCGGAATAGACAGCGTCATTCGATACTCAATGACTAGATGATCTTTTACTTTCACCACCGAGGGCAGCACGTACAACTCGGCTATGCCGCGCATGTCAACACGTGCGCGAGAATCGGTATAAATACCGCGACTGCACCTGGGCTCTTCAGTAGTTGTGTACTCACCTGATGATGGCCGGACGTCTCTGGGCCGAAATATCGTGGCAGAATGTCGACGCGGTCCGGCTGCATACCCGGAAATTATTAGATGGTTGCGGTTGTTTGTCTTCTTCTCATGTTGACTGGCGCCATTTGGTTTCGAAAGTGTTGCCTGTCTGCTAGTGGCAGCAGCGGCGGTTATCGATATGTAGTACTGTGACCCTATCTTTGGGGTGACGTCGTGGTTCTTCCGCATCGTGACAATCTGCAGTTCGGTTGGGGACTCAGGAGGTCCCAGGTCCGCACAGTGGGAAACACGCCGGTACCGTTGGCGGCGCGCATGGCTACCTGATCGAAGGCCTGTGGTCACGAGAGTGCACAATCTCGTCTTAAACCGGACCCTGCAAGCTTTAAGTTGAGTGCATTTGGATTCAAGTAGAGAAACCGCCACCATTGTGAGATCTTGCGATTCTCCAGTGACTTGGGTTCGTGTTGCTGCTTGTAGTTGTGAGGCGTAGAGCAGCGAATGGAGTGCTTGGGGAAGGCGGATCTGATTAACTTTCCTGGACTTCTAATTACTATTTATTGCGTTCAGTTTGTTGCTATTTGTTAAGTTCAACCATCGGTATTTTTTCCTGCCTCGTGGCCACTAACGCCCCACTTACCTGCCCTGGGGGGCTAGAGTATGTAACGGTAATGTACGTTTCTTCGCCTTGCCGCTGCTGTCTGGTGAGGCGTGTGGTTTTGGCAGATTTCTTGATGGTAGGTTGGTTGGCGATTCTAATACTCTGGTGGTTGTGATCCCTTTCTCGTTACAGGTGCTCTGAGCACAACATTCTGCAGACGGAGGCCAGAGCGCCGGTTCCGGCTTTGGCGTATTTTTACATCTTTGCATTTGGTTTCTTGGACGTCAGGTAGCTTCAGCAAGGTTATCGTTAGTCATTCGTTGGATTGCCACTGGTCTGAGTTACCATCTTGTGAAGTGAATGCAACTCTTGGTTGCCTATCTCATCACTCGCGAAAGTGCTTTTTTGCTGGACCTACTCAGAGGTCGATTCCTGGTGCACCGTCTGTGACTGGCCCTTGTCCTTTATTATAGTTGTAAGAGGTCCATGATTAAAGAATATGTTGCTAGCGCACTCGAGCAGATGTAATTTCGATGTATTGCTCACGCGCTCCTGCGACATGTAAGCTAGAAGAGAATCTGAGACCAAAGAGCAGTGTTGACTGCAGTAGGAACTGTGTGGCAGTAGCAGTAAGTAGTTGCTAGCAGTCTGGTGTATCGTGTTGGCTGGGCCGGTCGTGTGCAGCAATGGTAGAGCCTGAGCGTTGTAGTATAAGGTAAAAGCAGCCTCGCGCATATGTAGTATTGTTATATCAAGTCACATGTAAATGTTTTTAAAAAAATCGCTTGATAAGAATCTTTCTCATAAAAAGTAACTTTTGACAATCATTCATTTCAATTTAAAGAATTGACTAATTTCTCCGATCCTTGGTCATCCCGATTATTGAAAAGAAAGATCAGTTCTTTCCTTTTTATATAAGACAAATCTATCAGCCAGTATTGCACTTAGCTCCGCCAGAAAAATTTCTTATAGGAGCAGATATATACGCGTTATCCGTTTATTCAGAATGATGTATCAGGGCCATGACGCAGCACTGCTGACGTCCAAAATTTACCAGGTTAAATTGACTGTCAATTATTGAAAGGTTATAAGTGACCCACATTTTTTATTGAGAGGTTTGTCACATTGTATTATTGGTAGGTTACGCTAAATGTCAATGCTATACATATTTTCACTTTTGGGTAGTTACGCTAAATGATAATATTATTTATATTATTTTTTTGCTGTTGGGAGGTTTCGGAAGTTATTTTGTGGGGAGGTTACACAGTATTTGCTGTTTTATTGTATGTTTTCAATTTTTTTATATAACTGCCTTTCTTGGCGTTACAACAGGTGCAAATGATTGTGCTACCAAGTTTACCCTCATTTTGTCTCACCTGTTTGGTGATCAGTTGCCTGACTTTTTAAATTAACCTTTGCTATTGCATTGCTGTTTTACAGTGTGTTTGTTAAATTTTTTTATAATTTCTGTTCTTGGCTTTAGAGGCCTTCAGCCGTGACCGTGGTTATTTGCCTTAAAATTCAAATTGGTGTCGTATTGGCTTATTTTTAAAACATTATTTGTTGTGTCTGTATTTTATACTCATTTGGTAAATTGAAATGCACTGAAAGCACAATTAATTACACGGTTGTTTATTCTTTCATTAATAGCGTGTGATATCTTTATTTATTTATTTATTTTAAAATAAATGTGTGTAATTGCAAGAGGGAACCAGTAGTAACTGATTACGGACCAAACCACAATCGTAACCGAATCCCGCCTTCCTTGACTCGTAGGTTTGGTTTTCCTTTGGTTACGCAACACGTGAGCAAAGTAGGTCAGTGTGCGGCAGCCGGTTAGAATGTCAACAATGAACGATTGCTGATGTTACATGTAAGACAGAGAACGATTGTCCATAACACGGACGAAGCAGAATACGTCCACCAGCGCTTCTGAAAGGCACAGCTAGAGCACTCGTGAAGCTGACCAGTCAATGAAAGCTGGCCAAGTGAAGTCATCGTCACCTCACAATAGCAATACACGCGAGACTTTTCGCGGATGAATACTGGTATTACTCCAGTCCAGTGGCTTACAGTACCTGTGCTCAGTTCGCAGCCTACCAGCCTGGAGATGGGACCTGTGCCAGTCTATCCTCCATTCGTCGAGACCGTATTCGAACTCTCATGGCCGGCCGCGGTGGTCTCGCGGTTCTAGGCGCGCAGTCTGGAACTGTGCGACTGCTACGGTCGCAGGTTCGAATCCTGCCTCGGGCATGGATGTGTGTGATGTCCTTAGGTTGGTTAGGTTTAAGTAGTTCTAAGTTCTAGGGGACTGATGAACTCAGCAGTTGAGTCCCAGTGCTCAGAGCCATTTGAACCACTTTTTGAACTCTCATGGAACAGCGAGTCCTGCCAGGCGGTTCTGTCACTGCAAGCCGCATTGCTGCCACTCAAGTTACGACCGACGGGAAGCCTTCGGCAACATTCACCATCAGGCCGTCTATAGACCTGATCTCCAGGGATCAGTCGAAAATCGTCGTCGATGAGGGACGTGCCACAGCCGACATTCGCCTTTCGTACCTGTACGAGGTGCATTCAAGTTCTAAGGCCTCCGATTTTTTTTTTCTGGTTAACTACTAACCCGAAATCGATGAAACTGGCGTTACTTCTCGACGTAATCGCCCTGCAGACGTACACATTTTTCACAACGCTGACGCCATGATTCCATGACAGCGGCGAAGGCTTCTTTAGGAGTCTTTGACCACTGGAAAATCGCTGAGGCAATAGCACCACGTGTGGTGAATGTGCAGCCACGGAGAGTGTCTTTCATTGTTGGAAAAAACAAAAGTCACTAGGAGCCAGATCAGGTGGGTAGAGAACATGAGGAATCACTTCAAAGTTGTTATTACGAAGAAACTGTTGCGTAACGTTAGCTCCATGTGCGGGTGCGTTGTCTTGGTGAAACATCACATGTGCAACCCTTCCCGGACCTTTTTGTTGCAGTGCAGGAAGGAAGTTGTTCTTCAAAACATTTTAGTAGGATGCAGCTGTTACCGTAGTGCCCTTTGGAACGCAATGGGTAAGGATTACGCCCTCGCTGTCCCAGAACATGGACACTATCATTTTTTCAGCACTGGCGGTTACCTGAAATTTTTTTGGTTGCGGTGAATATGTGTGCTTCCATTGAGCTGACTGGCGCTTTGTTTCTGGATTGAAAAATGGCATCCACGTCTCATCCATTGTCACAACCGACGAAAAGAAAGTCCCATTCATGCTGTCGTCAACATTGCTTGGCAACATGCCACACAGGCAGCCATGTGGTCGTCCGTCAGCATTCGTGGCACCCACCTGGATGACACTTTTCGCATTTTCAGGTCGTCATGCAGGATTGTGTTCACAGAACCCACAGAAGTGCCAACTGTGGAGGCGATCTGTTGAACAGTCATTCGGCGATCCCCCAAAACAATTCTCTCCACTTTCTCGATCATGTCGTCAGACCGGCTTGTGCGAGCCCGAGGTTGTTTCCGTTTGGTGTCACACGATGTTCTGCCTTCATTAAACTGTCGCACCCACGAACGCACTTTCGACACATCCATAACTCCATCACCACATGTCTCCTTCAAATGCCGATGAATTTCAATTGGTTTCACACCACGAAAATTCACAAAACGAATGATCGCTCGCTGTTCAAGTAAGGAAAATGTCGCCATTTTAAGTATTTAAAACAGTTCTCATTCTCGACGCTGGCGGTAAAATTCCATCTGCCGTACGGTGCTGCCATCTCTGGGACGTATTGACAATGAAAGCGGCCTCATTTTAAAACAATGCGCATGTTTCTATCTCTTTCCAGTCCAGATAAAAAAAATCGGAGCCCTTAGAACTTGAATGCACCTCGTATGACCTTTTTCTTCAACGCTCAAAATACTAGTACCATTTCCTCCGAAACCCGCAAGGGTCCAGAAATGGGTTGGACCCATATCTTCCGTTTAAAACATGCAGACGCATCTTTGGCCGCTGGTGACGACCCTTCAGCGCATTGGGCGATGTGGGTGCATTGTGTGACATGCCCGCGGAACCTTTAGCGTTCTGGACACAGCTTTTACTGCCCAGAAAACAGGGCTCATCCCGGGCCATTCTCCAGTATAAACTTTATGAGTACTTGAGACAAGCAAAGATTGTCAGCATGTGTACTGAAAGTATAAGCTGTACAACTTTCTCGCGTTTATCGTGCATATGGTTAAATGTGACATGGGAATTTCATTTTTTACTCATCAAGTTCCGATAGACAGTAAAAGGTCCGATGAAACACAGGAATTAGCTGAAATTTCTCCCAGGAACTACTAGAAATTATAAAAAGAATGTGACATTAAGATATTTCTCAGTTTAGGTTGGAAAGAAAGAGGATTGCCGATAAGATCCTTGTCATCTAGTGGTAGCTTACCGAGAAGGGATGCCAGAGAATTCTGTACACTTTTCTGCACAAAAGTCAAGTAGGCCTGACGAAAATCCAAACTGCAGTTCTGTCTACTATTTATTGGACGAAAGTTGCTAATTCTTGGAAATAATATCATGCTGTTAAAAACAAACGTCATTAAAGAAAATGCATGCTGACAATACCAGTTACTTTAGCATTACTCAGGATGCATCAGGGAGGAAGCAAACATTCACACCCCAAAAATGTTTAGAAATTTAATTTTTTTGTATTTTTAAGTATGTTTAAAACATTTCTTCATTTACATCGTAATTTGCACATGTACACCCAAAAATCTCAACTTTTTAACTTGTGTGGTTCCTAGTTTGATTTTGGAGGCAACCAATTTCACACACTGAAATCTGGAAATTTTTCGAGCTTTGAAATTTTCCACTTACTGTACCATGTATTTCTATTCTGGACAGTTCCTATTCTTTTTCTTGGTTTCTGAAAAATTTATAGCGATTTTAGACTCGATCTGAATTTGCTGCATCACCTCAAAAAATCTGTAAATGTCTGGAAGAGTAGAACTAAGTATTACATTTGCTGTGGAATTTTTCATGAACGTCGGCGTTTCGCTGTCGATTACGGCTTATTTCTGCCCACATACATGGAGGAAAGAGTGCATTTTTTCTGAATAGAATTCTACTAAGTAATCACAAAACATTTACAGTTCTTCCTGTGGCGGCATCGCTGACATGAAATCCCCAACAAAAAATCACAAACCATATCAAGATCTAGCACCGCAAAACCAAACACTTAAGATACAAACTTTCGAATTTCATTTCTTGAGTAACAGTCATATAGAAGTCCCAATCCCCTGGGTTAAATGAAATTCGGATTTTTGGATTCTTATACAAGTCTAGACCTCAAGCTTTCATCATGTCTAAGAGCCTGAAAACATCAATCATCGTGAAAATTTTAGATCTAGATCGTTACATTTGCCAGCAGCAGTTTGAAAGAAATATTGATACGAAGAAGTTACCTCACCGCTAAATAAAGAAACAGCGCTTGAAATATAATGTCCATTAACTAGCATGATTGCTGTAAATAGCTAACAAAAAAAAAAACTTTCCACAAACGTGAATGTTCAAGTCACATATTGAGTCACTCTAGGTAAGTATTTTTAGGTTTTCAAATTCAAACTGTTACAACTTTTTCGCGATATTATTTTCTAGTAAGAAATTTGTCCCGTCTGTAGTTTCCATATTTAGCCTGTTCATAACATCAATAACCTCTTCAACGCTTGTTGGCAGTTTTGGCAGAATTTTCCGCCTAGTTTTGTAAATAGATTTACGGAAGCTGTCGACCTCTGTGATAATTTTTTATTGCGTATCTTCCCCTTTTAACTGATTGTAAATTAGCTTTGATGGTCTCTCAAAAGCAACTTGTGTGGCTTTTCTCTATAAATTACAAATTGTTTTTTTTTTGCTTCTGAATTTTGTCACAAGATATTTCCGTGTTATTGTGGTCGTCTTGATTCTCCATAACACATAGATCCTCAATATAAACAATTTTAATATAGTTTCTGTAACTGTTAAATGTTACACGACCATCGCGCTACACCATCCTTCAACTGTTTTTGAAACACGAAAGTGTTACACTTCAGTAGTAATATCTGCCCCTTCCTACTTACTGAAACAGCAGGGGCGTAGCAGGACATATTCACTCAAAAATGACCTGCCCTAGACAAGAGACATGAGTCCGCAAATTGCTGGGCGGTGTATGGTCTATTACCTGAAGGCCACTAGGTTAGACCGGGAGCAGCTGAGCAAGCAGTATAGGAAAGAAAAAAAAATTCGGAGTAGGAATTAAAATCCATGGAGAAGAAATAAAAACTTTGAGGTTCGCCGATGACATTGTGATTCTGTCAGACAGCAAAGGACCTGGAAGAGCAACTGAACGGAATGCACAGTGTCTTGAAAGGAGGATATAAGATGAACATCAATAAAAGCAAAACGACGATAATGGAATGTACTCGAATTATATCGGGTGATGTTGAGGGTATTAGATTAGGAAATAAGACGCTTAAATTAGTAAATGAGTTTTACTGTTTGGGGAGCAAAATAACTGATGATGGTCGAAGTAGAGAGGATATAAAATGTAGACTGGCAATGGCAAGGAAAGCGTTTCTGAAGAAGGGAAATTGGTTAACACCGAGTATAGATTTAAGTATTAGGAAGTCTTTTCTGAAAGTGTTTGTATGGACTGTAGCCATGTATGGAAGCGAAACGTGGACGATAAACAGTTTAGACCAAAAGAGAATAAAAGCGTTCGAAATGTGATGCTGTAGAAGAATGCTAAAGATGAAATGGGTGGATCACGTAACTAATGAGGAGGTATTGAATAGAATTGGGGAAAAGAGAAATTTGTGGCACAAGTCGACTAGGAGAAGGGATCGGTTGCTAGAACATATTCTGAGGCATCAAGAGATCACCAATTTAGTATTGGAGGGCAGCGAGGAGGGTAATAATCGTAGAGGGAGAAAATAAAATTCAAATGTGTGTGAAATCTTATGGGACTTAACTGCTAAGGTCATCAGTCCCTAATCATACACAGTACTTAACCCAAATTATCCTAAGGACAAACACACACACCCATGCCCGAGGGAGGACTCGAACCTCCGCCAGGACCAGCCGCACAGTCCAAGACTACAGCGCCTAAGACTGCTCGGCTAGTCCTGCGGAGCGTAGAGGGACAGCAAGAGATGAATACACTAAACAGATTCAGAAGGATGTAGGTTGCACAAGGTACGGGGAGATGACGAAGCTTGCACAGGATAGAGTAGCATGGAGAGCTGCATCAAACCAGTCTCTGGTCTGAAGGCCACAACAACAATAACAACAGGTCCTGCTATCTGCTAACCTACCTGGTTTCGGGAGGAATGGATCTTGCGCCCCTGCGATGCTTCGGCCCTAATCCTGACGGTGGCTGCAGTGAGAGCCAGTCCCACGTTACACACCCCGTGGTGTCAGTGGGTGCTTATCGGGGCGCTGTCTATAATGGGTACTTACCGGGCCGCCTGTATATGACGTCAGCGAGAGCGCTCTGGTAACCCACTGCCCCGCGCTGTTGACACTTGAGGTAGCGCAGGAAACACCGGCCGAGCTGCAGCCAAGGCGCCGTGACGTCACTGGGTGTTGAGTACGCGGCTCCACAACTCAGCGGCGGAGACAGCACGGCGCATGCGTGTGTGAGCTCGTCCCGGCGTGGCTAGCGCCCTGCTGACTGCCACTATGTTCTCAGCAGTGAGTGAAGACGACAGTATATTTCCGAACAATAAATGCATCCTCCTATGGAGTTAAAACTATGTGCTGGATAGAGACTCAGACTTGCGCGCGAATCTCGGACCGGCATACAGATTTTCTGCCAGGAAGTTTCATATCAGTGCACATTCCGCTGCACAGTGAAAATTTGATTCTGGAATATATGCTTGTTTATTAATGACATCCCACTAGAGAGTTTGGGGGCCGAGCAGGCCTTCTCCCCCCCCCCCCCCCCCCCCCCCGAGCTACGCCTCACCCATGCGCGAGGGTAACGCTTCGGCCTGATCCCGACACTGACGAGCTAACACCAGCACCTAAAGTACCACTGCGTCCCTATGTGGGTACACTGCATTATAACCAGAGGTGGCTATAAAAGATACTATAATTGTTATTCTAGATAATTTGTCCTTTAGTGAGTCATACTATACTTCTAAAATTTGTTTTGCCTGTCTCTGAAAAATAAAACTCGAAGACTATCTTCTTTTATGATAAATAATACACTTCCACTACCAAACAAGCCGACCAATTTTGAAAATCGATAAAGTGAACCTAGGATTTTCACAGTCATATTTTTAAGTATGGAATAATTTTTTTCAGTATGGCAATTATGGAAAAACTATATCAAATCATATCCAAGATAAATTTATTATTCTGAGAATGAAAAACACGAAATACTGCACCAAGTTTTCAACGTAACGTTCGAAGATCTCGTTGACACTGCCAGCAATGTTTTCTACGTTCTATGGGGTTTCCTGGGCCATACAGTCCCACAAATTATGTACAAACCATTAGAATTATTGCTGTATGTAGTAATGCTTGAAAACAATGTCTATGATGATAAGAAACATATTTAGTTACTTTAGACATTCCTGAAATGGAGAAGATGGCGATTTTAGCTGGTTTTCGTGAAACAGACGCATTGTGCCAACCTAAAAACATACCGCCCCCTTTGATCGCTCAAGCCTTCTATATATCCGTACCAAACGAGGTGGTGCAGGTGTTAGCACACTGGACTCCCATTCAGGACGACAGTTCACGCCGAAGCCCGGCCATCCATATTTAAGTTTCCCTTGATTTCCCTAAATCTCTTCCTTTAAAAGGACATGACCGATTTCCCTCCCCATCCATGACACAATCCGTGCTGGCGCTCCCTCTCTAACGACCTCGACGTCGACGATACATTGAACCCCATATTCCTTCCTTCCCGTAGTCTATTGTTCTCTAATATCCGAAAGCATCTCGCTACATGCTAACATTAGTCAGATTTGAAAGGTAGATGTCCAAATGCTCTAAAGTGCGTATCACCTCAGTGGGGCTTACGTATCTCATCAGCCACGAAAGGATTAGGCAATCATTCATACGGCACTATTCTTTCATTGTATTCATTTCTCATTTTCCACCAGTACGACATTTCTCATTGTCGAGCAATATTGGTGGAGCTTCCTTCATTCGTCACAGGGCAGTAACGGAAAGAAGATTCATTGCAGTGACAGCTGTCCTCCAAGCGCCCAAACAGAATGAGTTACGAGGAAGGGTACATGCAATGAGGGTAGACAGTACTGGTGATTTTGAACAAATAATTTCAAATGAGCACATGTTCGTTTCGTAACCTTATCCGACATTCAGCTGTTTTAAAATCACGGGATTAAGTCGCGTATTAGTTACTTCCATAGATCATCTGAACCATTCTTTTTTCGAAATGATGTGGAATGAGTCAGTTTACAGGGTATGTGTACATGATTACTCATAACGTTAATGAGCAAATTATCTTTTTATTACTGCTTCTTTTATGGGTATCAGTTTTTGAAGAAGAAACTCGTCAGGGGACTGGAAGGAGCTGTCCAAAACAAAACAAAAATTGAATTAGATTTAAAACGTGTTTCGCAAACTGTCAGATACTTACGCTATTGGGAAAATGATCAAAAAATTTTATTGCTGCATACTGAGCTCCTCTTTGAACCACTGTCAGGTAATAAAGGTGAAAGGATATCAATGATACGATTCGCTATCCTGAGTGAAAGTGAAGAAGAATTAAACGATCTGCTGAACGGAATGAACAGTCTATGAGTACACAGTATGGTTTGAGAGTAAATCGGAGAAAGACGAAGGTAATGAGAAGTAGTAGAAATGAGAACAGCGAGAAACTTAACATCAGGATTGATGGTCACTAAGTCAATGAAGTTAAGGAATTATGCTACCTAGGCAGTAAAATAACCAATGACGGACGGAGCAAGGAGGACATCAAAAGCAGACTCGCTATGGCAAAAAAGGCATTTCTGGCCAAGAGAAGTCTACTAATATGAAATACCGGCCCTAATCTGAGGAAGAAATTTCTGAGGATGTACGTCTGGAGTACATCATTGTATGGTAGTGAAACATGGACTGTGGGAATACCGGAACAGAAGAGAATCGAAGCATTTGAAATGTGGTGCTATAGAAGAATGTTGAAAATTAGGTGGACTGATAAGGAGAAGGGACAGGATGATAGGATATCTGCTAAGACATGAGAGAATGACTTCCAATGTACTAGAGGGAGCTGTAGAGGGCAAAAACTGTAGAGTAAGACAGAGATTGGAATACGTCAAGCAAATAATTGAGGACGTAGGTTGCAAGTGCTACTCTGAGATGAAGAGGTTAGCACAGGAAAGGAATTCGTGGTGGGCCGCATCAAACCAGTCAGTAGACTGATCACAAAAAAAAAGAAAATAAATAAATAAATAAATAAAGGTCATTTCTCTCTCCACTGTTGTAGGTATGGGCACCAGTGCTCTTCTCAAATTGTGGTGGATTATTTATGACGAATTTCATTTAGCGAAAATACGTATCGTGCCGACACATCTTAAATGCCTAGCTCCTTCAAGAAATACTTACATGACGTCCGTGAGTGAGTTCTAACACATTATTCTTACCGCTCGCTTTTGTGAAATCAGTACTTTCTTTCTAAGTGATGAGTTACCCCAGAAAATTATTCAGTGCGACATAAAAGACTGTACATATGCAAAATATGACAAGAGCCTGATATATCTGTTTCTAAAATTAGCAATTACAGGAAGACCAAAAGTAGCTCAGTAATCTTCCATTTTAACTTTTTGTCAATATATACACCCAAACATTTTTAACTTTTGTCTCCTGCTCATGCGCAACATCAGTTGTTGGTACGACGCTATTTGTTGCATAGAACTCAATGTAGTGCTTTTTTTTTAACATTTAGGGAGTTTTATAATTCTTTGGAAAATATCATTCACTAACTCTTCGTTTGCTTTCTCTCTGACGGGGTTCATTATAACATTAGGACCGTCTGCGAAAAATACTAGTTTTGCTTGTGGAATGTTAAGTGGAAGATCACTCACATATATAAGGAATAGAAGTGCACCCAAAATTGAGCCGTGTGGGATTCCCTTTTTTAATTTTACCCCAAGTCACTAAAATTTTCTGCCTTTTCCACATTGTCTCAATTATTCGACACAACCTTTTACATTCTGTTTGTCAAGTATGATTCAAACCAGCTGTGTGTTAAGCCATGAAATCAATAAAACTTGTCTTTTTCCAAGAGAGAATCATGATTTACACAATCGATGGCCTTGGAGAGATCACAAAAATACCAATTGGCGATATAATATTATTAAAAACTTGTTGTACATGATGAGTCCTTCTTCAACAGCTCTCATTCGATTGCTTAGAGTTCTCGAAGTTGAAGTTGTCAGTGCCTACTTGTCAATCCACTAGCACACAAAACACACATAATGGTTGCGCTTTGTTTCCGTATCACATATGGACTTCACATCTGTAATAGTTGTGCCAACGATAAGCTTGGGTCAGCAACACAGCAGCTGTCTCAAGAGACTCAAAACGCAGTGCTGTTGACGGTGGACTTTTTGAACATCTTTGTGAGGAAATGTATACAATTAAACAAAACATTTGATCACAATATTTCAGTTACTATCACCTGAGTGAATCCTGTTCTCTGTTATTTTCATTAGTTTCTTCGGAAACTGTTAATAACAGGACATATGTTCATATGACTTTTTCTGTTCAGAATAACTACTCACCCTCAAAGCACGACTCTCCCTGTATAAAAATAAACTTTTGCCATATAGTTTTAATTTCTGTGCATCTTTCTGTGACCCCGTGTAAAAACAGAATGGCCTCCGGTACCAGTAACATGCGGAACTCCAATGCGTTAGAAAATGTTGCTGGAGGAGAGGCCGATATCGTGCACATTCTTTCCAACTTCAGTATTTTGCCTCACACCTTCGTTTTATGATTCTGCAAACATTTGAAAACATCTCCCATTTTTCGACAAGTGCCATATTCAATGAGAATATAACGCTCTTCCTTTGTCTAACGCTTTAAAGAAGCAGAGTTTAGAATTTTAAGTACGTTTTTGAATACTACATGATGAACAAGATTGCGTGTACATAATTTTAGTGCGCGAAAGATACTTATAATGCTACTAAGCTACAAATTTCAGCTGCTTTCCTTCTAGATCAGATTTTCCTTCTACATTCATAGAAAAAAACTACGTGAAAGTATTCATTTCGTGTTGCTCTCGGCTGATCCAGATTTTATCCTTTCCTTCCCTTCACGAAGTTCTCATGTTATTCTGGATTTGGCAGTATTTAGTGATAAAGGGTGGCCGGTTATCCTCATAGCCGTCACTCCTATCAAACCTTCCCTCGCGGCACCTTTCCCTGGGATGGAATTTGTGTTCAAATGGTTGAAATGGCTCTGAGCACTATGGAACTTAACTTCTGAGGTCATCAGTCCCCTAGAACGTAGAACTACTTAAACCTAACTAACCTAAGGACATGACACACATCCATGCCCGAGGCAGGATTCGTACCTGCGACCGTAGAGGTCGCGCAGTTCCGGATCGTAGGGCCTAGAACCGCTTGGCCACCCCGGCCGGCTATGGAATTTGTGTACTCTACATAGTTAGTGTTATCCACGTGAAAGTATGACAACGTTATCAAAATGTAAATGTGGCAGGACATGGGTACCAGCATGGTGTTCACCTGTTCGGATGTCGCGAACTTGGTAGTTCCTGATAATACATATTATTTCGAATCGGTATGATGGATAACTCTGTTTCATTACCGTCTTCGTAACTGTCACTTCCTCGTTTGGCTTAGCTTCGCTTGACGTCTGTTCCACAATATATTAAATTAGAGCGATGACATGCCGTCTGTTCTACAACATATTATAATGAGAGTTACGACATCTGATCTATGTAGTACCGTGAAGGGAAAATCTGATTTTTGTTGTAAACTGTGGTACAAGCGGAATTTGTCTGAGGGATCAACTCTTTTGCTGCATGGCTATTTTCTAAAGTAAAATAGTATTTTAGTAGTCATCTGTGTGAACTATTGTTCACTAAAACGATTTATGATGCTTTGGCGCACAGTTTAACAACGGATTCGATGCAACTACAGACTGCCTTCAGTCGCTTCGGAATCAGCACTGCCATCTACTGGCAACTGGGGAAAGCTACTGTCACAATCGGCCGCTAGGCAGCAGCACTGAACAGGGAGACGGCAGTGCACAAGAGGAAGTTTGAAACACATTTTTCCCGCTTCTCATACCAAGCCTAAATAGAGAAGTATGTACACACTTCCTTTCTTGTAGAAGAGCAATGAAAAATTTCATATTTTAAGGATATAGAATCTTGTCATTACTGGTAGTATTTTGTGTAATGTTACTGTCTGATTAGCACTGCGTCGCGCGCTGACCGTACAGTCATTTTAAGATCGAAATGATTTTGTTATGGGTTTCGTAAAGACATGTGGCAGAAGTAGATTGTTAGTATTTGTTAAATATGAATATGAAATACATACATGTTAACAGAGAACTGACCCACGACGATTATTTTATAGTTGAACGTAAACAGATAATTTACCATATCAGCTCTTACAACTACGTTACTAAAATCAACAGTTACTTTGCACTTACTGCATATATATTTATTTGTTTTTATGTAAAACAACTCATGCACTTCAGATTCTGTTGCTTACCACAAACATAGGCCACATGGAAACAATCTCAGTTTATTTTGGGAATGTAACTGCATTGAAGTGCTGCATTGGAATTACAACGGTACAGTTTGAGCTGTTGGCATGTGGAAACAGCGTAAAAATGTGCGAGTCTTAAAAAAATCGAGAAAGAGCAGAAAGGAAATAGGAAGCAGAAGGAATGATTAATTTTCTGTCAAATTCGATCAGCAGTTGGCATATGGCATCTATGTAACTTGGGTTCCTGTTGGGAGAGTTGTTGGACCCCATGAAATTCCTCTACGTTCCAACAAACGAGTACTGTAAAATTAATTCTTGGAAAAAAAAAGAACTCATTTTGGACAGTTTGCTATCAACTTGGTTGCTCAAATCAAATTTTATAATGTAATCAAATAGCTGATTTTAAGAATAGATTTTGGTGCAAACGCTGACAACGTGCACTTCCATACCTGAATGTGTTGTAATTCATATTTCGCTTTGTTTGATAAAACTGACATTTATTAATTCACTTCAATTTATAGACTACGAAACTCAGAAGTGATGCATATTGGTACAGTATCCGAAACTAATATGAGCTAACCACAGAGAACACCACAGAGCTTTTTAGCTTGGGTATCATTTTCCTTACACTTGCAGTTAATTAAGTAATTGAAATTAGTTCCGTTGATGGACTACAGACGCATCTATAACCGAGACGTCAGTTATGCTAATGGTAAAAAAACTGAGTTAAAGTTATTTCTAATCGATCTCATCAAAAAATAATTTCGGTCGGAAGTCTTTATCTCAATTACTTCACTTCAAAGGAACTTCGAATATGAATCGCATATGTGGAAATGCGTTGCTAAAATAACCGCAGCTGGTATTATCAAGTATGTATTCTAAAAAATTATGGGAATGTCTTGTACCGATTGTCAGATATGGCGGTATACGCCTTGATATTTAATGCTACAAGAGTAACTTTACACTTCCGCTGAAAGTCGAAAGTCCATGCAGCTCGGAGGAAGGAAGGAAGATTGTATTTAGTGTCCCGTCGACACTAAGTTCACTAAAGACGGAGCACACGCTGGGGTTTTGTCAAGGATGGGGAAGGAAATCGACCTTGCCCGTTGAAAGGAACCATCCCGGCATTTGCCTGGAGCGATTTAGGGAAGTCACGGCGGAAAACCTAAATCTGGTTGGCTGGACGCGGATTTGAACCGTCGTCCTTACGAATGTGAGTCCAGTGTGCTAACTATCGTATGCAGCGCGAACGGCGCTCAAGATTTGGTTGTATTACGTGATAATTGGCACTGTCTAGCTGTTCACGCTATAGACATCGTAGCGACAGAAAATTGGTGTTCTCAGTGCTTTTTCTGCAAGTTGCGAATCTCTGGATCCATGACATAATTTTGAAAACAACAATATGCTGTTGTTCGCACTATACCGTCCGCTCTACGTAGTGTATAGGCCAGATGTGTTGGAGAAGGGCCGGCCGATGTGGCCGAGCGGTTCTAGGCGCTTCAGTCTGGAACCGCGCGACCGCTACGGTCGCAGGTTAGAATCCTGCTTCGGGTATGGTTGTGTGTGATGTTCTTAGGTTAGTTAAGTGTAAGTAGTTCTAAGTTCTACAGGACTGATGACCTCAGCAGTTAAGTCCCATAGTGCTCAGAGCCATCTGAACGATTTTTTCTTGGAGAAGGTGATACTGCTCATGAATTTACGAATGTGAAAAATGTTCCTATAAAGAACATACTGTGTTGCCGCCTTTTATTTTACGTCTACATCTGCATCTATACTCCCCAAGTGACCAATCGGTGTATAGCGGAGGATATTTTGTGAACCAGTGTCACTTTCCCCATTTTCCCGCTCCACTATTGGGCTCGAATGTCTCCAGTTTTATCTGTATGGCCATTTGCCATGATATATGTAGGAGGAAGCAATGAGTTGGCAGACCGTTCTAGAAATATTCGTTCTCTGGACTTGAACAGTAGCCGGTCGGTATGACCGAGCGGTTCTAGGCACTTCAGCCCGGAATTGCGTTGCTGCTGTGGATGTGTGTGATGTCCTTAGCTTAGTTATGCTTAAGTAGTTCTAAGTCTAGGGGACTGATGACCTCATATGTTAAGTCCCATAGTGCTCAGAGCCATATAACTTGAGCAGTAGACCATAAGGTGACGCAGAACGCCTCTCTTGCAGCGCCTGCACTGGAATTGGCTGGGCATCTCCGAGACGCTTTCGTTCTTACTAAATGAACCTCTAACGAAACGTGCTGCTCTTCTTTAGACCTTCTCTATTTTTTTCTATCAGTCCTATCTTCTACTGATCCCATACCGAGGAACAATATTCAAGTACTGGTCGAACGACTGTTTTGTAATCTACATCTTTTGTTGATGGACTATATATTTCCTTAGAATTCTCCCAATGAATCTCACTTTCGCATCCGCCTTACCTGCGATTAATTTTATGTATCCATTCCACGTCAGACACCTCTGTACGTGCGGTCTTAGATATTTTATGTAAGAAACTGCGTGCAGTGATTGCTGCAGTTTTGTAGTAAATATAGAACAAAACGTCATTGTTTAAATGAACCGAAAGCAACCAACGAGTTGCAAAAAAAAAGGGGAGTTATTCAGCCTTCGGCCATGATTTCGACAGCCGGCCGGGGTGGCCCCATTTTATTCCGCGTTGCCAGCTGTATTCTCGCCCGACGATCCGCAAGTGCCGAATTAACGGACGCCAGAACGCGCGTACAGCGCTGGAGGATGAATGTTCGCGTATTTCCGCGCTCTTACGTGTTGGTATTATTCTTGTTCTCCAAAAATACACGGATATCCAGTGGATTGTAAAAAAAGCCAATTTGTCGCAAAATCTTTAAACTTTCACCACAGTTTTGACTGGTTTAAAACAATCTTCTCAAGTACACATTGTACCTATTAACAAAGGTTACTACACTATGTACAAAACATATACGGTATCGTTACGATAAACAAAATGACAGGAAATCTTTAGAAATAATTCTGGTGAATTATACTCACATAGAATCAAAGTATGTCCATCCAGTATGGGAGTCGTTGACTCTGTCTAGTACATTTGCGTGTCATCCACTTAATCACGCTTTAAAACACTGATTTAAAAATAGCAGCTCTCTGCTGTAGAACTTTGTCTTAAAAATTTTTAAAACAGCACACATTTAACACTGGATATCCAACAACGTGCAACATATCACTTATATACGAAACGTGATATCGGGACCTAGAGAACGTAAGTATGCCACGTACAGAGCTAGTACCACGCACCGAGGCCGGCCGTGGTGGTCGAGCGGATCTAGGCGCTACCGTCTGGAACCGCGCGACCGCTGCGGTAACAGGTTCGAATCCTGCCTCGGGCATGGATGTGTGTGAGGTCCTTAGGTTAGTTAGGTTTCAGTAGTTCTAAGTTCTAGGGGACTGATGACTTCAGATGTTAAGTCCCATAGAGCTCAGAGCCATTTTGAACCATGATTTCGACGGATGTAAATCAATGTTCTTCTGAAATAGGTGTAACTAGAATTTCAAAATGGAAAAAAATATCTATGTGAAATTTTAGTTACATGGATTTCAGAAGAAGACGGGTTTACATCCACCGAAGCCATGGACAAATGTTAATTAAAACCACCTTCGTCTGCAACTGGTTTGCTGCTTTGGATTCATTTGCCGACTTCTAACCGTTACTGAAGCGCACCCGTGTTCAAATTATTACGTCTTTTTGAGTGCGAATTCATCTGTTTATGTTGAGAATCAATTGCCACTCACTCCAGCAAAGGCCATTCCTCTGCGGGTCTTATTGCATTTCGGTACATTTCTGTAGCGCCGTCACTTTTCTGTATGCAACAGTACCATCTCCCAAATTCCTCACGGAACTTCCGACGTTATCTGCTAGGACATTTACATATATATTGTGAAATGCAGTGGTCCTATAACACTCCCCGGAGGGACGTCCGCAGATACTTTTGCATCTGAGGACTTCTCTCCTTTTACATTGGCACGTCGTGTTCTGTTCGCTAGAAACTCTTCACAATAGACACACTGTTGTTCTGATATTGTACAAGCTTGTAATTTTTTTCACTAGGCGGCACTGCGGAACTGCATCGGAAGCCAAGGAACACGGCATCTACGCGGGGGGGGGGGGGGGGGGGGGGGGGGGCTCGTGGACAAGCAGAGCGAGCTGGGTTTCACACGATCCTTGTTTTTGGAGCCCCTGCTGGCTCCTATAGAGGACATTTTAGGTCGTAAAACACATTAAAAATGTTGAAAATTCTACAACAGACTGACGTCATGGATGAAGGATTACAGTTTTGTGCGTCTGTTCGGCGATTTTTCTAGAAAACGGAAATTATGTATGCTTTGTTCCAATCATAAGTACAAGTGGAAGAGGGAGAGAGAGAGAGTTAGAGAGAGGAATTTAAGAGCGTGTGATAAATCCAGCAAAATAACTGATGATGATCGAAGCAGAGAGGATATAAAATGCAGACTAGCAATGGCAAGGGAAGAGTTTCTGAAGAAGAGAAATTTGTTAACATCGCGTATATAATTGTCAGGAAGTCGTTTCTGAAAGTATTTGTATGGAGTGTAGCCATGTATGGAAGTGAAACATGGACGATAAATAGTTTGGACAAGAAGAGAATAGAAGCTTTCGAAATGTGGTGCTACAGAAGAGTGCTGAAGATTAGATGGGTAGATCACATAACTAATGAGGAGGTATTGAATAGAACTGGGGAGAAGAGGAGTTTGTGGCACAACTTGACCAAAAGAAGGGATCGGTTGGTAGGACAGATTCTGAGGCATCAAGGATCACCAATTGGAGGGTAGCGTTAAAGGTAAAAATCGTAGAGGGAGCCCAAGAGATTGCATACACTAAGCAGATTCAGAAGGATATAGGTTGCAGTAGGTACAGGAAAGAGTAGCATGGAGGGCTACATCAAACCAGTCTCAGGACTGAAGACTACAACAACAATGATAAATCCCTTCCCTAAAAAATTTCCCTCCTTCATCTCTCTTCTGTGTTACCACAGATGACACGTAACCGATCTCATATATACTAAGACTGCCGTACATGCGAGGTGCCTGCTTGCTTCCACCGGCCTGAGTGGAATGCGTAAGTTCTGAATAACTTTCACCAACCTGAAGTCTTCATAGCTGTTAGTCCCCTGGGCAGAAAGCAGCACATAGGTCGTGAATCCGTTATCTTGAGGCTGTAACAAACTCTTAGTGATGCACTGACTGTGTATAACAAATAAACTTTTAATTAATTTGCTTATACGGGATTAGGTTAGTGTTTAGGTTAGTGTTTTTTAACGTCCAGTCGACAACGAGATCATTAGAGACGGAGCGCAAGCTCGGGTTAGGGAAGGATGGGGAAGGAAATCGGCCGTGCCCTTTCAAAGGAAACAATTTAGGGAAATCACGGAAAACCTAAATCAGGATGGCTGGAGACGGGATTGAAGCGTCGTCCTCCCGAATGCGAGTCCAGTGTGCTAAGCTTATACGGGATGCCACTCGCTTTTTATTAGCAGAATACAAGAAAGTGCACAATTATATTCCGCTTTATGAATCACATATAATTTCCACTCTCTTGCGTAATTACTATCAAATTGTTCTCAGTGACCAAATAACTACAGATCGCTAGCTAAGTTCTTAACCGATACCGACCAATTGGGACAACATGTTTGTCTTCCGAGACTGCCGAACCAGCTCTGGTCTTACAGCAACTTCGCCCACCATCCAAGTGAAATGCGATCCGAATATCTCCGAAGTATTTCTTCTGCATTTTCGTTCAGCAATTCTTTAGTATACTGCCGGTAATTAACACTTTTTAAGTAATGGAATGACACCCTGCTAGTGAGAGATGCTTTTATACGGAAGGAAAGTAGATTCACGGTCCAGTATTTCTAATACTAATAACAGCAGTTCATGATGTTGGCACGCTAATTCCGAACACAGCAGCCAGTCGTGAAGATGGACCACAATTTGGGCGGTCTATCTTACCACACACGTGCCGGATAAAACATCTATCACCAGTACCGCACGCCACACCACGTTATCTTCCCACTGCTCCCTTCTCAGCTGCTCTAATAACAGCTGCCCGTAGCTGAATGTGGTGGCTATAAGGTCAAAAATATTACATTACGAACTTTTCGCTCCTCGAGACACCCGCGGTACACTACTGCTAGAAGATGGGGCATACTATAAATAGAATCGAACTCGTATCCTCTCATGTCCAGTGGCCTTTCCTCTGTTGAGCGATTTCAGTTGTATTTCTATCCAAGGGAACCCAAAAATGACGACAAATGAAGGTTGGTAACGAGTCGTCCATCTGTGAAAAGATCTTTGCGCGAACCATACAGCTACCACCCTCATATCATAGCAAAAGTTCCGGCAGAGAACCCGAGAAAATTCTGGTCTTATGTATAATCCCTAAACGGGTCTAAGGCTTCCATTCAGTCCCTTGTTGACCAGTCTGGTGTGGTAGCCGAAGTTTTAAATGTCACGTTGAAGAAATCGTTCACACAAGGAAATCGTACAAAACATTTGACCATCGGAAAGGCTCCCGTATGTACGACATCGTAATAACCGCACCTGGTGTAGAGAAACAGCTGAAAGATTTGCAAGCAAATAAATTATCAGATTAGGATGGAATCCCAGTTATATTCTACAAAGAGTACTCTACGGCACTGGCCTCTTATCTAGCTTGCATTTATCGTGAATATAACGTCCAGCATAAAGTCTCAAGCGACTGGAAAAAAGAGCAGTTGACTCCAGTATACAAGAAGGCTAAAAGAACAGACTCGCAAAATTACAGACCAACATCGGTAACTTCTGTTTGCTACAGAATCCTTGAACATATTCTCGGTTCGAAAATAATAAACTTCCTTGAGACTGAGAAGCTTGTGTCCACGTGCGAAACTCAACTTGCCCTTTTTTCATACGATGTACTGAGGACTGCAAATGGCAGATTACATATTTCTGGATTTCCGGAAAATCATTTGACACGATGTTCGACTGTAGCCTGTTAACGAGATATGTAAGTTGCTCGAAGACTTCTCAAATAATACACTCCTGGAAATGGAAAAAAGAACACATTGACACCGGTGTGTCAGACCCACCATACTTGCTCCGGACACTGCGAGAGGGCTGTACAAGCAATGATCACACGCACGGCACAGCGGACACACCAGGAACCGCGGTGTTGGCCGTCGAATGGCGCTAGCTGCGCAGCATTTGTGCACCGCCGCCGTCAGTGTCAGCCAGTTTGCCGTGGCATACGGAGGTCCATCGCAGTCTTTAACACTGGTAGCATGCCGCGACAGCGTGGACGTTAACCGTATGTGCAGTTGACGGACTTTGAGCGAGGGCGTATAGTGGGCATGCGGGAGGCCGGGTGGACGTACCGCCGAATTGCTCAACACGTGGGGCGTGAGGTCTCCACAGCACATCGATGTTGTCACCAGTGGTCGGCGGAAGGTGCACGTGCCCGTCGACCTGGGACCGGACCGCAGCGACGCACAGATGCACGCCAAGACCGTAGGATCCTACGCAGTGCCGTAGGGGACCGCACCGCCACTTCCCAGCAAATCAGGGACACTGTTGCTCCTGGGGTATCGTCGAGGACCATTCGCAACCGTCTCCATGAAGCTGGGCTACGGTCCCGCATACCGTTAGGCCGTCTTCCGCTCACGCCCCAACATCGTGCAGCCCGCCTCCAGTGGTGTCGCGACAGGCGTGAATGGAGGGACGAATGGAGACGTGTCGTCTTCAGCGATGAGAGTCGCTTCTGCTTTGGTGACAATGATGGTCGTATGCGTGTTTGGCGCCGTGCAGGTGAGCGCCACAATCAGGACTGCATACGACCGAGGCACACAGGGCCAACACCCGGCATCATGGTGTGGGGTGCGATCTCCTACACTGGCCGTACACCTCTGGTGATCGTCGAGGGGACACTGAATAGTGCACGGTACATCCAAACCGTCATCGAACCCATCGTTCTACCATTCCTAGACCGGCAAGGGAACTTGCTGTTCCAACAGGACAATGCACGTCAGCATGTATCCCGTGCCACCCAACGTACTCTAGGAGGTGTAAGTCAACTACCCTGGCCAGCAAGATCTCCGGATCTGTCGCCGATTGAGCATGTTTGGGACCGGATGAAGCGTCGTCTCACGCGGTCTGCACGTCCAGCACGAACGCTGGTCCAACTAAGGCGCCAGGTGGAAATGGCATGGCAAGCCGTTCCACAGGACTACATCCAGCATCTCTACGATCCTCTCCATGGGAGAATAGCAGCCTGTATTGCTGCGATAGGTTGATATACACTGTACTAGTGCCGACATTGTGCATGCTCTGTTGCCTGTGTCTATATGCCTGTGGTTCTGTCAGTGTGATCATGTGATGTATCTGACCCCAGGAATGAGTCAATAAAGTTTCCTCTTCCATGGACAATGAATTCACGGTGTTCTTATTTCAATTTCCAGGAGTGTAGAATATCCATTATGCTGTGCTCGACGGTGGGTGTTCATCAGAGGTAAGGGTATCGTTGGGTGTGAACCATGTATATGTGATAGGAGCACTGTTGTTCTCTATACACATAAAAAATTTGGCGGACATGGTCGGGAGCAATCTGAGGTTGTTTGCTGATGATGCCGTGATGTACGGTACGGCGTCGAAGTTGAGTGATTGTAAGAAGGTGCAAGACGACTTAGACAAAATTTTCAGTTGGTGTGATGACTGGTAGCTACTCCTAAATGTGGAAACATGTATGTTAATGCGGATGCGTAGGTGGATCAAACCTGTAATGTTCGGATACATTATTAATAGCATCCTGCTTGATACAGTCAAATCGTTTCAATATCTGAGCGTAACGTTGCAAAGCGATAGGAGGTGGAACGTGCATGTGAGAAATGTGTTAGGGAAGGCGAATGGTCGACTTCGGTTTATTGGGAGAATTCTAGGAAAGACTGGTTCATCTATAAAGGAGACCGCATATAGGACGCTGGTGCGACCTGATCTTGAGTACTGCTCGCGTGTATGGAATCCATACCAGGTCGGATTGAAGGGAGACATCGAAGTAATTCAGAGGCAGGCTCACAGCTTTGATACCCGTGGGTTCGAACAACACGTAAGTGTTACGGAGATGCTTCGGGAATTCAAATGGGAATCCCTGGAGGGAAGGCGACGTTCTTTTCGAGAAACACTACTGAGAAAGTTTAGAGTGCCAGCATTTGAAGAATGACTGCCGAACGATTCCACTAACGCCGACATACAGAGCACGTAAGGACAGCGAAGATAAGATACGAGAAATTAGAACCCATACTAAAGCATTCAGACTCGTTTTTTCCTCGCTCTATTTGCGAGCTACGCCACGCACCGTACGGTAGCTTGCGGAGTATCTATGTAGATGTAGATCCCTTCTTCTGTTATTTCAGTATCTGCAATTTTTTTGTTCGTGCGACGATTTAAAGCAGTAACTACAGAATGGTCGTCATTTTTTTTCCATTTTCCGTCGTTCGTTAGGCGCTTCAAAATTCATGAAGGTATGTTCCGTCTTTGTGACTAAATGAAAGGCAGTTTGTTTTTTGTCATACTCGTTTCGCTGCAAAATTCGCGCACTCGGGCTTCGCAGCGTGACTCCTCACATGCTAGCGGTAAAAAAAATTTCTCTCCTAAAATTTCGTCTGGCTAGTATATCTGGCAGAAAAAGGACTTTAAAAAGTAGCAGTCTGGCAACACTGTAACAACACGTACTGTAACTACATCTTACAGGACAAATAATTACGTTGCAAAATTGGCGCAGTGGCTAGAGTTTTGGGTTACCACGCAGAAGGTCGAGGGTTCTAGTCTGAATTAGGGTGGATTTTTTTTTTAATTTGCTTGTTTCATTCTGACATTTCGTACTGTAATATACACCGTTTCTTATATCTCATGTTCCCTAAATTTTCAACATTTTGCAACGCTGAATGCAACAAATACGTGGTTAGACAAATATGAAACAGACAATTGAAAAAATAACACATACAAATAATAACCGAGTTTGACCATTATTTGCAAAGCACGTTGCTAGTGCTGCTGCTAAAGTAAGGCCCTAACGAAATGTAATGGACCTGAGCGAGGCAAGAATAATAGTTGGTACTAATCTATGTGACCATTAGAGCAGGATACGAAGAAAGCAGGTTTTGCTTCTAGTGAAGGAAATTGCGCAAATAAATTCGAGCCCATGACGTGGAAAGGGCATCTCTCCAAGCTGACCATTGTTCCATTTCTACAATTTTCGTATGTAATTGCAAATGTTTTCTAGACGACCCGCTGCAATCGCTGTTGACGATTAAGATATCAGATACCGTACCACTTTGACTACATTTACCAAATAAAAAACATATGCTGAAGATTAGAATGCTGAAGATTTGATGCGTAGATCACATAACTAATGAGGAGGTACTGAATAGAATTGTAGAGAAGAGAAATTTGTGGCACAACTTGACTAGAAGAAGCGATCAGTTGGTATGGCATGTTCTGAGGCTTTAAGGGATCACTAATTTAGTATTGGAGGGCAGAGTGTAGGGTAAAATTCGTAGAGGGAGACCAAGAGATGGACACACTAAACAGATTCAGGATGTAAGTTGCAGTAGGTACTGGGAGATGAAGAAGCTTGCGCAGGATATAGTAGCATGGAGAACTGCATCAAACCTGCTTCTGGACTGAAGACCAGAACAACAACAACAAGTTTGAACCCAGGATCGAACCCTCGACCTCCTGCATGCTAACCTAAAACACTATCCACTACATTTACCAAATAAAAAACATATGCGTGAACCCAGGATCGAACCCTCGGCTCCCTGCATGTTAACCCTAAACACAATCCATTGCAGCAACTGTACAGCAAAAATACATTTTGACCGAGCTAGTTACTGTACATGAGGTTATAGTGATGCCAGGTTGCCACTCTTTAACGCTCTTTTTCTGCCGGATGTACTCGCCGGACGATGTTTTGTGACAGACATTTTTTTATCCCTGGCATGTGAGGAGTCACGCTGCAAAGCCCGAGTGCGCGCCTTTCACTTCACCATGCTTATTTGTGATAATGGGTTATGTAGTACTTACAATTATGTTACAATGTTACGTTCTCTCATGTTATTCTTTCTTTCAGGTAACACCAAACGATAATTATTTAACTTCGAGAAACTTATGCTGCAAAAGTTATTTCTAACCTGGGAAACAAAGAATAACATGAGGAAACGTAACGTAGTAACACAGTCATAACAACTACATACTGCATTATATGTATAAAAGTAAATATGTATTGCAGGCCACTGAAGATGCTTCATAAGCAACAAGATTCGAAACGCGTATGACAAGAAACGAAGTGCCTTTCATTCAGTCGCAAAGACGGAACATACTTCCATGAACTATAGTATGATCTTTCTCAGTGAAACACTTTCGAAAATGGATGCTTAATATTCGGCCTTTCCTGTGTCACTCTCTGTTTCGCTGTCGGCGTTAAAAAGTGTCTGGAGTGATTGCTAAAGTGTCTGGAGTGATTGCTTCAATCCGTTTGTTGATTTCACAGAATACACTGATTTTGCTTTCGTTTCGTTTTTGTTTAATTATGAGGATTTTTCTACATTTAAATTTGAAGTGAAGCTCTCTTTCGTTTCGAAGTAGCTTGCTAACACTGTTTCAACCGTCGCCGTTTTGCTTTTGTCTGAAGCGTTGCGACGGGGCGGTAAATAAAGAAGAAGTGCAGATGAAGAGTTCACATGAATGTGCATATACAAACGTTCGTTAAAAAATGTAACTGCAAATCTTGCCTCTTACATAAGTCTCAGGGGATGATTTTTACACTTGGTGCATTAGTACACTGTTCCACACCCTCGCATTAGTTACAGTTTTTGAATTAATATTCATGAGAACAGTTTATGCTAGGGAACAAAAATTAATCGATTATTAAAGCAAAATTTTTTCACGACGCAGTACACTCACTATTTATTGGCGTTGTCCTTTTCTTTCATGAGATGAAATTAGCACTGGTGAGACGGTTTACAGTTTTACTTTAACAATAATTTGACTCCGAGCCCCCAATAGCAGTAATGTAGGCTGGTACAATGCTACAAACGAAAATTACTCAATCACTCACTCATTTCGAACAGAACCACAAGTCCTACTGTCCTTTTTGTTCTAGCAGTTTTGGCGCAAAATCACAGATCGCCACATGTTCACTTACAACGATGTATACCTCGCACTTTGCACTCACACAAATAATCCTAGCACTTCCAGTTCACCAAATATATGCATGCACACTTGCACTATTGCACAATACTCTTTTCCGAAATAAACCGGCGCGAAAAAAAATTCTTACTCGTTCGCCAACGACTTTCTTTTCCATCTTTCATTCTCACTCCTTATGGGTGAGAGCGGGCTGGTGCTAGAGCTTTGCTCTTTTCAGGCGTGGGAAGTTTGTGCTGTTGGGGCTCTATTTATTTGTATTTGGGGAGAGGAAGATGATTCATTTTTATTTTCTATCTATTTTCTTATTCTAATCTTGTCTTATTATCGATTTATTTGGTTCATACTTTCTTATTTTGTGGTTTGGTTGCTATTCATTTACTTCTTTTGTATCTGCTGTTTGTTTCTGAGGGGGCGGTTTTATAATCCCGGCATTTGCCTTACAGGTAAGTGAAACCCCTCTAAAACCTCACCTGGGATTATTGGTTTCAGTTTAGTTTGTCTTCTTAATCTATTCTTTAATTTAGTCTCCCTGTTTTATCTTCTTTAATTCAGTCTTCTTCTAGCAAGTGTCTAAAGCTATTTTCTGGTCCTGTCTGCAAGTTGAGTTCGTCAAGGTCTTCTTGTCTGTTTCTAATGCATTGTATTACGGTGTGTGCCGGATATTTATATTGCTACTTGGGGAAGTCAAAAGTGATGATATTTTCTGTTAGAAGCTCAGTTGTCAATGCTCTGGAGTGCAGTCTATTCAGGCCAATCTTACTTATCAGTTTGATTAGTCGACTTTTTAGTGGTGTGATTTTAGCAGAGTCATAGACTTCATTGTTTTGTGAAGATGCCAGATCTCGTGGCTAGTCTTAGGATGCGCCTCTCTGTGCTTAGTATCCTACCGGTTTGGTAAGCGTTTGCTATCCATGCTGGTGCTGCGTATTCGAGCACTGGTCTGATGAGGGACTGATATCTATATACTAATGTGTCGTTTCGGGCTCCTTTGAATTTACCTTTGATTAACCTTAGCAGTCCTTCCCTCCTCCTGTCTTTTGTGATCGCCTTATCAATGTGTGGTTTCCATGAGAGGGTGGAGTCCATAATGAGGCTTAAGTAGTATGCGTTTTTAGTTGCTTTTACTTTTTGTCCCCATAGGTGTAGTTTGATATCTTCTGGTTTTTGTTGCCGGTTTTGAGTATAGTTTCGGTGACTGAAAATCACTAGCTGGCTTTTAAGGGCATTTGGTTCAATTAGCCATTGGCTGAGACATTCTTCTAGCCTTTTTAGGTATGTGGTGTTTGTGAGTTGCAGTTCATCCGTTGTTCTATCGTGACACCAGTTTACTGTGTCATCAGCATATAATGCAAGTCCTTCGTTCCAGTGTTCAGGGCGAGGTATGTCTGCTGTGTATATGCTGTATAATAGTGGTGATAGTATGGCCCCCTGTGGTACACCGACGTCTGGTGAGAACGTGTTGAAAGTTTGCCTCCCACTGAAACTGCTGACGGTCTATTGTTTAGGATGGTCTTGATAAGCTGGACTAGTTGTCTGGGTATGCCTAAGTCTATTAGCTTGTGGAATAGGTCATTATGCCACACTCTATCAAATGCCGTCTCGATGTCAAGATAGAGGGCTGATGCACAATGCAAACTGTCGGTGGCTTTTGTTATATGGCTGACTAACCTCAGGATTGGATCTATCGTAGAGTGTTGTTTCCTAAAACCAGCTTGAATGTTCGGTATTATATTTTGTTTCTCCATGTAGTGTTGTAGGCGGTTATTTAGGATACTTTCGAAGCGTTTTCCTATGACGGGTAATAGGGTGATTGGCCTGTAGGATGTCGGTTTGTTGACTGGTTTCTCCTGATCTCTGGCCAAGATGGCCGCTCGCTTGTATAGGCTGAGATGTCTACCCCCTGGTTATGCAAGTACCAATCTCACCAGCTAAGGTTACAAATTTTGATACATACATCCCTTCACCGAAATAAGTACACCATCGGAACCGCGCTAAAAATTAAATCTTATTTACTATTTTACATTAATTTCTAGGATTATTCTATCGCCCGTAAATCAAGTTTTAGTTTTTGCAAAATTTCGCCACTTAGCGCAAATTTGTTTGTTTACGTTTGTGCAGCAACGTTTTAACACAGAACTGCGTATAGCACCGTTTTTAGACGTACTCTGTAGCGATCTACACATTGCGCTGCTCAAAATCGTCATATCTATAATAAGTAATTAATTATGGGCGATAAATGTTAATAATAATTTGCAAAACTATTGCAAGTTAAGTGTATAGTATAACTTAACTAGTTTAAAATACGTGTGATGCCACCCAAAATATTGTATACTGCCATTCTTTACGTCATGAATTTTCTATTGAATTTTATAAACAGTTTTACATCAAACTTTGTTTATTGCTCATTACGGGCTTAATTATTTATTAATCTCAACTTATGACTACGGCACTCGATCTGCTATGGCGAAACGTTTTTAATGAGTGCTCGCTCATCCTTGTAAGTTGTTATTTACTATTTTTATTAATGTTTCAGTATTCGTGATATTAACCGATTTTGAGGTTACTATAACTTTTGCGTCTCGTGACTTGAAACAAAGATCGATCTTTCAGAAGGTGCATATTGCTGACCACAATACAGTGCCGCATCGCTCTTCACCGTAAAAGCTTCCGCGAATGGCGCAGCATGTAGCGCGCTCGCTCTCCACAAAGCAATCCTTGCATACTAGACCTGTTCATCTAGTAACGACGGCTTTGTACCGTCACAGCGCGTTGCACAATGCACTGTTCAAGTGCCCATTGATGGTCAACACCATTTGATGAAATTTTCGTGATGACCTCTCAGGTAACCTGAATTCTATTATCTTGTCGTTGTTGCAGAACAGGAATTTCTTATTACCTTTCTTTGTATTCCTATATTCAGCCGTATTCAGTAATGCTGTAACGGCCTTTTGATCACTGATCCTCTTTTCTACAATAACTGAGTTGAAAAGTTCGAATCTGTTTGTCACCAGGAAGTCTAACATGTTATCTTCATGAGTGTGCTCTCTGATTAACTGCTCAAGGTATTTTTCCGGTAAGGCAATTAAAACAACTTCACATGATTCTTTGTTCCTACACCATGCCTATTCACTTGTCTCTCCCATTCTACTGTATAGCTGGTAAGTTAAAAACTCCACCTAAAACTATAACGTGACCAGGAAATTTATACGAAATATTCCTGAAGTTTCCTCTCCGCTGTTCCGTGAGTATTGTTGATGAGGCAGGGGGTCTATAAAATCATCTGACCACCGTGTTTGATCCACCTTAACTTATGTTCACCCAAATTATTTCACATTCTAAGTGTGTATTAATCTCGATAAATATTATTGCATTTTTTGTTACTATAAACACGCCTCCATTAGTGGAGCCTACGTATCTTTGCGGTAAACATTTCAGTAGTAGTTTAGAATTTCATTGGTATTAACCACTGGTTTTAGCAAACTTTCTGTCCATAGACGCTTCTGCTCTATTAACGTTATCTATCCACCGAACTACTATGACGAATGGTACTCTGTCTGGAATGGCTCTGAGCACTGTGGGACTTAACATCTTAGGTCATCAGTCCCCTAGAACTTAGAACTACTTACACCTAACAAACCTAAGGACATCACACACATCCATGCCCGAGGCAGGATTCGTACCTGCGACCATAGCAGTCCCGCGGTTCCGGACTGCAGCGCCTAGAACCGCACGGCCACCGCGGCCGGCCTCTGTCTGGAGGCCTGTGGAGGGATTTCTGTAACCTAAAACACCCACATGTCCACGCTACATGTACTCTGATACTCTACTAGTCGCTTTCGGTGTGTAGTGTACTCCTGACCTATTAACGGGTACCACACACCGACTGAGACGCGCGGTGGTTAGCACACTGGACTCGCATGCGGAAGGACGGTGTAAACCCACTCCTAGCCATCCACATTTAGGTTTTCCGTGATTTCCCTAAATCGCTAAAAATAAACGCTGGGATGGTTACTTCAAAATGGCATGGGGCATGGCCGCTTTCCTTCTCCGTCCCTTTCTAATCCGAGCTTGTGCTCTGTCGAATTAGTTCTCTATGTTTTCGCTAAATCTTTTAAAAGAGAAGCCGGAATGGTTATCTCGAAAATCAAAATGCCACTTTTCCAAATCCGAGGTTTTGCGTCGACTTTTTCTCTGTATACAAGAGGTTAACTCCCTGTGCAGTTTACCACCGACTGAGCATAACCAACGACGTCATATGTCTCTTTACTGGAGATACTCAGACTGTGGACCACATACTGCTGGGCATGCCATATTATGACAACGTATGTCGCATGTCGTGTACACTTTGTTCACCAGATAGCACCCTTGGCTCATTTGATCTGAGAAAAGGCCAATATATATCTAAAATAAGAAGTACGTAAATTTTTCGCTATAGGCATCACATATCTGTACACTAACACAGAGGGGCTCATATATATAGTTCGTATAACCACAAGAAAACACTAACAGGACAAGTCCGGGAGAGTTGGTACAATACTATTGGGTGAGACGGACCAGCTGCGTATTTCACAAATGCACGGCTGGAGAGCAGCTTCCGCTACTTGCGAAGAATCTCTTTTGTAAAGAAACATGGTGCAGAGGTGATGCTGTCATTTTCGTGTGAGTTCTGGAGAAAAATCACATTCTCTGTTCTGGTAAGCCGAAAAGTTTTGTCCTGTAGTTACATAACTTTGGTATTAAGGCTTAGTTTGCTCAATATTGATGCAGTTTTTAAAGCGAGCTTGACAAATGAGTAATCACGACACGTAACTAAAATGGTCATAGAGTTAGTTCGCTGCATGCAGAGAGAAGTCGGGAGTGGTCCATCTTTCCCGGACAACGGGAGATATAGACCAGTGTTATTTGGGAGAAATGGACCACCTGTTTTAAAAATGGCTCTAAGCACTATGGGACTGAACGTCTGAGGTCATCAGTCCTCTACACTTAGAAAGACTTAAACCTAACTAAACTAAGGACATAACACACATCCATGCCGAGGCAGGATTCGACCCTACGACAGTTGCAGCAGCGCGGATCCGGAATGAAGCGCCTAGAACCGCACGGCCACAACGGCCGGCCACCTGTTTTAACATGAGAGAGAGATGGAACACAATTAAATTTAGCTTCAAGGCACGTGTAATAACAAACTAAAGATGGCCGCAGTCCCAGACTTTGCTTATTTGTAGGAAGATTTGTCTATGCTTACAAATGGAAGAGCAGAATCCCACACATAGACCAGCCAACCGCTTCAAAGCACCTCAAAAGATCCACTGATTCCAAGCACATCAAACGAGTAGAGTTATCAGCACGATTCAGATTCCTTCATTGACAAAACTTCAGTCTCCACTCCTACTAAACCTAAGACATTCAAGATTACTAACTCGGAACTGTCTACACATAATACAATACAAAAAAATCGAAGAAATATTACCTGTTCGCTCTATTGACAAAACCATGAATTTTAAGAGGAAGGAGTAACTGTATCCAAAGAGCTAAACACTACTGAAAATACTGAAATTGTGAAGAAAAATGTTATAAGAAAAGAAAGGAAAGGCACAAAACATCACCAAAGAGGAATACTAGTGCAGAGAAAAACAGTCTGAAGAAACCCAGTAAGAAACATGCTGCAAATAGCTACCCTTTCCATCACGTGTAGACACTTTAGAAGATAACGAAAATAACTTAGATGAATGATGAGGATGAACGCGTTGCTGTGCTGAAGTCCATTAGGAAACATAAAAATAACGATTGGATTCAGTGTGTTGCCTGTTCACGATAGCCAGCATTTGGTAATAAGTGTAAATGTTGTAGTGAGAGGAAGAGAGGGCTATGCTTGAACAAATCCAACAACTCATTTCAAAAGCCAATGTTCAATTATAGTAAACTAATTAAAATTGCTTTGTATTAAAATTATAATGGTGTAACTCTGTATTCCTTAAATATATTCCAAACATAAGTATGAAATTTTAATTGACTCTTCTTCAAGAATAACTATTTTTATATGGTCCATCTCTCCTAGTACATTGGTGCAACTCACTCATACAACTATGGGCGAGATGGATCACTCATGTATATTTTCTTTTGGTCATACCCTGTGTATTTTAAGTGGCAGTACATCAATAATACGTACTTAAATTCATACGGCACTCTACACGAACATTCAGCCAGAAGCCAAAATTTGTTTAAAAAGACACAAATTTTACGCTGAAAAAAAAAAATGTGATTCATCTCTCCCGGACTTCCCCTACGGATGAATGAAGGTTTTGTGGCATTTGTTTTTAGAGGTTTTTTTAGTTAAAATGTGGTACTCTATGAAACAATTTCACTGACTTTTGTAAGGAATCTTACAACAACGAAAACGTCGTAATTGAAAAAATAATTTCGGTATAAAATAAAATAATCACAATTAATAAGTGAAATTATGTAGCCCTAAATTAATTGATAAGTTGGTTCCAAATAAGTAATCACCCTAAATTGGACATCGAAGTGCAGTTGTCTTAGCATGTCGTCTTAAGCTCCTCATATTATACTGTATTTTGCAACGACACCAGGGTTCTAATTGATAGATAAATATCGTGAGCTCAGTCGTCAGTTTAATTCACTTTGGCGCTATCTATCCACCACAGGATTAGTACATAACACAAGATCTATTTGTGGCTCGCTATACTGTTGTAGCATAACTACAGGATTAGAGTTCACTATCAAGAAATTCAGATGAAACACTAGTTGCATTGAATGGTGCCCTGTCACAGGCTAATGAGATATGAAATAACTGATCTAGCAAAGCAAGCGGAGCGTTCGCAGTTGATGATTAATGTAAGCCAAAGGCACTGTGCACCGAAATCAATTGAAATTAATTAATTCCTAATGCTCAACAAGTTCACCCATGTCTGTAGGCAACAAACAACTCCGTATAACAAATTTCTGTCACTGTTAGCTGAACTAGCACTCACTGTTCAAATGTTTTTTAAATTGCAAGACTAATGCACTAAAAAGATAACTAAGTCCCGAATAGGTGGAAACTGAAATGTTCTTATCACCGATCACAGCAGAACATGTGCGGCTTCCTGGCCGCTGAGCTTTAACAAAAATTCTACCCAACGTCTACCCAACGTCTACCCAACGTCTACCTAACGTCAAAAGACCTATAAACATTTTCTGCTTACCTCTTTATTACTTCTGTCACGTGACCGACTACTACAGTGAAGGAAGTATCTGGAAGTTAGATCACCATTTCACTAGATACTAGTTTTTGCAATTTTAAATACTTCAGATACACATGATATACATGTTCAGACAGTTTGCATATTGTTATTACTACATTACACATTAAACATTATAGGATAATCAACTTTAAGTTATATTTTACATTTCGCACAAAATACAATAACGAGCGCGAGTGAGATTCACTACTTTCTCCAGCACACCACTTCCAAACTACGCTACTGAAACGGCTATCTTATAAACACTGACTCCCAAATTTTGTTATTGAGCTAACACAAACAAACTGAAACAGAACTGTAAATCTTCCATGCTGAAGCTACTATAACTTGCATCTGTGGAGAAATCTTTGTTCTGGCATTCAGTTATTAACCATCAAGTAATTTATTTGTACCAATTAGTTTGTCTGTCCTGTATTAACACAAATATGCTCATTTTATAACTTACTTCATGAGCTATCAGATGGTGTGCCGTACCACATGTAGCGTGCTTGTTATTTCTGTTATAAACAATTTTACAAATAATTGTTAATATCTTTCGTAATATTTTTCTCTATACGTTGGTAATAATTTAACTGAACTCGTCTGTTTACTGTGATTTCAACGATGTCTTCAAATTTTCTGTAACTCGGCTTCAAGTGGTTTTAGTGTGTTTGATGATAATCTGAGACCTTAGTTTTAACACAGTCAGAATCTCGCCACATTCCTTACCGTCCATAATGACGTGATGGCATAGCATAACATTGACACTGCAAGAATTCCTGGTTGCTTCTGCCCAGCGAGCCGCTGTTGTCACGCCACCTCTTCTCCTTCTTTCTGCAACGACGCTGAAGAAAATTTGCGTATCTACTTCATCTAGCTGCCTCATAGCAACTAAACGTCCGGTTCTTTCACTAATTTATGCATAACAGCCCCACTCCTCCTAAAGTTACACTTTCTCGCCTAACTGCATCAGATGATTCTAGACAAGAAATCAAATGCCTTCCCATTCAGGCTCCATGCGAACTTATTACGTCGGATGTTCCAGACCTGAAGAACAGAACGAAATGTACTATCTTAAAACTAATGCAAACTCGTTAACAGTTTTAGTGTTGCATTTCAAAACTCTTGTCAGATCTGAACATGGACATTCTCACCCAAGAAACTGTTTCTGTTTTATATACTTACACATTCCGTTGTACAAAACAACAACCTGAGATGAAGAAGCAGTCTATGAATTAAGTAATACAGTGTATTGGCTGAATTTCGAAGTATGAGTGGTTTGTAACATCAAGTGTCGAAAAAGATGCACACGTACCGAACGATGTTGACATCATTTGCTCAATCATATCACTATTGATCATAAAAATTACTGATTATGTATGAAGTGGTATTAAAGTTGGCAAGAGCATCTACTTCTGAATATAAAGCGAAATAAATTTTTACATACTCCGGATCTGAAGTGATGCATTGCATACCAGCTTTTGTTTTACCACTCGTCGCCCTGGAGAAACCTATTGCAAATACAACAACGTATTTTTCTAAACAGTACCTTAAATATCGAGTAAATAATTCATAATTACTCAGTTCTAGTTATAGCAAGAGGGATACATGTACGAAGTGGCAGATGATAGATTTTATGCCTAGTGTTCTAAATGCTTGTTAGGCACCTGCACGATACACATAATAAAGATACCAAGCACACGATATATTTCTGGGGCACTACGTTACCTTGTGCAGGAACAAAGTTGGTAGCTTATACGAAGCGATGAAGTATTCTGGTTACGTGGGCGAGTTCAAAGAAGGTACTACGGCCTTGAGCTCGTAAAAGTGTTCCCTGCTTCAGACAATGGTCCAGTTAGTAGGAAGTAAGTTTCGTAACTAGAGACATGTAAACAAACATTTACGTATGTGAATGCAGGCAAACAGACCTATAATACCTTTTTACCTACCGATATCATTTCGAAGGATGCAAATGGTAGAAATCTATAGCCATGGCTAATTTCCATGCTCCTAGGCCACAGTTCCTCTTCCAGGTAACATACAGACCAGTGGTAGTCGGATATTTTTAATTTCATTGACTTCAAATCTTCTATAAGTGTAAGAGTAGTAGAATGTACCGCGAATAATCGAGGCGCTGTCGACTATGTAGCTGGTTTAGAGGGGCTGGTATGAATATTAGTATTTTTGTTGAGTCTGTGAGGAACACATATATCTCACAAAATCCGCAAGTCACCAAAATTTCCCAAGAACTGGTACCTGCACATAGGCTATTATCGAGTGGACACAGCTGACTTCTTTTGTTCAGCTGTAACAGCTTGAAAATCACCTAAAACCCGAGACTGGTCCTGGAGAAACTATGGTGCCATTCGTGCAGTGAGTCGATGAAAACTTTACTGGCAGTTGAGGATTCAGTGATTGGACAAAGTAACAAACACTTTTAAGCTAAATATAATAAATGTAACAATTTTCCTGGATGAGTCTTCGATTATTGTGAATACGATGTGAATAAAATCTTCTAGAGCGTTCAATATACGTCTTTGTTTGTAAAGTCGTTTCTGCTACTGCGACCATCAAGTCAAAACTTTACAACAAGACACAATATCAGTATCTCCCTGAATCTTGTTTTACAAGTTCTAAATTATGATCTAATGATACCAGCAACCGAAATGGCATTACGGATAAAGATATATTTTAAGCCAGTTAGTTCTTACGATGATGACGTTGTTCAATGAGAGCAGGAGTGATGGACGAAGTTACAGAAATGACAGAGCGAGAGATGAAGAAATTGACAACAATATGGACAGTAAACATTCTCTTCACTTAACATCGACATCGTTGTTTAAATTGTTTGTTAAAAGTGTTAATCAATGTTTTTAAAATCTTAGAAGAGATATAATGGAAGTTAAAGACTCAACATAGACCAAAAATGTCAGCTGGGGGAAAAATTCGAATAGTTGCCTATTTTTGTAGATTGATACGGAGGAATACCGTGAATAACATACTAAAAATATTGCTTTATGGACGTGAGCATGGGGGCTCAGGGGGGGGGGGGGGAGGGGTTACGGTCCTATAACTGACTTTCTTTTATGTTTAATATATGGAAAACGGAAACATTTGGCGAAAATGTTTCCCGGTACAAAAATAAACTACATGAAAATACACTATTAATTTTTTCTTTGGTAGTAACAGTTTCCGAGTTGCAGGAGATGGGCCCTGTCAACTGTAGTTATCAAAGTAGATGCGCTTCCACAACCAGATCCTTCGGTAACGCAGCCAGCTGCGCCTGGCACAGAAGATAGCAGAACCGCTCCACAATCCGTACCAGAGGCACCTCAGGCAACGCCAAGCAATAGCGGCGATCTCTTTAGTCTGCTGAAAGGATCCATGCAAATAAAGGCGCTGTTTGCGCGACTGAACCTGAGCACACTTGGTGCAAAAAGCTGGCAAAGGCCCGAGCGGAAACATAGATTTGCCAAGTTGATGATAATAGTAGAAGCAGCTATGATATTTGACAATGGACCTTAATAGAAGAAGATCTTTCCGAAATTTAAACTGGAATGCCCATGGCATGACGGATACAACCCTGCGGCTACAGTACTTTTTTGACCGGCACGCCATAGACGTTGCCTGCATCACGGTGATGCATCTGTTTCCGACCGGCCGATTTAAGATGCGCAATTACTCGGTCCACAGAGTCGATCGACAAAACCACCCACACAGAGGAGTCGCTGTCCTTGTGAGGCGGAGGATTTGCCACCGAACAAGTGACATACCAAACTTCGCCACAATCGAGGCGCCCGGGATAGAATTAAAATTAGACAACCAAGTATTTAAAATACACTACTGGCCATTAAAATTGCTACACCAAGAAGAAATGCAGATGATAAACAGGTATTCATTGGACAAACATATTATACTAGAACTTACATGTGATTACATTTTCACGCAATTTGGGTGCATAGATCCTGAGAAAACAGTACCCAGAACAACCGCCACTGTCCGTAATAACTGCCTTGATACGCCTGGGCATTGAGTCAAACAGAGCTTGGATGGTGTGTACAGGTACAGCTGCCCATGCAGCTTCAACACGATACCACAGTTCATCAAGAGTAGTGACTGGCGTATTGCGACGAGCCAGTTGCTCGGCTACCATTCACCAGACTTTTTCAATTGGTGAGAGATCTGGAGAATGTGCTGGCCAGGGCAACAGTCGAACATTTTCTGTATCCAGAAAGGCCCGTACTGGACCTGCAACATGCGGTCGTGCATTATCCTGCTGAAATGTAGGGTTTCGCAGGGATCGAAAGAAGGATAGAGCCACGGGTCGTAACACATCTGAAACGTCCACTATTCAAAGTGCCATCAATGTGAACAAGAGGTGGCCGAGACGTGTAACCAATGGCACCCCATACCACCACGTCAGGTGACACGCCAGTATGTCGATGACGAATACACGCTTCCAATGTGCGTTCACCGCGATGTCGCCAAACACGGATGCCACCATCATGATGCTGTAAACAGAACCTGGATTCATCCGAAAAATGACGTTTTGCCATTCGTTCACCCGAGTTCGTCGTTGAGTACACCATCGCAGGCGCTCCTGTCTGTGATGCAGCGTCAAGGGCAACCGCAGCCATAGTCTCCGAGCTGATAGTCCATGCTGGTGCAAACGTCGTCGAACTGTTCGCGCAGGTGGTTGTTGTCTGGCAAACGTCCCCATCACTTGACCCAGGGATCGAGACGTGGCTGCACGGTCCGTTACAGCCATGCGGATAAGATGCCTGTCATCTGACTGCTAGTGATACGAGGCCGTTGGAATCCAGCACGGCGTTCCGTATTACACTCCTGAACCCACCGATTCCATATTCTGCTAACAGTCATTGGATCTCGACCAACGCGGACAGCAATGTCGCGATACGATAAACCGCAATCGCGATAGGCTACAATCCTACCTTTATCAAAGTCGGAAACGTGATGGTACGCAATTCTCGTCCTTACCCAAGGGTTCACAACAACATTTCACCAGGCAACGCCGGTCAACTGCTGTTTGTGTATGAGAAATCGGTTGGAAACTGTCCTCATGTCAGCACGTGGTAGGTGTCCTTTTGTGAATGCCCTGAAAAGCTAATTATTTGCATATCACAGCATCCTCTTTCTGTCGGTTGAATTTCGCGTCTATAGCACGTCATCTTCGTGGTGTAGCAATTTTAATGGCCAGTCGTGTAATGTCGTCCTATAAACCCCACGACGAACCACAAACGTCAGGGACCTTCAGGCCTCGTTCGACATCGACGAGCGAGTCGTAGTAGCGGGGGCATGAACTTCAGGCATGGAGGCCGTGACTGCGCCTCCGAAAACGGATGTGGGCGGAGATTGAGAGATTTACCCAGAGCGATCCCTCGCTGGAGGTAATCGTTCCCGATGAGCCGACTCATATCCCATTCCAAACCCAACACAGGCCAGATATCTTGATTATCTTCTGTGTAAGGGCCTATCATGGAGGGCTGCAGCAATAGTTCACTACGAGCTGGACTCAGACCACAGCCCAGTTATCCTGGAGTGTGCCAGTCTCGAAGACGAAATCCAGAGGATGGCAAAAACATAGTTACTAACTGGGAACAATACAACGCTCTTGTAGAGCATCATCTGGAGGACACACGGCAAATGCGGAATTGCGTAATGAAGCAGAGACGGACACAGCGATGGAGTATTTCTCGATTGTCCTCCAGACCTATGTTCGAGAGTCGAGCAGCAGGCAGACCACTGAACCTGATGCCAGACTCCGGCCCCCTGATGCCTGGGACCTGATAGTCGAAGAGCGGCACCTGAGGAGGGACTGACAGACTTCTCGCGATTCCGTCGATCGTCGCCTTCTTAGACGTCTAGAAGCCCAGGTAAAGCGAAGGTTACAGGAGCACAGAGACCCCAGCTGGGAAGAACGGCTCAGAGAAGTAGAACTGGACACAAGAAAAGTATGGACGTGTGTGAAAGCGCTGAAGGCTACACCCAGGGTAGAAAGGCCACTCCAAGGAGAAAATGGGTTACTTTATGATAACGAGGAGAAGGCAGAAGCGTTAGAAGCATCGCTGGAGTCACAATTCCGAACTCACATCATCGACAAAGCCGTCATCGACAATGATGTGAGCGATAGGAAGGCAGAAATAATAATCGAACGAATGTCTCAGGGGAGCCAAGTGAGGATAGAATTTACGGTGGTTTCTCATCGCCTTGTATGTGCCTACATCAGACAACTAAGGAACAACAAATCCCCCAGTCCTGATCAGGTCCGTGTCAATTACTTAAAACACCTCCTTCCTACTGCAATCGCTCACCCCACCGCCAAAATGTACCCAATGCCTTTCCCTAACCTAATTCCCTACTGCGTGGTAAACAGCCCAGGTCCTAACCCTACCCAAGCCCAATAAAAAACCTACCCTACCCGAGAGCTACAAACCTATTTCACTCCTGTGATTTCTAGGGAAAGTACCGGAGTGCCTTATCCACAGAGCCCTTATCCAATTGCTGAGAGACAATAACATAATCATCTCTGAGAAGATTGGCTTCCGTCCTGAACGTAGCACTGTCCATCAATCCCTACATCTGGTTGAACATATATGCAAAGCGAGATATACTAAACATAGCACAATAGCGGTATTTATCGACATCGAGAAAGAGTTCGACAAAGTCTGACATGATGGCTAAATATACAAGTTACTCCAGTTAGACATATCAGGACACATAATAAATTAATTCAATCGTTCCTGGCAGAGGTGCGGCAATCACGTTAATACGCTCAGGGATGCTATGGTCGTAGTCGCGCAGGTGTCGAATCTGGGCTCCATACTATACTCGTTATACACAAATGACATACCAGAACAGGAAGGAAATGAACTTGAGCTTTACGCTGATGGTACAGTGGTATATAAAAGCAGTAGCAACCTCAACTTTAAAGTGAGGAAACTACAAAATCATCTGTACGAAATAGTAAGCTGGTGCAACACATGGAAGATTAAAATAAATCCACGAAAAACAGTAGCGATAATGTTAACACCAAGTTAACTCCCCAAAGGAGGCATATTTCGGCTGGAGGCAGAGACATCGACTGGAGCGACTCGGCAACCTACCTAGGACTAGAGATAGATAAAAAACTGACATTTGGGAAACAAATAAACAGGGCTCGGAACAAAGGCAGTACAGCATTTAATCGCCTGTGCCCGCTCCTCAGGGTGGGGGGGCTGACAGTAGAAACGAAGCTGCGACTGTGCAGAGCTGTTATCCTCCCTACTATATTATATGGATCAGAAGTTTGGTCAATGGCGGCAGACACCCATCTGCACAGACTTCAACCTCTGCAAAACCGTATCCCCCGTACAATAGCAGATGCCAACACACATATCAAAGAATTATTAGGCGTAGCATCCATACTCACACACGTTAAAAGAATATCAGTAACTTTACACGAAAAGACTTCAACCTCACCCCATCAACTAATTCACCAGCTAGGCACACAATACCTCAACGCTTCAAATAATAGACCACTATCCACAATAACAAGTTTTTGCACATGGCGGCCACTGAGTGACGCGCGTTTCTTCGGCTCGCGAGTTTTTCCGCTCATTGAAGGTGTTACAGAGAAGTGCGACAGTCCACAACGTGTGCATCTGACTAAACAAGTGTTACTTGCCGTGGTGTATTGTTCTCCGTCGATTAACACAAGTGATAAGTGATAAGTGAGTGAAAAATGGGAAGAGCACGAGTAAGCGGCAGCAGGCGAGGCTACAGGGGCGCAGGCAGCGCGGGCGCCCGGTCTCCGGCGGCAGGTGAGGCCCCGCTTCCCGACATCGGGGAGCTCGTCCGGTCCCAGGTGAGTGCGGCGCTGCACAGCAAAGACACGCTAGACGTAATCGTCCAATCCATCACGGACTCCGTGACGGCCGCGGTCATGGACAAACTACAAGAGTCTGTCGGGCGCAACAGCACCGAAATCCAGTCTCTTAGAAAGTCCCTGGCCGCACAAGAGAAAAAAGCCGCCGAGCTAGAAGCTAAACTGTCTGCTGCCACCGATGAAATTGAGCAGTATCAGCGAAGGAACAGCTTGCGCTTGTTCGGGGTAGCTGAAAACGATCGCGAAAACACCGACGACCTGGCCATTAGCCTCGTGCGTGAGAAACTTGGCGTGCAGATCGACGTGGCCGATATTGACAGAAGCCATCGTGTTGGGCGCAGGATACCAGGCGCCATGAAACCCAGGCCTATAATAATTAAATTTGTGTCGTACCGGAAAAGAGCTGAAGTGTTTGCTCAGAAAAGAAAACTCGCCAAGAGTGGGGTTACCCTGAGGGAAGATCTGACGCGCGAAAGACTAAAAGTTTTGAATGCTGCGATCACACAGTTCGGCCTTCAAAATGTATGGACCCAGGACGGCAGGATCGTAGTCAAGACGGAAGGAGGGAGGAAAACGGTGACGAACATGTTCGAACTGAAAGACTGAGCGAAATCTCGCGAGACACAAAGTCTCATATTGTAATCTGTCTAATATAAGTTAATTTTTATTCTTTCTTTTCATGTTTTAGCTTAAATATAGCTCCGTTATTTCTATAAGTACCATAAGTACTCTATTTAAAATCAGTCAATTATTTCACATAAATATTGTTTCTTTATTTGTCTATCATAAGTGCTCATGTATACTCATACTGTCAGTTAAATGGGAATTAACATTCTCCATTAACAGGAATCTCTTTACAAACCGCCTTTCTATATCTGTTATTTTCATCTTCGCCACTACCACTACTACTACTATTATCTTTTTCGTAACCACTACTGCCACTTTCCATCTTTCTTTTCGCTCCCTTCTCCGATACTTCCAGCGTGTTTTTCACCTTTATTTCACAGACGCTTGAGTCAGTCACGACCTTGGACATCTGTAAACATGTTTTCCCCCACAAAATCCAGCTTTTGTCCCTCTTCCGGCCAGCAGGTAAACGGAGCGCGCTCGGTCCTACAGGCGGCCACAATGGGACGGACCAGTTCCGGCGGCGGGCTCTTTGTTGCCCACGCGAACGCGCAGTCGCTAACGGCTCACTTCGACGAGTTCTGTGACCTGTTCTGCCAATCGCTGTTCCACATTATCCTCGTCTCTGAAACTTGGTTGAAACCAAACATTTCTTCCGACGCTATCCGAATCGCTGGTTACTCTCTCCTAAGGGCAGATCGTGAAACACGACGCGGGGGTGGTGTGGGTGCCTATGTTCGCTCTGATCTGACACCTACTGTACTATGCACATCGGATGCAAAGGGCGAAGGAGAAGCAGAGTTCTTATTTTTCGAAATAAATACATCAAATCAGAAACTGCTAATTGGAGTAATCTATAAACCTCCAAACGTCGGTGCCATGTCCTCCTTTCAGTCTGCCCTGTCCTCACTCGTGACACAGTATGAACACATAATCATTATGGGCGACACAAACATCGACTTACAGTTAAAATCTCCCTCTGCCGAAAAACTAAGGCGACTGTTCCACTCCAATGATATGAGTTTAACACCGCTGGACCCAACTCATCACACGTCACACAGCCACACACTCATAGATATAATAGCAACAAAGCGACCAGATAAAATAATCCGCGCCAATCAGACATCCGCTCCGGGACTCTCTGCTCATGACGTGATATTCTTAAATTACTCAGTGCATACTACCAAAGAAAAATCTCACTTGGTAACCTACAGAAACTTAAAAAATGTTAACCATGACGCTCTTCAAAAGGATTGCTCAGACATCCCTTGGCATGATATAAGCAATGAACCGACTTTAGACGGAAAAATTCGGCAATTATGTAGCAAAATTATTGCACTGTATGATAAACATGCTCCTCAACGCACTGTCAAGGTAAAGAGAGCTCCTGCTCCATGGCTCACCACTGCATTACGCCAGTTAATGAATAAACGTGATGCTGCACACAGGGCCTTCAAGCGTAACCCAACTCCCGAGGCGTACGAAGCTTATAGGAAACTCCGAAACAGAACGAAGCAAAGCGTGAGAAATGCCAAAATCAGACATGCCCGCTCTGTCGTATGCGGCATATCAAAACCTGCTGCACTGTGGAAAAAGCTGCGCAGTTTCGGTATAGGGAAGCGAAGATATGACGCTGTTTATCAAGCGTCTGCAGAAGAATTAAACGATTTCTTCTCAACAGCTGTAATCTGCCACGCAGCGACAAATTACCAGCCCCAAGATATCAATCTCTTGAGAGACAAGTTTTTCCTAAAACATGTCACTACCAGCACAGTACACAAGGCAATTATGAGAATCTCTTCCGAGGCAGTAGGAAATGATGGAGTGAGCATTGGCATGATTAAAAACGTCGTAGCCACTATTATTCCAGTTATCACAGACATCTTCAACCTGTCTCTTGTCAGTAGTATATATCCTACTGAGTGGAAGCAAAGTTTAATCCAGCCTATACCCAAGACTGACAACCCTAAGTCGCCAGGTGACTACAGGCCGATCAGCATACTACCTGCAATATCTAAAGCCCTAGAATACATCGTCCATGAACAGCTGACGGATTACCTCAAAACTCATAACATCCATGACGAATATCAGTCAGGCTTTCGAAAGCACCATAGTACAGCAACTGCATTAATCAAAGTAACTGATGACATTAAACATGCTATGGACAGACGTGAAGCTACTATCCTAACACTGCTTGACTTTAGCAAGGCTTTTGACACAGTTGACTTCGATATATTACTAATTAAAATGAAACAGCTGAATTTCTCAATCAGCGCAATACACTGGTTCGACAGCTACCTCAAAAACAGAAGTCAACAAGTCGTTTGTGGGTCGGAAAAGTCATCATGGAAAAGCGTGCACTCTGGAGTTCCCCAAGGCTCCGTCCTTGGTCCACTACTCTTCTCACTGTATATTAATGATATTTCTTCGGTGATTCACTCCTGCAGATACCATCTATATGCTGACGACATCCAACTGTACATAAGTGCAAGCCCCAAAAACATTGCTGGCGCAGTAGCGAGTATGAACGCAGATCTTTGCTCTGTTTCTCGATGGGCACAGAACCTAGGTCTGAAACTAAACCCCAAGAAATCCCAGGTCACACTTATATCTCATCCAAAGTTAATCAGCCGGTACTTTCGCGAAACGGTCCCTAAAATACTCCTCAATGGTACCCAACTACCATACCAAAAAACAGTAAAAGACCTTGGAATAATCTTGGATGAACACCTAAACTGGGAAGAACAAACAGTCACAGCTTGCCGGAAATCGCTCTCCTCCCTACATGCAATTAAAAAATTTAGAAAAATATTTCCAACCCATGTTAAACAAAAATTAGTCCAAACACTAGTCTTGCCTAATCTTTACTACTGCGATGTAGTTCAACACGGCACAAATAGTGAAAATTCTAGATGCCTCGAGCTAGTGATGAATGCTTGCGTCAGATACGTGTGCAATATTCGGTTGTATGATCATATCAGTCCTTCATACTCCCAGCTAGGTTGGATACGCCCACATAAGGCACGCGATCTCCACACGATGTGCTTACTTCATCGATTTCTTAGCCACCGGTGCCCCCAATACTTATCTTCTCACATTAAACATCTATCATCATTCCACAATCGCAATACCAGATCGGATACGTCTATCATCTTGGCTGTACCTTTACATAACACAAAATCTTTCTCCGTGTCATTCTCCATCTCAGCCATACGACTATGGAACGCACTCCCCTGTGATCTGCGTCTTATCCAGAACTACTCAACATTCAAGAGGGAACTCAAAACTTACATATTAGGGACGGTATAGCCACCATTGTTGTGCCCCTAACATCTCTTTCTTTCTTCTCTCCATCACAGCTTCGAATTTTACCATTCTTTTTCTCTTCCTCTAACCTATCTACCTCTTATATATCTCTTTCACCCCATTCTATCGTCTTATGTCTCTGCTCGATGAGAATAACTAACAAGCTGCAAGAATATAACGAGAAAATTCCCAACTAACTGACATTCACAAAAGAAATGTATGTTTACTTTCATATACTTAGTCACTATTATTATTATTATTATTATTACTATTCTTATTACTATTATCATTATTATTATCATTATTATTGTTGATTGTTATAATTATTTTTATTGTTATAACTATCATTGTACTACTGTTATAATCTCAAATTTTTTTCGTTTGACATCAATACTGCATAATACGTTAAATGTTCTTAATGTTATTTAGAAACTGTAACTCGTTCAATCTGAGTATGCCTGGTTAGGTGTAAGAGAGGGCCTGAAGGCCCTAATCTTGCCAGGTAAAATAAATGCATAAATAAATAAATAAATAAATAAACAAGACAATTTAGGGAATAACAGATACTGGCATACAGGCATGCATACAAACACTCATTTAGCCATACTTGAAGTCAGACGGGCAAAGCCCTGCGGTGCGTCAAACGGAAGTACATATAGATAGCAGCAGTCCATTCCGGGATGGGCAAATCGCAAATTATTAAAAATACTGTTTTAATAGTATAAAATTTATGTATATTGTTAAAGGAAGTGGAGGGCAGAAGCGTGTGCGAAGGTAGCTCACCGGATTGTGGTCATGCACTTTCCTCCTTCATGTATCGGCAAAACGAAGAGCGAGCAGGCAATTCCCCATTCTCTCTACCGCACTGTGTCATGAAAATCAGCTGCAGGGTATTTCACAAAGTGATACCAACACTTCCGCAGCTTGGCTCTGGCGACTTAGTTACAAACGGACACAGGGATGTTTACTTTCCACAAAGTGTGTTAGCACTATCTTGAACGCTGATATGAGTTGATAATAATACAAACGCAAAAAAAAGCATATGGATAGATTGTGCGTAAATCTCTGCACACTGCTACAGGGAAAATTCGTTCCTTATCCTGTACATCAGTTGCAGCGTTCTTCAGGTAAAGGTGACTTCCTCCGCCAAAAGCTTTGCCCGCTTTTCAGTTTACAGACAGAATATACTACTACTTAAACTAGTTTATGCTAAGAACAACACACACACTCCCGTGCCCCAGGGAGGACTCTAACCTCCTGCGGGAGGACCCGCGCAATCCGTGACATGGTGCCTCTAACCGCACAGCCACTCCGGTTTCCTGTCCAGTTGTCTTATGCAAGTATAAGAAAATAACTTCACTGAGCTTGTGTTTACTGGAGTTATTTTCATTTTGTTAAGTGAGTACTTACATACATTTGTTTTAAACGAGGTTTCCTGTAAAACACTATCCTATAGGCAATATCTGCAAAGTGATGCTTTCAGTGACCTACGTAGTGTTGGTGGGAAAGTGACTGATATGGTGAACGTGAATTCTTGCTGGTGTCTGTCGTTGACAGCTTATTGTATGCCTCCAAACCGTGTTTTAGCCACTTGCTGGCGAATTAATGAATGACCAGAAAGCTGCTGCACTTTCGCGCTATTCATTGTAATACTGTCAGAATCTGCAAATCTCTTCAATTCATGAACTGCTGGCACTTGTAGACTGGTTAGTACTGGGTATAGCTAGTGACCACACATCTACAATATATTTTGCAAGATGGGTCTCGTTACGTATGGTGGAATGGGACTAATCATGCTTAACTCTGGAATGGTTACCTGCTGAAATGAATTGCTTGACTTGTGTTGAAATATCTGAAGTTTCCTTACGCCTAGACAGCCTACTTCTATTTTTGAGGAGGCAATTTAGGCCTCTGGGCCTCGTCAACTGTTGCGAGAGACTGGGGTGACGTGCTCGATGACTTCAAGCTGCGGAAAGCATTCGAGCCATTGGTAGAGGAAACCATGAAACTGACATCGTCGAATGCGTATTAACAGCGTGTTACATTTGGGGTAGGCACATCACTGTCGTAGATAGATGACAGATCCGGCTGTTGATTCTTTTTACATAATAGCTTATTTCTCAATTGCAGATAAATAATTGATAAACTGAAAATAACTAAGTGAAATTATTTTGTCTTGTCGCTCGACTTTATTTCTGTGGAGATATAATCGATCTGTAAAATGAAAAGCGAGCAGCACTTGGGATGGAGGAAGTTGCCTTTCCCTTAAGAACGCTACAGCTGCCGTGTAGGATGACTAGAAATTAATTTCCCTCTAGATTCATTGTACAACTGTGTGTAGAGGTTCATGTAGATCCTGTACCTTTGCATTAGTGTAATTAGTAATGTCTTCCTGTATTCCACGTAGTGTTAAAGCACTTTGGCACTTTGCAGAAAATATCACCATTTCCCATTCCCCACTAGCATGTCTGCACACTGCGACGCCAATTATTGATAAGGCGTGCTGCAGAAGGGTCTGTACAAGTTTGTGAAAAGCACTGTAATTGCTTCTTGCGACGTAGCGCAGTAGAGAGAAACGGGCAGTACCTACTCGCTCTTCATTTTGCAGACGTATGAAGGAGAAAAGTGGGTAACTACAAATCCGGCGACATACCTTCCCTCACGTTTCGAATCTTCGTCCCTAACTTTCCACCCTGTTACAGCTCCAGAACAAAATATATCCCTAAATACGGTTCTACTGCACTTAGATGTGGCTCAAACATTTATCATTTGTTCGTCTTACACGTTATTTAACAATATATTTTAGTTTCATATCATTAAAACATAATTTTTGATTTAATGTAGTTTAATTTACTCCTGGGAAACATTTTCGAAAGATGCCGTGGCTTACAAGACATTTAAGAAAAACGAAAAAGCCTGCCCCCCCCCCCCTTCGCCCCCCCCCCCCACCATGCTCACACATTCAACATTCGATCTTAAGCCTCATTATTTATTTATATACATTAATTTTATACCATTAGAACACAATTTATAATAATCTGCGATTTTTCCATTCCCTGCAACGAGGAAACTACACTCCTGGAAATTGAAATAAGAACACCGTGAATTCATTGTCCCAGGAAGGGGAAACTTTATTGACACATTCCTGGGGTCAGATACATCACATGACCACACTGACAGAACCACAGGCACATAGACACAGGCATCAGAGCATGCACAATGTCGGCACTAGTACAGTGTATATCCACCTTTACAGCAATGCAGGCTGCTATTCTCAAAGGGAGACGATCGTAGAGATGCTGGATGTAGTCCTGTGGAACAGCTTGCCATGCCATTTCCACCTGGCGCCTCAGTTGGACCAGCGTTCGTGCTGGACGTGCAGACCGCGTGAGACGACGCTTCATCCAGTCCCAAACATGCTCAATGGGCGACAGATCCGGAGATCTTGCTGGCCAGGGTAGTTGACTTACACCTTCTAGAGCACGTTGGGTGGCACTGGATACATGCGGACGTGCATTGTCCTGTTGGAACAGCAAGTTCCCTTGCCTGTCTAGGAATAGTAGAACGATGGGTTCGATGACGGTTTCGATATACTGTGCACTATTCAGTGTCACCTCGACGATCACCAGAGGTGTACGGCCAGTGTAGGAGATCGCTCCCCACACCATGATGCCGGGTGTTGGCCCTGTGTGCCTCGGTCGTATGCAGTCATTGTGGCGCTCACCTGCACGGCGCCAAACACGCATACGACCATCATTGGCACCTAGGCAGAAGCGACTCTCATCGCTGAAGACGACACGTCTCCATTCGTCCCTCCATTCACGCCTGTCGCGACACCACTGGAGGCGGGCTGCACGATGTTGGGGCGTGAGCGGAAGACGGCCTAACGGTGTGCGGGACCGTAGCCGTAGCCCAGCTTCATGGAGACGGTTGCAAATGGTCCTCGCCGATACCCCAGGAGCAACATTGTCTCTAATTTGCTGGGAAGTGGCGGTGCGGTCCCCTACGGCACTGCGTAGGATCCTACGGTCTTGGCGTGCATCCGTGCGTCGCTGCGGTCCGGTCCCAGGTCGACGGGCACGTGCACCTTCCGCCGACCACTGGCCACAACATCGGTGTACTGTGGAGACCTCACGCCCCACGTGTTGAGCAATTCGGCGGTACGTCCACCCGGCCTCCCGCATGCCCACTATACGCTCTAGCTCTAAGTCCGTCAACTGCACATACGGTTCACGTCTACGCTGTCGCGGCGTGCTACCAGTGTTAAAGACTGCGATGGAGCTCCGTATGCCACGGCAAACTGGCTGACACTGACGGCGGCGGTGCACAAATGCTGTGCAGCTAGCGCCATTCGACGGCCAACACCGCGGTTCCTGGTGTGTCCGCTGTGCCGTGCGTGTGATCATTGCTTGTACAGCCCTCTCGCAGTGTCCGGAGCAAGTATGGTGGGTCTGACACACCGGGGTCAATGTGTTCTTTTTTCCATTTCCAGGAAAAAATCAATAGAATTTTTAGCAGGGAATGTAACTTAGTCCCTTGAAACATGTTCGACAAGATATTCAAGAAAAACATTAAAAGTTACCTTTAATGCCTCCTCCCACTCCCATTCCCGCCCATGACCCCACCCACGCCCCTGCCCTCGTCCCCCAACAGTCAGCATTTCAGTGTGTCTTTCATCACCCCCCTCCCCCTTCCGAAGGTTCACAAAGAGGGGGTACCATTACACGCCACTGTCAGCAACATCATGGCACCTACATAGTTGTTGGACAAATTCCTGACGGGAACATTAAGTCCTTATGTGGGCAAATGCCCTCATCACATCCTTAATTCCGTGGGTTTTGTTAAACGCCTTGATAGCTTCGGGTTGGATGAGTCAGATATCATGGTGAGTTTTGACGTCGTTTCCTTCTTTACGAGGGTACCCCTGCGAGAGTCACTAGAATTGATTAGTCAGAAGTTTGACGAGAAAACCACTGAACTTTTTTGGCATGTCTTGACTTCCACATATTTTCTTTTCAATGGAGAATACTACGAACAAACGGAGGGAGTCGCCATGTGTAGCCCACTCTCACCGGTGGTAGAGAATTTGTACATGGAGAACTTCGAGGAGGAAGCCCTGTCGTCATCGGAATGGAAACCTACTAGCTTTTTTCGTTACGTGGACGACACGTTCGTCATCTGGCCACATGGTATGGATAAACTCCTTCACTTCCCTACACATCTAAACTCCATACACTCCAAGATCACATTCACTATGGAGACTGAAACGGAGGGTAAATTACCTTTCCTTGGCGTCTTGGTCAAGATAAGGGCTGACGGCACCCTATATCATGGGGTGTATCGGAAGACAACGCACACTTATCTGTATTTGCACGCAGACATCGGCCACCACTCTTCACAGAGGAAGTACATAGGGCACGCACTATCTCTGACGCAGAGGGTTTACCCCAGGAATTGGAACATCTGAGAACTGTATTTCAAAAAAATGGGTACTCAGAGCAACAGATTCAACGTGCTCTCCGCCCAACCACTACAGCACAACCTGTGGAGAAGGTTGAAATCACGAGGGAGGAGGTAGGCACTGCGTTTATTCCACATATAGGGGCACTCTCGGGGAAAATCGCCCGCATTTTGAAGAAACACCGGGTCGGAACTGTGTTTTGTCCTCCGAACAAAACTCGTGCAATGGTGGTGAGCGCCAAAGATGACCTCGGTTTGAGGAAGGCCGGTGTGTACCAGATTCCGTGTCAATTTGGCAAGTCGTATATTGATCAGACGGTGCGTACCATCGGGGATCGATGCCGTCAACACCAGAGGCACACTCGACTGATGTATCCGAGCAAGTAGGCCGTCGATAATCATTGTTTGTCGGAAAATCACGCTATGGAGGATTCTGGTACAGACGTCGAGATACTGGGACAGCGTTGTTAGAGAGGCCATCGAAATTCGCACCAATGACGACCTCATAAATCGTGACTGTGGCTATAATCTTAGCAAGGCTTGGGAACCAGCAATTGGGTTAATCAAGAGTATAGTTGTGACGACCACGGTGGACAGAGCCATCACCTCGACGTCATCTCAGACGCCGTCGCAATTTGTTCCACCGCGCGACCGTGGCGCGGGGCGCGGACAGCGGTGGGAGGAGGGTATTTAAATCGGCCGCCGCCGCGACCGAACCCAGTTCCCTCTAAGCAGCTATAGCGTTCACAGGAGCTCAGTACGGCAGTTCACCTGATGGTGGCGACATGTATGATCGCCGAAATATTGTGCCCGTTGGTCACTGTAGACCGGCAGTACACCCGTGGATATTTTGATTATCAAATACGCCGGGAGAAACTCAAGAATCACATCCTTCAACGTTTCGGCATGTCCCTATTGGTCAATGGTGGCCATAAATATGGACAGGGAAAAATATGATGGAGCTGTAAAAGATCTTGGACTGTCAGAGCACCTCTGTCAAATAACAACAGCAAAATCAGGCATCGAATCATTACCTGAACTACAAGCCTGCAAACGACGTCTATCTGAAATCAAAATAAAAGATTTTTCAAAGGAACTAGCAAAACAAAGCTGGGATGAAGAGTATAAGGAAACCTATGTGAATATAAAATTCTCTAAATTCTCCATATTATTTAAACTGAACCTTGTAAAGGCATTTCCAAAAGTATGCATGTCTATATCAAAATCTCACAAAACAGATGGACAACAGCAGGTATTAAGAACTCCTCCCAAACACTTAAATACCCTAGTTCCATAAAAAATAGTCGCAATGATTCAGAATACTTAAATTTCTATCATAGATACAAAAAGATCTATAGGAAGGTGCTGACTGCTGCAAAAAAGTCATTTAATGACAAAATAACATGTAACGCAGAGACTAAAAGCAAAGCAGTCTGGGATGTCATGAAAAAAGGAAATGAGGAGGGGCAAACAAATGCAGAATAACATACTGCTAAGGGAGGGAGATATGGTAATAAATGATCCACAACACTTAGTGAACTATGTAACTGAGTATTTTTCAAGTATAGCAGAGAAGTTAGAGCAAAAATTCCCCGAAACAAATGTAACACTTGTAAATAATGTTGCCCTAAATACAATGATATTATTTCCAACCACAGAGAATGAAGTCAATAAAACTGTTCAAAAACTAAAAAATATAACTCAGTAGGCTTAGATGAAGTACAAATGTGTGTACTGAAACAATAGATGGAGATTATACAAGGCCCCTTAACATATTCGTTAAACGAATCCTTCATATCAGAGCATTTCCAGAGCTGTTAAAACAGGCTAGAGTTGCACCTTTGCTTAAGAAAGGTAATGCAGAATACATAGAAAATTACCAGACCATTTCCCTGATGTCACCATTCTCAAAAATAATAGAAGCAATTATGAAAAATTAATGAACTACCTGAATAAATACCATATTTTAAGCGAATCACAATTTAGTTTACGAAGTGGCAAAAATACGAGGTTAGCCATAGTAGAATTCACAAAGGTTGTACTTGATACTCTTGACAAAGATGAGTGTGTCAGAGACATAGTTTTGGATTTTTCTAAGGCCTTTGATACAGCTGACCACAAGATTCTATTAAATAAACTAGAAGCATTAGGAATAGGAGGTGTAGCTAATGACTGGTTTCGATCACACCTAGCAGATAGTGTACAAAGAGCAGAGATAACACATACTTCGAATAGATCTAAACATTTAGTAAAACACTTATCAGAACAAAACTACATTAATATAGGGGTTAGGACCAATACTAATCCTGATATACACCAATGACTTTCCCAGTAGTGTTACTCATGGTGAAAAAATTCTCTTTGCCGATGACAGCAATATTATAGCTCCTGAAAAAACAAGAGAACTCATTGCAGAGAAAGCTAATGAAGTTTTCAAGCATGTTTACGATTGGTCAATAAGCAATAAAGTGAAATTGAACATAAAGAAAACTAATGCCATGAATTTCAGTTTGGAAATGGAAAATGACAGTGTAAAATTAAATGTAGATGGCACCTCTATAGTCTGTGTAACAAACGCAAATTTTCTAGGAATGAATATTGATTCTCAGTTGAAGTAGTGTGAACACGCAAAGGTACTTGCAAACAGAACGTCATCAGCATGTTATACCCTTAGGATCCTATCATCAGTGTGTAACATGCAGTGTCTTTTAGACACATACTAATCATATGTACACTCAATTCTTAACTATGGCATTCTTTTTTGGGTAACAAATGCGAAAAATATGAACAGAGTTTTGAAACTCCAGAAAACAGCCATAAGAATCATAACCAAAAATGATAGTCGAGCTCATTGTAAAGATCTGTTCAAAACATTGGGAATTTCAACTGCTCCGTGTGAATACACTTACCAGGCGCTTTGTTGGCAGAACACTTAGAAAATGCGACAGACCCACTAAAGAGACAGCTTGCGTTACACTTTTTTGTCCTCTGCTGGAATATTGCTGCGGGGTATGTGATTGTGCTAACCTCTTCATCTCAGAGTAGCACATGCAACCTACGTCCTCAATTATTTGCTTGACGTATTCTAATCTCTGTCTTCCTCTACAGTTTTTGCCCTCTACAGCTCCCTCTAGTACCATGGAAGTCATTCATTCATGTCTTAGCAGTTGTCCTATCATCCTTCCCTTCTCCTTATCAGTGTTTTCCACATATTCCTTTCCTCTCCGATTCTGCGTACAACCTCCTCATTCCTTACCTTATCAGTCCACCTAATTTTCAACATTCGTCTCTAGCACCACATCTCAAATGCTTCGATTCTCTTCTGTTCCGGTTTTCCCACAGTCCATGTTTCACTACCACACAATGCTGTACTCCAGACGTACATGCTCAGAAATTTCTTCCTCAAATTAAGGCCGGTATTTGATATTAGTAGACTTCTCTTGGCCAGAAATGCCTTTTTTGCCATAGCGAGTCTGCTTTTGATGTCCTCCTTGCTCCGTCCGTCATTGGTTATTTTACTGCCTAGGTAGCAGAATTCCTTAACTTCATTGACTTCGTGACCATCAATCCTATTGTTAAGTTTCTCGCTGTTCTCATTTCTACTACTTCTCATTACCTTCGTCTTTCTCCGATTTACTCTCAAACCATACTGTGTTCTCATTAGACTGTTCATTCCGTTCAGCAGATCATTTAATTCTTCTTCACTTTCACTCAGGATAGCAATGTCATCAGCGAATCGTATCATTGATATCCTTTCACCTTGTATTTTAATTCCACTCCTGAACCTTTCTTATATTTCCATCATTGCTTCCTCGATGTACAGATTGAAGAGTAGGGGCGAAAGGCTACAGCCTTGTCTTACACACTTCTTAGTACGAGCACTTCGTTCTTGATCGCGCACTCTTATTATTCCCTCTTGGTTGTTGTACATATTGTGTATGACCCGACTCTCCCTATCGCTTACCTCCTCTTTTTTCAGAATCTCGAACAGCTTGCACCATTTTATATTGTCGAACGCTTTTCCAGGTCGACAAATCCTATGAACGAGTCTTGATTTTTCTTTATCCTTGCTTCCATTATTAGCCGTAACGTCAGAATTGCCTCTCTCGTGCCTTTACTTTTCCTAAGGCCTAACTGATCGTCACCTAGCGCATTCTCAATTTTCTTTTCCATTCTTCTGTATGTTATTCTTGTAAGCAGCTTCGATGCATGAGCTGTTAAGCTGATTGTGCTATAATTCTCGCACTTGTCAGCTCTTGCCGTCATCGGAATTGTGTGGATGATGCTTTTCCGAAAGTCAGATGGTATGTCGCCAGACTCATATATCCTTACCAGGTGGGATTGACGAAGAACATCGAAAAAGTGCAAAGAGGGGCAGCTCGTTTCGTGTTATCGCGCAATAGGGGTGAGAGTGTCACTGATATGATACGCGATTTGGGGTGGCAGTCACTGAAACAAAGGCGGTTTTCTTTGCAGCAAGATCTATTTACGAAATTCTAATCACCAGCTTACTCTTCCGAATACGAAAATATTTTGTTGACACCCACCTACTTAGGGAGAACTGATCATCATAATAAAATAAGAGAAATTAGAGTTCGGACGGAAAGATTTAGGTGTCCTTTTTCCCAGGCGCCATTCGAGAGTGGAATGGTAGAGAAGTAGCACGAAAATGGTTCGATGAACCCTCTGCCAGGCTCTTAAGTGTGAGTTGCACAGTAACCATGTAGATAGATGTAGATGTTAATAATTTTTAAGCTGTAATTACATAAAAATAACATATTTTGTTTGTATATTATAATCAACCACAACAACAACACTCCGAAGCATTTTTTTTTTTTTTTACACAACAAACTAGCATATTGAAAACAGCGATAGAAGTCAGTTTAGGTAAAGTGATACTGTTTTCTCATACATTTGTGCGCAGATTTCACATACAATATCGTGTCTCTGTTCAAATCTTACGTAAGTAAGAAAAATTGCTGATGTGAACCCATCTTCGTATTAGGCATCTCTAAACTCAAGTAAGTTACAAACAGTCACTTACACTCATTTTCAAGTTTTCTCAGGATCTGTAATATTTCTTTTGCGAACCTGAAACGTGGTTCGAAAGGAATGTTACTTATTCTGGTGAAACTGTATATCTAATCCACGTGTAAATTATATTGCTTGTGTTTAGATTTCGTAGATTCATTAATTCACACCTTTTCCTAGTATTACGAATTTCAACCTTCCGTATTTGCGTCCATGTTGGAACTCCTACATACTTTTATGGAATTCTTTGTTTGGACTTGAAATCAATGTTACACTGTATACTCGTTCACTGTTGATTTTTTATTGGTTTTATAAATGATTTTCAGCAAGTAAGGTAAGTTGAAGCTTATGCAGTTACTCAAGAGATTTTCAGCTGCTGAGACTTCGGATTGAGGGCCACTGCTTTCACCAGACATGTCAAAGGTGTATAGGTTATTAAGCAAAGTGGGTAATAGTGAGGTATTAGAGCAACTATTGTTATTATTCTGGATGTTTCTTCGTGCTCCATTACGGCCTCCTAGGGGTCCGTAATTTCGTGAGTGTTGATCATTCGTTTTCGAATAAACTCAGTGGCTGATTTTACCCCGACGAGCATACGTTGCAATGCCTCCGGAAAATGTGCCGATATAGTATCACAGCACTATTCTTTCTACATTGGACAGGCTAAATGACTGGCAAGAATGGATAAGTGAGAGGGATACGTTTTCTGCACAGAAATATTCCAATAGATCGCCAAGAACGTCTCGTTAATGTCTTTGTGCGTCGTCTGTTCAGTACATGTCACTACGTTTCACGCACCTTCCTCGCGGTCTAACGCTTACTGGATGACAAACATCTCATGTTCCTCATTTATTTCTTTAACATGAAAATACGCTCCGAGATATCTGAGAAACGTTTCGGGGTTCATATTTCTGCATTTCTGTTACGCCCGTATCTGACTGAAAGAATTTCAATTCATGTCACAGTTAGAAGTGTGCGCCTGTTTTCAGGGCTATGATTGTTTTCGTTCGCTACACTTACTTTCGTGACAGAGATCTGCAGTTGGAGCTCTATGATGGTATCATCACGTGTAACATTAAGCTGTGCACAGGCCTCTTTAAGTAGATTTGCTATATATCTCTGTGTCGTCTCGTACGCTTCTATCATTATTTTCTGCTCTCTTTCAACCGCCGAGAAGCGTTCATTTTATTGTTTCTGAATCTTCCTTACTCTAGCCATTTCTGCCGAAAGATTACGACGCGCATCTTCTATCCCCTGACGAGTTGCCTCTTCTCTCGCTCAGTCTTCCTGCTAGATTCTTCCCGGAAATCTTTCTTACCCGTAGCAAGTCCCTACGGCATCTCTCTCAACAAATTGTGAATTCATGTGTTGTATGAATCGTGCCCCCATACGGTATGCATCGTTCTTCGCCACCGCAAACCATTGTATTAACGCTTCATCTACATTTACATCTACATCTACATGGATACTCTGCAAATCACACTCAAGTTCCTGGCAGAGGATTCATCGAACCATCTTACCTATAATTCTCAGTTGTTCCATTCTTGAAAAGCGCGCGTAAAAAACGAATAGCTACATCTTTCCGTGTGCGCTCTGATTTCCCCTATGATGATCGTTTCTCCCTACATAGATCTGCGCCCACAAAATATTATCGCATTCGGAGGAGAAACTTGTTGATTGAAATTTTGTGAGAAGATTCCGCAGCAACGAAAAACGCCTTTGTTTTAATGATGTCCACCCCAAATACTGTATCATGTCAGTGACACTCTCTCCCCTATTTCGCGATAATACAAAACGTACTGCTCATCTTTCAACTTCCTCCATGTACTCCGATAATCCTGTCTAGTAAGAATCCCAGACCGCGCGGCAGTACTCCAAAAGAGGACGGACTGGCATAGTGTAGGCAGTCTCCTTAGTAGATTTGTTACATTTTCTATGTGTTCTGCCAACGAAAGGCAGTCATTTGTTTGCCATCCTCACAACATTTTCTACGTGGTCTTCCCAATTTAAGTTGTTCGTAATTGTAATTTCTAGCCATTTAGTTGAATTTACGGTCTTTAGAATTGACTGATTTATCGTGCAACCGAAGTTTAACGGATTCCTCTTAGCCACTCGTGTGGATGACTTCACACTTTTCGTTATTTAGGGTCAATTTCTTTTGATCTTCTGATGACTTTACTAGAGATAAACGACAGCATTATCTACAAACAACCTAGGATGGCTGCTCAGATTGTCTGAAAAACCGTTTATACAGGGTGTTACAAGAAGGTACGACCAAACTTTCAGGAAACATTCCTCACACACAAATAAAGAAAAGATGTTATGTGGACATGTTTCCGGAAAAGCTTAATTTCCATGTTAGAGCTCATTTTAGTTCTTCCACTTACGCTCAATGGAGCACGTTATCATGATTTTATACGGGATACTCTACTTGTGCTGCTAGAACATGTGCCTTTACAAGTACGACACAACATGTGGTTAAAGCACGATGGAGCACCTGCACATTTCAGTCGAAGTGTCCGTACGCTTCTCAACAACAGATTCGGTGACCGATGGATTGGTAGAAGCGGACCAATTCCATGGCCTCCGCGCTCTCCTGACCTCAACCCTCTTGACTTTCATTTATGGGGGCATTTGAAAGCTCTTGTCTACGCAACCCCGGTACCAAATGTAGAGACTCTTCGTGTTCGTATTGTGGACGGCTGTGATACAATACGCCAATCTCCAGGGCTGCATCAGCGCATCATGGATTCCATGTGACGGAGGGTGGCTGCATGTATCCTCGCTAACGGAGGATATTTTGAACATTTCCTGTAACAAAGTGTTTGAAGTCACGCTGGTATGTTCTGTCGCTGTGTGTTTCCATTCCATGATTAATGCGATTTGAAGAGAAGTAATAAAATGAGCTCTAACATGGAAAGTAAGCGTTTCTGGATACATGCCCACATATCATATTTTCTTTCTTTGTGTGTGAGGAACTTTTCCTGAAAGTTTGGCCGTACCTTTTTGTAACACCCTTTATAGATAAGGAACAGCAGAGGGCCTGAACCACTGTTTTACTTGATGACTTTCCGATAAGAAACAATGAATGCAGTCGCATAACAGACGATAATCCATTAGCAAGCAGTTTCTCTACAAGGTGTTTGTGTGGTAGAGTTCATAATAAATTTTGTATGGATTCCTAAGGGACCAAACTTCTGAGGTCATCGGTCCCTAGGCTTACTACTTACACTAGCTTATGCTAAGAACAATACGCACATCCATGCTCGAGAGAGGACTCGAACCTCCGGCGGGAAGGGCCGCGCAATCCGTTACATGGCGCCTCTAACCACACGGCCACTCAGCGCGGCTGTGGTATAGTGTCAAAAACCTTCTGGAAATCTAGTACTCAACACTTCGTGTGAGTAAAGAGCTAGCAATCCCTAGCAAAAACGATGTTTTCTAATTCCGTGTTGACTGTGTGTCAATAGACCACCGTTCTTTTCGAGGTAATTCATAATTTTCGAACACAATAAATAAGTTGCAGAATCCGGCTGCATATCGACGTTGATGATATGGGACTGTAATTTAATGGATTACTCCTAATAAATTTCTTGAATAATGGTGTGACCAATGCAACATTCCAGTCTTACGGTACGGATTTTTCGTCGAGCGAGCTGTAGTATATGACTGTTAAGTATGAAGCTATTGCATCAGCATACTCTGAAAGGAACCTAATTAGTATACAATCTGCCCACCAGAAGACATGTTTTTATTGAGTTATTTAAGTTGCTTCACTAGTCCGAAGACATCTGCTTCTACGTTATTCATGTTGGCAGTTGTTCTTGATTCAAATTATGGAATATTTACTTCGTCTTTTTTGGTGAAGGACTTTCGAAAGGCCAAGTTTAGTAATTCTGTTTCGGCAGTACTGTCGTCGATAGTATTTCCATTGCTATCGCCCAGAGAAGGCGAAGATTGTGTCTTGCCACCAGCATACTTTACAGACGACCAGAATCTCTCTGGGTTTTCTGCCAGGTTTCGAGACAAAGTTTCGTTCTGGAAACTGTTATAAGCATCTCGCATTGAAGTCCGCGCTAAATTTAGAGCTTCTGTAAAAGATCGCCAATCTTGGGGATTTTGCGCCTGTTTAAATTTGGAATGTTTTTTTCGTTGTTTCTGCGACAGTGTTCTGGCCCGTTTGTGTACCAAGAGGGATCAGCTCCATAGTTTGTTAATTTATTTGGTATAAATCTCTCAACTGCTGTCGATACTATTTCTATCAATTCAATTTGTTGTAATTTATAATATTATACCAATGATTCCTGTATCAGCATTCTTCGTGTATTCGATTTGCGCTCTTTGAGACTGAAACGCTTCTTGTGTTACCCCTAGATCCTCTGACCTAAGAAACCGACCATTCCACGCCACATAGCCCCTGCTACCCGTGTAGCCGCCTCCTGAATGTAGTGGACGCCTGACATATTCAGTGGAACCCGCTTCGTTCCCCATCAGAATTTTTGCTAGATTTGTGCCCCCGCCTCTTATATTTCTATTCTCGCTACTCTCCCCTGCACTATCTGCGTCTATATCTATATGTATATTCTGCAACCCACAGTCTGCTGTCGGCCTTAACTGCCGGTTCTGAAAATTTGCGCAATGGTGGCTTGCGCAAAGGACATCGTCTTCCCTGCAGGGAGTCCCAATTGAGTTCACAAAGCACCTCCGTAATGTCTGCGTGCTGGGCGAACCAACCGATAACAAATTTAGTACCCCGTCTCCTAATTTCTTCTAAGTCTTCCTTTAATCCAAATGGTGGGGATCCCAAACACACAAAGAGTACTCATGAATAGGTCGCACTGGCATTCTACACACCGTCACCCTTATGAACAAGCTGTACTTTCCAAAATTCTCACAAGGAAACGAAGTCGATTCTTTTTCCCTATTACCAAGCTGACGTGTTCCTTCCATTTCATATCTTACGCCTAGATATTTAATCGAAGTAACTGTGTCATGCTACACCGTACTAATGTTGTATTCGAAATTTATACGACTGTTTTCCCTACTCAACCGTTAATTTACATTTTTTCTGGACTAACAGGATTCTACCATTCATTACGCCTTCTAGAAATTCCTGAAGTCGCTCAACGACAACGCTTTCCCGTAAACTACAGTATCACGTGGAAACAGCCGTAAATTGCCGCCCCCGTCCCTCTGACCATCAGGTGGTTGCATCACACTTCCCTGGAAAGCTCCTCACGATATCCTTGTCTTCGAACAACTCATGCATTATCTGGGAACCTAAACCATATGCTTGGACCTTCGTCAACAGTCTGCAGTGCGTCACCGTGTCAAACGCGTTCCGGAACTGTAGGAATATGGAAACCGCATGTTGCCCTCCATCCACGGTTTGTAGGACATCACATGAGAAAAGGGCAAGCTAAGTTTCGCACAAACGAAGCTTTCTAAATTCGAGCTTACGTGTAGGCAGAAGCTTTTTTGTCTCAAGGAAATTTATTATACCCAAACTCAGAATGCGTTAAAGAATTCTGCAGCAAACCGATATTAAAGATATTGGTCTGTACTTATGCCGGTCAGTTCTTTTACCTTTCTTATACAAAGGAGTTATCTGCGCTTCTTTCCAGTCGTTTGTGACATTGCGTTGAGCAAGATTCACGATAAATACAAGCTAAGTGAGAGGCCCACGCCGAGAGTACTCTCTGTAAAAACGAATTGGGATTCCGTCTGGATTTAGCGACTTACTTGTTTTCAACACTTTGAGTTGCTTCTCTACGCACGGATGCCAATTTCTAAGTCCAGCAAGAGGGAATCTGTTCGACAGTAAAACGACGGAATGTTTTTACGATCGTCTCGCGTGAATGATTTTGTAAAAGTAACGGTTTTCTTTTGTTGTCTTCCATTGGTCTACGAGTGACTGATAGAAACCTTCGACCCGTCTCAGTGATTTCACGTGATTTCACTAGATCTTTCGCTAAGGTATGACGTACGAAGTCGTTTGCTTTTCTTACAGACACACGAATTTATACTAACTTTTACCTGTCAACATTTGCGCATTCTTTTTTTGAATCGTGAGTGCGACAATCCCTGTTTCCTTATCATTTATCGAATTTGATTATTAAACCACGGAGTGTCGTTTCCATGCTCAATCCACCCACTTGGCACATACATCTGCAGAGCGCGACATACACTCAATTTATACTTTGCCCATAATATCTCGACGTCCGTCATACTGAAGCTAAATGATGTCCATTCATTGTGTAAGTAACATCTGCTAATATACTCTCCTGGCCTTCTTGACGTGTTTACTGACTTTAGTAACCACCGTCGCTATAATGACATCATGATCACGAATCCCTGTTTATACACTCCTGGAAATGGAAAAAAGAACACATGAACACCGGTGTGTCAGACCCACCATACTTGCTCCGGACACTGCGAGAGGGCTGTACAAGCAATGATCACACGCACGGCACAGCGGAAACACCAGGAACCGCGGTGTTGGCCGTCGAATGGCGCTAGCTGCACAGCATTTGTGCACCGCCGCCGTCAGTGTCAGCCAGTTTGCCGTGGCATACGGAGGTCCATCGCAGTCTTTAACACTGGTAGCATGCCGCGACAGCGTGGACGTGAACCGTATGTGCAGCTGACGGACTTTGAGCGAGGGCGTATAGTGGGCATGCGGGAGGCCGGGTGGACGTACCGCCGAATTGCTCAATACGTGGGGCGTGAGGTCTCCACAGTACATCAATGTTGTCGCCAGTGGTCGGCGGAAGGTGCACGTGCCCGTCGACCTGGGACCGGACCGCAGCGACGCACGGATGCACGCCAAGACCGTAGGATTCTACGCAGTGCCGTAGGGGACCGCACCGCCACTTCCCAGCAAATTAGGGACACTGTTGCTCCTGGGGTATCGGCGAGGACCATTCGCAACCGTCTCCATGAAGCTGGGCTACGGTCCCGCACAACGTTAGGCCGTCTTCCGCTCACGCCCCAACATCTTGCAGCCCGCCTCCAGTGGTGTCGCGACAGGCGTGAATGGAGGGACGAATGGAGACTTGTCGTCTTCAGCGATGAGAGTCGCTTCTGCCTTGGTGCCAATGATGGTCGTATGCGTGTTTGGCGCCGTGCAGGTGAGCGCCACAATCAGGACTGCATACAACCGAGGCACACAGGGCCAACACCCGGCATCATGGTGTGGGGAGCGATCTCTTACACTGGCCGTACACCTCTGGTGATCGTCGAGGGGACACTGAATAGTGCACGGTACATCCAAACCGTCATCGAACCCGTAATTCTAACATTCCTAGACCGGCAAGGGAACTTGCTGTTCCAATAGGACAATGCACGTCCGCATGTATCCCGTGCCACCCAATGTGCTCTAGAAGGTGTAAGTCAACTACCCTGGCCAGCAAGATCTCCGGATCTGTCCCCCGTTGAGCATGTTTGGGACTGGATGAAGCGTCGTCTCACGCGGTCTGCACGTCCTGCACGAACGCTGGTCCAATTGAAGCGCCAGGTGGAAATGGCCTGGCAAGCCGTTCCACAGGACTACATCCAGCATATCTACGATCGTCTCCATGGGAGAATAGCAGCCTGTATTGCTGCCAAAGGTGGATATACACTGTACTAGTTCCGACATTGTGCATGCTCTGTTGCCTGTGTCTATGTGGCTGTGGTTCTGTCAGTGTGATCATGTGATGTATCTGACCCCAGGAATGTGTCAATAAAGTTTCCCCTTCCTGGGCCAATGAATTCACGGTGTTCTTATTTCAATTTCCATGAGTGTATACTGACACTGTCGATAAGGTCAGGCTTGTTTGTACCTATAAGGTGTAAAATATTTCCAGTGCGTGTGGACAGTTTTCAGTAAATGTGTTCGTAAGTACTCCACAGGACTATCCGTCCGTATCAACTGTATTGAATCCAAAGACGTTCCAGTTCATACTCAATAGGTTAAAGTCAGCTTCAGCTACTATTGCATGATCTTGGTATTTCCGCGATACTGAGTATAGACTTCCCTGAATGAGTTTAAAACTGTCATAGCGGAATCAGTTGACCGGTAAAAACATCCAAGAATTAACTTGATTTTACTTAGATTTATTGTATGCGCCCAGATAACTTCACTGTTACATTTAAATTGTACCTCAATGGGGACAACATTTATGTCAGTTTCCATTAACACATCCTCTCCTGTGGGTCTAGCCTATATTTCCGATATGGTCCACGAATCGCCAGATACGGCACAGCTTTTTACTTCTGGTTTCAGCCAGCACTCGGCCCCGAGAATAATCCGAGCTTGAGGAATTTCCGGGAGGGCAGCAAATTTGGAAAATTTGTTCCGATTACTGTTAAAATGTACAGTTAATGTTCTGACAATCGAAGTTTCTCTACATCGTACACCATCTGATTTCGCTCTCTGCATATCGACTGGTGAGTATTCATCAGAGGACATCAAACTTCCGCCTAGCCTGAAAAACCCCCAGATGCACTCCACAAATATTCTGCCACCCTAGTAGCCACTTTACGTAGTGCACCTCTGTCTACCATATTACTAGTATCAACAGTTGCCTCGTCTGAACTTATGTTGATTTTTCGTTCCGTGTCTCAGAAACATATGTCCTGCTGCACGACTCGAAATATTCGACACAAGCCTTTCCCCCCGCGTCTGACAACGTCCTCTTTCTACAGCCTGACAACATGTGTTTGAGTCGGAAACGCCTCCCACGATCCTGACGACAGAAAAACATGCACGCAGGGCGTCAAGAATTTATACTCATGTGATTTGTACTAAGTAGCGGCTGGGTGAAAGGCCGACGGGTTCCCTCGGCTCTGGGAGAGTGCATGTGAAAGGTGTATCCAGCCCTTTTCTCATCCAGGTATTGTATCCAAGTGTGGCATCGTTTGGTTTAGGCATCGAAAATTGGTAGCCCTTGTCAAACCGATACTACAACTGTGGATGCAGCTATGCTTAGAAAACTTTACAGAAATAAAAACCAGTGACTTCCGAATATTTGAAGGGTTTCTCTACATTTAAAGTGCTCTTTCACAAAGACGGATATAACGGCAAATTAATTTGGCAACGGTCGAAGTTATAGCGCTAACAGCTTCTCTACGAAAAAAAACCCTAATTTTTAAATTGCTGTACAGAATAATTGTTCCTGGGTAATTTTGCTTATCTATATCTGTTAATATATGTTCAGTTTCCTCTTGAGTGAGCTAGGAATAAAAGCTTGAAGAGGGTCTTATTCTGTTAATAGTACCAATATCCTTTATCGTGAGCGCCGAGTAGAGAAATCAAGGATGGAGTGGAATCTGTTGCTGGAGTATCCACTTTCATGTGTCATTAATGTTACACTGCACGTCTACTAATATTGCACATTCCGATCTTCGTTGCCTGGCGAGTGTACGCTATCAAAATCACTGTGTGGTACGGGTACGTCAGTCGGAAGTACATGGTGGTCCATGTTCGCCAGTTGGTCTGCACATTGATTACTCCCAATACCAGCATGCCCACACTGTGTTCTTGGAAGTGTGCATTCGTGGGCAAGTAAAGCGTGCTTGCTGATAAAATATCCTTCCACACGATCCAGAACAATTTTCTCAAGTTCTAATGTCGGCGCGTGGTGGGGAACTTTCCTCTGAACATTCGTTAGTTTTCCGTGTACTGAATCCTGCTGTACCAAACTTTAATTGAATGTCCTCCAGTTTTCCTAGTGGAGAATGCTATATCTTTCATACGTAGAGTAAACAGTGGTAGTTTTCGGGGCAGAAGAATTTCAACCGAAAGGAGGAGGGCGTGAAATTAAACGGTATATGGATGCCGGTGTTAAAGAAGATGTTTACCACCCGTCCACCACTGGGTGATGGCAACGCCGATCGACGAGACGGACAGCGGCCAATTGCACTGACGTTTTCAAAACACGTGACGTCACACCGCGGCGCGGGAGCGCGCGGACAAGGAATTTAGCGCCAGTCAGTAGCGAGCCAGTGGGTGTGTTGGCCTTCCATCAAGCTACGGACCCCCTTGAAGATATCTCCCGCAGTCGGGAATTGACACAGAATTCATCAACCGACCACGGCATAACAGCCCGGATAATTATAATGGACATCATATTTCCGGCTGTGAAAGTCTACATTTTAGTACAATTTTACTGCCGCCAACTCACATTTGGCGGAAAGACCACAAAGATAAGATAAGATAGATTAGTGCTCATACAGAGGCATATAGGCAGTCATTTTTCCCTCGTTGTGTTTGGCAGTGGAACAGGGAGAGAAGATGCTAGTTGTGGTACGAGGTACCCTCAGCGACGCATTGTATGGTGGATTGCGGAGTATGTATGTAGATGTAGGACTTTTCACGGAAAAACCATGAACTAGACACAATAAGAGTAGACAAATAATAGAGCCTGTCCACATGCACGGCCTACAAATGCACGTTTTAATTGATAACGGAACAGAGCGAAGTGTTACGTCCGAAAAAATTTAGATTTGTTAAAAGGAATGTGGGAAAACCGGAACAGAAGAGAATCGAAGCATTTGAGATGTGATGCTATAGACGAATGTTGAAAATTAGGCGGACTGATAAGGTAAGGAATGAGGAGGTTGTACGCAGAATCGAAGAGGAAAGGAATATGTGGAAAACACTGATAAGGAGAAGGTACAGGATGATAGGACATCTGCTAAGACATGAGGGAATGACTTCCATGGTACGAGAGGGAGCTGTAGAGGGCAAAAACTATAGAGGAAGACAGAGATTGGAATACGTCAAGCAAATAATTGAGGACGTAGGTTGCAAGTGCTAGTCTGAGATGCAGAGGTTAGCAAAGGAAAGGAATTCGTGGCGGGCCGCATCAAACCAATCAAACCAGTCAGTAGACTGATGACAAAAAAAAAAAAAAAAAAAAAGAAGAAAACCTATAATCCATAAAATATGTCTGTTTAGAAATTCAAGGGCAACAATTTGAACATGAATTTATCGTCATGCCAGATTTCAGCACCGAGATAAGTATTGGCTTAGAGTGATTATTGAATACCACAGAGTCATTGAATGATGCGCGGTTCAAAAGATCAGACAGAAATTAAGTGTGAGTTTTAATGAAGCAGGTGATGATGCGAATAGTCAATAGCAACGTATTCACATTGTTACTTGGTCTAATTAGATTGGTTTAGGCAGAAATATGAAATACTGCTAAACGTACAAGCGAAGTTGACGCGGCTGATAGGAGCGACCGTAAAGGCATTTCCCATTTACAGTTGGTCCCATCAGCCACCGCTCTAAGTGTCAACTTTGTTTGTGCAAATAACACATTATGTGGAATCTAAATGTTGACAATAGTTTAAAAGACGAGTTCGAAGATATTGTGGAAAGGGTACCAAATGCTACTTCTGTGCAGAAACGCGATTTATATAACAAAATTATGAGAAATGAAAACGTATTTTCGAATAAACCAGGTCTTGTCACTGGGTATCAGTGAAAATTAAATGTAATGCTCCACAAACCGTTCTTTGTACCACCGTACAAGACACTGCTGTCCAAGAAGGATATTGTACAACTAGAAATAGATCGAATGCTGGAATGGAATGTTATAGAGAAAAGTAGGAAACAGTTATGGTAGGGTCAGAATCGTGATAGATGCACGTACGCTAAACAAAGTTGTTCAATGTGAAACTAATAAACCAGAAAGTGTGAAGGAGATCCTGCAAAGATTTCATAATGTACAGTTTAGACCGGCCTAGACCTGACAGCAGGCTACTAGCAGATCGCCCTTGAGGAAAAATCGAGGAAATAAACTGCTTTTTTTGTATGCAGGCAGGTGTTACCAGTATACGTTAGTGACATTTGGACTGAACATATCAGTGCCTGACCCTCTATAAAGAACTAGGCACAGCCCTAAGTTCCAGATGGACATTGTATGTGGACGACTTTCTGTTGGCGAATGCGACCTCTCACGAATTTTACCGCAAGTTCATTCATGGGAAAGGGTTCAATGATCTAAACTTAAATAACTTGCTACGCAAGAATACACCGTTTGTGTGGACTAGCGAGTGTCAGGTCACATTTGAGAGGCTGAAGAATGAATTGTTACAGAGAATCGTATTGTATCACGCTGACCATTACTTGCCATTTCCCGTGCGAATGATTATGTCAAATTAAGGTTTAAGTGTGGAACTGGTTAAGGAGATGGGAGAAAGAGAGAACGAGAAACACCGGACGGTTGCGTTCGCAAGTAGGACGCTGACGAAAACTGATTGAAACTATGCACGATTTCTGAGAAGCAACGTCTCGCAGTCATACGGGGTTTTAGGGAATTGAAAGGTCAATTATGGGACGGATAAGTTATGATTCACACATATCATACAGCGGTCGCTTATCTCAAAGATTGTCATTTATTGCGTGAATGTTTGACAAGATGGTCTCTTCATTTACAGCAGTTTAATTATGACGTATATTATGTAAAAGGTACAGACAACTGCAAAGAGGATGCGTTCTCGCGTTTCCCTGAAACAAATCAGCTGATTGTGGAACACGGATACTAAGGGGTACTGAAATTGTATTACTTTCAAAATGTAGAAGGACGAAAGAAGATAGAGAGTATTTGTAAAAATAAGCGTCGTCGTCTAAGCGAGGCCGAATGCTTGAAATAGTGAAGACCAAGTAGGATGAAATCTATAAAGATGGAGAAACGTTGAGAAAGTATTACAGGATGAACAACAATAACCCGTGCATAGGCAAAGATGGGGATAGCGACACCAGGCGGATATGTTGGGCGACCAAGTACGTCGCCGAAATGAGATGATGATGATGAGGTCCCATACTCCAAGGAGTGTAGGGGACGATGCAGGAGAACCGCACCGCTGTACTAGGCAAGGTCCTAGCGGAGGTGGTTTGCCATTGCCTTCCTCTGACCGTATTGGGGATGAATGATGATGATGAAGACAACACAACAACACCCAGTCATCTCGAGGCAGAGAAAATCCCTGACGGCGCCAGCAATCGAACCCGGGACCCCGTGCGCAGGAAGCAAGAAAGCTACTGTAAAACCACGAGCTGCGGACATCGCTGAAATAGTAGACTATTATCACTCAGCCTATGGTCATTTCAGACCAAAGAAATGTACGAGAAAATGGCTGAAGCTGTGAATTTTAACAGCATGTTAAAGAGAATAACAGATACGATGAAGATTTAAGATGTCAGAGTGTGAAAGTCACCAATTTGGAGACTTCGTTCACGTTAAAGCGAACGAGAAATCGAGCTAGAATGATTGTGAGATGTCAAAATTTAAAATCATCTATAATGGACCATTTAAGATTATCAGTATACTTCACACTAACGCTTACTGTTTAGCTTTTCCTAATTCCGGCAAGCATCAGAGAAAGAATTTCCAGAAAAAGCTAAGTTATTATTGTTATTTTCGAAATTTATTCCAGATTTGTTCCTTGGACCTGAAGGCGGAAGATGCAATATGTGGGCTGTAGGGTGGATGAGGATGAACAGTCCAATGAATTTTTGTGAGGCCTTACTTAGTCATGGAGAAGGAGAAGTTCGTTTGCATTTTTGTTTCGACGAGCATAACACAATAGTCGGGCGCTGTGGCCGAGCGGTTCTAGGCGTTTCTGTGCGAAACCGCACTGCTGCTACGGTGGGAGGTTAGAATCCTGCATGGATGTGTGTGATGTCCTTAGGTTAGTTAGGTTTAAGTAGTTCTAAGTCTCGGGGCTGATGACCTCAGATGTTAAGTACCATAGTGCTTAGAGCCATTTGAACCTTTTTTTTTTATATAACACAATACGCTTCAAAGTTGATCTTTGCACTGTGAGAGAGAACAGAGTAACCCTTTCACAGTCCTATAACTCCGTCGCCATGACTTTACCCGCTGAGAGTGCGGCTTTTAACGTTTTCTTCGGAGGAGAGATGGCGTACCGTCACTCCATGGGTTGCCATTTCGTTTCCGGTTGGACGTGATTGCTCTGAGCAATATGGGACTTAACATCTATGGTCATCAGTCCCCTAGAACGTAGAACTACTTAAACCTAACTAACCTAAGGACATCACACAACACCCAGTCATCACGAGGCAGAGAAAATCCCTGACCCCGCCGGGAATCGAACCTGGGCGTGGGAAGCGAGAACGCTACTGCACGACCACGAGCTGCGGACGTTCGAAGTGATGAACCCTTATTTTATCGCCCGTGATGATGTTCAACAGAAAATTGTCAGTATCAGCCTCGTAACGCGCAAGCAGTTCCGCACAGATGGTACTTCTTTGCCCTTATGATCATCACCGAGCGAGGTGGCGCAGTGGTTAGCACACTGGACTCGCATTCGGGAGGACGACTGTTCAATCCCGTCTCCAGCCATTCTTATTTAGGGTTTCCGTGATTTCCCTAAATCGTTTCAGGCAAATTCCTGGGGGGTTCCTTTGAAAGGGCACGGCCGATTTCCTTCCCCATCCTTCCCTAACCCGAGCTTGTGCTCCGTCTCTAATGACCTCGTTGTCGACGGGACGTTAAACAACACTAACCTAACCTCTTATGATCTTCCGTTTGGCGGCGAGGAACTCTGCAAGCGCACACCTTTACAGATCTCACTTTGAAGGCTACCTGTAGCGCCGCCACCCGTTGTAGCTTCATGAAACTCTAGCGGCTGAAATGGGAATATTCCATGACGTTCCACAACGAATTCTGCAGTTTTTTGCAAACGGAATTGATTGAGAAAAGAAATATTGCATTATTTATTGAACGCCCGTTATATTACAGTTAGAAACTGTGAATACTTCTTGAGGCTGTTTAGCTCAATTACAGGATGAACATTAACAAAACCGACAAACTGCAGGGATGTATTCCTGACTGGAAATGGAGGAAAAAAGGTCCTATGAAGATGTGTCTAGAAATATACCGTCGCCACGGTAGATGGCGCTGACAAATGAAAGTTCCTCTGACCGCCTGCCATATATTCCTTCTATGTCGAAGGCTGTGTGACTGACGCAGCGTACTGAAAGCAGCGCAATGATCTGGTATTTACATCGGGAACAAGTCGAAATGGTGTTTGTGTACGGACAAACTGACTGAAACTGTCGAGAGCCAGAACCCGGTCCTCCAAATCTGGTGTACGCACAGTCCCCCGCCTCGCGGCATGTTCGCCTGTCTGAAAGGAACTATGACCACACAAACGCCAAAAAAGTGCTGAAAAATCTTATGTGATCTCGTTGGTGACTGTGAGGGGTACTTGTTTGGTACGTTCATAGGAACTGTTTTCCTCCATTTGCAGTCAGGAATCTGTCCGTCCCTCCAGTTTATCGGTTCTATTAGTGATCACCGTGTATAAGGACAATTTCGGAGTCCTATTCTACAGTACTAAGAAAGGAACATTTCTAAGTGCCAATAAACGATCTTGATGAAGCCCGGCGTGTGTGTAGACGGGGTAAAATATTGCAGTACGTATTTTTTTCTGTACCCAGTTTCGCTTTTAAGGGGTGAAACACACTCCGTAACGTCATATGGCATTTTAGGCTTAGAAGGAATATCGTCGAAATGATAATATACAAAAATATTTTTATATAAAATTTTGAATGTAATTAATGTTCTTGAAAACCATCTAATAAACTTTTGTAATAATTTTAAGTTTAACAAAATGTCCCCACCACTGTTAAATGATGTTGAAAAATGAAAATTTTTGTTGCAATGTAGATTAAAGAAGCTTCCAAGCCACATACAGCCCTGTGTAATAAAGCTGGTTTCTGAAATACTATTTTTGGAAAATAAAATATGCTGTCGGATTATTTTCAACATTGTTAATTAAAATATCTAGACATTCACTAGTATTCTACTTATTAATTTTACTTGTATTTGTTTTATATTTTAAATTGTTATTTTAAGTTTTAAGTTTTACGTTCTTTTTTATTTTTGTTTTTAGTTTACTACTTCACATAAGTTTTAACTGAAAGTAATAAGTAACTCATTAATAGGACAGAAAACATTTTTATAAATAATCGCTTCGAAGATATTACCTCTAAGCCCAAAACGCCAAAATACGTTTAGGGATGGGCACAAACAAACAAGACACATTGTACTATTTTGCTCCCTCTAAACACCGCAAAATTTCATCAAGATCGTTTATTGACACATGGGAATGGTGCTTTGTAAGAGAAGTTGTTGTTCATGCTCACTACTACACGTGCTGGCACAACTTGCCTTTGTATTTACGGAATTGACTCATTACTGAGTTTGTTAATTTTTCACAACGATGTTTACCAAAACTGCTGTAAGGCGAACATGCAGCGCGAGCGAATAAATTTACCTAATTATTCTGCCTTGCTTCACGTACCTGAGATATTCAATCAATTTCTGAGCTGCGGTAGATGACGTCAGTGCTAAAGCCGATGATATGCGTGAGAGAACACCTTTGCCACCTCAACCACAAGTACAGCGTAAAACCACGTCACGTCTCAGGAGGATCATCACTGGCCTACGATCCACTTTGGAGATCCAATTAATGTACTCGTATTTATTTGTCAGTAATTAACTTTGCAAATCATTAAATCAAAAGAAGTTAGTGGAGTTTTGTACGTCGTTTCACACGGTACTCAGTAGTTGTTATGCAGCATGAAAAAACCTTTAAGAAAATATTGACAACTAGCTCTTCAGGTAGAGGAATGCAATAGCAGGAACGCCACAACGAAGTCGCGTTTGACTAAATGGCTGCGTCACAACTGGGGGAATTCATGTCATCGGGGTCGCCCAGAGAGTATTTCCCTTCACAAGCGACGTATCATTCGGCGCATCTTCCTACCGCTGTAGCCATCCTTCACACGTTAGTTGCCTGTCGTTTCGTACTTAGTATGACAGTTTTAAGACAAATATTGTAATGTTTCATTTAATTACAGAAAATGTGAAATCATGCACTGTACAGAAACAAATCGGCAGTTTCCTTATCCCAACAATGGTTTGTGCACGGTACTTGTGGCGAAGGTGATCGATGCAAATGCCCGCTTTCGTTCTCTTCGCTAAACTGTGATTTTTGTGAAGGTTGTGTAGTAGCAGTTCTCAAAATTTTTTCCTCTAGTCCCTTCTTCATGAGGAAAAATAGTATAAGCCCTCTTCACACTCTATTTTATGAACAAAACTACTCAATTTTCATATTTTCTTAGCCTTATTCTCCGTTTTACCAATTTCGGTTTAGTAGGATTTTAAGCAATAGAAACCAAAACTACATGAATTATTATAATGAAAACACGGAAGAAATTGTTTATAACTTTTTCTTTTATTCATTTCATGAAATCAACAATATTTAAAATTCAGCAATCAATGATTACAAGAACATTACAATTTTAATTTACGAAGTTGAGTGTGATAGCTGAGCTTGCTTTTTAGAAAAAAGTTTTTCTAATAGCAAGAACAGCTGTTCCTCATTCTTTCCTTGCATCCAGCTTTGAACGGTAGTTATATTTTATAGCTGCCAAAGTTGAAAAATTATTGTCGCACAAATATGTTGTTGCAAAAGAAATGAGGATTTCTCGCTCCGTTTGGCTCAATAATGGGTATTGCTTGGAAAATATGTATCCAAAACTCAAACAAAAACACTTCATTACATTTTCTCCTCAGTGAAGTATCACAACTTGTAAAACAAGTTGGTTTTGCTCTTTTATATTTAGACATGACGGTCCAAGAGCATTGTGATTGGATTTTTAATACAATTAAATTTCTCAAAACAGTGCTGAAATACGTTTCGAATTGAAGCTTTAGTGTTGCAAGATGATAAACGCAGGCTTTAGTAGTAGAGAGATGGGTTCGTCACTCCACATCTGATATCAAATTAATGAAATTGATCAATTAATCACACCGGACCCCAACCATCCCCCCCTCCTCTGTCCCAGACCACGCCCTGCCCCTGCCCCTCCCCCTCCCCCACAACCGCAAACTCCCACCCACTTATGATGTCACGTGTTTTTCTCAGCCTGGAAGTATGCACCAGCCCCCTTCTCCCCCTGGAAATTTCATTGTTCCAGGGCTGTGCTGACATCCCACCCCTCCCGCCACCTGCGAGTTGACTGGAAATTAAAATTGGCAGTACACTTTGCAGGGCTCCAGCCCTGACCCTACTGGGTGTAAAGCATAAGTGTACCCCCCTAACACAATTAAACCACCGTAGACGCTTGAAATTGATGGGAAATTAAAAATGGCTGTGTCCTTTCTGGGACTCGAACCCTGATTCTACTGGATCGAAAGCCCAAGTGCACCCCCCAACATATGGAAACTGTCGAGATGCGCAAGAGGAAGGTATGCTTAGTGTACTTTATTTATTTTGCTTGGGGAACTGACGGAAAGATCGATCCTAACTACGTAATTAAACAGAAAGATCAGGCCTAATTACACAACTATATGCATGGCACTACACAAGGACGGCATAAAAGCGTAACAGAACTCAATAACTGCTGATACCGTACAACTGGTGTTATCACACTGGCAAAAAATTTCGTAGTACCACTCGAAAACCGGTGACACACAGTACAATTCTACCCTTCACCTATAAGATGGCGGGAAAAAGGATGGGGTGTAAGATAGAACCTTTATTCTTTTTGGTGGGAAATACGTTCAACTGATGAGATGCTGGTGTTGGACAGAGAGGAGTTTAAAAGGTGCATTACCTGTAAGCATACAATATCTATCACTGTTTGATGTTAGAGTTTGCTACAGATGGCTGCTCAAAAATCACCCTACAACCCAGGTAACCGATGCCAATACATGCTACCACAAGTGACGGGAAAAAAAAATGTGTCACAGTTCTAACAACACTTGAAAATTGTCATGAAAGAACCGGCACTTGTAATGAATGGGTCATAATGCAACACATGTATTGGGGAAAATCGTCGTCCTAAAAGACTGCAGAGGAGGCCCTAGTTGAACGTGCGTTCTCTTCAGTGTGCAAGACGCATCTGCAGAGATGGCCTGACACAGACTAGGCAGGCTTCTAACGCCTGCAATAGGCTTCTCGTTCTACAATGGAAATCACTTTTATTTAATGTCAACAACTCTTTCCTGAAATCTGTTGAAAGTATTTCTAGGAAAAACCAGAGCCCTTTGGAACAACAACATAATTACAGAGAATGATCAAGATTGTTCGCATCATTTCGCTTTCCACGATCTGGCTGCTGCTTTAAGGCGACGCTCCTACGCCAACATAATAAAGTGCAAATTGTTCGTCTAAAATATAGCCACACAGAAGCCACGCACCACCTCCTGAGCAGAGAGCAGCTGTGTCCGGCGACTGCTCACAGCAGACGCACCCCTGCTGGCACCCCATTTGCACCACTCAGGAAACGCGGCATGCCTTCAGGCAACAGTTGTAGACAACTCAAAACGGAAATTAGGTAGCATAACCCCGCCTATCGAGAGAATGCTCCAGAAGGCTGTTTCAAAAGTCGGATGCTTGCCAAACAGGAAGCCTATGTCACCTAAGGACAGTCCAGCCATACGGCGTCATCGTCAGAAACATGATAAACGACTATTATTATGTCGACCTAGGGAGAGCCACAGCCTTGTAGGGAACTCGCCCTCACTTCTGTGCGGGACTATTTAACACCAAATCGACTCCTACAATAAAGCATCTATTAACAGAGAAAAACACAACCATTTTACGTTTGACACGAACAAGCTATAATTCAAGAGAACATAGCTGTTTTGTTCACTGTGACAGATCCCCTTTCACCAATGCGATGCTATGTCATACTAGTGATTACGAAATAAATTGTGAGAGCCTGCCAGGTGTCGCGTCATTGATTTCAATTTGATACACTAATTGATTACAGTTATCATGAGAGTCACTTTGCATGGCGAATAATTTTTTTTTTTTTTCAGCAGTCTGATTTACACTCGGCAAGTAGGTCAAATGGGAATCCATGGAAGGAATACAATGTTCTTTTCGAGGTAGACTATTGAGAAATGACATCTGAAGCTGACCACAGAGGGTTTCTACAGCTCATAATATAAATTTTGTGTAGGGAACGCACTATTAAAAACACGATCATAGCTTCTATGTTACCATCACTATATCCATAAAAAGCAGTTTTGAGCCTACAGGGCAGACACAGGTCACTGGTAGTGTTACGCTTTGAAGCAGAAATACTGTCCAAAATAATTGTTTCTTCTACCATGACTTAGAGCTGCTGGTAAGCCGACATTAGCCCATTTCGATCCTCTGTCTCTCACAGAAAAATGAACATCGTTTGGCATAAACTATGCAGCTACCACAGCACCAGCTGGTAAAAATAAAACACAGACGCGATGTTTGTCATTGTCAGAATTGTGAAAAGGCATCGCAACATATGGAAACTGGAAGTGTTTGCGGTATTGTAGTACGCTTCCATCAGATATTGTAGGTGATTAAACTCATCTTCCAATCTAAAGGGTAGCGGATGTCTCGGTAGTCGTTCAAAAGCATTGTTCTTCCATTTTCCAGTCATGTACATGATTACTGTTCTCGTGTTGACCATCGCTTTTCACAACACGCGTGAGGTAGCACAAATAAAAAGAGGTACTGTTATCTTAATGGTGAAAAAACTAAAAGAATAAAAATCAAAACGTATATAGGGCATCGCAGCATGTGGAAATAGGATGAGTCGATAGCAATTAGGAACGCTTCCAAACAACGGTATTAAGGTGATTACTTCTACAATTAATCCCACGTTCCACAGCACAAGTAGCAGATATCCAGCGTTCCCCTAAGGTTCCCTCCATCTCAACAGAGCGGTGTCAGTCAGTCACTATGTGGTAATCAACAGCATACCCAGTGGATGGTCGGGATGGGAAAGATACCATTGATATGGGGTGATGTGCTTCAATACACACCGCAGTTGATAGCGAAATTAATTTTACCCAGAAGTCGGAGAGGGCAATGTCTACCACATTTTGAAACGTGCGTAGAAACATAGTGCCCTGAGTTACTCCTGTAGGAGCGTGTTTTGACTTAAATACACTCCTGGAAATTGAAATAAGAACACCGTGAATTCATTGTCCCAGGAAGGGGAAACTTTATTGACACATTCCTGGGGTCAGATACATCACATGATCACACTGACAGAACCACAGGCACATAGACACAGGCAACAGAGCATGCACAATGTCGGCACTAGTACAGTGTATATCCACCTTTCGCAGCAATACAGGCTGCTATTCTCCTATGGAGACGATCGTACAGATGCTGGATGTAGTCCTGTGGAACGGCTTGCCATGCCATTTCCACCTGGCGCCTCAGTTGGACCAGCGTTCGTGCTGGACGTGGAGACCGCGTGAGACGACGCTTCATCCAGTCCCAAACATGCTCAATGGGGGACAGATCCGGAGATCTTGCTGGCCAGGGTAGTTGACTTACATCTTCTAGAGCACGTTGGGTGGCACGGGATATATGCGGACGTGCATTGTCCTGTTGGAACAGAAAGTTCCCTTGCCGGTCTAGGAATGGTAGAACGATGGGTTCGATGACGGTTTGGATGTACCGTGCACTATTCAGTGTCCCGTTGACGATCACCAGAGGTGTACGGCCATTGTAGGAGATCGCTCCCCACACAACGATGCCGGGTGTTGGCCCTGTGTGCCTCGGTCGTATGCAGTCCTGATTGTGGCGCTCACCTGCACGGCGCCAAACACGCATACGACCATCATTGGCACCAAGGCAGAAGCGACTCTCATCGGTGAAGACGACACGTCTCCATTCGTCCCTCCATTCACGCCTGTCGCGACACCACTGGGGGCGGGCTGCACGATGTTGGGGCGGGAGCGGAAGACGGCCTAACGGTATGCGGGACCGTAGCCCAGCTTCATGGAGACGGTTGCGAATAGTCCTCGCCGATACCCCAGGAGCAACAGTGTCCCTAATTTGCTGGGAAGTGGCGGTGCGGTACCCTACGGCACTGCGTAGGATCCTACGGTCTTGGCGTGCATCCGTGCGTCGCTGCGGTCCGGTCCCAGGTCGACGGGCACGTGCCCCTTCCGCCGACCACTGGCGACAACATCAATGTACTGTGGAGTCCTCACGCCCCACGTGTTGAGCAATTCGGCGGTACGTCCACCCGGCCTCCCGCATGCCCACTATACGCCCTCGCTCAAAGTCCGTCAACTGCACATACGGTTCACGTCCGCGCTGTCGCGGCATGCTACCAGTGTTAAAGACTGCGATGGAGCTCCGTATGCCACGGTAAACTGGCTGACACTGACGGCGGCGGTGCACAAATGCTGCGCAGCTAGCGCCATTCGACGGCCAACTCCGCGGTTCCTGGTGAGTCTGCTGTGCCGTGCGTGTGATCATTGCTTGTACAGCCCTCTCGCAGTGTCCGGAGCAAGTATGGTGGATCTGACACACCGGTGTCAATGTGTTCTTTTTCCATTTCCAGGAGTGTATCTATAGCACTTCGATCATGGTGCTTAACTGACAATCTTTCTGTGTGTGGATGGGAGTCACAGGGCATTCCCGCATTCTTACGATAAAGTTAGAGACCGAAAGATCTCCTCAACGCTCTATTCCATGTCTCGTGTAGTAACAGTGCGAACAGAGTCTGTAACTGTTGTCCTTCACTCATCCAGGAGCACAGGATTTCTCCAGATGCGAGAATGTCGAGGAGGTTAGGATCCCGTTGCCGGCGTACAGTAGATATGAAAATTTTGTGATGATATAACAGACAGTTAAGAATAAGAAACGGATGCATGATCGAGCTCCAGATGCACGGAGTTTTCCGCGTTTTACGTAATCAACTGCGCTAGCAATTCTAATGTATTGTCCTAGTGTCTGGGGTCATTACCAAGAAGGTAATGGTAAGAGAGAACATGAACACAAGCATTCCTAAGGCTACTACGTTCTGCACTTAAAACACGCTATAATGTTAGATCGTTGCCGTTTCCGACCTTGTGGTCATATGGAATGCAACGCGGTTACAATCCCAATGTAAGAAATATATTTCCAGTCCATGACATACATTCTCCTTGCAGGTTTCTCTACGATAAACTATGGTGGTAAACAGTAAAATGAAAAGCTACTTCCTTAAAACATCGATTCCATTTGATACTCGTACAATATAGCTTTCAAGAGGTGTGTAGCCCCCATTACTCACATCTGATCACGGTTCAGAAATTATAATATTGTCGCATCAGTCCTATACAAAATGATGTTTAGTAAAGGAGAATGCCTCTTACAAGGGAACAGACCAACGCATAGCAGCGGTGTTTCACTCCGTAAACAGGACATCTTTTAAGCAGATTTATACACAGGGACTGTAATACCTCACAAACACCTGTCGCTAAATTAGAATCACCGTAGTTATGAAACTGAAGACTCAATTTTATGCCCAACATGCGGCAGGAGAATGGAGTACGTCGTATAAATCCTCGTTCGTCTAGAGGAATGTGTCGAAACAAGACGGAAATCTTCTGATGATCGAGTGGTTTGCTGTTAACGATCGCAAGTAGACAGTGCGATACGTCACACACAGAACACGCAGTTGTATGCGGGTCGAACGCAGGCTATGTCACACAAATGATGCAAATGACCTGCAGCAGCATGTCCCTCTCTCCGTATAATGCATCATCAGCCTACCATTAAATTCTACCTCGCTACTGCTCCATCTCACCCTATCACTCAAACCACTCTCTGTCATCCTTTACAGTATATGCAAGTAAGTTTAGAGGCATATGGTTCTCTTTTTTCGAGGAAAGCATGAAAGACAGCAGTCAACTCGCGCGTGCCACCTCAATAGACGTACAGTAGAATGCTGCTTAGACGAAAAATAAAAGATTGTTTCACCGGTTCCCGGTGCTTCCATCTCAACGTTTTCGTAATTTTTCTCTGCTGGGTAGTACAGAAGAACAGATGGTTGGGTGATAGACTTGAATGCATCCTGAGGGTCGCAGATCTGACTCTATGTTGAGTCTTCCTATTATTCCCACCAAGAAACACCACCGCAACTGTTCGTACTGTCGTCATGTTGCAGGAGCAGGCTTCATTTGTCGCTGACCTTACACATAATCCACGGGTGGTGAAGCAAATACAACATGTTCCCATTTCCAACAAGTGGTCAAAACACGGTCCTATAGGATTAACGTAGCTCGCGCTGTTTCTACACAGGTTGCAAAACGCGGTAGATATTGCTATGTCCGACTTTTGGGTAAAATTTATTTCGCTGTCAACTGTGGTGTGTATTACAGCACATCGCCCCATATCAGTGGTATCTTTCCCATCCCGACCGTCCACTGTGCATACTGTTGATTACCACATAGTGACTGACTGACACCACTCTGTTGAGATGGAGGGAACCTTAGGGGAACACTGGATATCTGATACTTGTCGCTGTGGAACGTGGGATTAGTTTTAGAAGTCATCACCTTAATACAGTTGTTTGGAAGCGTTCCTCATTGCTACCGACTCATCCTATTTCCAATGCTGCGATGCCCTACACATGTTTTTATTTTTATATTTTTATTTTTTTCACCATTAGGATAACAGTACCTCTTTTTATTTGTACTACCTTAGCATCTACCGGCGATGGTCAACACTGGAACAGTAATCATGTACATCACTGCAGAATCAAGGAAGAACGCTTTTCAAAATGGAGCACCGAGACATCCGATACCCTTTCGATGGGAAGATGAGATTAAGTGTACAGGTAATCACCTTCGAATAGCTGTTAGATGCTCTCTACAATACCACACACTCTTCCTGTTTCCATATGTTGCGATGTCTTCCACATTCTTGTCAATCAGAAACGTCACGTCTCTGTTTTATTTCTACCAGACCGTGCTGCAGTAGCTGTACAGTTTATGCCATGCGATGTTCAGTTTTCTGTGTGAGACAGAGGGCAGAAATGTTAATGTCGATTTAGCAGCAGCTGACACGGATCTCAAAGTCATGGTAGAAAAAAATAAGTGTATGGCAGTGTACACTGATAAGGTGTGTTACAACCGAAAAGAATGTATTAAACTGCTTATGAGGGAGCAATATAGGAACACTCTCGAGTGATTGATGGTCTGTTGTATATGGTCATCCTACAGTGCAGGAGATGAAACTTTACACTAGTCTGTGGAAGCGACTTCGACCACGAATCACCTGCTCCATTGAACCAATACCTGTATGTTTAACACAATCGCCACATATGTTTGGGTGATAGACATGAATGCACCCTGAGAGACACAGATCTCCTTCCAACTACCTGTACGTAGTTAGGTGATGTGTCGCAATGTAGAAGCAAATCTTCGTCATCCCTCCATGCCATATATGATGTGTAGTCTTTCTAATTTTTCCAAGAAGAAACACCACCGTGACTGCTCGTGCTATCTCTTCTACTACCTCGTGTTGCAGGTGCAAGCTTCATTTGGTGCTGGCCTTACACAAAAAGGTACGGCCAAACTTTCAGGAAACATTCCTCACACACAAATAAAGAAAAGATGTTATGTGGACATGTGTCCGGAAACGCATAATTTCCATGTTAGAGCTCATTTTAGATTCGTCAGTATTTACTGTACTGCCTCGATTCACCGCCAGTTGGCCCAATTGAAGGAAGGTAATGTTGACTTCGGTGCTTGTGTTGACATGCGACTCATTGCTCTACAGTACTAGCATCAAGCTCATCAGTACGTAGCATCAACAGGTCAGTGTTCATCACGAACGTGGTTTTGCAGTCAGTGCAATGTTTACAAATTCGGAGTTGGCAGATGCCCATTTGATGTATGGATTACCACGGAGCAATAGCCGTGGTGCGGTACGTTTGTATCGAGACAGATTTCCAGAACGAAGGTGTCCTGACAGGAAGACGTTCGAAGCAATTGATTGTCGTCTTAGGGAGCACGGAACATTCCAGCCTATGCCTCGCGACTGGGGAAGACCTAGAACGACGAGGACATCTGCAATGGGCGAGGCAATTCTTCTTGCAGTTGACGATAACCCTAATGTCAGCATCAGAGAAGTTGCTGCTGTACCAGGTAACGTTCACCACGTCACTGCATGGAGAGTGCTACGGGAGAACCAGTTGTTTCCGTACCATGTACAGCATGTGCAGGCACTATCAGCAGCTGATTGGCCTCCACGGGTACAATTCTGCGAATGGTTCATCCAACAATGTGTCAATCCTCATTTGAGTGCAAATTATCTCTTTACGGATGAGGCTTCATTCCAACATGACCAAATTGTAGATTTTCACAATCAACATGTGTGGGCTGACGAGAATCCGCACGCAATTGTGCAATCACGTCATCAACACAGATTTTCTGTGAACGTTTGGACAGCCATTGTTGGTGATGTCTTGATTGGGCCCCATGTTCTTCTACTTAAGTTCAATGGAGCACGTTATCATGATTTCATACGGGATACTCTGTCTATGCTGCTAGAACATGTGCCTTTACAAGTACGACACAACATGTGCTTCATGCACGATGGAGCTCCTGCACGTTTCAGTCGAAGTGTTCCTACGCTTCTCAACAACAGATTCGGTGACCGATGGTTTGGTATAGGTGGACCAATTCCATGGCCTCACGCTCTCCTGACCTTAACCCTCTTTCATTTATTGGGGCATTTGAAAGCTTATGTCTACGCAACGCCGGTACCAAATGTAGAGACTCTTTGTGCTCGTATTGTGGACGGCTGTGATACAATACGCCATTCTCCAGGACTGCACCAGCGCATCAGGGATTCCATGCGACAGAGGATGGATGCATGTATCCTCGTTAACGGAAGACATTTTGAACATTTCCTGTAACAAAGTGTTTGAAGTCACGCTGGTACGCTCTGTTGCTGTGTGTTTCCATTCCATGATTAATGTGATTTGAAGAGAAGTAATAAAATGAGCTCTAACATGGAAAGTAAGCGTTTCCGGACACATGTCCACATAACATATTTTCTTTCTTTGTGTGTGAGGGATGTTTCCTGAAAGTTTGGCCGTACCTTTTTGTAACAACCTATGTGTGTGTGTGTGTGTGTGTGTGTGTGTGTGTAACCTGTTTTAACGTTAGTAACCAGTTTCAAGTAGTTCATAAAATAATGACTATCATGTTCTTGTAATCTAGTTATCCACAGATTCACGGGCACCAAATCTGTTATTCCTAATAGATCAATGCCGCATTTTTGCTACATAGTAGAACTGACCCCATAAAACTCTTTCATAACCCTGAAGCTGTGAACACATTGATGACTTACAGAACCTGCCAGCTATTCGTCAAAGTCACTATCACTGATAAAATCAAAAATATTTGTAATATAGATAGCGATAAGATGACATTCTTTTCACAAAACTCTCTTAAGAAAACAGGCATTTCAAGCTGATTAAAGAAAGGCTGTACTGCTGTCAACGTATACTTTGCATAAGCGTAATGAAGGTAACAGGAATTAGGGCTGATATGGAGGCGTACACAGTATACTTATAAAGCCGTCTTTTCCTCGCTCTATTTGCGACTGGAAAGGGAAAACATATGACCAGTAGTGGTACAAGGTACCAGCCACCATGCACCATATGTTGGCTTGTAACAATGTATGTAGATATATTCATCGCACAAAAACAAAAATCCCTATCTGTAGCTGTGTGTAGTGTTCAAGCTTTTCACGCGGTGGACAACACAAATTTAAATTTACACGCCCCTCCTACACGCCCCTCCCTGAAATGGCGGGAGATGAAAGTATTTACACCAACTTCTGAGCCACACAAAATTAATTAATTATATATATATATATATATATATATATATATATATATATATATATATATATATATATATATATATATATATAAAGAAACATAACACAAATTTTGTTTTTATATGTAGAGGGTGAATCAGACTTAACAGTGAAGAATAATGGTTGTATGAAAACTATGCCCAATGAAATTTGCGCCCAACCAGAAATCAATTTGCGTCCAGTGTTTCCGGAAAACACCTGTTCAGTGCATCACGTCCTACCTATACCCTGAGTCCTCGTGCAATGGACGCACCCGAGCTTTTTCCCTCCTTTCTTGATGCATACTCGTCCTAATATGAAAACTCGTTATATATTTTGAACTTATTTTTGTTTGTTTTTTATTATACGATGGTTGGAACTTAAATAGTGGCAGCTATTTACTCACAACCGATACAAAAGAGTTACATGTTTCACCTGTTACTGTCCTTCACCAGCGCTGTCTATAACCGGTTGCCAGCGATGTGGAAGGCGTAGTAAACCCTTAGCAGAGCCTGTTCAGTTGATGGTGCGAATCTGCGTGTAGAATCTCTGGAATAGTTCTGAAGCGAATACCACAAAGCAAAAAACTGAAACGCCAGTCCAATGAATGGCGTCATTATGGGTCGCCGCGATAGTCGAAAGTGCGTCAGAACCCTGGCATGGTGCAAGTTATGGTGATTCTCGTGTACGACTGTGATGGTGTTATCCTAACACGTTACATTCCTCCACGGCAGACCGTCACTGCACAGTATTACTGTTCGTTTTTGGAGCATCACCTGTGACCAGATTTACGAAAGAAGCGGCGACACTTTCTGCGCAACCCACCGGTCATTTTGCACTATAATGCGCGGGAGCACACAACGCAAGCTGTGGCTGCTCTGTTCGATCGATGGGACTGGAAAATACTGTACCATCCACCATACTCCCGCACTTAAGTCCTTGTGAGTTAGATTTTATTCCAAAGATGAAGGAACCACTTCATGGCATTCGCTTCAGAACTTATTTTCTCTTAGCACAACGTGCAAGACCCTGCTTTAAACAAAGGTCTGTCGTTTGCGACTAACACCCAACAGATGAGTTTAAGAGTTCGATGAACTTGAAGAAACTCAACTTTACTGTGGCTTCTAGTGAATTCCTTGAACTGACCAGACGTCGGGGACGAGAGCAAACCTTCTGCTTTCAGCCTATTGTGACTTGCACAAACCGCGCCAAGGCCGGTTGGGCCATTGACATCACGCTGCTCTCTCTCTGTCTTGTACAGCTTTCGGACATTGGCGAAACTCACGGCCTGCTAGTTAAACGCCTCAGGCGTGGACACCAAGATGTGACCACGAGCGCCGCCTTCCTTCTTCTGTCCAGCGTATGCTCCGCTCACTACTCAGGCGACACCCCATGTTGCCCTAGCGCGCCACTCAGAGCTCTCCAAACCGCGGCACACGCCCTCTCGGTACGTGGCGACAGGCAACTCCTAGCGACAGTGAAATAGACCTGGCGAGAAATCGATACAAATATTTTTGAAAAGAGTAAACCACCATTTGACTGTGTATTATGATATTTATCTTTTTTTTACTATCCAGGTTTCGTCTTTTATGGCATTATCAGTTACAGTGGTAAAGGTTGTTAAAGGATTATTAAGTCATATTTTTAAGGCAGATTTAGACTGCCTTAACAAGTATGACTTAATAATGGTCTAACAACCTACTGCACTGGACTTTATTAATTATAATAGTACACAGTCTAATGGCGGTTTACTCTTTTCCAAAATTATTGTGTGACTGTGACTCATATAATATGTGTGTGTGTGTGTGTGTGTGTGTGTGTGTGTGTGTGTGTGTGTGTGTGTATCGTCCTGTTAAAAAATGTTACTTAATGTACAGTTTTACATTACTTGTGTTTCTTCACTTGGAAATGACGACAATTATATCCACAGTTATCCAGGTATATTGCCCCTTCTCGCTCCAGTAGAAAGGTGGGTGATAGAGATGTTAATGCCAGTGGAGTTGAGAAACAGTTGAAATCGCTAAAACTAAACAAACTCTCAGGCCCGATGGTTTCCCTTAGAGATGCTATACCAAGCCTGTGACTGAGTTAGCCTCTTACTTTCAATTAATCTACTGTATGCCCTTGAAAAAAAACTATGTCCAATGTAGGACGTTACCTAAACGATACTCAGCTGAGTAATAGCTCCCTAACCAGTATCCCAAACGAGCAAACTGGTTGCGACTTTGCCAGGGGTTACTTGTATCGTGCCGTCAATCTGTCTGTGCACTGGCAAGAATTGCGGATTAATAAAATAAACAGAAATATTGATTAAAATACACATGGTGCATTAATAAAAAGGGTACTGCTCAGTAATTATTGAGGACATCAGAGAATTCTGTTGAATAATGTTTATTCTACAGTAACCAGTATCACACAGACAGGAATAATCTTATTAAATGCAGTAAAGCTGCGAAGAGAGTGTTACGAGAATGGTAGCAAAATCCCGAAAATAGATTGCCATTAAAGACACACGAAAAACTAAGTCCATTTCGTGATCACAATACACGAATTATTCGCCAAAATAATTCAGAGTTCAGCATGACGAATTACAAATTACGACACATGAGATAACAAATAGGAGATCATACTCTGTCACTTTCATAATGCAACTGGAAAAAATCAAAAGTTCTGCTTTGGAGCACATTCAGAGCTCGCGATAATTAAACTGCTATCGAAAGTTAAAATATTTTAGCGACCGTTCACCGCCCAGAACCTGTCTCTCACGTGATCGAATAGCACATGTTATCACAGGTAGGAGTGCCTTCTCCAACAATTCGCCCGAAATTGTCTGTCTTAAAGACCTAACATAAAAATGGCATCTCCAAGATGTGATGTAAAAAGTGTCTCCTTCAAAAACTCATGTAAAAGTGTACCAGTTGGTCCCTTGAATGCACAGCTCTGAATGTGTCTGTCTCCACTTGACTCCAGCGGTATTCTGCCGCTGTCTGCTTCTCCATTGGCTGAAGGGCATCCACGCCAAAAATTGCATCGTTCTCATGTTCCGCAGGTATGATTTAACTCAACATGGCCGCTTTCTCCGCTAAACTAGTCTATTACACCAATATTTTAATAATGCCGTATTATAAGCACTTGGTCTCACTCAGACCGTTTACAATATATATAAATAATAGTTCGGGAAACATTGTTCGTAAATATCAGGAAACTTCTCCCAAAGATGTATAACACGAGCAAAGTTTATAGCTTTAAGATCACTGAGGAACTGCGCAGCGAGACGGGCGTCAGGCAGCAGCCACAACTGCAGATGGTAGACGAGGCGGGCACCAGGGAAGTGTCAACACCTCAGGAGCAGCGCCAAGCGGGCGCGGACCGCGAACGGAACGCCCGACACAGGACGGGCCTCAGAGAGCTGCCACAGATGGCGACCAAGTCGGGCGCTGACGTCCGAGGGAGCTCCCGGGAAGAGACAACACGTTACAAGCAGCGCCAGGCTAAGAGAGCTAAGAGAGCACCCAGCGCCCTCTGGGCATAAATACTGGACAAGAGCCTCCAAAATGGCAGTCTCAGGTAGCATCTGAAGTAGGCAATGAGTTACGTGGCCGAAATATTGTGGCAGAGGGACACAAACATCCGGCAGTAGACCCTAAGCCTGAAGAGTTACAACTTTTAAACGCTTCATGAAGATGTCAACAAACGATATCTTAGATGATTGCACTTCAATACAGCCATCATCCCTCAAAGCTAAGTATCTCTATCCTTTTTTAAATGATTTCTTAAGTTTTTTTATAGTGTTTTCATTGTGAAAATTGAATGCAGCATAAATACCTGATGTGGTGTCATAATACTTGTGTAGTTATTTAATGTATATTTTACACTCCTGGAAATGGAAAAAAGAACACATTGACACCGGTGTGTCAGACCCACCATACTTGCTCCGGACACTGCGAGAGGGCTGTACAAGCAATAATCACACGCACGGCACACGGACACACCAGGAACCGCGGTGTTGGCCGTCGAATGGCGCTAGCTGCGCAGCATTTGTGCACCGCCGCCGTCAGTGACAGCCAGTTTGCCGTGGCATAAGGAGCTCCATCGCAGTCTTTAACACTGGTAGCATGCCGCAACAGCGTGGACGTGAACCGTATGTGCAGTTGACGGACTTTGAGCGAGGGCGTATAGTGGGCATGCGGGAGGCCGGGTGGACGTACCGCCGAATTACTCAACACGTGGGGCGTGAGGTATCCACAGTACATCGATGTTGTCGCCAGTGGTCGGCGGAAGGTGCACGTGCCCGTCGGCCTGGGACCGGACCGCAGCGACGCACGGATGCACGCCAAGACCGTAGGATCCTACGCAGTGCCGTAGGGGACCGCACCGCAACTTCCCAGCAAATTAGGGACACTGTTGCTCCTGGGGTATCGGCGAGGACCATTCGCAACCGTCTCCATGAAGCTCGGCTACGGTCCCGCATACCGTTAGGCCGTCTTTGCTCACGCCCCAACATCGTGCAGCCCGCCTCCAGTGGTGTCGCGACAGGCGTGAATGGAGGGACGAATGGAGACTCGTCGTCTTCAGCGATGAGAGTCGCTTCTGCCTTGGTGCCAATGATGGTCGTATGCGTGTTTGGCGCCGTGCAGGTGAGCGCCACAATCAGGACTTCATACGACCGAGGCACACAGGGCCAACACCCGGTATCATGGTGTGGGGAGCGATCTCCTACACTGGCCGTACACCTCTGGTGATCGTCGAGGGGACACTGACTAGTGCACGGTACATCCAAACCGTCATCGAACCCATCGTTCTACCATTCCTAGACCGGCAAGGGAACTTGCTGTTCCAACAGGACAATGCACGTCCGCATATATCCCGTGCCACCCAACGTGCTCTAGAAGGTGTAAGTCAACTACCCTGGCCAGCAAGATCTCCGGATCTGTCCCCCATTGAGCATGTTTGGGACTGGATGAAGCGTCGTCTCACGCGGTCTGCACGTCCAGCACGAACGCTGGTCCTACTGAGGCGCCAGGTGGATATGGCATGGCAAGCCGTTCCACAGGACTACATCCAGCATCTCTACGATCGTCTCCATGGGAGAATAGCAGCCTGCATTGCTGCGAAAGGTGGATATACAGTGTACTAGTGCCGACATTGTGCATGCTCTGTTGCCTGTGTCTATGTGGCTGTAGTTCTGTCAGTGTGATCATGTGATGTATCTGACCCCAGGAATGTGTCAATAAAGTTTCCCCTTCCTGGGACAATGAATTCACGGTGTTCTAAATTTCAGTTTCCAGGAGTGTATTATCTTACTAGTAACTTTATTTAAATGTGATTACAACTGATTAGCAGACACCACTACTGAAAAGAATGGCAAAAGACGCTTCTATGGAGTGCACATAAATAATTATTTAAACAATATTTGACCACAATCTACTTTCAATTAATGTGAGCGCACTTGCTCAAGAATACTTGCTTGTTTATGTATGAACAAACTGTTCTTCTTCTTAGCGTTCCAATAACAACCATTTAAATGAATCTAAAAACAATCCATTGCCAAACTGGCACACATATCTCTTTATTTGAAACAACCGGTTTCGACAGACTTTGCTGTCATCTTTACATCTTCAAGAAGCTTTCTGTTATGAAATGTGTTCATTTGACTTTGCACCTCAAACAAAGTTGTCAAGTAGAACTTAAAATGAGTACATTTCATAACACAAAAAAATTAATCTTTAAGATGATACCAGTTGTCTTAAATAAAGAGATATTTATGCGATCTTGTTTTCGGAATGGTTTTGGTAAGTAAAACAGATTTCTCCCTCTGTCTTCTCAAACTAAGGTAATTCAATTTAAATGAAATGTGGTGTCTCAGCAAAGTGCACTGCTTTTGGCTTCCTTATGCCAGATCTTCTTGCGTCACGATGTCTGAAGAGATGTTGTAAACAAGGAGTGAAGGAAATGGATTATCATCTGCTCGACACCATGTACTTGGTACACATCTTGGTTTTCGCTGAGTCTCCATTTTAACATGGCTGTTTTAGTTCAATGGATGCCCATGCAAAGATCAAGTGCTCTCCATGTTGGCGATGAGTGGCTGTTTCCTCAGTGGTAGCTTGTGGGGCGGCGAGCGCCGTCTTTTACGAGGAGTCTGAAAACTATTTCTGTGGTCAGCTAGAAAGCGATGGAGAACATTCTGACCATAGTTTCCAATCTGCAACTCCACATTCTTGTCCAGTAAACTGAAGGAAATATTTCTACTCTCTATTTACATAACAGGATCAGGAACCGGGATCAGGAACTATGATTATTAAAGAAGATTTTGAGTTCTAATTGATAGATATATTTCATCAACTTTCACATGCACAACATATTAAAATTCCTGAAGATAGCACTGATAATAAATGTCTGTATCTTAAACAGTACTATGAGCACTCCAGAGGCAACCTCTGTGGTAACTTTCAGTTAAGTGATCTTTGGCCCTGACTTCTGATAATAATAAAAATAATTACTCACCACATATATAGAAAATAATTATTACCACTTACCAAGCGGATTTGTTAACGTTACGGATTTCACACAAACAGTGATTTTTGCGAAATCTAAGCGATCCAGGACGGTGTACAGTTCTCACGAGTTCACTTCCTATTATTACTGAAAAAATTCGTTTAGTAACGGCTTGTTTGTGACGTCATCCGAGGCAGCGCGTTCACCGGCGTTTGACTGACACAGATCCTACAGCAGCTGGGTAGGAAGTGAAGTAATGTCACTGCCTCTCACTCAGGCAGTATTTATATAGCGACGCAGCGGACGGCCAAGTCAGCACCTGCTGCCATGCGCCCTATGCCCCGGTAGTAGCCTCTAAATAGCTGTTTTCTCGGGCACATAATATTTTGTAACACTGTTGTTTATTAATTTAGAAGTTTCGTATTTTTTTATGAATGGAATCAAGTTTTCTATAATCCCAGAAAAAGATACAGCTCACCTGCATTTAAACTTTACCATCTAGAATTTTTAGAACGGAACTAACAGCGGAACATGATCTCTGCACTACAACTTTAAGAGACCTTGTACTGGTTATTATTTACATCAAAGTCTCGAAACTTGTTATAGCTCTTTAATTTAATGGGTGTAATCAGAACTGTCTAGCATTAACATAACTGATACTTAATCCACTACAAATAAGGACGAGTTTGTTGTAAATTTAGTTTTCAGTAAATTACGCGAAAACTGTTAGAGGTACCTCAATGGAGTCAGGTAGTTACTATTTTTATGTAGAACTGAAGCTTCATACAAATTTTTGGCTTTCTACCTTGATTATTTAGCGCCACTTATTTTTCGTAAAACCGTGGATTTTGAGAAAATATTGCTCCGATCAAGTTGAAATTTGAAACAGTTGATTTTGACATACGTTTGCACATTCTGACCAATTTTTTGCTTTCTTGCTTTATTATTTACCGCTACTTGTTTTTGATTTAAAATTATGTATTTAGGGAAAGATATTAATCTGATCACTCTGAGATTTGTCAATTTAAATATTTAAAAATTTGACAGTTTAAACATTTAAACATTTGACAATTTCAACATTTAAACAAGTTGCCGTAATTTGGAAAATCTATTTTCATTTTTAAGTTCATTTTTATATTATGGTACAATACTTGTATGCTAAGCACAGACGCTTTATGGTGACGTGGCACTAGTGAACTGGGCTGAATCTCAGCACACTCGTTCGCCTCTGTATCTCTGAAATGATACAGCGCTTGTTTCACCACAAGCTCCTCTTTTGGTGGCATCCAGTCACTTTCAGCTCTTTCCTGCCGGCGTTCGAGCCTCTTTTCCATATTGGAACTCACTAAGGGGGAGATATTTAAGATGGAGTTTTCGTGCTGCGTAGATATTGAGCAACAGTTTCATACCCATAAAGTGGTTGTCTGTGATCAGTGTTGACTTAACCCTTTTCGAATTTCACTGTTTGTATCGGCCTGATATAGCATGGAGCTGTTCAGGCCTGGAGCTGGATCTTCTCGTTTGGGGCTGATGTCAAGCATCAAGTTTGGGGAAGAGCAATATTAACCTGTTTCGAGTGGCAGCACTGGTACCACACAAGGGACACATGTTCTCCTGTCAAGTAGCACAAGGTTAGAGCCGACATCCAAACCACACTCATGGAAATTGAAATAAGAACACCGTGAATCCATTGTCCCAGGAAGGGGAAACTTTATTGACACATTCCTGGGGTCAGATACATCACATGATCACACTGACAGAACCACAGGCACATAGACACAGGCAACAGAGCATGCACAATGTCGGCGCTAGTACAGTGTATATCCACCTTTCGCAGCAGTGCAGGCTGCTATTCTCCCATGGAGACGATCGTAGAGATGCTGGATGTAGTCCTGTGGAACGGCTTGCCATGCCATTTCCACCTGGCGCCTCAGTTGGACCAGCGTTCGTGCTGGACGTGCAGACCGCGTGAGACGACGCTTCATCCAGTTCCAAACATGCTCAATGGGGGACAGATCCGGAGATCTTGCTGGCCAGGGTAGTTGACTTACACCTTCTAGAGCACGTTGGGTGGCACGGGATACATGCGGACGTACATTGTCCTGTTGGAACAGCAAGTTCCCTTGCCGGTCTAGGAATGGTAGAACGATGGGTTCGATGACGGTTTGGATGTACCGTGCACTATTCAGTGTCCCCTCGACGATCACCAGAGGTGTACGGCCAGTGTAGGAGATCGCTCCCCACACCATGATACCGGGTGTTAGCCCTGTGTGCCTCGGTCGTATGCAGTCCTGATTGTGGCGCTCACCTGCACGGAGCCAAACACGCATACGACCATCATTGGCACCAAGGCAGAAGCGACTCTCATCGCTGAAGACGACACGTTTCCATTCGTCCCTCCATTCAGGCCTGTCGCGACACCATTGGAGGTGGGCTGCACGATGTTGGGGCGTGAGCGGAAGACGGCCTAACGGTGTGCTGGACCGTAGCCCAGCTTCATGGAGAAGGTTAAGAATGGTCCTCGCCGATACCCCAGGGGGAACAGTGTCCCTAATTTGCTGGGAAGTTGCGGTGCGGTCCCCTACGGCACTGCATAGGATCCTACGGTCTTGGCGTGCATCCGTGCGTCGCTGCAGTCCAGTCCCAGGCCGACGGGCACGTGCACCTTCCGCCGACCACTGGCGACAACATCGATGTACTGTGGAGACCTCACGCCCCACGTGTTGAGCAATTCGGCGGTACGTCCACCCGGCCTCCCGCATGCCCACTATACGCCCTCGCTCAAAGTCCGTCAACTGCACATACGGTTCACGTCCACGCTGTCGCGGCATGCTACCAGTGTTAAAGACTGCTATGGAGCTCCGAATGCCACGGCAAACTGGCTGACACTGACGGCGGCGGTGCACAAATGCTGCGCAGCTAGCGCCATTCGACGGCCAACACCGCGGTTCCTGGTGTGTCCGCTGTGCCGTGCGTGTGATCATTGCTTGTACAGCCCTCTCGCAGTGTCCGGAGCAAGTATGGTGGGTCTGACACACCGCTGTCAATGTGTTCTCTTTTCCATTTCCAGGAGTGTATATGTGAGCTTGTTCCCCAAATTGGGCATTTGAGTGTTTTTAAGATGCTGTGATCTTCATTCTGACACTGTCACAATGTTCCTTGAACGTCAGACTCCTGTTAAGAACAGCCTTGAGGTATTTACGGGTAGGACTGTGATTGATGAGTTCCCAGCCATGAGATTTTTAACCTGTAGTTAGCATATTTGTTATGGAGATGAAAAGTGCTGACTAGTTTTGCTTGGATCTGGCCTCAGGCTGTTGGCATCATCATACTTTGCCATGTCAAGAGCAGCCGAAAGTTGCCATTTCAACGCTTTCAAATGTCTTATGCTGGGTAGAGAGGGTAAGATCGTCGGCATAAATAAATGAGGTACAACCCCTGTTACGTGACTGGTCGTTGGTATACAAGTTAAATTGTGTGGGAACAGAAAGGCTTTCCTGGCAAAGATCATAGATACAGAAAATAATTCTCTGGTTTCAATTGCCTAAATTTAAGAAGCGGTCTCATTTTCATACTGCTGCGCCTGATATGTATGGACTCCTAACTGCATCTTTTCCTTGCTCTCCTCACCACTAAGATAACCGGAATGATGAACCTTACAATTTGAAATGATCCCCTGAAACGGGAAAAACTTGTCCATGACTGTATCGGCGCTTCTTATCCACCACACCAATATTTTTAACGAATGAATAATCCCAGGATTCAATGACCTGTTCCGTCTTCCCAAGGTATAGCGCAGAACAATTATTTCATGATCCATTCATAATTTTTCCTTAGCCGTCACAAAGTGTTTCTGGTTTGCACAGCATCAACCTTCTCTCGCACGCTTGAATGCATACGCCAGATGAATCCTTGTGCGCGTCATGGACTGCTGTATCAAACGCGTAGCTCAAGCAACACAACGACATATCCCAATTAGCGTGGTCATGAAGACGGAAGTTAATTAGCGCTGTACGTTAATTTCGATTAACGAGCTTCGCAAATGAGGGTTCTGGCAGTAGATGTTGCGATAGTATGGTCTAATCGTGGCGTCTTTGACTAGAAATCAAAACCTTCTCGGTCCTGGGTTTGAACCTCGCTATCATTTAAATTTTGAATAACCATCACCAGCAATGACAGCCGATAACGTCCGCCATAAGAAGTCACCCACATTCTGCCAAAGGCCTTATCAAAGGGACGGAGGGAGAAAAATTCATTGAGTTCTACAGTAAATATCAGTTAGTAAAAACGAATACTCTGCTGAAGAATGAGAACAGGAGGAGGTATACATGGATAAAGTCGGGAGATATGCGAAGATTTCAGTTAGATTACATCAGACAGAGATTCCGAAATCTGCTATTGGATTGTAAGCCCAATCCAGGAGCAAAATAGACTCACACCACAAATTAGTAACGTAGAATAGTAGGCTGAAATTTGAGAGACTAGTCAGGAAGAATCAATGAGCAAAAAGAGGGAAACGAAAGTACTAAGAAATAAAGAAACACGCTTGAAATTGCCTGAGGCTGTAGATACTGTGATAATGAGTACCTCAGTAGGTAGTTAGATAGTGGAATAGACATCCCTAAGAAGGGTAATCATAAAAAAAGTTCAAATGGTTCTGAGCACTATGGGGCTTAACATCTGACGTCATCAGTCCCCTAGAACTTAGAACTGCTTAAACCTAATGAACCTAAGGACATCACACACATCCATGCCCGATGCAGGATTCGAACCTGCGAACGTAGCAGTCGCGTGGTTCCGGACTGAAGCGCCTATAATCATTCGGCCACCGCGGCCGGCTAGGGTAATTATAGAACATGGGAACCAAACAATAGGTACAAGGACGTTAACTGCGAAGAAACTATGGATGATAGAAGAAATACGCTACTGGCGATTAAAATTGCTACACCAAGAACAAATGCAGATGATAAACGGGTATTCATTGGACAACTATATTATACTAGAACTGATATGTGATTACTTTTTCACGCAATTTGGGTGCATAGATCCTGAGAAATCAGTACCCAGCACAACCGCCTCTGACCTTAATAATGGCCTTTATACGCCAGGGCATTGAATCAAACAGAGCTTGGATGCCGTGTAAAAGTACAGCTGCCCATGCAGCTTCAACACGATACCACAGTCCGTCAAGAGTAGTGACTGGCGTATTGTGACGAGCCAGTTGCTCGTCACCATTGACCAGACGTTTTCAATTGGTGAGAGATCTGGAGAATGTGCTGACCAGGGCAGCAGTCGAACATTTTCTGTATCCAGAAAGGCCCGTACAGGACCTGCAAAATGCGGTCGTGCATTATACTGATGAAATGTAGGGTTTTCTTAGGGATCGAATGAAGGGTAGAGCCACGTGTCGTAACATATCTGAAATGTAACGTCCACGTTCAAAGTGCCGTCAATGCGAACAAGAGGTGACCGAGACGTGTAACCAATGGCACCCCATACCATCTCGCCGGGTGATACACCAGAATGGCGATGACGAATACACGTTTCCAATGTGCGTTCACCACGATGTCGCCAAACACGGATGCGACCATCATGATGCTGTAAACAAAACCTGCATTCATCGGAAAAAATGACGTTTTGCCATTCGTGCTCCGAGGTTCGTCGTTGAGCACACCATCGCAGGCGCTCCTGTCTGTGATGCAGCGAGAAGTGTAACCGCAGCCATGGTCTCCAAGCTGATAGTCCATGCTGCTGCAAACGTCGTCGAACTGTTCATGCAGATGGTTGTTGTCTTGAAAACGCCCACACCTCTTGACTCAAGGATCGAGACGTGGCTGCACGATCCGTTACAGCCATGCAGATAAGATGCCTGTCATCTCGACTGCTAGTGATACGAGGCCGTTGGGATCCAGCACGGCGTTCCGTGTTACCCTCCTGAACCCACTGATTCCATATTCTGCTAACAGTCATTGCATCTCGACCAACGCGAGCAGCAATGTCGTGATACGATAAACTGCAAACCGCGATAGGCTACAATCCCACCTTAATCAAAGTCGGAAACGTGATGGTACGCATTTCTCCTCCTTACTCGAAGAATCGCAACAACGTTCATCAGGTCACGCCGATCAACTGCTGTTTGTGTATGAGAAATCGTCTGGAAACTTGCGTCATGTCAGCACGTTGTAGGTGTCGCCACCGGCGCCAACCTTGGGTGAATGCTCTGAAATGCTAATCATTTGCATGTCACAGCATCTTCTACCTTTCGGTTAAATTTCGCGTCTGTAGCAAGTCATCTTCGTGGTGTAGCAAATTTTAATGGACAGTAGAAGTATAAAAAAATGGGAAGTTAAGCAGTAGAGAAGAAGAAGTGACTTAGGAACGAAATAGATAGGAATTGCAGGGAAGCTAAAACAAATTGGACAGATAACTGCTTGCATAAGGGCTAGAAGTGGAACATTTTCTCATTCACTATCTCGATCTGTGAAGCTCATTCCCTTGAATAAACCGTTCATTTGTTCTGAAACTGTAGTCATCTTTTTGTCTGTACATGTACGTCACATCTACAGATTTCATCCTCATTCGTTCGTGCTGCGTCTTTTTTTCTTTTCTTTCTTTTTTTTCGTAGCATGTGTATGTTAGTTTAAGGACAGTCTGCTAGAGACGACATAGTAGTTTGCACTGTATACGTCTACTTTGCAGCATTAGAAAGAGACTCTTGTGTGCCTCCAGGACTGTTACGCTACTGGTCAGGACAACTTGCGAGGTTTTAACTGATTGACTGATGGACCGCCCCGCACGTCGGGCCTGTCGCTTTCGTCGTAGTGTGTGTCACAGCTTCTGCGAAGCACCCTCCTCCAGTTTCAAGTCGCCAGATGCTGTGTCCGAAATGGGCGAAGCGGCAGCTGTCTGACGGGTCGTCAGTCAACATCCATTAAGTCCTCGCCAACCCAGTGAGGCTGGAGAAGGACCGGCCCTAGTGCAGCCTGCAGTAGCAGGCCGAGCGAGCTGCCTTGTCTGAGCGCGCCCGAAGGGCTTCCAATCTGATCGTCGTGTGTATATCACTGCGATCCATCTGCCGAGGGGGTAATTGCGCCTCACCCCTGAGTGTAGAGGCAAGCTCCGTCATGAGTACACCAGCGTCCTCGTTGAGGTGCAGACAGCCGCAAAACGATCCGGACATAACGAGCCATTGGGCGCAGGGACGAGTTTTTGGTGGGAAGGTAAATTCAGTATTAGAAGTTATTACTATGATCGGTTGGCGACAGGTGTTTTCAAAAAATAAGGGAACTTTTGTAATTTAGCATGTTGCATTATCCCAATTTACGCGATTTTTTCAGTGTTGTGTTGGGACACAGGTCTGAAAAATGTTAGATATTTCGAAAATTTAGACAGCTTTAAACCTAACCGATCTCTTAAGCTACTGCCTCTGTGTGCATAGCAAGTTATGACTCTGGTATCAGTATTCTCCAAATATTCCCCTTAGTATGCAATTTGACCCGTGAATGTACAACAGCGCGATTTGCCTACTTTTACTGAAATGTGAGGTAGCGCATGGGAACAAGAAAGGAACATTTAAAATAAATCAGATGAAAATAATCTGCAATTAACATGGTCAATTACTCTAACGTAAGCTATTGTCGTAACTGTATCCCTCCTTGTAGGAGAGGTACGTGCCATGCAAATGTATAGTAACTGAGCACTGTATGTTCTAAGGCTTACAGTGAAGAAAATGATAGATTAGAAAGCAAAATCTCGACGTATGTATAGCTGCAGCACGTGTCTCGAAGTTCACTGCGACCTCTATTTCCCTTATTTGTCTGAGTATCATACGTTGACATGAAAATAATGTGACTGCTGAAGACTTTTAAGAAATATTAGTTCCACTGCAGGCACTTCATTTTAAATAGGTTATACCTGTACAAACAGCATTACAGATGGTTCGACTGAAAAATGACGTCGCGAGGAAAATAATTCATGAGAGATTTGAGTTTATATTCAGTTACTAGATGGGGTACCCGGCTTCGCTCAGGTAGTTGATATGAGATTATGTGATAATTGGAATAACAGGATAAACTTTAAAGGTGAAGTAGAAAAATTTTATTGAAAACATTTTCTAACTAATTACAATACTTGTTAAAGTAAGAGGTACAATTTTTATATTGAAAACATATTCTAACCATTTACAATACTTGTTTATAAATAACATTCTTCATTTTGTTATCCGAGGTATATATGTACAAATTTTTCGAATTTCCTATTCGAGAGCAAGTTGTGTAGAGTTGACCATGAGAGAAGCAGGAGTCCTTGAGGCTGATGCCGCAATATTTTAAAGTTTGTCTTTTTTTTAAATTGTAAAACCGTAGGCTTATTTGATTGGAAATTGCAGTCTTTCACATTGGAATGACAATTCAGTAGAGATCCGTGTCATTCTGGTTGATAAATAGTGGATAAGAGTTCGTTGGTGTTAAGATTTTCTCCTTTGTAATTTCGAAGTTTAGCACACTGATACCATCTTTTCGTGGTGCTTGCATCCCAAGACGTACTAAGGTCTGGTTGTTTATTGCTTAACATCTATCTTATAGGCGAATGAGTGTTTCATTGAAGATGCCGTCGTTGAATTCGATGGGCAGTTCAGGATGAGCCTGTCGGATTTGGTACAGTATTTCACCATTCATACTCTCTTCGATGGAGTCCGATAGGTGGTTTCAATTCGATGGTTGCATGTTGTTAAAATTGTGGTGAGTAAGTGTCTCATTTGTTCAGCTAAGGTTGTGAGTGAGGCTTCTTGTAGTGTTAATTCCCAGTGGTGGTCGTTTGCCAGTACTCCTAAGGGTTGGCATGCTTCCCTGTAGGTGTGGCATAGGTAATCATCAATAGACTTGAGATATGTGATAATTATTGGTCCTCATATTTCTTGTAGATACACCCGGAGGCAGAAAAATTCGGCGTTGTTCGGATTTACGGTGTATACTCGGCGTAGTGCGTCAGTTTTCATTATTCCTGGATGATCTTCTATTGGAATTCCATTTTTTCGTCGTTGAAAGATTTTCCTTATTATGTTCCTCGTATAGTAGGTAGGAACGTCGGCACATAGTAATGTTTCGTGAATGGATCCGTCTGGCACAGTTGGTAAAAAGCTGTTAATAGTGCATTCGGATGTGGTTCGCTTGCAATTTTTCTGGTGATGTCTTTTGTGAAGTAAACTCGCTGTCCATTTTCAAAATGCACTGCTGGATGTTGCACAGTTGGTTCGAGTTCGTGTATGGGAAAACAAAAATTCCGCCACGCTTCTTCGTTGCTGTTGATGTATCTTCCCATTTGGTACATCAGAGGATCCCGTCGTTTCTCTTTTGTTGTTCGCTGTCTTTGGCTATTTGAAACACTACCATGTCACTGCCTTTGTTCACTTACTTACAGACTATGTGATGGATTTCACTAAATTGCTTGGAACATTTTGGAAAGTTGTATTTTATATGCTACTACCCATTATCTGGTTATCTAATTTCAATTCGTGGCTGCCTTGTATTCATATCTTTGCTGTGAAGCAACCTTTTTCGGGCATCGTCATCTGTATTTGGGATAGCCGTCAGCTCCTGTTTGTGTGTCGTCCAAGTATGGTTTTGGGTATTTTTATGTATATTTTCCATTACTCATACCTGACGAATTGGAGTTTAATGGCCCACATGTGGCAATGTAATTTATTCCAAAATTCTTGATACAACTTCTTTTGCAAGTTACCCCTAAGTCGCTAGATGAAGTTGAAATGCATCTGTTTCAGCCATCTTTCACTAAATTAATGATTAATTTTAATGATTAATTTGACTTCATATAGTTCAGAAGATTGCTTGCCTGCTACTTGCTTAACAGTTGTCATGCCTGGAAGAAGGATTGCGTAGGAACCCAACTTTAGCGTCTTATATTACCCCTTATCCGTAATACTATAAACGGATAGCCCTGTGATATATGAATGTGGGATGTTTGGAAGAGCGTGTGCAATTATCGGTTTTACAGAGAGCATTCTACTGCATTGGCTCCTTACTTAGCTTGCATTTATCGCGAATCTCTTTCCCAACGTAAAGTCCCGAGCGACTGGAAAAAAGGGCAGGTGACGCCTGTATATAAGAAGGGTAGAAGGACGGATCCTCAAAATTACAGACCAATATCCTTAACATCGGTTTGTTGCGGGATTCTCGAACATATTCTCAGTTCGAATATAATGAATTTCCTTGAGACTGAGAAGTTGCTGTCCATGCATCAGCACGGCTTTAGAAAGCATCGCTCCTGCGAAAAGCAACTCGCCCTTTTTTCACATGATATGTTGCGAACCACGGATGAACGGTATCAGACGGATGCCATATTCCTAGACTTCCGGAAAGCGTTTAAAAATGGCTCTGAGCACTATGGAACCTAACTTCAGAGGTCATCAGTCCCCTAGAACGTAGAACTAGTTAAACCTAACTAACCTAAGGACATCACACGCATCCATGCCCAAGGCAGGATTCGAACCTTCGACCGTAGCAGTCGCTCGGTTCGAGACTGTAGCGCCTAGAACCGCTCGGCCACACCGGCCGGCAAAGCGTTTGACTCGGTGCCTCACTGCAGACTCCTCACTAAGGTACGAGCATATGGGATTGGTTCCCAAGTATGTGAGTGGCTCGAAGACTTCTCAAGTAACAGAAGCCAGTACGTTGTCCTCGATGGTGAGTGTTCATCGGAGGTGAGGGTATCATCTGCACTGCCCCAGGGGAGTGTTGTAGATTCGCTGTTATTTTCTATCTACATAAATGATCTTTTGGATAGTGTGGATAGCAATGTGCGGCTGTTTGCTGATGATGCTGTGGTGTACGGAAAGGTGTCGTCGTTGAGTGACTGTAGGAGGATACAAGATGACTTGGACAGGATTTGTGATTGGTGTAAAGAATGGCAGCTAACTCTAAATGCAGATAAATGTAAATTAATGCAGATGAATAGGAAAAAGAATCCTGTAATGTTTGAATACTCCATTAGCAGTGTAGCGCTTGACACAGTCACGTCGATTAAATATTTGGGCGTAACATTGCAGACTGATATGAAGTGGGACAAGCATGTAATGGCAGTTGTGGGGAAGGCGGACAGTCGTCTTCGGTTCATTGGTGGAATTTTGGGAAGATGTGGTTGATCTGTAAAGGAGACCGCTTATAAAACGCTAATACGACCTATTCTTGAGTACTGCTCGTGCGTTTGGGATCCCTATCAGGTTGGATTGAGGGAGGACGTAGAAGCAATTCACAGGCGAGCTGCTAGATTTGTTACTGGTAGGTTTGATCATCACGCGAGTGTTACGAAAATGCTTCAGGAACTCGGGTGGGAGTCTCTGGAGGAAGGGAGGCGTTCTTTTCGGAATCGCTACTGAGGAAATTTAGAGAACCAGCATTTGAGACTGACTGATGTACAATTTTACTGCCGCCAATTTACATTTCGCCGAAAGACCGCAAAGATAAGATATGAGAGATTAGGGCTCGTACAGAGGCATTTTCCCTCGTTCTGTATGGGAGTGGAACAGGGAGAGAAGATGGTAGTTGTGGTACGAGGTACCCTCCGCCACGCACTGTATGGTGGATTGCGGGGTATGTATGTAGATGTAGATGTAGATGGATCATTGTAGAGGCTTGAATTGCCACAGAATTTAGTTTTCGAAGCTGGCTGGTGGCACAACAGGGCAGGAGACAACTGCTGGCTAACATATACGTCATGTGAACAGGCAGACTGATCCATAAGCAGTGGAAGTTTCCAACCAACTCTTGTTCAAATTTATTTCAGTAAACTGGTGGGACGCTTGAGCAAGAGGTACTGGGATTTTTACCATCAAGCCGACTGGCACTGTTGTGTCACTTATTAACGACTGGCTGCCTTCAGCCCCCACCACTGGGTCTGGGAAGTTCAGAAATTTTCTCAGTTAGCTGATCGGGGTTTGACGGTGTGTTTTGTTTCGAGCACACTTAGGGCAAATTATTTCGGTTGGGATTTGGGTTACTCGTCTCATTTCTTAATGCACATAATAAGTACAGTAATTCAGTTCAGATACGCATTGAGTTACGTATATAAATTATATGCATGTCAATTTTATCAATTTCAGCTTGATTTTAGGTGAGTGCGGTTTGATTTAATTATCCAGTTATCCATTTAACCATCTACATTAGAATTTTCCCATTGTACTCCACAGAATTTCTTGAACAAAATGAACGGTGACGGCACCACTTGCAATTTGTACGATTTATGAGGATTTTCTTTGATATTGCGAACTTACCTTCGAACGTCTTACTTTCCCCCGTGAAGCGAGTGTTCTGAGTTTTCATGAGTTCACAAGGACACATGTGATCCATCTTTCTGATGACCTGATCCTTGCTGAGAGTTATGTCAAGAGAGTTTGTTAATAGCTGACTCACTATAAGAAACCATATTGTTAAGATGACTCTGATCTGATGAGAGATCGCTAAAATCGAGGAGAGAACACTTGGCCAATAATAAATGTCCTCCATCATGGAATACAGTTCGATAGTCTCTTCCCTACAAGAGCATTCCACCACTCCCTTCAACCTCCTATGATAAATCTAAATGTCGTGTGACTGGGGCTCCCGTCGGGTGGACAGTGCGCCGGGTGTAAGTCTTTCGATTTGACGCCACGTCGGCGACTTGAGCGTCGATGAGGATGAAATGACGATGATAAGGAACAACACCCAGTCCCTGAGAGGAGAAAATCTCCGACCCAGCCGGGAATCGAACCCGGGCCCATTGGATTGACATTTTGTCACGCTGACCACTCAGCTACCGGGGGCGTGCACCTGCTATGATTATTGACAATAGCTGTCCTGCTTGAGAAATATCTATTTCAATTATTTCTGAAAATCATTCCTTGATACTCGTCCCGAACTTTCTTATTTAGACTCCATTGTTCGTTACAGATAAGTTACTTGGCCAAATTCCATTCAAGTCTTTTAAAGACTTCAGGTAACATTGCACTCAGTGGAACTTGCAAGTAGAAAGGCATTGACTGATCGTCATGAGAAAGACCAGCTTCATAAAGTCAATGAGTCATAGTGGAAGATGTATTCCGTGTTTTAATAAAATTAAAATTCAGAATCAGAAAGTAATCAAACGGTAGATAGTGCCAATGCGCAAAGTGAATATTGTAGAATCAACGAAGGGCATCTTTTAAAGTGAAGATCGTTGCAGAACTACTGAAACGTGTCAGAAGAGGTGATGAGAGGTGGGTTCACAGACATTTCGGTCAAACTCTGTCGTCCCAGTGGAAGCTTTCTGGATAGAAAAGACCTAGAGAAGATCACCAAGTACAGTGAGATGCGAAAGTTTACTGTATTCTTCGTTTCTATCGGCTTAGTGCATCGTGACTTCTTGCCAGAGGGTCGAACCATAAAAAAGGAGTACTATTTACAAGTTCAACGGCGTTTGCGTCAGGTAGTACGAAACAACGGTTGGATTTGTGGAGAAATTGTAAATGATATCTTTTGCTCCACAATAATGGACATGCACGCTCTTAGTTGCTCGCTCCTGAATGTCCGGTCTTAGACAAAGCTTTAGTGACGCTGAGCCGTGCTGCGGCTCGTGTTGGTGCTGTCTGTAGGTTTCCGACCTCTGTTGGAAGCCAGACCGTATCCTTTGGTTGGCATGGTTGCGGTTGTTTGTCTTCTTCCCGTCTTGACTGGCGCCACTCATTTCGCAAGCGCTGCTTGTCCGCTAGTGGCACCAGTGAAGGTTTTCGAATGGTAGTAACTGTTGTCCTACCTTTGGGGCGACGTCGTTGTTTTTCCGTGTCGTGTGAATGTGGCAGTTCAGTTGGGGACTGAGGAGGAGCCAGGTCCGCACAGTGTGAAAAACCCGCTGGGGCCCCTGGCGGCGTGCACGGACTGCTGGATGGAAGGCCTGTGGTCACGAGGGTGCACGACTTCGTCGTAAACCAGATCCTGCAGTCTTTAAGATGAGCGCATTTCAATTCAAGTAGAGAAACCTCCACCGTTGCGATGTCTCTCAATTCCCCAGTGATTTGGGTACGTGTTGCTGCTCATAGTGTCGCCGAGGTGAAAAGTAGCGAGTGGCGTGCTTGGGGAAAGCGGACCTGATTAGCTTTCCTCGACTTCTTACTACTATTTACTGCGTTCTGCTTGTTACAACTTGTTAAGTTCAACCAGCGGTATTTTTCCTCCCTGGTGGCCGCTAATACCCAGTTACCTGCCCTGGGGGTTAGTGTATGTAATGGCAGTGTAGCTTTCCTCGCCTTGCGGCTGCTGTCGGGTAAGGCGTGTAGTTTCTTGATAGGAGGCCGTCTGTGATTCTTCTACTCTGGTGGTAGTGATTACTTTTTCTTTCTGGGCGCTCTAAGCACTGTATTCTGGGGGCGTAGTGCAGTCCGCCAGTTCTGGCTTTGGCGTATTGTTCCATTCTTGCATTTGGTTTATTGGACGTCAAGTAGCTTCGGCAAGATTATCACTAGTCATTCGTTAGACTGCCACTAGTCTGAGTTACCGTCTTGTGAAGTGAATGCAACTCTTGGCTGCCTATCTCATCGCTCGCAAAAGTGTTTGTTGCTGGACCTTCTCTGAGGTCGATTCCTGGAGCACCGTATGTGACTGGTCCTTGTGTTTTATTATTGTATTATTTATTACCATACCTTGTAATGCCTACATTAAAGGTTATATGTGTCTAGTTGGTAGTTCTGGTCGCCTTCTGCAACAAATCTAGCAGTGTAAGGGCTGTGTTACAAGGTTACCATCACCTTATTTCACCTGTTTGGTAGCCAGTTGCCTGTTTCTTTTAATTAACCTTTGCTTCTGTTTGCTATTTTACAGCAGGTTTCTATTTTTTTTATATAATAGCCATTCCTGGCGTGTAAGTCCTTCAGCCGTGATTGTGGTCATTTGCTTTAAAAAAATAATTCGATATTTGTATTTTAGCAACAAGCCTTAAAACCTTATTTACTGCCATTCCTGGCGTCTGATACTTTTTGCTGTGTTTGTGGTCACTTACTTTTAATATTTCAATACTTGTAAGTTGTAATTGCAGCGAGTTCTTAAACATTCTTAATTTATTGCCATTCTTGGCGTGTAAGGCCTTTACCCATGATCACAGTGCCTTGCTTTTTTTTTAACATTGTCTATATCTGTATTTTATGGTGATTTGCTAAATTTTAATGCACTGAAAACACTTATTTACACAGTTGTTTATTTCTTCATGAATAAAGTGTGGTATTTTTTATTTATTGTTGAGTCTGGAACTAGTGTTTTAAAAATAAAAGCGTGTAACTGTAAAAGGCAACCAATAGTAACTGATTACGACCCCGTCCACAGTCGTAACCGAATCTTGCCTTCCGTTGACTATCAGGTCTCAGACGCCCCAGCCTCCATATTCGCCAAACGTGTTCCCATGGTACTTTGGCGTTCCCCCAAAATAAAGAAAAACTTAAGGTTCCGTCGTTATAAAAGCATAGACAAGATTAATATCCTCTAACACAGAGAGATAAAAGCTGTCCAAACGCTCAAGCTACGCAAATGTTTTGTGAATTGAATAAAGCGCTGGCATAAATGTGTAACAAAGACATGAGGACTCTTTCCAACGGGATAACAATCTTTCCAAAAGCAGTAATTGCCTTTTATACTGAACACGCGTTTTGTGCATAGGAAATATAACAGTTGATATTGTGTGCTGGTCAAAAATTGAAGAGCAGTTCCATTAGTGATATAACAGGAAAGTAATCCGTTAAAATATGTGTCAATCTGTCATTTCGTTCACATCTGCCTATTACGTAAAAGTGGACATTGTACGTGGCGCTGCATGTTGTAACCACACATCCTGATCACTACCTTCAGCCGTTCTTCGTAGTGAATCATGCGCTCTTTCAAACACTCCTGGTTCACTTCAGATTGCGTCAGATCCATTGCTAGCACGAATCTGTAATGACTGCACATTATCGACGTGTTGGATATGTTTTTAAACTTCCCTATAGACGGAAATGTGACGGATTCAGGTCTGATGAACGGGAGCCCACTCTACCAGATCACTTCGACCAATCTACACCCATAAAAGTTACGGGGAAATACTGTCGCACGATCTGTGGAAAATAGGGTTGCGTCCTGTAATACAGTGCTGTGCTAAACTTGGTAATTTTCTTATGATTCGGCACTGCCAAGTAACACAGCTCGTTGAAACTTAGATCTTACATAGGCACAACTGCTATAGAATAGTACAGAAGGTAAATGAAAAATACGCTGTGAGACGAACAGAAATGATACCTTTGTTTAGAGACCGTACTTGTACTGAAGCGATTCGTGATGGTCACCTGGAAATTACAAACCACGGGACATGACTTACAATAGGGTGCTGGCTTTATAGGGTCAATCCGCGGCTTACGATACGATCAACCATCGACTCCTTCTGAATAAAGATTATGATGTAACAAAAGACTTCACACTCATGTGCAATATTAGAAACCCTCTCCAAAACGGCAGATTTTTTGTGGAGTTTCAGGGTGAGAAAAGTAGATAGAGAACTCAGAAAAATGTGCTATCACAAGGCAGCGTGCTTGCGCCGCTATTATTCAACATCTATGCCAACGATCAACCTGCCGCTGAAGGAACTCGAAGCTTTATTTATGCTGATGACTGCGCTATCACTACTCAGGCTGACTGTTTTGAGACTGTAGAAGATACGCTATCAAAATCTTTGGAAGAATTCACCGTTTACTATCTTGCGAATTACTTGAAACCTAATCATGCCAAGACTCAGACGTGCGCATTCCACCTGAAGAAAAAACAGGCAAATAGATCCTTAAATTTATCCTGGGGAGGCATCGTACTCGAACATAATCCTACTCCGAAATATCTTGGAGTAACTCTGGATCGGGTGCTAACATACAAAACGCATTGCCTAGACACCAGACAGAAAGTGGCAGCTAGAAATAACATAGCGCGAAAATTGATAGGTACATCATGGGGTGCTAATCCATTCACTGAGCGTTCAAGCGCGCTTGCTCTATGTTATTCCACTGCTCAATATGCATGTTCGGTATGGTATAAGTCCAGTCATGCCAGGAGCGCAGGTGTGGCTCTAAATGAGTCTTGCTGCGTTATCACGGGTTGATTAAGCTCTGTGGACAAACTGCCTTGCCTTGCTGCCGTAGTTCCTCCTGAATCCAGACGTGAGATAGCTGCGAGATATGAGGAAAATAAGGCCACAAAGAAGGAAATCCATCCACGACATGGTCGTCAGCCCGCACATCCTAGTCTGAAATAAAGAAAGAGCTTCTTCAAACCACTGAGACTCTCATCGAGAATCCACATACGGCAAGGATCTCGCGATGACGGGAGAAATGTCGGTATTTGGGAGAATGGATGGCTCCAAAGAAAGAACTTCCCCCTGGACAATCCAAGAAGTGGTCAATATGGAGGTCTCTCAATACATTAAGATCAAACGCAACGTGATGCAAGACCAATCTGCGGACTTGTGGTCTCTCTGTGGACTCAGTTCTTTGCCAGTGTAGAGTTGAGCAGACTAACAGCCATTTCCTTCATTGTTCCTCGTCACCAACCAACTGCACCATGTAAGACTTTATGAGAGCTACACAAATTCACTTCAAGTGTCCAATTTTTGGTCTTCTTCTGTGTAAGGTTGTGGTTGGTTTGCATTGTTGGAATAGTCGCTATTGTGGTGTTGGTCTGTCGGCTGTTAACAGCGCGTAGCGTTGCGCAGTTGGAGGTGAGCCGCCAGCAGTGGTGGATGTGGGGAGAGAGATGGCGGAATTTTGAGAGCGGTCGATCTGGACGTGTCTCCATCAGAAAGAGTAAATTTGTAATATGGGATATAATGGACTGATATATATATATATATATATATATTATGACTTTTGAACACTATTAAGTTAAATACATTGTTTGTTCTCTATCAAAATCTTTCATTTGCTAACTATGCCTATCAGTAGTTAGTGCCTTCAGTAGTTTGAATCTTTTATTTAGCTGGCAGTAGTGACGCTCGCTGTATTGCAGTAACGAAGATTTTTGTGAGGTAAGTGATTCATGAAAGGTATAGGTTGAAAGGTCTCTGTTGGATTCCTTTCATGTTAATTTCTTAAATCTGTTGTCATTTACGGCATAAATTCCTCTTCTAAATTTACTGTGGCGTTTCTGACTATCTGCTAGGAGACTGAGTAGTGGAACGTGTTACTTTTACACATAAACAAGAACGATCTGTCACACTACTACACTTTAAAACACAGTTTATATGCAATTCATGTCACACAGTCTCATACGGAACCTACATCCGCTTTCTTTTTTACTGTGTATGATAAGATACTGTCATCCTCCTTCCCTTCTGTGTGAGAGGATGAATGAGCAAATGTATTTCTAGTTGCATGCTTGAGGGTAGCAGACAAGCCTGTCTGCTAGAGAACAGTAGGACCAACGTCGGAACAGGTAGCTATGCTTTCTAAAAGCAAAGAGCTTTCTATCCTTAGTATGGTTCTGTCCGTCCCTTGTCATGTTGGTACACTGGTCACTGCCGTTTTGTATCGGGAAGCACGCTCGGTAGGAGCGCAGGTCAGTCTGTCCGCGGCGAGCGTCTGAAGTCGTAAGATCTCCGGCTAAGCGCGTGTCTGCTAAGTCCGCAGGACAATGGATTTCTTAAGTTCAGCCTAACTGAAAATTTAATCACCTTTATTTCAGGTTTTAGCTCTAAAATATATAATGTTATCTTAAATTGCAACGCAGTGTGATTCGAGAGTACAGTTCAGAATATCGCGTAGTTGCTTTGTCACTACTTTGTGAGTAAAGTGGAACCACGTGTTGATCAGTAACTCTAACTAAGATCATCAATCTTAAATACGAATGTGCGTGAGATTATAACGTCTCGTCTTAACAATATTTTTCAATATAGCAACTTTTCTTTATGTTCAACCCACGTGGGGTGTACTTCGTGAGACCAGTACCACGTGCTTATACAATTGTTTGACCCATCAGGTTAATAGTAAGACGATAGGAAGCAGTTCGAGGTTTTTCTTTTGTAAATAACTTTTCGATCTAATTTATTTTAATTATCAAAATTATTGTGGAGTTACACTCTTTGTGTAAACCAAGTTAACCACGTGAAGCATGTGGTGTAATCATCAAAGTAGCTCTCACCTATTCTTTTCGGGAAGATTTCACAGAGAGTTAGTATGGATTTAGTATACCAGTGTGTGGTAATTACATGACGGACAGGATTGCGCTACGAATGTAACTTCTTTAGGTGAAAATTGAATCGGTTGGTTGTGGTTAACTTCCTCTTGCATATGTTTCAATGTTCTTCGTGTGTTGTTTTATGAATGTAGCGTTGTACGCAGTCTCCCAATCTTGGCTCCCTATTTGATCTGTTCCGTAAGATTACAAACTCACATTTTCACAATCCTAAATAAGGCACCAGCTTAGTTATGACTCAAGTTTAATATGCTGAAATTTCAAGGATCAATGTTAAAATAAATTTCCAAATATAAACTGATGTATTTATTTTTATTTAAATTCTCTTTTTTATATATATGTATCACCGGTTTTCGTATGACTATTAAAAGATTATAATTAATGTTAGTCTGGTTGGAAATTTGGTAAGCTAGACTGGATACCTGGTGAAACAGTTGCTCAGTAATGCAAGGTTAACTTCCTCAGATAGCTCACAGCTTTTAACCCTCTTTTACTGTCTATCAGCACCGCTTTCACATAAAAAATTAAAGCAACAACATTACAAGGTTATTGTTAGTCAGGGCCATTGTTTTGTAGGGATTATTGAAAGTCAGACTGCGTTGCGCTAAAGGTACTGTGTGTCATTTTAAGCACAGTCATGTATAATTTTTCTAGGGGGACGTTTCACAACCTATAAATTACCGATGAAAGATAAAATGTCAATATAACAGCTGAAGAAAAGATAGCTCAATGATCAGTGCCCTCTGTTGGGACGGTAGCCAGGACGTTATGTTGGCGCGGACCGATCATAAGAAATTACCCACTAGAGGGCTTTATGTACATCGTGATATGCCTCCAACAGAAAACGTTTAACCAACATATTAACAGTCAATTAGTAAAACTATTTAGTTTGGTCATACAATTCACGAATAGGTAAGACATAATCAGTTATAGGATTAGAGCGAAGTAAATTCACCATAAAAATGTCAGACCTATAATCTTTATATATGTCGTTTTGATAAATGTATTCGTGGCAACTGTATTCGTCTTTTACTGTATCACCGAAGCCACTGCCTCCAAGTGGTGTGGTTGGTCCGTCACCACGATCTTGATATCTAGCTCGCTAACCAAGTGGCGAATAGTGGACGTCTTCGTCAGACTTGATGATTCACCTTCAAGGAGAGCACACGAAGTATCGTGAGATGTAGTAAACGACGACCACCTGCGAACCCCAATTTTTTATTTTCTTAGCAGCTTCATATACGAGGGTTGGAACTTTAACCCATTTCTGCCTAGCGTAACATATATATCACGGAACAGCCTGTCATTGTTTTCTCTAATTGGCAACAATGCCTGCGTTTGGAGTGACTATTATTGTATGGCTTTCAGATAAGGAGACTTTGTTGAAAGAGATTTTCACTCTGCAGCGGAGTGTGCGCTGATATGAAACTTCCTGTAAGGTTTGGAAGGTAGGAGGCGAGATACTGGCAGAAGTAAAGCTGTGAGGACCGGGCGTGAGTCGCGCTTCAGTAGCTCATATGGTACAAGTTGGCCTTTGGCTGTGCTGCGGTGAGGACGCGCTGTTTGTATTCCTGCCGCGGAGCGAGCGCTCGCGTTGTTTACATCGTACTCGGCCGTTTCGCGCGTGCCATACTCAGTATATAGATCACTACGGCGCACCAATACAGTAAATCGACGCTCAAATTTACGTTCCGCGATGAATTTGCACTCGAAGCACTCGAAGTCGAACGATTTCTACGAGAAGATGTTAAAATCCCGGCGACCGACATTCTCGCCATTCACTTGTCCATTGTGAGTAGTATCGTAAATGTCAAGATCATCAACAACGCAACATGTGAACGGATCCTTCGGGACACGAAACAGGGCCTCCGTTTCTGCCATGCTGATGGCAATGTGGGGACTGTGCATATCGATTATTCTGGCATGGGACTTCGCACGATCAGAATTTTCGAACTTCCTTTCGAACTACCGGCGGAGGACGTCGTGACAGCGCTGCGCCCCTACGTCACGGTCCATGATCATATTGCGGAAAAATGGACGCAATTTCAGACATATCCTGTGCTGAACGGAGTCCGCCAGACCCGAATAGAACTTAAAAGAGATGTACCTTCATATCTGAATGTCGGTGGCTGACGTGCCATCGTCATCTACGATGGGCAACCGAAAACCTGCTCTGGTTCTGGGAAGGAGGGTCACCTCAGATCAGAATGCATCCAACGTCGAAGCACTCAACTGCCGCCGGCTGACGCGGACCCGCCATCGCAGCCGACGCTGCTTCCCGTGACATACGCAGGAGCCCTCACGACAGCTACCACTTCACCACGACAGCCGACATCCACTGTTGGGTCGCGGCTCCATCCTCCATTACAGGGCGATGATGACACACCCGTTCCACAAGCTACGGATTCAACTCCGATGCCGCCGCCCCCGTCGACGGATAACAACATACATGACGACAGCATGGCCGTAGACTCGCTTATTGTGCCTAAGGCTGCCTTTATGCCGGAACGTCGTGAATCTTAGCCATCGTCTGACACAGAAGGACACACCAGGAAGCAACGCTCTCCGAAGCGACGTAGAGCAACTTCCGAACGGGATGCGACACAGCCTCTAGAGGACGACGACTCCACCTTCAATGACGACGCTACCACAGAGGCAGCCGCCATTTGCTGCAGTATGGCTCCACCGAACGGAACCGAGGACAAACCACAGATGTCTACAGTGGCAAAATCGGATGCCGATATGCAGGATAGATGCTGCCCACCACCTTCTAGAGTGCAAACACCCATGCCGTGTCCTGACGAAGCTAGGGAAGCCGATCTTGCTTTTAGTTCCCCGACGTGGGCGGATAACCACGGCGACGACAGAACCATGCACGTTACGCCAACAGGGCCCACGCCATTGGCGCCGGCTCTCTAGGAAGGACTGCAGGTGAGGTTTGGGGGGATGCGGAGGTGTCAATACAGTCAGAAGCGTCATAGGTAATTCCAGTCTTAATGGATAACTTAACACTTGCGGTTCGGCAACAAGCTTATCGTATCGCCACGCTTAACCTCAACACAATACGAACGGCAGTGAAGATCCAGTTGCTGCGTGAGATGCTTCGTTCTTCGGATGTTGACATTGCCCTTTTGCAAGAAGTGTATATAGCGGCCCTCCCCGTTTTCTACGGTTGTGTGACATATGTGTCACCGGCGGACCGGAATGGCAGCGGTACGGCAATACTAGTGCGCGACGGAATTGTCATCGAAGAAGTGACTTACCTTCCATCAGGAAGGGGGGCTGGCGATCACAGCACTGGGCACGCGCACCATCAACATTTACGCTCCATCAGGAACTGACCAACGCCGCGAACGATCGCTGTTCTACTCGGAGGATATCGCCCCCCTCTTTATCAGCCGCTTCGATCAATATACACTCCTGGAAATGGAAAAAAGAACACATTGACACCGGTGTGTCAGACCCACCATACTTGCTCCGGACACTGCGAGAGGGCTGTACAAGCAATGATCACACGCACGGCACAGCGGACACACCAGGAACCGCGGTGTTGGCCGTCGAATGGCGCTAGCTGCGCAGCATTTGTGCACCGCCGCCGTCAGTGTCAGCCAGTTTGCCGTGGCATACGGAGCTCCATCGCAGTCTTTAACACTGGTAGCATGCCGCGACAGCGTGGACGTGAACCGTATGTGCAGTTGACGGACTTTGAGCGAGGGCGTATAGTGGGCATGCGGGAGGCCGGGTGGACGTACCGCCGAATTGCTCAACACGTGGGGCGTGAGGTCTCCACAGTACATCGATGTTGTCGCCAGTGGTCGGCGGAAGGTGCACGTGTCCGTCGACCTGGGACCGGACCGCAGCGACGCACGGATGCACGCCAAGACTGTAGGATCCTACGCAGTGCCGTAGGGGACCGCACCGCCACTTCCCAGCAAATTAGGGACACTGTTGCTCCTGGGGTATCGGCGAGGACCATTCGCAACCGTCTCCATGAAGCTGGGCTACGGTCCCGCACACCGTTAGGCCGTCTTCCGCTCACGCCCCAACATCGTGCAGCCCGCCTCCAGTGGTGTCGCGACAGGCGTGAATGGAGGGACGAATGGAGACGTGTCGTCTTCAGCGATGAGAGTCGCTTCTGCCTTGGTGCCAATGATGGTCGTATGCGTGTTTGGCGCCGTGCAGGTGAGCGCCACAATCAGGACTGCATACGACCGAGGCACACAGGGCCAACACCCGACATCATGGTGTGGGGAGCGATCTCTTACACTGGCCGTACACCTCTGGTGATCGTCGAGGGGACACTGAATATTGCACGGTACATCCAAACCGTCATCGAACCCATCGTTCTACCATTCCTAGACCGGCAAGGGAACTTGCTGTTCCAACAGTACAATGCACTTCCGCATGTATCCCGTGTCACCCAACGTGCTCTAGAAGGTGTAAGTCAACTACCCTGGCCAGCAAGATCTCCGGATCTGTCCCCCATTGAGCATGTTTGGGACTGGATGAAGCGTCGTCTCACGCGGTCTGCACGTCCAGCACGAATGCTGGTCCAACTGAGGCGCCAAGTGGAAATGGCATGGCAAGCCGTTCCACAGGACTACATCCAGCATCTCTACGATCGTCTCCATGGGAGAATAGCTGCCTGCATTGCTGCGAAAGGTGGATATACACTGTACTAGTGCCGACATTGTGCATGCTCTGTTGCCTGTGTGTATGTGCCTGTGGTTCTGTCAGTGTGATCATGTGATGTATCTGACCCCAGGAATGTGACAATAAAGTTTCCCCTTCCTGGGACAATGAATTCAGGGTGTTCTTATTTCAATTTCCAGAAGTGTATCTTCGGCGGCGACTTTAACTGTGTGCTCCACACCAAAGACCAAGTCCCACATTTGTCGACTTGTCAAGAACTTCGGCTCCTGGTTCGAGATCTTCTTCTCACCGACACGTAGGAGACAGTGCACGGTGGCCGTCCCGGGCCAACATACCTTACTGTCACTCAGCCAGTCGCCTAGACTGCATTTATGTCTCACGAGCTCTAGCGCCGGGAGTATTGGACGCCGAACGTTGGCCGCTTGCCTTCTCCGATCATAGCGCTTTCATATGCACACTCACTCTACGACAGCAGCGGATACGGCGCAGCCGAGGACTCTGGAAGCTGAATGTGGCACATCTTCAAGCCCCAGAATGCCGTCAGATTATCGCCAACACATGGCTGGATTGCGAACGTCGTCTTCCCCGATACCCTTCGACTCTAGCATGGTGGGTGGACTGTGCAGAACCAGGGTTTCGGCGTGTGCTAACACAATTCGGAAAAGATATCGCAGCTTGGCATCGTCACACACTGGACTTTTATTAAACGATGCTTCGCGAACTCGACAGCCAACCATCATCTCCAAACAGACAAATGGAAAGCCGCCGAATTAAAGGTAAAATATTGTCTCTTACGCGGAAACGTTTGGAAGGGGTCATAGTGCGATCGCGACGTCAAGACCTAGCGGAAGGAGAAAACCCGTCTATGCATCACATCGTGCTCGACAGCCTCCGACGCCGACAGCAGCTGATCACGGACCTCGTATTGCCAGGTGGTAGGGTCGTAATGACAGGCGGCGGTTACAGAAACCTTTGCAGATTACTATCGCCGGTTTTACGACGAGGTGAATACAGAGGACGAGGAAGCGGACGATCACGTCATACTGCAGCACGTGTCGCACACCCTCGACAATGCAGCTGCGGCGACGCTGTTAGGTGGAATTACACGGGACGACATCGAGGACGCGCTTAACAAGGGAGCACTCAACAAATCTCCCGGGCCAGACGGACTGCCGCTCGAGTTTTATCGGAATTTCCGCGATCTAATGATGCCCTGATGGATCATCATGTACCAAGAACTGATGACCCCCGGTTCCCACGTGCCATCTGCATTCGTTGAAGGTCTCCTTATACCGATACACAAGCCTTCCAGAGGTCGGACGGTCGAGGGCTACAGGCCAATTACAGCGCTCAACTCGGTCTATAAAATCTTCGCCCGAGTACTCGCCAGCCGCATAAGGAAGGTTCTATGGAGCAAACGACACAGGGCGGAGTGACCAACGTGCAAACGGCAACCAGCGAATGCAGGGATTTAATAGCTATCGCCACATCCTGTCGCCTTCGAGCTGCTCTGATCTCCATTGATTTCGACCACGCCTTCGACAGAGTTCACAAGTTCCTTCTGTCCGTTATGGCCCGCATGGGCTTCCCGCCTGACTTTCTCGACAGCTTTCAGCGCCTTTTCCGTGGAGCTGCACCCCCTGTACTGGTGAATGGACGGATTGCGAGTCCCTTTCCGATCCGACGGTCAGTTCGCCAAGGATGCCCACTCTCCATGATCCTTTACGCGATCGCACTCGAAACATTTGCGGAAGGGCTGAAAAACAAGCTCTCGGGCATGTCATTGAGGGATCACACCTTTCACTGCAGGATATATGCTGATGACTTTCTATTACTTGTCCGATCTGGTGACGAGGTACGCTAGGTGATACAATGGATCAATCGCTATGGATTGACAGCGGGCAGCCTCATGAATGTGGCCGAGTCGGCCCATTGGGAGAGGTCTACAGGAGGACGCTTTAGACCACTAGTTAACAAGATCCGGTTCTTCGGCATAACATTTACACAGGATGTGCGCCGCACGGCTGCCATGAACTCTGCACGATTACTACAGGCAATACGCACAGAAGTACGCCGCAACTTACTTCGACGGATGGACCTCCTACAGCGTGTGGAATACCTCAACCTTCACGTGGCGACTGAGATGATCCACATGGCTCAGATCCTATCGATATCGACAGCGATGGCACACAGTCTGCAAGGAGCGTTTGGATATTACCTTACCGCCGGACACCTATTCAAAGTCCGCTACGAAACACTCTCCCTCCCTCCGCGTGATGGCGGACTGGGACTTAGAAATGTACGAGCGAGAGCTACGTCGTTATACTTGTGCACAATGATGAAATTGTGGATCCACAATGATGCGTCTGTTAGAGGAATTGCTGTCGGCGTCTCTTCTGCCACCTGTCACGGTTGCGCACATTACACTCTCACTCTCGCACCTCTTGGCATTTATTCTTGAATATAGTTACGTGCACCCAGACCTTCCCAACACTCGCACTCCCAAGGCGAGAGACGTTTACAGACTGCTGCTAAGGTCCATCTCTCGCAATGTGATTAAGAGGAAGAGCCCTACGACCCTATGGCCTGCAGTGTGGAGAGAGGTCCAGAAGCTGTTCCTCCCCACGCGGGTACGAGCCGCGTGGTACCAGGTGGTGAACGGGAAGGTGGTAGCACGACAAAGGCTGCACGCTATTGGGATGACGGGTTCCCCCATTTGTCCACGTTGCCACCTCGCGGACACTGACGAACACCGTTTAACATGTGGATCGGCGTTAGAGGTATGGCTGCTAGTGCCTGCTACCTACGTATCGCGCCTCGCACAATTGAGCCACCTCCTTTGTCCAGAGGATACTTATTTCCCACCTGCGAAGACTCACGCTCTCACATGATTTAAAGGCGTGTCCATATACTACCTATTTCAAGATGATGAGAAGATGGTGCTTGATTACTGGCAATTTCTCCAGGACCGTCATAGCACACTTGAGTGTACACCCCGATACCGACAACTATTTGCGAACTAATTGCGCAGTGTCTTTGATAACCCCCCCTCACAGTTGGGGAGTACCAGGCAGAGGATGACCGCCTTAATGGGGCTCCACACACTGCGAAATGTTGTACCAATTTGGAACATGGAATCTGTACGCAGATGGGCCATGCACATGGAAAGGCGTCCGAGATTTGGTTACATTTTTCTTTCTTTATTATCAATCACTCTATTAGTTTCAAAATCTATTTCATAGTTTAGAAGGGACTCTTGTTCTTTTGTTGTTACAGATGTACATTCTAATTTTGTTTGTCGTAACTGAAAGACGCCTTTATATATATATATATATATATATATATATATATATATATATATATATATATATATATATATATATATATGTTTGCAGAGAAAATAATTTACAATTTAAAAAAATTTAAAAAATCAAAATAAAAAAGTGGCTAACATATCTATCCAGTAAGCAGTAGACTTGGGTTCAAGTCCAGGCCATTGCACAAATTTTAACTCCTTATTTCAGCCTTAGCGAAGATATAGTTGAAATCCAATCTCACCCATATTCGGAAAAAAAAGATGGTAGAGCACTCGTCCTCGAAAGGCAAATGTCCCGAGTTCGAGTCTCGGTCGAGCACACAGTTTTTATCTGCCAGGAAGTTTCATATCATGTAAGGTGTCAGGCAAATCCAACACCTTACATGAAAACCCTGACATGATAAGCAAATCTACTAGTATGTCACATAGCTCCGAATAAATCGTGACATTAAATTAACCAAAGTAATACGAATAACGAGTGAGCAAATGGAATACCACAGACTAACACAAGAATGCCTAAATGCATGTCGTACCTTCCCACCGTGACGCAGACGTAGTTCCGAGGGGAGAAACGAGGACAGAAGCCGAGAGCAGAACCGTGTTAAGCAGATAAGGGAGGGGCTGGGCACCCACGACGCGAGCCTACCTGTACAACTACACAACCCGCACGTTTTAGCGTGAGACTTTTTAGCGTCTCTGTTACGTTGCAAACTTTAAAAACATTGCCCCACCACGAAAAGTATAACGTTTCTCATTGGATAGACAGAATTTTTGTAGGCGGAGCTTAAGGTTAACATTGAGACCCTGATTGGTCAGATAAAAACATAGCCAGATAGTTTTTTTAAACTAACTTCGGTAAATTGTAGTAACGAGAAGTTAGAGTACAGTTAGTTCAGAGACGGCGAGCTGGATGGATGCTGCGCCGGCCGCTGCCGCCCTGACGCTGCCTAAACACCGACAAGGTAATGAACGCACGCGATGCCGCATTTTTGAGCGCATAAGGCTTCACTCAGAACTGCAGAAGTCTCATCTGTTACACCCCCTTTTTGCGTAATACTAATGGTGATCGTTAATTAAAACTCATGGTGTTCACATTTGCCACTTGAAGAACAGATCTGAAACGCGATGACTTTTCTTTTATATAGTTATTGAGAAGCCACATCAGCCACTGTAATTTACGACAAGTTAGATAAGTTATTAAAGATAACTGAGGGTCACTGTAGACCATTTTGATAGTTTTCTCTTTTGTGAAACTTAAATTAAACCTAGATTATAGATGTGATATGGCATAGGTCATCCTTCGATCGATTGTAGAACTTGGAAACCCATTTAGGGAATATTCGTTCACATTTTTGTTGAACGCAGTGGATTTTTACTATCCTGTATTAAAACATTTCCTTTTATCAATAGTGCAATTTATAAACGATGTTTTGTGAGTAGAATAAAATTTCCAGTGGTAAACTTAACTGCTTTTTCGACGTTATTTTACCAGCTAACTAAAAATAGGAAAGCCTTGAACCCTTTCCACTAAATTTAGTTAGTATTAAGATTCTTTTACAGGGAGTGCAGTGGAGCTGACGCTGAGATCATTAAGTATTTGGTTATATCATCGCTAGTCTCACTGAACTCTTCTGAATTCTACATGTCATGTGTGGTCTGGCGTCTCCTTACCAGCAACAGGTCCCAGGTTCAAACTAGTTAATTCCCTTAAAAAAACACGCTCAGAGCGTCGTTGCGCGAAAGTGGTAGGGAGACACGATATAGAACAAACAGAAACCACCACGAATGTTTAGAATCAGCGCACAGAGTGAAAATCTCATTCTGGAAACATCCCCCAGGCTGTGGCTAAGCCATGTCTCCGCAGTATCCTTTATTTCAGGAATATAGATCTGCAAGGTTCACAGAAGTGCTTCTGTAAAGTTTGGAAGGTAGGAGACGAGATACTGGCAGAAGTAAAGCTGTGAGGACCAGGCGTGAGTCGTGCTTCGGCAGCTCAGATGGTAGAGCACTTGGCCGCGAAAGGCAAAGGTCCCAAGTTCGAGTCTCGGTCGGGCACACGGTTTTAATGTGCCAGGAAGTTTCAAGAAGACTATGTTGTTCGTGTTTAGGTAGGTTTCAGACAGTTGCAAGCATTAAGTGGTCAGTGACTGGTGCTTCAAGTATGGAAGATTTTTCAGAGTGAGATTACGTCTTGGAATAAGGCCTAAGTATCGTTTTTATCTCAAATTATAATACAATTTGTTTAAATTAGGTTGATTATACTGTTAAAAGTACTGAAATTTATGTTAATGCTTACCTACAAAATGAAATTCTTATTTTTGTGGCTCCAAATACAGTTTTAACTTTGTGTTGCATATATGTCACGCTAAGCAAAACAGTGAAAATAACGATTCGTTCTCTTTAGAGGTCTGTCTCTCCATGAGAGCCTGGCTATTCTTGAAGGGGAGGAAGAGGATGCAACAGATATATTTATTGAACCTCCTGAAGCTAATGTGGATTCGGATGAAGATTCTGGCGATGAAGACAGGTGAGGAAACGTCGATAATCTTGGACGAAGGCAACTCCAGGCTGGTACAGAAGTGGCTTTAGTAAGTAAAAACAGGTTAAGTAGTGAACCTGACATTTATTTCTCTCCTGATGATAAACCAGATGAACAGGAAAAGTCACTCTCTTAAAAACTGTAATCAGAGACTGGAAAAAAGATGCTCTGCCTAGTGTTAGTTCTGTATTTCCTGAGAGTGATTGTAGTAAATTTAGAAACTTGTCTCCAGTTCAGTGTTTCGAATTATTTTGGAACGACGAAATAATTGAATTTCTTCTCCCTGAATCGACGAAGCATTCTTTGTTTAAGAGCTGCTCAGACCCAAAAATAACATATGAAGAGATAAAAGGTTTGCTAGGAATTCTAATTCTTTCTGGCTATAATCCATTACCTAGCAGAAGATATTACTAGGATTCTGGTTTGGACATGAGAAATGAATGGTCCACAGCACGATGAGAAGGGACAGGTTTGCAACAATTATGAGATTCATTCACTCGTGTGACAACACAAAAATAGATGCTAATGATAGAATGTGGAAACTTCGTCCAATAATAAATATGCTAAGAAAAATGTTTGTTCTCCACTTTCAGACTGAGCAAGATTTGTCTTACGATGAGAGCATGATGAAGTATTTCGGCAGACACGTATGTAAACAGTTTCTGGAAGGTAAGCACATTAGATTTTGGTACAAAGCACGGTGTCTAAACACAACCATGGGTTATCTAGTGGACTTTCAAATATACCAAGGAGCTGATCCTCAGATGAATGAAAAATATGAGAAAGCATTTGGAAAATGTGGTGCTCCTTTGATTCAAATGATCGATTCTTTTCCTGAAAAAAACAAATGTCTTTCCTACAGGTTTTATTTTGAAAACCTGTTTACATCACAAACATTGTTGATTTAGCTGAAGCAACGAGGTTTTGGTGCAACTGGGACTATTCGTGAAAATTGTCTGCCTAAAGAGTGTCATCTCATACCTTCTAACACTATGTCCAAAAGGAATAAGAGAGGAGATTTTGATTACAAGAGCAGCAATGAAAGTGGAATAATCGTTGCCAGATAGCTGGATAATTATACAGTAACAGTTGCTTCCACAGGTCACGGTATCGGTCCAGTCAGCACCGTTTCCCGTACTCTAGACAAGAGAAGAAAAGAATGCTTGTACCTCGACCTAATGTAACTGGAGAATACAACAAAAATATGGGAGGAACTAACCGAATGGATGAAAATATAGCGTTATATAGAGTGAGTGTCAGAGGAAAGAAATGGTGGTGGCCAATTTTTACATGGCTTCTAGATATCTCTATAAATAATGTGTAGCTTCTTCATAGAAAGACTGGTATAAATATGCCTCAGCTGCACCTCCAGCGCTACATTGTGAAATGTTACGTGACTTCCAATGCTGCAGTACCAAGAGGTCCTCGACGCCCTGCAGGTAATTCAAACCAAGGCAGAGTGCTGCATGATATTAGATATGATGAAACAAATCATCTGGTAGCCATGGTGCCACAGAAAAAAAAGAAGTCGCTGTGCGGCAGAAAACTCCAGAGGAACCCCAAGGACAATGTGCTGCAAATGTGATGTTGGTTTGTGCATAGAATGTTTTGTGCCATATCACAGAAAGTGAGTACTGTCTCCTGAACTTGATGTAAACCACATACAGTGTATTATTTTACTTACTGTCATATATTCTGCCAAATATGTATGTTCTGCCTAGCGTGACATATATGTTACACCCTCTTTTGTTTCAATTATTGATTATTTTTTGTTTTATTGTTCTAATGGTTTTTTAATGACAATAAACACATAAATATCTTATTTGTAGAAATCAGAAAATATCTAATTTGTAGAAATCAGAAAAAAATAATTCAGGCAGAAATGGGTTAATAATGTTATTTACAACTCGTACAAAATAGATACGTGTTTCAAAATTTTACTAATCTGAATAGTATCGCGTACCTAACATCGATAGATACGTGAAATTAAATAAAATAATAAAATAAAATAAAGTAAATTAAATAATATTGAATAGAAATACTGGATATAAGTGTACAAAGCCATTATACTGCCGTTCCTACTTTCTTCTTCTATCTATCTTGTTCTGTCTTCTCACTAATAGACTGATTTACGAGGTAGTATTGTGTATATCGTTTATAAACGTTTCTTGCAAATTGGACGAACTATGATGACTTAAAAAGCTTCTGTGGCCGAGAAGACGATCTCATTGCTATCTAGTGGGGAATGGTAGAACTGTTAGGAGTCGCAGTTACTCAAGCAGTGCTCTACACCAATGTTACGCAATGTTGCGATGTGGAGAGAGCTTCTTACCAAACTACCTTTGAAGAAAGTGCTCCATACCAATGTTGCGTCCCAGAGGTTGCTTTTACCAGTCACTCGCGACTGAGTTTGCTCCAGATCAATGCTGCATGGCTGAGAGTGTTTCATACCAATGTTGCATGACAGAAGGTATCCGGTACCGCTTTTACATGGCAGAGGGCGCTCCATACCCAAGGCACCTATTCAGGTACCTCGTTCCTGGGAGCCACGATCCTATTGGCTAATTCGTAAGATGTCACTGAGATCACTGTTCTACCTCGAGAGTTTAATACCACTCTATGAATTGCGTATTAAGTGCTGACACACATTATTAAACATAGCTTAAATCTGAATTTATAAGAAATAAACACGTGTACATGTTACAATTACGTCCGCCTTCAAATACTTCATATTAAGTACTGGAACATCTTACTGCATTCATAAATTCTAATTCTAACTCAGAAAAATGGTTTCAAATGGCTCTGAGCACTATATGACTTAACTTCTGAGGTCATCGGTCCCCTAGAACTTAGAACTACTTAAACCTACCTAACCTAAGGACATCACACACATCCACGCCCAAAGCAGGATCTGAACCTGCGACAGTAGCGGTCGCGCTGTTCCAGACTGTAGCGCCTAGAACCGCTCGACCACTCCGGCCGGCTAACTCAGAATGATTACGACGCAACTCACTGAAGATTATGCATCGCAGCAAATTCTCTAATGTTTTCTGTTTTAGCTTTTGTTTTCAGATGGCTTATTCTAATAAAAGCTGTTGTCCTCGCGTACAGAGAAACCACTTTATGATGTATTTCAGAAACAATTTTTAGACTATTATAGAATTCAACTTTCCCATCACTCCGTCACACTTAGCTGTGACAAACTGTACTTCAAACTTCTTTATTTTAGTGAACCAGTTAGTTTAAGGAGGAGCGAGCACACCTCTGGAGATTACGGACATCCAGTCATTAACGCTGATTTAATCTGCATCTTGAAGAACTTCTCTGAGACTGCACACAAGGAAACGTCAATGCATTTGCATGTAAACGCTTCGTAACCCACAAGCTATTTCAATGCACCACAGGACTCGTAGTCATGATTTATTGCTGGCTCATCACTAGGAAACTACAAGAGTCTAGTTATTGTTCATTGGTTTTAGTGCAATCCAAACCAACTGTGATATTTCTAGTTATGTTAACAAACAACCTGCTTGTGATGAATTTCATGAAGTCCTGTTCACTTTCTTCTGTTGGAGAAACACGTGACGATACCTCAGTAGTACTCTGCACAAGGAATTTATTTACGGGCAAGAGGATGTCTACAGTATTTTCAGTCAATATTAGAAGCCACACTTTACTATTCACTTCTACAGGCGTTGGTTTGTTGTAAAATGCGCCCAGTTCACGAATTTTAGTCTTGGTTCAGCATTCAGTCAAGATGTACAAAGCTCCCTCATTCTTTGTGTCGGAGGTAATGCGTGAAGAGAGATTTTATTGAAATAGAGAGGCAGCAGGCATTGCCTATTTTCACAAAGCATGTTGGAACAAACAGCAAGGAAGCGTTTTACTATGTTCTCCTTCCCTTGAAACTTAAGGTCAGAGCCACTTTGAAGAGGTGCCTTGTCATCCTTAGGAACACTGGAGCTTAAAACATCAAAGGTTCATTGATCAGTTGAATTAAATTTCGTTCTTGATGCTTATTCAGGGGGTACTAAACGCCTGGAGCACAACGGTGTGAAAATAACTGCGCTGCCATTCTTGCATTCTGCCGAACTCGGCCTCTTACTTCTTCTGAACCTCCTAAATAATTATGATGTATGATATTTAAATCTCTGTTCTTTCTTGCTAACAAACTTTGAAAGACTTCTTGTTCAAGACTGGGATGTTGGGCAGAGTTACTCCATCATCTAAACTGTGGTTCCTAAGCAATTTTTAGCAAATGCAGGACATAAAAACCAACACTCTTCTCGCTGGAGCCATAGGATTTAGAAACTAGGTTTTTGTTGTGGAAACTCCAAGCTACTTCCATCTCACAAATTGTTGGTGTATTTTGTTTCCAATTGCTACCAACTACTCTATAACTTACAGGAGTAACTCACAAGTCGTGGTACTAGTCGATATACAAGCTGTTCCCATGATGACAGCAAACCATGAAACATGACCACCATAATACTTTTGCTTGGTCTTAAAATTGCATCGTCTGATGCGTCAAGGCACATACAACCAACTATAGTCATCTCGTCAAAATAAAGGACTCTTGTTCTTTTCCATGGATTTGCATGTTTCTGTCCGAATTTTCATAAGTTGTAGCATTCCTTTCAGAATTCCGGGTCTTCACTTGAATTGCTTCGCCATTTCTGAAATGGTGTGTAGCAAGTGTGCAAAGCCCTATAAAAATTAAGGTAACCTATACCAGACGTGTAAATGTGAAGTGTCAAAGAAAGTGCAACACTGACTGTATTTCTGTCGATAAAAGCCATAGCTATTGCGACAAATAACTATAAAATTTACAACTCGTTAATATATTTTTTTGTTGAAAATGTTAAAAAATGCGTATTTTAGTATCAGAGAGTAATTATACAATGCAAAGACATTCTTTGTAACCATGGGCATCTTATCACATAAGATTAAAAAAGGCTTGGTTCAAGGATGAATATTGCTTTTGTCTCTGCTGTTGAAGAATTAACTCGCTACCCGTTCTGACGCACAATGTATTTGATGTACGTATTTTCTTTTATGATATATGGTGAAAGTCAATTTCTCCTGTTCTTATGCAAAACCTCCCCTTCCTGTGGGAATATGTAAGTGAAAAATAGTTATTTAGTTGTGTAGAAGATTGCCCGTCTGGCTTTCTTTTGTTGTTACGGCGCACAGGCGACCATGACGCAATATTTAATTAAATATTAAATATCAGGCTTCATCCTCACGTTAAAATTACAAATACTTTGAATATTGATATTTTATCAGAATTTTTCTAGAATTGCATCGATAAATTTAACTGCAATAAGGCTTAGGTTTGCTTCACGATATTTTTGAGTTTGCAAATGTTTACCCTCACATGAAATCAGCTTGCTATCAATGCAATTGTTTATCGTGAGTACAAATCCTTATGCTACCTAGGTTGTTATATCGCCTCTCCTTTTGCAACAATTGATTTAACGGGGAATAACAGTAATAGTTTCATGCTACTTCTGATTATCTTGGAGCTAGCTGCAAGTTTAGGCAATGTGATTAAACCATTAAGCTAAACTGTACCCAGTTTTACTAATATCTGCCCCTGCTTAGCAACTTTGATTATCGTCAGCGTACATGTAAACCGCATTTAAGATCGTGCTGAATATTCAAACTTTTTAGGTGTGTACATTGATGTGAGATTAAATTGGAAGAAACACGTTGATGATCTGCTGAAACGTTTGAGTTCAGCTACTTACGCAATAAGGGTCATTGCAAATTTTGGTGATGACCATCTTAGTAAATCAGCTTGCTACGCCTATTTTCACTCATTGCTTGCATATGGCATCATATTTTCGGGTAATTCATCACTGAGGAATAAAGTATTTATTGCACAAAAGCGTGTAATCAGAATAATAGCTGGAGTCCACCCAAGATCATCCTGCAGACATTTATTTAAGGATCTAGGGATATTCGCAGTAGCTTCTCAGTATATATCCCCTCTTATGAAATTTGTTATTAACAACCAAACCCAATTCAAAAGTAATAGCAGTGTGCATAACTACAAAACTAGGAAAAAGGATGATCTTCACTATCCAAGATTAAATCTAATTTTGGCTAAGAAAGGGGTGAATTATACTGCCACTAAAGTCTTTGGTCACTTACCAAATAGTATCAAAAGTCTGACAGTTAACCAACAAGTATTTAAGAAGAAATTAAAAGAATTTCTGAATGACAACTCCTTCTACTCCATAGAAGAATTTATAGATATAAATTTAAAAAAGTTGTTATATTAACTTAATTATGTTGTTAAATTAACTTAATTATGTCATGTACTGGAAAATTTGACTCGTTCCACATCATTACGAAATATCGTATTTATGAGCCATGGAACTAGTATTAATCCTAATCTTGGATTTTGAATAGACAGGACCACTTTAATTGAAGTTATTTCAGTTTAATTTTCATTTAAATAATAGGAACGATTTTGTCTCTGTATATTGTTATTGAGCAGAGCAGTAGAGATACTGAGACCTAATTACTAATTATTTTCACTTATATTTCAATAAGCAAACAATGCTGTCAATATTTCTCTTTCAATGCAGAGTGATGTACTTTCAGAGCTCTCGTAAAATTAAGTGTTTAATTCAGTAATAACATATAATTAAGGCAATATTACATCACAAATAAGTAAATTAATACCTATTGAAAGCTATCAATTGAAGGGTTCACATTTTTTGCGTATTTTCATGAAAAAGAAAATATTTCAAAGGCGCGAAGTTTGGACTATGAACTGCTTACGTTATAGTACACTGTAAGTTACGTGATTAGTTCAATAAACTGAGGTTAGTATTGTTTGCATATTCTTTCACACTATCCATTTGATTCTCTAGTAAGTAGTCGAAATGAAAAGTTCTGAAGTAAATGATAACTGTCACGTAAACAATACAGGTTAAATCGTTTTTGTTTCTCTGGAAGTTTTGAATTAATATCCGATCTTTAGCCCTACACTTTCTAAGAAATGTAATGAATTAATTGAGTATTCTAGGAAGTTATTCTTGTTTATCTTTGACTAAAGCTAAAATTTGTTTGCCATGGGTGAGAAGTGTATGACTTACCATATGATCATTAGTTCTGGGGTGTAGTGTGAGGGTTGTTGCGGTTTCTTTAATGTGGTAGACTGTAGCGACGTGGGAAGTGGGAAAAGTGTGAGGGTTGTTGCGGTTTCTTTAATGTGGTAGACTGTAGCCACGTGGGAAGTGGGAAAATAAACAAGGCATATTGGTTGTGTAGATTTGCTGTAGAGATAGGAAGATAATGTAACAGGAGTAGAAGATTGCTGTCCTTAAGGCGGAACTAGTTAAAGCGAAACAAGATCTGGAAAGATTAAGGGGAAAGAAGGGAAAAGAGAGGTGGAAAGTGACAAAGGATTGTAGAAGAAATAGGGATATGACTTTCTCAGACAGTGTTGCTGTGAATGTGAAGAGCACAATTGATTTGTTGTTACAGGTGGTAACTGTTGAGCCACAAGTAGATGTGTGAGTAGACAGAACACAACAAACTTTCAAAACGTGTTTGAAAAGTAAGAATCCAGAAAAAGTTGTGAAGAAGAAGAAAGTTTTATTGTTAGGTAGTTCACATGATAGAAGTGTTGGTTATCTGTTGCAGGATGAACTAGGGTCAGGTTACCAGGTCAGAAGTCTTTTTAAAACTAGTAAAAGTTTGGGTCAGGTGATAGAGGATGTAGGTTCACTGTGCAAATACTTCACAAAGGAAGACACCGTGGTAATAAAGGATGGGGCAAGCAATCGCATAGACAGGAACTCTAATTATTCAGTTGAGATGGACTTGGTAAAGATAGCTTCAGCAACGAGATATACTAGTGGTGGGCTTGTGTATTTTCTGAAGCGCCATGATTGGCCTCATTTAAACTCTTCTGTTAGGAGAGTTAATTTAGTGGTGGAACAGCTACTTGGATCAGGTATAGAGTCTCATATCTGTGAGGTTCCTGTTGACTCTGTCACCAGGTGGGACTATACTAGGAAACTGAAGGACAATTGTCTGGACTAATAGCAAATAACTTAAGAGAGGGCTCTATCACAAGTGGTATAGTATCAGTGATCAGAAATGACAGAACAGCAGTTTTTATAGGGTACAGAAGGCAGAACCAAGTTTGGGGACAGGTTAAAAATGACATTCAAATTGAGAAGCAAATTTTAATGTACACAATTTATGGAGACAGCCTCTGATTGAAACTAGAGATACTCAAAAATTGACAGGAAAATTAAGTTCATCCAGTTGTAATACAGCCAGTGCAAAAATCAGTTACCCTTATTGCATCAGAATATCTGAGGACTAAGGGGTAAGCTTAATGAGTTGCTTATCTATGTTGAAGCATTAGAGTTGAGCAAACCAGTTGATATAATTGGTCTCTCTGAACATCATGTGATCACTGATATAGATATGTTAAATGTTACAGGATTCAAGCTAGCTTCTTACTTCTCTAGGGAAAATATGGAGAAAGGAGGAGTTGCCACTTTTGTCAGAAACTGTTTTCATTTCAAGAATATTGATATTAATAAATTTTGCTCTGAGCATCACAGAAGCTTGTGCAACAGAAGTAGTATTTCATAGTAAGTCCTTTATAATAACAAGTATAAATAGATCACCCTCAGGAAATTTTAACCTCTTCATAAAACATCTGGAATCTCTGTTGTTCCATCTCACAATAACTAACAAGGAAATAATGGTTGCTGGTGATTTTAATGCAGATTTATTTAAAAGCTTTGTCAGTGAACAATTATTGCAATTAGTAAATCTAGCATTCAGTTTAGTTCCTCCTGTGAACTTTGCAAATAGGATATGCTGAGAGGCCTCTACTTGGACACTCTCATAGAAATAAACTCAGTTTGAGTAGAAAATGTAATGACAATCATAATAATAAACTCAGTTAGAACAGAAAATGTAATAACAAACTCAAGGAAGCAAAACTAATGGTCATTTATTAATGTTACAACTTGTAAAGCCAACATTTGCTGTGTAATTCCCTTAATCAATATCCCATGTTGTGTGTGTGTGAGAGAGAGAGAGAGGAAGATATTTGTACAATTTCAGTATTGCAGCGCAGCAATCTACAGTGTCTGCTGGACAAAGATGTAAGGGTGCCCCAAAGAGAGCAACAGCTAGTCGAAACTTCAGGTCTTGGTCAAGATGCGTAAGTTTGGCAGTAAGAGGAGAGCTTATTTTAAGATACTTTGGAGGACTTCTGAGGGGAGAACAAAGAATGCTGGGTGATACGTTGTTCTAAAGCATTCTGGCAGCGGACTTCATGACAAGTAAACGTGTTAGGTAGCTCCGCTAAGAAAGCGTGGCATGGTTGGTGAGTTCACCTTAAGTGAGCCACAACTATACTAAATCGTTTATTTCAGGGTTAGGGAATCAGGACAGGTTTCAGATCAAGATGAGTGTGTGAAATATTTAAGAATCTTTTAAATATTTTAAGATATTGTGTGAAGCTTTGTAATGGTAAATCTCTGAGTCGTGTTGCACAAGATCACGATTAAATGGCAAGACACAGCTGGTAAAGCTTAAGGTCAGGATATAACCTAACTTAGCATGAGTGTTTGAAATACCATTCGTGTTTTGATATTGAATAGAATAGCACATGTGAGTTACAGATTCATTGTGCACACCCCAGAGGCGAGAAGATGGTATGTGTAATGTATTACCATGTTTTGTGAAATTGCTTTATGTTCTGGGAATTCGTGTATCGTGAAAGAAGGGAATAGTAATCACGATCCCGAGATTTAATTTGAATAGTAGGCCAACACGTGCATTTGGTGACCACGTGGTAGGCAATATGTAGATCCACCTTTTGCTTAATACAGTGTATCAGTTAGGATGCTAGAGAGTTTCTCCTTGTTATTTAAGTTGTGTATTAATATATCGTAGGGTGATTTTAATAATCATCATGTGGATAATTTTTATGAAGGTTCTAAGTAACACGTGGGTTCGATCTTATAGTACAGAAAATGTCACGTGCCTTACGCGAATTAGCGTGCCTTATTAGCGTTGTGAGTAGCGAGAGCAATATTCGTTTTTGGACAGTTTCCCTTAGTTAAGCTACACGTGCGGTTTCACCGAAGGAACAGATCCTAGTCGGCAGTTTTCTTAAGGAACCCTCTTAGCGCTCGAGTCTGAAAGGTGTTGGACTGCGAGGTAAGGTACCGCATTGTGCAGAAGGGACACAGCCAACACTGCGCTGAATTCTGGTCGCTCTGGGGAAATCCGCCGTCTTGGAGGCGAGCAAAAAAAGGGGCCCTCTAACCGATGTGTAGCAGGCTCGTTAATGTGCCGAGCTTTCGCCAGACCTCTGCTAATTTAGAATAGCGGAATGCACCTTACCTCGGATTTCGTAACCAAGTCCAGGTAGCGTTCGACTGTGCTACATTACTTGTAATTTTTTGCACCATACTAACCGTGATGCATGAAATACAATCCGTTGTGCAGTAAATGTATGACTCTACACACAAGTACTAGCATTAATGTGAATACATCGAGTCCTCTCATCCATTACTCGAGTAAATTATTTGTTGGCTTATAGTTGTAAAGGTACCCATGAGATTGACACTGTTATCGGGATGTTAAATGTTGCAATAAGTAAAATAAATTAATGTATAACTCATTAGTTTGCTATTACTCCAAACAATTAAAACAGAATCCCGTATTTATAATGAGAATGAAAACCAGAGAAGTGATTATCAGAGAAAGAGAGAATGATAAATAAGCTAGAAGCGTTAGAAGGAGAACCCTTTATTAACCCTACACATGACCAGGAATCTTTCTACTTGTTCTTTTAACAAAGACATTTCCATTAAACGAACGTTCCCCATAACAGGAGCCTTTCAAATATGTACAGGAATCTTTCAATTCAAATGCTCTGAGACTGCTATTGATTATATCTCCACATACAAATCTAGGGAAAAAGTCATATCACAGTAGATGGGCTATCTGATCATGACATGCAGCATCTTATGTTAAATGTTAAAACTCCTCAGGATAAAATATCAAAAATTGAGAAATTCAAGAAATTGCTTAAAAAGATGAAGTGGATAGATGTTTACAATACTTCTGACTTTAAAGGAAAGTACAAAGCATTCATTAATAAAGTTACGTCCACTTTCGAAAATTATTTTGTCCTTAATGTAACTCAAATCACACAGAAGTCGAAAAATAAACCATGAATTATATAGGGAATAAAGATATTATGTGGGACAAAATGGAGACTGTATCTACTATCTAGAACAGCTCTGATGTTAGAATTGTAATTCATTACAAAGAATACTGTAAGATATTGAAGAAATTTATTCATAAATCGAAGCAGCTTTATTATGGTAACAAGATAATTACATTGAGCAAGGAAATAAAAGCTGTATGGAATATAGTGAAGACAGAGACAGGTGGGGTCAAAAGGGAAGAGGAACAGATAGCTCTAAAAATAAATGAGAGTTTGGTAACAAATACATGTAGTGTTGCAAACCTCTTAAACAAGTACTACATTTGCGTTACTGACTGCTCGGGGTTATCAGGTTCTGTGAACAGAGACATGGAGTATCTGAGGCCAGTCTTTAAAAATAACTTCAGTAAAATGGAAATGACACTAACGACGACCTCATAAAATCCTTAAAATCTGAGTATTCTAGTGAGTATGATAACATATCAACGAAATTAATCAAAGAGTGCTGATGCGAGTTAAATTCTCTCTTAAGTTATCTGTATAAACCATCTCTGATCAACGGAACATTTCCAGACTCGCTAAAATATGTCGAAGTTAAGCATTTTAACAAGAAAGGGGATAAAGAGGTACCATCAAACTATCGACCAATTTTACTTTTGTCGGCTTTCTCAAAAATATTTGAAAAGGTTGTGTTCAAGCATCTCCTTAAGCAAGTGGCTGCAAATAATATACTGTCCAAGTCACAGTTTGGGTTCTTTAAGGGTTCTGGTATAGGGAAAGCTATTTACATGTACAGTGATAGTGTACTTAATTCATTAGATAATAAATTAGAGGCTACTGACATAACCTGTGACCTGTCAAAAGCAGTTGACTGTGTGAACCATAGTATCCTCTTAAGTAAATTAGACTATTATGGCGCCACTGGTAATTATGCAAAATGGTTTGAGTCTCATCTAACTTAGAGGGAACAAAGAGTGTCGTTGAAAAATACCTGTGCAGTAAGCAGTCAGTCTTCATTTGATTGGGAACTAATTACATGTAGTGTTTCTTAAGGTTTCATCTTGGATCCATTTTTTTTGTGTATATCAATGAAATCTCGTCTGTTACATTGCCAGATGTGCAGTTGATGCAAACATTGCAAGAAGTAATAAGTCAAGTAAATATGTAGAAAAAACTGCTAGTAAAATTTTCACTGACATTAATAAATGGTGTGAAGCTAATTCACTGCTATTAAACTTTGAATGACTCACTATATCATTCAGAACCTGTAAGATATTTGCATCCAGCATGTGTATAACATATGAAGACATGCAAATCAAAGAGGTTGAGAGTGCTAAATTTCTGGAATTACAGCTCGATAATAAATTCAGTTTGGAAAGACTTACCACAGAATTGCTTCAGCGCCTAAACAAGTCTGTATTTTCAGTGATAATGATGTCAGATGTAGGAGATACAAAAAACTTGCATACTTTTCTTACTTTCATTCTGTTATGGCATACGGGATCATATTCATCAAACTGAGAAAAAGTTGTGGTGTAAGTTCAAGAACATCATGTAGACACCCGTTCGAGGAACTTTGTGTTCTAACCACTGCTTCTCAGTATATTTATTCCTTAATGAAATTTGTTGCAGGTAATATATCTCTGTTTCCAACCAATAGTCCAATACATAGTACAATACTAGGAATAATAACTATCTACATAAAAACCTAAAATCACTTACCATGGCCCAAAAAGGAGTCCATTATTCAGGAGCGCAAATTTTCTATAAATTGCCAGCAACTATTAAAAACTTGATTTCAGATAAAGGACGGTTGAAACAGAGTTTGAGAGACTTTTTGATAGGCAGCTCCTTTCACTCTATAGATGAATGTCTTAACAGGGACTGTTAGACCAGCTTAAGTAAAAATGCCTATTAAATTTCAGTTTCGACAGCACTTGGTCACAACAATCATTTTGTGTATGATAAATTTATTGAAAGTGCATAGCAATGTTTGATTCTGACAGCGCATTAATTCTGTAAATATTAGCAGTTTCAGTTTATTGAAATGTATTCACCTATTTTGACAGTTTCCTGACAGGAGCATAAGTATTATATTCAAATGTATTATGTTTTTTATGTTATATTTTCTGGCATGTTCCACACACACGAGAATCATCTCATATTTAGGTCTATGGAACGAAAACTGAATCTAATCTAATCTCATTACAATTCTTTAGCCTTAAGCAACGACACTCGGATATTCAACAAAAGGAACGGACTTGGAACATACGTAGTTGGCTGCTGGGTTGTTTTAGGGGAGGGGACCGAATAGTGAGGTCATCTGTCCCATCGGATTAGGGAAGGATAGGAGAGGAAGTCGGCCGTGCCCTCGCAGAGGAACCATCCCGGAATTGGAGGAAGGATTTAAGGAAACCAAGGGAAACCTGATTCAGGGTGGATGGATACGGGTTTGAACCGTCGTCCTTCCGGATGCGAGTTCTGTCTGCTAACCACTGCGCCACCTCGCTCGGTGAACCTAAGTAGTTGACAATGCTGTGTACAACTTAATACTGACACGAGGTTCACTAACAATACCGAAGTATTTCAGAACGTGAAGGAAAATAAAACGATCTTATAGACACTTGCAGATGTTAAGACGACGTCTTCGCTGTCGTCGCCAGTACCTCTTTTGCTCCATAAATGTAGAGGACACACGTTGATTAGCAATGACCAATTGTGGGGCAGGATCCTGATACGTTGCTGGAGCTCGTGCGTCTGCCCACACTCGTCATTCTCTTTTTACCACATAGTTAACAAAAAAAATGGCTCTGAGCACTATGGGATTCAACTGCTGTGGTCATCAGTCCCCTAGAACTTAGAACTACTTAAACCTAACTAACCTAAGGGCATCACACACATCCATGCCCGAGGCAGGATTCGAACCTGCGACCGTAGTGATCACGCGGTTCCAGACTGAAGCGCCTAGAACCGCTCGGCCACAGCGGCCGGCCATAGTTAACAACTCCACCTCATACAACCTCTCCTTACCACTATACAAGCTACTCCCGTTTGCGCACGGACTCGTTTCACCCTCTAGTACTTCTCCCGAGCATTCACACTATCGTCACCCTCGCTTCCACATACAGTGCTACGTACACAAGTTTACTCTCTGCCAAACGATAACGCATTTCTCCAATTTTCCCTAACGACGTTACCCCCAGTAAAATGAAACCATATTACAGAAATAATTGACATAGGTTAAAAACATACTCGATTGCCTATTTACAAACAGCCTCTTGCGGTTTAAGGGATAAAAAGCATCATATTTTCAGTTATCAAAGTTGGCGAAATTTTTAGGTAGCAAATCTCTATAACAGTGTCAAAATGCCTACATGGAATTTTGCATGACGGCAAAAAATCATTCTTAAATTTTTTTCTAGGTGAAACTCGAAGTTAATTTTTTAAGTCCCACTATTCTCCGTCACAGGAGGAGATGAAACTTTATTAAAACAAAAAAAGGACAGAAGCGACGAAGTACGTAAGTGCACAAATATTTTATTATATGCGTAAATTAACAAGGGTAAGAAGGACGTCATCTTATTCAATTAGGGAATGAAATACATCTTAGCCAATCACAATTACTGTGTAGTTCTTATATTAATGAGAAAAGAGATAGAATCATAGAATAATAGTCTGTGAAGTGGCTTCTGGCCTTACTGCAAGTAGAGTACAGCCTTTGGTTCGCCGCGACTCTAGAAGCGGGAAGATGGCGAAACTGTTATTCCAGCAGCCTTTTATCACCATCAAAGGTTCGCGGTACTCAATTTAATAGCAGTCCGTGTGGACTTGAGATCGTTCTTGAGGGACTGGAAGGAGGTAACCACCCCCCACCCCCCCCCCTTACACCTACCCAGGAGCTCCATGTCCATAGCTGCATCTTAGGGTACTACATGCTATATCACAAGAGAGAGAGAGAGAGAGAGAGAACCTGTAGTGGGTAGTGATAAAATTTGTTTTTCAAAGAAGTTAACAAAGGTTTAAAGTAGCTATAAAATCTGGGGTACAGTCCCTCACCAAAAGATTAAGACTGCGTGTAAAAAATATTAACATCAGTCACAGGCCTCTCTTGAAACCGTTTGATGTCTGGGAAGTATTATTTAAAAAAAAATCGAAGCAAGAATCAATTAAGACCCAAAGGCCGAGGATACGACTCTCTTATTAGGCATGTATCTGTAGTTGAAAAATATTCGTGTAAAACTGGAGTTATAACGTCTGAAATCGAACGTTGTGGCGACAGATGAGTTACGAACTGAAGTGAGAACCATAAGAAAATCAAAAAAGATGTTATGGTGTCAAAATTTAACTTTACAGATTAAGTATTTGATGGATTGCGGAGATTCAGCAGGGAACGAATTCTATGTACGTCCTTTCTGAAACATACACTAAGTGATCAGAAGTCTCCGAACATCTAGCTGAAAATTATTTACAAATTTGTGGTGCCCTTCATCGGTAATGCTGGAATTCAGTACGGTGTAGGCCCACCCTTAGCCTTGATGGCAGCTAACACTCTCGCAGGCATACGTTCAATCAGGTGATGGAAGGTTTCTTGGGGAATGGTAGTCCATTCTTCACGGAATGCTGCACTCAGGAGAGGTATCGATGTCGGTCGGTGAGGCCTGGCACGAAGAAGGCGTTCCAAAACATGCCAAAGGTGTTCTACAGGATTCATGTTAGGACTCTGTACAGGCCAGTCCATTAACAGGGATGTTGTGCAACCACTCCGCCACAGGCCGTGCATTATGATCAGGTGCTCGATCGTGCTGAAAGATGCAATCGCCATCCCCGAATTGCTCTTCAACAGTGGGAAGCAAGGAGGTACTTAAAACATCAATGTAGGCCTGTGCTGTGATAGTGCCACGCAAAACGACAAGGGGTGCAAGCCCCTCCATGAAAACCACGACAACATCGTAACATCACTGCCTCCTAATTTTACTGTTGCGCACTACACGCGCTAGCAGATAACGTTTACCGGGCATTCATCATGCCTGCACGCTACCATCAGATCGCCACATTGTGTACCGTGATTCGTCATTCCACACAACGTTCTCCCACTGTTCAGTCGTTCAATGTTTACGCTCCTTACACCAAGTGAGACGTCGTTTGGCATTTACCGGCGTGATGTGTGTCTTATGAGCAGCCGCTCGACCATGAAATCCAAGTTTTCTCACCTCCCGCCTAATTGTCATAGTACTTGCATTGAATCCTGATTCAGTTTCGTATTCCTGTGTAATGGTCTGGATATTACACATTATCTGTCTCTTACACATTACGACCGTCTTCAACAGTCAGCGGTCAACAGAAGAGGTCGGTCTGTACATTTTTGTGCTGTACGTGTCCCTTCACGACTCTACTTCACTATCACGTCGGAAACAGTGTACCTAGGTGTGTTGAGGACTGTGGAAATCTCGCATACAGACGCGTGACACAAGTGACACCCCATCACCTGACCACGTTCGAAGTCCATGAGTTCAGCGGAGCGCCCCATTCTGCTCTGTCATTACGTCTGTAAGTAGGCTGTTTAGGTTTTTATGTTGGTAACGTCACGTAGCGCTCTGTATGAAAATCACTGGCTATTCTGTATGCAGTCTGTGGCTGGTTGGCATTGTTGGAATATTTGCTATTGTAGTGTTGAGCAGTTGGATGTGAACAGCACGTAGCGTTGCGCATTTGGAGGTGACCTGCCAGCAGTGGTGGATATGGGGAGAGAGATGGCAGAATTTTGAGAGCGGTGATCTGGAAGTGTTTCCATTAAAAGAGTAAATTTGTGATAATCATGACGACTTTTGAATTTTATTAAGGTAAATACATTGTTTGTTCTCTATCAAAATCTTTCATTTGATCACTATGCATATCGGTAGTTAGTGCCTTCAGTAGTTAGAATCCTTTATTTAGCTGGCAGTAGTGATGCTCGCTGTATTGCAGTAGTTTGAGTAACGAATATTTTTGTGAGGTAAGTGATTCATGAGAGGTATAGGTCATCATTAGTCAGGCCCATTCTTTTGTAGGGATTACTGAATGTCAGATTGCGTTGCGCTAAAGATATTGTATATCAGTTTAGTGATGATCAGAATAAGTAAAGAGAGAAATGTTTGAGTACGTTCAGCTTTGCTCAGCTGTTTGAAAATCAAGTAACGTAAGGGGTTTACCAGCACAGTAATCCATAAATTCTTCTAAGGGAATGTTTCATGTCTCATCACTACTGAGGTCGCGGACATGGAGTACCTGGCAGTAGGTGGTAGCACAATGCACCTATATGAAAAACGTACGTTTTTGAGGATATCCGGATAGTTTTGATCACGTAGTGTATACAAGGCGAGGACGAAGGCATTTTATGCTTTCCATCTGGTCACCTAAGAAGAGCGCGGTAATTCTGGTGTTTTGCTGAAACTTAATTTAAATTAGAAGCTATATTGTTTCTTCGCTCGTCTCTTTTTACGTCTAAACGGCAACTGCTCCACACTATTGCAAATTAGCTGGGCCACTGGCTGGCCATTGCTGTCAATGTTTAATGCTCCGGTAAACATGTTGTCCCGCGTAATCACTAAGTCTATGATCGTGTAACACAGCATACAACGTGTCCATATGATCGTACTTGACTGTACTGACCACAACTTAGCCTCCGCTCCACGTAAAACAAAATCCAATGAGATTCAGGCAAACGCGGAGGAATACTTGGCGCCATGTTTACATCAGGTCTATTTTTTTTTATGAACAGAGTATACCAACAGGGACGTCCAACTGAGCAGCGAAAAGTTTAATTGTGATCCTTCCTTCACTTTCAATGAATGTCAACACGTTCCTGCATTTCAGAAGTAACGTCTGTATGTGGGCTGCCTGCACACAGGAGCTCGGATAGGTTTTACCCACCTTGTTGCGATGATGACATACGCCTTGCCCAACGACTCGCCGTTCTTTTGTTTACTGCCAGGTCTCCGCAGAAATTCTGCAAGCACGTTGCAATATTTTCGATGCTGTCTGGGTTTCCGCGAAATGAAACTCAATGAAAGCTCTAGGCTTGGTATGTGCTGTTGTTTCAGACCCCATTTTGCAGGCTACGTATAGCGCTGCGACCTAGCGGATCTTAATGAAACTACAGCTGTTAAAGCGGGAATATTCCACGAGGTCTCACAACAAATTACCCATTTTTTCAACCGAAATTTACCGCAAAAAGAAAATGTGTTGTTTAATTACTGAACGCGCCTCGTATACGTATAACAGTTTTTAAATAGAAATTCGTCAACGAAACAGAAAGAGTTCTACAGGAGAAACTATTTTGAGACAGATTTAAAATTTGCTTTGCTACCTGTCAGACATTTATGGTATTGGGAAAATGGTCAAAAATATTTGTTGCTTTATATTGAACTCCTTCTGAGCCACTGGCAGCTTTAGTGATGGGCAGTAATAGTCTTTTCTCCCTTCTAGTGTTATAGGTATGGACATCACTGTTCTCAAACTGTGATGGATTATTTACAACGAACTTCATTAGAAAATGTATGCTTTGTGACGGCGCAATTAAAATGTCTGCCTCCTTGAAAAGGCACCAGCATGACGCAGTGGCTGAATACCACTTATTATTCAAACTACTCGCTTTTGTGCAATCAATGATTTCTTTCTAAGTGTGAGCCACGCTGAAAATCATTCCTTAAGACATTTCAGAGTGGAAATACGCAAACTAGATCATGGATTGGATTATGTATTAAGAATTTTCCTGTAGGTAGATATACGTAAATGAACATAGGCACTGGAGGCAAAGAGATGGATGTATACAACAACAACAACAAAAAGATGTCTGCACAAAAGGAAAGTAAGTCTTTATTCAAAGAGCTAAAATTCTGAAAGTTACAGCTAAAACCATTATCAGACTTATTTTGAATTCCTTACAACATATAACGGACGAAAAATTTCCGAACGTAAAAATTATCGATGAAAATGATGGTCACTATACAAATGAGAATCCACACTTTACACATGTCTTGTCAGGTGCTTCGATACCTCTTCCGTTTGAATTAATAGAGGGACACCTCCTGGAGCCGTCCTTTGACCAGCCTGAGGAGACAGAAGTTCGTATTAGAAAGCAATTCCGCAGGAAATTAGTAGAGTCGCCTTTGAAGTGTCGCTTGCAGATTGCCTGAAGGTACGTCCTTTTCAACTGATTTCGCTTCCTCCATTTCTCATTCTCTCTACCTCCCCGTTCAGCGCAGCCGCCACAGGGAAACCAAAACCAGGACCGCGTGAACTGCTGGTGGAATAGGTCAGCGACGCATTGCAGATCAGACGAGCATACGACCGAGTGAGGTCACTCTGTGGTAAAGAGACTAGTCTTCTATACGGGAGGATCACCATTCATATCGTCTGGTGGCCTTCATGATTCAATTTTTCCGTGGCGTCCCTAAACTACTTTAGAGAAAAGCCAGGAGGTTTCCTTTGATAGAGGACATGAGCAGTTTCCTTTCCGAAACCGACCTGCTGCTCTGTCCTCAACGACCTCGTCGCCGACAGAATGTTTAACCTTTATCTTCCCTCTCGTTACTGAAAACGAATTTGTCCACGTTTACTTCGTGAATTATGTGTCAAAGAGAACGCTACCCAACTGATTATTAAGTAAATAAAAGCGGTCACAGGATTTTCTCCCACATTGTCTCGTAAATATCCATATCCTAACAGATAAGAAAGTGCTACAAGTTCTCGCTTTGCAGTTTTACAGTACATACCAGCAAAAATGCTGTTCTACACAAAGTAGAAAATTGCATTGCTACCGATAACTATGTACGTATTAGTAAAATGAAACAAGGGCTAATTATAACATTATATGGTTTTACAATCGCATACTACGGCCACTTTGTCCTATAATTTTTTCCGGTTGTCCATCCTACTGCTGCATGCAAGACTACCACTCTGATCTGTCTTTACTGAGTACTGCAGCTTACGAAACCTGTGTGTTAGGCAACCCACCACACATATCTCCCTTGCAGTTTTGCCTGAGGACGGCGTTCACTTCCAAACAATTAGCCTTAACCGGACAAGCAATTTAAACTTGAAACTGAGCTGGTAATTAAACAAGGTTTCAAGTTATTTCTTCGCTGCTCCTCCATCAAACTTTATTTTCCTGTAATTATAAACGACTTTTCGTTGTCATCATCTGGCAGATATAGGCATATGAGAAGAGCATTTTTCTGAAAGAAAGGAAATATATAACATTAAAAACGTATTCTGGTACATTATTTTAAAATCCGATTGTTCTTGATTTGCAGGCCCATTTCCTAAAGTGTTTCTTCCAAATGGTGGTGGTTCACATATATGCGATTATTAAATATTCGTTTTCTTTTTCTCAATTAAAAGAGCTGGCAGGTCCCTGTAGGACTGTTGTATTAGTGATATACAATCTCGTTGTCTGACTAGACGTTCTGTTTAGGATTTCTCAGCCGCACAGAAACTGAAACAGAAGCTTTCATAAAATTTATGATTCCCCGATAGAGTGGTATATTTGAGTAAAAAGATCCCTCTGTCTCACTCATTACTGTGAATTGAGAAGCAAATGAGCACACGTAATTTTATTTGTGCTTCCTTGTCATTTTACGCGACTGTGGAATCGGGTGCACTGCATTTTCCGAATAGGAATAGAATACCAACCTTTTAGTATCATCATTACGCATACTTACGTATTACAGTTACGAGGTGAAACATTTCTCCATTTTTCACAGATAGTTACCGTCGTGTACACATACCGTATGCACCAACTTCACTTAATCGCAGCGAAGACCAGCTACCATATTTACGCGGTTATAATGCACCATCGAATATAATTCGCATTTCAATTTTAAAAATTAAAATCTTAAAAGACCGTTTGTTGGCCCCTGACTGATAGGCTATGTTTATTTTACACAACGGTGGATGTATACATGAACAATCAAAACGATAGTATTTTTAAGTGACCCATTTTTAAGTGACCCACTCATTATCAAAAAAGAATGCTTAACTTGATTTCCGACATGACATGCAAGCAAACATACCAAAAATTACGGGTGCCCCTTATCACTATTAACTAATGTCAGCATTACTGGTATTCTCGTAGGAGTCTACATAAGAAAAAGGTTAATTTCCTCTTTCACCGTCATACTAGGTGTCCAGAATGAGATTTTAACTCTGCAGCGGAGTGTGCGCTGATATGAAACTTCCTGTCAGGTTAAAACTGTGTGCCGGACCGAGACTCGAACTCGGGACCTTTGCCTTTCGCGGGCAAGTGCTGTAGCAACTGAGCTACCCAAAGTAGGAGACGAGGTACTGGCGGAACTAAAGCTGTGAGGACGGGACGTCAGTCGTGCTTGGGTAGCTCAGCTGGTAGAGCACTTGACCGCAAAAGGCAAAGGTCCCGAGTTCGAGTCCCGGTCTGGCACACAGTTTTAATCTGCAAGGAAGTTTCATACTAGGTGTCGTTCTAGAGCATATCTTCACTGCCGTCCAATGTATTTGAAGTACTCCATTTCACGAATGATTTTACGATCATTGGCGCTTCGATGCTTTTCCAGGCAGCCGAAACCCACGGTGCAAAAAAAGTGAAATGATGTCAACTGTCGGAGTCACTTCACGGTTTGGTTCGCAAAACCATTTTTCGAAGTGTTCATCAACGTAACTTTTGAAATGTTTATTTATGCTGAAGTCCAGAGGGCTGTAACACAGAAGTCATTCCTTCAGAAATAATCTCAAGGTCATTGGACAGACAGTGGATCTTCCATTTTTTACATCAGTGAGGTGACCACGAAATGTATCAAGACAAAGCTTTCACGGTAGTTTGGAAATCACACCAGGGTGGAGTTTCCTCTACGTTTGGGAGCCAGTCAAGAACAAAAGTTTCAGTCATGCCTCTCTTCTTCAGTCGTCCCTCCCTTCTGTTGATTGTGAACCATGACGCCATTTTTAGGGTTTTTGGGGCTTCTTTTCCGCTTGAAGATTAAGAAAGGGGAAAATGTTTGGGCCCATTTGCTGTGATCGCCAGCATTACAGTTGTGCGCTGTTTTTCACACCCTGATGTTTTGGTGGCAACTTCTTTGCTCCCCTCCTTATCAGTCGCGTAATTACTTGGCATAATAAACCAAAGTGGCGCCTCATTAGCGTCGCTATTTGGTGGATAGAAAAATTCTCCTCTTTCCGAAGTTTGAAGACATACCACTTAAATTCTTGAAGTTTGTTCTCTAATTCCTGTGGAAGCTTTTAGCATATTGTTGTACGGCGTCGTAAAGCGAAGCCCGTTCGTTTCATAAAGCAATCAGTTCATCCACAGCCAGCCTTAAATCTTGTGTCGATATATTAACAAGCTGTTTTGCTTTGTTTCCTATGGTGTCACTCGTCACCGTTCGCGCATTCGTCTTCTAATTTTTCCCTGCTTTCAGGGACTAATTCCAAAACTTTCACTTCAACATTAGCATGTCTTCCTTTGCAAGGGCCAGTATATTTCTGTCCGGGGGATAGTTGCAAATAATGCCAATTTTTGTTTCTTCCATGAGTGAACGTTACTCTCAGCTGTACGCTGTACTGAACTCTCGTCCGTCCTCCTGTTACAATATTTATCGGAATAGAGAATTGATTTACGAATGAAAGTAGCATCATTACGATGTTCTTCTCTGCTTGCCTCCCAATTCGAGACTACCTAATGCAAACACATTACTCATTAATAGGCCAACAATAATGTAACGCAGTTGAGAATTACAACAGGCGTATTGTAACGTAAGGAACAATATCCAAATTTCAATGATGTTGTCGCTGAAAGACGGGTTTAAGTTTGTACTCGAATGTAATGTGGCATCTAATTTTCAGTACTGCACATGATAAAAAAAGAGCGCATTAGATTCGTTTGAATACGTTTTTAAGAACAGATCCAGGAAGAGTTCATATGCTGTAACAAAATGAATCGATTGATGGACTGACAGGGGAATGGCCCCATTTTACAGATGAACAAGCAACTATAACCTCAGATTGGGGGGGGGGGGGGGGTACGGACGAAGAGAGATGAGGAAGAATGGTGACTCTTCATCACCACAGAACTCGGTGTATGGGTTGGTTGCTGCTACGATGATGAGGTGATGAGTCGACCTCCTTTGGTGCCATGTGGGACAGTCGTAACAGTTTTCATCTGCCCAGTCCAGAGCTTCTGCGGTGACGCTGTGTGCAGCTTAACTAATTGCTTCTTAATCACTTTTGTCAGAGATCTGCCCGGCGGCCGACACGTTGTTATTAACATGCAGGCACGGCGGTATCTTAATGTCTGCAGTGTTTAGCTCAAGGGGCAGCGTCAACGTAATTCTTGCATGCTGAAGTCAGACCAGAAATACAAGAATGCTTAAAGATTCAAGCATCAGACCATAAGAATGACCATCCGACATGAGAGATGTGGTTGTCCCAAAGCAAAGATAGCCATCGGAATGAATGCAGGAGTCCGACTCAAACTGTAGATTCAGTCGACAATAGGCGTCCAAAGTTAAAACGTCTTATGTGAAACAGAGCATGCAAATCACTTCTTTCCAAGCGTCTCTGGGTCTTCTTGTCACTGCTCGATCCCTCAGCTGCCCCTGATGTTCGGCAGTTTTGTTTATGTTCCCCTACTGTGTCCTCCAGGACGCTAAATTTCCCATCGTATTATCTTTATCATTAACGGGCTCAATTTGCAATCCCTCCCAATGAACAACAAACACTGGGCAGCCACACCTATCAATCTGCCTGCAAGTTCCCAAACTTTCTACTCTTGCGAGTAGGAAAGGCACTGGATAATGACTGCCGTGTAGCTTGGAAACTCCTGCATTGTTCTCACTCAGTTTCGCTTTGCAACACTTCGTACCGTGTGCTGCATGGTCCCTAGTGGCTTCCTCATGGGATTTTTTTTAAACCGTTATTTATTTTATTTATTCTAGTCAAAAGCGTTGCATAAGAAATAGACAAAAGGGATAAAAGGAGTAAAGTCACACATGAGACTGAATACAATGGTACCTTGCCATTTCTGGATGTGGAAGTATATAGAGCTGCGGAAGGTAAACTGGGACACAAAGTGTACCGGAAACCAACTCACACTAATCGGTACCTGCACGCTGAGAGCCACCACCACCCAGCTCAAAAGTATTCTGTTCTGCATACGTTAACTGCCCGAGCCTACCGGATAAGCGATGAAAATAATATCAAAGAAGAATTAAAGGAGCTACAAAACACGTTTCGTGCCAACGGCTATGATGACAACATCATAAGAAAGGTAGCTAAAACTAAAGGGAGCAGAACACGAGAAGAAGGCAAAGAAGAGAAGCTTCCACTGGTACACTTACCATATGTAAAAGGCGTCAGTGAACGGCTAGGCAACATCTTCCGCCGACGAGGTTTCAGACCGATTTTTCGAAGCAGTCACAGGATCCACGAAATGATAGGTTCCACCAAGGATGCAGTCAACCATCTTAACACTGCAGGTGTTTACGAACTACGGTGTGAATGCGGAGCTGCCTACATAGGAGAAACAGGAAGACCTATCAACTTACGAGTAGCAGAACACGAACGCTACGTACGACTACAACAACACAATAAATCGGCGATAGCGGAACACCACCGTGACTGTGGACAACCTATCAGGTTCCAGGAAGCACGAGTACTGGCGAAAGAATCGTGGATGCGAGAACGCAAAATTCGGGAGGCGATCGAAATTATTAAGCAGCCTGACAACATCAACAGAGAAGATGGCTACAAACTCCCAGCGTCCTGGCTGCCGGCCATCCCAGTCCAACGGGCCGCGAGCGGCCGCGGGGCAGAAGCTACACGGTACACGGACGTATCTACACAAACAGCTGTAGAGCAACTGTCAGTCCACTTCCGCGCACAACAGGAGGAAAACTTGCCGACCAGAAGTGGAACGCTGATTGGCGGTCAGCTACCAATCGTTGACGACATGGATATCCACGAATAGCTCCTTTCCTTCCATCTTCCCTTACGTCATGACTAGCCAATCATTTTAGAGGGCCAATTAAAATTCTACAACTGTGACGTCAGACATCGATAGTCTGTAATAAATAGTAGCACCTACCCAATGCAAAACCAGTCGTGCCCTGAGGAAGGCCGTTGCAATTCGGCCGAAACGTCGGTTTTAATTTATTATTGTTGTTAGTTTTTTAGAAATGACGCGGCATATTACCCAGAAGAATTTTAATCACTAAAATTCTTGTGTTAAGAAGTCGCGGCTGATCGTTAGTATACATATTAAACAAGGTTGGTGCTAGGACGCTTCACTGACGCGGAACGATTTTTTGTATTCTCAATCTACTTTTCTCGCCACCTATTTCGGCGTACAACCTACGGTTCTGAAGGAGAGTTCCTATGAAGCTGGTAAATTCATAATCTCTCGTTAGTTGACATAGTTTGTACAAAATGATAGTGTGCTGCAGAATATCGTAAGCTGCGGAGAGGTCCACGAATACTGCTCCTGTGACCAAGCCGGCCTCGGTGGCCTCGCGGTTCTAGGCGCGCAGTCCGGAACCGTGCGACTGCTACGGTCGCAGGTTCGAATCCTGCCTCGGGCATGGATGTGTGTGATGTACTTAGGTTAGTTAGGTTTAAGTAGTTCTAAGTTCTAGGGGACTGATGACCACAGCAGTTGAGTCCCATAGTGCTCAGAGCCATTTTTGTACCTGTGACCAGACCTCGCTGAAAACCGCTAACAATTCCTTCCAAGCTTTATCTGCATTCCTGTAAGTCTTCATTCAAATGCCCCGTGCATTTGGGTGTCGATGGTCTTGATCTGCTGGTAGTCATTCTTTCAGAGCGAGGCAAACGCCTCGCCGTAACTTCTGCTTCTCGAGGTCTCACCAACGAAAGATTTCATTGGTCCATGGTATGAGTCTTAAGCTTTTCGTGCAGAAGGTTGAATATCATGGTAAGTCATTACGTAAGCTGATCGGCGAGTTGCGTCTGCCGCCTTTGTGGCGTGGCATGCTGTTGCCTCCTTGAGCCCCCCGGTTCTAGATGTACCCTTGTCCGGTTCTCAGCTACGCTACAGATCAGTTTGAAAACAAAAACTTTATTTATGAAAATATACAGTACAATCACCAACAAACTTTACATATTCACATACACCTTTGCCTTTAACCCAAATAAATACAGATTCGTTTACAGATATTTTCCTCCTGTTACGAGTATATAATGACAAAGAAGAAGGAGAAACATATGCTCATAAAATCCGTTCACATCCTCAAAGAAAAACTGTGCTTCACTCAACCAAAGTCAAGTATTATGTGACGCACATAAAGGAAACGTACGACGATCAACGGCATGTAAATAACACACTAATAATATAAATTGTGTTGAACAGGATCACCAAGTCACAAAAGAAAGCATGATGAATACGGGCAAGAATTCAGACACGTGAGACTTTTTGTAAAAAATATATACGAGGACATAAACTGATTGGTAGCCAAAGCAACCGGACTCGCAAATCGGCGAATATTTAAGAATTTCATAATCAAAATAGGCCAGGGCGGATATGATGGGATGAGGAAAATACAATATCAAAAACAACTTAGTTCAACGTTCCCCCTCAGTGGGTTTGATTCCTATAGTAGCAATGAATTCAATTTACTTCAGTACATGTAACAGACGCATGGAGCCTTCCCATGCCTTCATTATGTAGGTAACTGAGGAAACGGTCTTTGACTGGAAGCAAGCCGACTTTATTGTACCAATATTATGCGTTTCAGACATTGTCATCTTCAGATATCCTGCAACGTAATGTTGGATATGGACATAAAGTTAATTGTTGCAATGGTAATGACATGAGTCTGCTTATGAGCTTTACCACTACAGCAAGTAACTTTTGTGTCCATTTGCCACACGTCATTCCAAGATATCTGAAGAGGGAATATCCTTGGACAATCTATTCAGCATAACATTGTCTCAAAGTCCTGAAGGGGGGCTTATCCTTCACTTCCGTGGCGCCTCAGAGTCTCTCCACCGAATTGCTATCTCTGTCGCATTCTTCATTCCACACGAGTGTGTCTGTTTCAGAGGGGGGGGGGGGGGGGCGGATTTCGAACTTTTGTATCGTCTGGCTCCCTTATCGTTGGTTTCGTCAGTTCGTTTTCGTCTTGATGCGTGACTTTCATATTCACATGGGTATCGTGGTGTGTCAAGGGACCGTACTCATTAACAGGTTCAGGCTCTATAAACGCTAAACCGTATAAGAACTAAGAACATGTGTGACGCTCTCTCACACACGAATCGTCGCAACATTCCGATTCCCCTTCGTCGACCAGGTGCGTGGAACTCTCATCTCGACCAGCGGTCAGTAAACTGACCTCATCTAGAAGCCTTTTTCCATCTGGTATTTACCGTCTAACTCCCATGACTCAACAACAAAAAATTGCTCGCCCTTCTTATAACTTACTGGATCAAATGCGATCTTAGTGCCCTTTACACTCCATGCAATCGGGTCTAAACAAATTAGTCACAATTTTCGTACTGACTATGGCTCCGCCAAATTAAATCACTGTCTGTTATAAAATCAATTACCGGCCGGTGTAGCCGAGCGATTCTAGGCGCTTCAGTCTAGAACCCCGCGACCTTTACGGTCGCAGGTACGAATCTTGCCTCGGCCGTGGATGTGTGTGATGTCCTTAGGTTAGTTAGATTTAAGTAGGTCTAAGTTCTAGGCGACTGATGACCTCAGATGTTAAGTCCCATATTGCTCAGAGTCATTTCAACCATTTGAACTTACTGTCACTCTCCAACAATTTTGAATAAAAAGACGTCGAAAGTGCTGTCACTTCCGAACAAGAATCTAGGCATTCCCTGATCTTGACGCCTTCCACGGTTACGTTAAAGGAAGGATATAGGTTGTCTGTCTTTTCCAACAAATGCGGTCATACTGATCAATGTCGTCTTGCGCTTGCGATCGCCAGTCCGCACTTAGCATGTGTGATGTCCTTTTTGTAACGAGGTGTCCCGTGAGGAACCTGATGCTCTTTTGTCATGAATTTCAATTATCTCCCGATGTGGTGGCGTAAAAACATTATCTTTGCGCTGTCTCTGATTGCACGATGCCTCAACACAGTCGACACGGCGTCCGTGTTCCAATGCTCCGTTTTGACCTTGCTATGTCTAGCGTGGATCACAGCGTCGGTTCGTGTCTCGCCTATTCCCACCTTCTCTTCTTCACTCAGTATTGTGTCAATATGACCTGTCATTGCGTATCACGAATTCTTGCAGCACCTTATTTTCCATCCTCTGTGTGAAAGTGTGTTCTGTTCTCCATTTTCCTGCTCATCGATGTCAATCGGACTTAAAATGTTGAGGATCCTCTCTCTCGACAGTGCACAGAAGAGCAACGAGAGCACACTGTACGTCAGCAGAGTGACGTGCATCACAATCACCGTTCCTCATCTGCCATTTCTTTTTTCAAGTATCCTGCTAGAACGACAAAATTAGCAGCGTAGGTTCCCATTAACTGCTGTGAGTGTAGCTCGTACTGTCCCCTACATATGTTTCTTTTCGCACTTGCTTGTGCGGCTAGGTTCCATTGCGTCAGCAGAAACTTACAGCAGATATCTTTGTAGTACTGCTGACGCAGATGTTTACACAGAGCTAAGCAGCCGGCCGTGGTGGTCTCGCGGTTCTAGGCGCGCAGTCCGGACCCGTGCGACTGCTACGGTCGCAGGTTCGAATCCTGCCTCGGGCATGGATGTGTGTGATGTCCTTAGGTTAGTTAGGTTTAAGTAGTTCTAAGTTCTAGGGGACTGATGACCACAGCAGTTGAGTCCCATAGTGCTCAGAGCCATTTTGAGCCAGAGCTAAGCAGCATCCTTCTGCTCAGTGCAGCTACTGCTTGAATTTTAACTAAAAACCTTTAGAAAAGGTGACTGAAGACTTCCGGCATGAGGAGTCACCCTCCTTCTAACAACGACCATTTCAAAGAGGGGGAGCAGCGGACAGAGGCTCTGAGCACTATGGGACTTATCATCTGAGGTCATCAGTCCCCTAGAACTTAGAACTAATTAAACCTAACTAACCTAAGGACATCACACACATCCATGCCCGAGGCAGGATTCGAACCTGCGACCGTAGCAGTCGCGCGGTTCCGGACTGAGCGCCTAGAACCGCTAGAGCACCGCGGCCGGTACGGACAGAGTTTCAGGGTTTCATTGTGTCCTTGTAGTGGTTATTTGTCCCTAAATCATGGAAGAATCGACGGCACGTGGATGCAGGAGGTAATGAGGATTCGTAATGTATATCCATAGGTCATGTAACTTGAAACTGAAGAAATATCATGATGATCTGGCCATTGCCACACATTCCGGATTAGTAAGCCATGTGGATCCCCGGAAAGAGACTGCAAGGAGGAGGTAACTATGAGAAACAAGTTGAATAACTAACGAGAGGGTAATATTTTTTGAATAAGAGCGTGGAATGTTAAAATTTCGCACGTTGTAGAGAAGCTAGAAAACTTAAAAAAGAAACTGCACGGGCTCAATCTTGCAATGGTAGAGGTCAGTGAAGTGAACTGGAAAGAAAATTGCGATATCTGGTCAGATGATTTTAGATTAACTTTGACAACGGCAGGAAATGATGTAAAGGGAGCAAGATTTGTTATGAACAGGAAGGTAGGTCAAAGAATGAGTTACTTTGTACAATTCAATGATGGGATCATTTTCATCAGAATTGACAGTAAACCAATCCCAGAACAATAATTCAGGTATACATGTCGAGGTCGTAAGCAGAAGATGAAGAGATAGCTCAGTATGCAAAGGGTGATCATAATGTGATAATCATGGGGACTGGAACGCTGTGCTAGGGGAGATAATTCACGACGGTGTTACGGGAGAATATGGACTCGGAAGTAGAAACGAGGCAAGACACTGACAAGAAGAGCTCTGCAGTACACTCCAACTGCTGATAGAGAACACACTGTTCAGAAATCACAACAGGAGGAGGTATACTCTGAGTACACGGGAAAGTTCCAGCTGGATTACATCATGGTCAGACGGAGACACCGAAACATACAGACTCACACCGCAATCTACAAACGATGGAAAGTAGGTTGCAGTTTAAGAGAATCGTCAGGAAGAAGCAACGTGGTATGAAGTTGGATATAGAAGTACTTAGGAGCGTATACATGAATCTGAAGTTTTCTGAATTTGTCGATACTGCAACAATGAATACAGCAGTAGTCAGTTCAGTTGAACAGGATTGACGTCTTCATAATCACAGAAGTAGGACAGAAAAATACGAGGGTGGTTTGAAAAGTTCTCGGAACGGAATAGAAAAAAAGAACATACATCACTGAAACTTTTTAAATTTTTGAGTGTAGTGTCCTTGTAGATTAATGGACTTGGTCCAACGATGTTCCAGTGCCTCGATCCCAGGCCTGAAAAATATTTGTCAACTCCGGCTATTAATTCTTCGTTTGAAGTGAATCTTCGTCCACCAAGAAAAAATTTCAATTTTGGGAAGAGATGGAAGTCTGACGGAGCCATATGAAGTAAGTAAGGCGGGTGTGGTAACAATTCATACCTCCGTTCGTGTAATTTCGCCATGGCGACGGCATGCGTCTTTGATCCAGCAGCACCCATCTTGCAGATATTTTTTTTTCATTTCTAAATCTTCAGTTAAAATGTGATATACCCTTTCAGATGACAATTGGCAAGCGTGAGCAATTTCACACATTTTCAGTCGGTGATACTCGATGACCATTTTGCGCACTTTTGGAATGATTTCTAGAGTAATGACACATCTTGGCCGACCACTCCGCGGATCATCATCTAAGCTGTCCCGAACAGATTGAAATTCATTTGTCTTCTTGGCAATAGTTGAATACCAAGGAGCAGAGTCCTCCAGTGTATTCTGGAAATCGACATGAAGATCCTTTGTTTCATACCTTTCTTTACGAAGTACTTAATCATTGCTCGAAGCTCGAATTTTTCCATCTTCGCAAATCACTACGCGGGAACAACAACAGAGCAACGTCACCGCCACAGCTCTCTTCCAAGACCACTGACGTGGCACGTATTTACAGGTAACAGTCCAATGAATATCACGTGAACAACTCGTTGCGCTGATCTCTCGTGGTGGTTCCGAGAACTTTTCGTACAAAGAAGAAAATATAAGGAAGGTAACCACAAAAAAAACTTTGGGTAACATAAGAAATACTGAAACTGGGTGGTGATAGATGGAAGTATTAACGCTCAGGGAGGATAGGTGTACAACGATATATGTCATTTAGAAATGAAATAAACTGGAAGTGCGGGGAAGCCAAGGCGAGTGGTTGCAGGAAAAATCTAAAGAAATCTAAAAGGAAATGATCACCGGAAGGATAGATTCAGCACATAGAAATTACAAACGAAACTAAAATCATAGTTGTCAACATCAGTAATACAGAAGGAATACAGCTGTTAAACATAAAGGAGAGTACGGATAGGCAGAAGTGTGCAATGAAGGCATCGACGAGAGGGAGAACTGGTGCTGTGGTGGAAAAACAATGGCTGTCGTTTGGATGACCTGTGACAGAAGACGAAATTGGAGACGATATGAAAGATTTAGGGGATCCAGTATTAGAGCCAGAGTTTAAAAGAGTCTGAGGGACCTGAGTTCAAATGAGACAGAAGGTTTCGATATCATTACTTCTGAATTTCTAAAACCATTGAGAGAAATTACAAACAGCCGAATATTCAAGTTGGTTTGCAGATTCTGTGAGGAGATATACCTTCAGGCCTTCGGAAAAATATAATCACACATTTCCGAAGATATAGGCGACAGGTAATTGCGAGAATTGCCGTAAAATCTGACTGAGAGGTCATGCGTGTAAATCACTTACGAGAACAGCTGAATGGAAAATAAAACTGAGGGTTTCGTAGGTGACGATCTATTTGGCTTTACGAATAGGTACAGTTACTAGAGAGGCATTTTTGACGTTGCTATTGATAATGAAAGCAAGACTTATGATAAATCAAGACACTTCGTAGGATTTTTCGATGTAGAGAAAGCGTTCCGTAGTAGGTTTAAACTACAAGGAAATACTGGTAATATACAATATGAGTTACCGTCAAGAAAGAACAATAAGAATTGATGACTAAACACGAAGATATAAGACAGGGATGCAGTCATTCTGCCATACTGTTCAGTCAATACTTCGAAGGTTCAAGAGTGCGATTAAAATTGAGGGTGAAATGATACCACACCTAAGATTCTCGGATAAGAGGACTGTTGTCATAAGAAATGAGGAAATTCACCACAGCATCATCCAAGAGGACAACTACATGTGTAAAAGACCTACAGAGAAACAGAACTGTTTTGTAAGACATGTGTTAAGATATCAGTGAATAACTTACATTGTACTTGAGGGAGCTGTAGACGGTGGGAACTGTGAGGGAAGAGAGAGACTGTAACACACCCTGCAACTAACTGAGGGCATTGGGTTCAGGTGTCACTCTGAGACGAAGAGGTTGGCACAGGACAGGAATTCGTGGCGGGCAGCAACAAACAGGTCAGAAAACTATTGACTCAAAGAAAAGTTAAATGCCCACGAAACAGTACCTCCAGCTGAAAGTAAGCCTGCTTTAAAAATGATGGAAATAACACAATTGGCCCTGTTACTAAGTGTAGTTTATTGGAAAGAGAAAGTAAAGGATGTCGTTAAGGCTCTCATCGCTTTGAAAATTAAAAATATGCTAATACAATGTGACATCTAAATATCAGTATAAATTCTTGGCTTCAGAGAGTTTTATAACTACCTTTTACGCCTTTGAATCTTTAGTGCGCTTTCGTTGTTATTTTAATGCCGTCAAGGAGTTAGCAACAATTTCAGTGAGAGTTCCTAATGCCTGAGGAAAGCTGAACAGAAACGTGTATTTTTGTGTTTGTCAGGCAGATAATAGCTTATGCTTACAAAGTCATATAGACAAAGAATACTACGGAAAGACTGAAAACTCACAAAATGATTGAATATGATGGTTTTTTTCCTCAGACGTAAATGACAATGCTACATGACGTGAATAGATTATAAAGCTCTAGTGAAAGATGTCTGGCGGGACGCCCAGGATTTTAGTCTCCTATGATAAAAGAAAGTGAGAAGCGATTCAGTTCATTCCACAGACTCATTCAGAGTACATGTGTGAGATGCTAGTGCATAGTACCAGCCAATTTACACTGTTGTTTCTGGTGGCGTATCACTCTAAACACATTCAGTAGGGTGTTCGCAAGCTCTTGGAAACACAGTGCGGAGCCCCTAGGAAGTCGGCAACAGCTTTAACACCGGAGGGATGCAGGTGCTTGGCAAAGTGCACCTCAGGGAAACTGTTAGGCCGAGATTCCATGTCTGACGTACATTGATTGTTTATACAGTTTCAAATAATCATGAAATACAAGTGTTTCTCAAACAAAGTTTACTAACAAAATTTTGTACTTTAATGATTTTAAGTAATGTAGGTAACTAGCTACCAGTAAAATATTGTCTCATGAATAAAGGATAGACTTCGTGTTGAAACTATCTGTTGCGAAAGATGGTGATAAAATCTCAGAGAAGTAACAACACAAGAATAAAAAAATCAATTCAGTGATTATAACTACTTGCAGACCAAACTAACATACTTCACATTATCATTGCTTCTGATGCTAGGTGAACGAGAGGTAGTCATAAAGTTTTGATTACCACGCCAAATAAACTGGTTTAATTACTTTTTTTTTGTTTGCAGGTACATTTCTGAAACCGCAGTCCCCTCGGAACAGTACCATAGAGTGATGCCAGAGGGACCAAACAAAATGGGGCTGGTAAAAACAAAATGGGAGTATCATCTGGTAATGTCTTCTGCATTTGAAGGACTACAACGCTCTAACGATTTATATAGAGTTGGTAAGAGCACGGCAACAATTCGCGATCTTATCACACAGTGGTTAGGTGAGGCACAGCCTTCCACAGTGGTCAAATACATCTACATCTACATCTACATGACTACTTTGCAATTCACATTTAAGTGCTTGGCAGAGGGTTCATCGAACCACAATCATACTATCTCTCTACTATTCCACTCCCGAACAGCGAGCGGGAAAAACGAACGCCTAAACCTTTCTGTTCGAGCTCTGATTTCTCTTATTTTATTTTGATGATCATTCCTACCTATGTAGGTTGGGCTCAACAAAATATTTTCGCATTCGGAAGAGAAAGTTGGTGACTGAAATTTCGTAAAAAGGTCTCGCCGCGACGAAAAACGTCTATGCTGTAATGACTTCCATCCCAACTCGTGTATCATATCTGCCACACTCTCTCCCCTATAACGCGATAATACAAAACGAGCTGCCCTTCTTTGCACCCTCTCGATGTCCTCCGTCAATCCCACCTGGTAAGGATCCCACACTGCGCAGCAATATTCTAACAGAGGACGAACGAGTGTAGTGTAAGCTGTCTCTTTAGTGGACTTGTTGCATCTTCTAAGTGTCCTGCCAATGAAACGCAACCTTTGGCTCGCCTTCCCGACAATATTATCTATGTGGTCCTTCCAACTGAAGTTGTTTGTAATTTTAACACCCAGGTACTTAGTTGAATTGACAGCCTTGAGAATTGTACTATTTATCGAGTAATCGAATTCCAACGGATTTCTTTTGGAACTCATGTGGATCATCTCACACTTTTCGTTATTTAGCGTCAACTGCCACCTGACACACCATACAGCAATCTTTTCTAAATCGCTTTGCAGCTGATACTGGTCTTCGGATGACCTTACTAGACGGTAAATTACAGCATCATTTGCGAACAACCTAAGAGAACTGCTCAGATTGTCACCCAGGTCATTTATATAGATCAGGAACAGTAGAGGTCCCAGGACGCTTCCCTGGGGAACACCTGATATCACTTCAGTTTTACTCGATGATTTGCCGTCTATTACTACGAACTGCGACCTTCCTGACAGGAAATCACGAATCCAGTCGCACAACTGAGACGATACCCCATAGCTCCGCAGCTTGATTAGAAGTCGCTTGTGAGGAACGGTGTCAAAAGCTTTCCGGAAATCTAGAAATACGGAATCAACTTGAGATCCCCTGTCGATAGCGGCCATTACTTCGTGCGAATAAAGAGCTAGCTGCGTTGCACAAGAGCGATGTTTTCTGAAGCCATGCTGATTACGTGTCAATAGATCGTTCCCTTCGAGGTGATTCATAATGTTTGAATACAGTATATGCTCCAAAACCCTACTGCAAACCGACGTCAATGATATAGGTCTGTAGTTAAATGGATTACTCCTACTACCCTTCTTGAACACTGGTGCGACCTGCGCAATTTTCCAATCTGTAGTTACAGATCTATCGGTGAGCGAGCGGTTGTATATGAGTGCTAAGTACGGAGCTATAGTATCAGCGTAATCTGAAAGGAACCTAATCGGTATACAATCTGGACCTGAAGACTTGCCCGTATCAAGCGATTTGAGTTGCTTCGCAACCCCTAAGGTATCTACTTCTAAGAAACTCATGCTAGCAGATGTTCGTGTTTCAAATTCTGGAATATTCCATTCGTCTTCCCTGGTGAAGGAATTTCGGAAAACTGCGTTCAATAACTCCGCTTTAGCGGCGCAGTCGTCGATAACAGTACCATCGGCACTGCGCAGCGAAGGTATTGACTGCGTCTTGCCGCTTGTGTACTTTACATACGACCAGAATTTCTTCGGATTTTCTACCAAATTTCGAGACAATGTTTCGTTGTGGAACCTATTAAAGGCATCTCGCATCGAAGTCCGTGCCAAATTTCGCGCGTCTGTAAATTTTAGCCCATCTTCAGGATTTCGCGTTCTTCTGAACTTCGCATGCTTTTTCCGTTGCCTCTGCAACAGCGTTCGGACCTTTTTTGTGTACCACGGGGGATCCGTTCCATCTCTTACCAATTTATGAGGTATGAATATCTCAATTGCTGTTGCTACTATATCTTTGAATTTGAGCCACATCTCGTCTACATTCGCATAGTCAGTTCGGAAGGAATGGAAATTGTCTTTTAGGAAGGCTTCTAGTGGTACTTTATCCGCTTTTTTAAATAAAATTATTTTGCGTTTCTTTCTGATGGATTTGGAAGAAATGGTATTGAGCCTAGCTACAATGACCTTGTGATCACTAATCCCTGTATCAGTCATGATGCTCTCTATCAGCTCTGGATTGTTTGTGGCCAAGAGGTCAAGTGTGTTTTCGCAACCATTTACAATTCGCGTGGGTTCGTGGACTAACTGCTCTAAATAATTTTCGGAGAATGCATTTAGGACAATCTCGGAAGACGTTTTGTGCCTACCACCGGTTTTGAACAAGTATTTTTGCCAACATACCGAGGGTAGGTTGAAGTCCCCACCAACTATAACCGTATGAGTGGGGTATTTATTTGTTACGAGACTCAAACTTTCTCTGAACTGTTCCGCAACTGTATCATCGGAGTCTGGGGGTCGGTAGAAGGAGCCAATTATTAAATTAATTCGGCTGTTAAGTATAACCTCCACCCACACCAATTCGCACAGAGTATCTACTTCGACTTCACTACAAGATAAACCACTACTGACAGACACCAACACTCCACCACCAATTCTGCCTAATCTATCTTTCCTGAACACCGTCTGAGACTTCGTAAAAATTTCTGCAGAACTTATTTCAGGCTTTAGCCAGCTTTCTGTACCTATAACGATATCAGCTTCTGTGCTTTCTATTAGCGCTTGAAGCTCAGGGACTTTTCCAGTCCAACTACAACAGTTTACAACTATAATTCCGACTGTTCCTTGATCCAAGCACGTCCTGTAATTGCCAACCACCCTTTGACATTGCAGCCCATCCCGCACTTTCCCGAGGCCTTCTAACCTAAAAAAACGCCCAGTCCACGCCACACAGCCTCCGCTACCCGTGTAGCCGCCAGCTGAGTGTAGTGAACTCCTGACCTATTCAGCGGAACCCGAAACCCCACCACCCTATGGCGCAAGTCAAGGAATCTGCAGCCAATACGGTCGCAAAACCGTCTGAGCCTCTGATTCAGACCCTCCACCCGGCTCTGCACCAAAGGTCCGCAGTCGTTTCTGTCAATCTTAATGATGTAGAAGGAAGTGGGAAACACCTTGCAGTGAAAAATAGCAAATCGCAAGAGGAGTGGGCGCCATGGTGGTCTAATACCGGAGTGCCAGAATCGAGGCAATAGTCATAAAGGTAGAAATCAGTCATCGATCAGTTTCCAACGTCTCGAATGACATTTTGAACACAAGAAAGGGCTCTGATTGCTGCGTTTCGTGACTGCTCGAAACTATTCAAAAGCCCTCCGAACAGAGTCAGCTACGGAAATGTTGCCGCTGTGTCGGGCCAATCAGGATGACTTCTCTAGTCATCCAGTCATCATCGACGAGACTGGGTGTGTTGCTGTGACCCCGAAACAAAGGATCAAAGAAAACGGTGGAAAAATGTACGAGGGCTATTCGGGAAAAAAGTCCGATCGGTCACGAAATGGGAACCATAGAGAAAATCAAAAACGTTTTATTGAAAACAATTAACTACACCTTCCAGCTACTTCTCTACATAGTTGCTGCTCCGACTTCAACACCTTTCGTAGCTTTGTACCAACTATCTAATACCCTCGTCATTGAAGGCATACTCCTGTTGATTCTGCCAATTCTCTACGCTGATCTGCAGCCTGTTGTCTGAGCCAAAATTTTGTCTTCATAGCCAGCCGTTCATGAGAGCAGAGAGGAATTTCAGAGGGAGCCAACTAAAGGCCATTTTGTGGATAAACAAACGCTTCCGTCGAAAACGCTGCTGAATCATCTTAATTGCCCCTGCAGAGTGCAGCCGAGAATTGTCATGAAGAAGGAAAAGCATGGCAGTTACGACATGCGGGCTGCATGACATAATGCGAAATCTCTCATTAGGCCCTTATATTTGGTGGGAGACATTACATTCCACGCATCTTTAAGTGCCCACGGTGCACCCAGAACTGAAAAGAACGACATGACGCGATAGACTGGCACGCTGTCCAACACATCTGTACAAAGCTTCATCGTATTTTTACTGTGGTTTCCCTTTCGTGCTCGATTCGACCTTACCTCGGAATAGCCCTCATATATTAATCACTGCCGAGAAAGGCGCAGACCCAGCCAATTTCATCAAGGTGATGCTGAGTGTTTTAGAGACTGTCACACGATATGATGCTAACAGATTCGATTCGTGAGAGCAAGATGTAACGGAAGCATACTATCGAACTCTCCAGAAAAGGTTGCGTGAGCCTGTCCAGGAGGGTGATTTTGCGTCACGACAACATCCCAGTTCTATTTCCACTTACGCTGCGTCTTTGGACTATCGAATTTTGTCCCTCCAGTATTCCCCTGACACGGAATCCAGTGACTTCTTCCCTTTTCCCCGAATGAAGAAACCATTACGTAGCATATTCCTGACCTGTCGTCTGTGGAACAGCGACAGATACGATACTGAAAAAGCATGTTCAAATGTGTGTGAAATCTTATGGGACTTAACTGCTAAGGCCATCAGTCCCTAAGCTTACACACTACTTAACCTACATTATCCTAAGGACAAACACACACATCCGTGCCCGAGGGAGGACTCGAACCTCCGCCGGAACCAGCCGCACAGTCCATGACTGCAGCGCCTCAGACAGCTCGGGTAATACCACGCGGCTGAAAAAGTATGTGATTTAGTCTATGCTTGCAATTTATTTATTTTTCCTACTAGCTAACGGTTTCGATACACAGTGCCACGCTGTCGTCATACTCGCACCCAAGTAGATGTGTCAGGTACTTCAAACATTTGACACACTCACTTGGTGTGACGAGTGCGTACCAGGAAGTGGCATGAGGATGGTGCTGTGTACCGAAACCGGTGGCAATATGTCAAATAAACAAACTGCAACTATAGACTAAAACGTATACTTTTTCATTACGTAGCAGGTACTTCAAGAATGCCGATCAGTTGTCTTTCAAGGTGGAGCGTTCCCTGGAAAACCAAAATGCAGATTTCTGCAGTCAAGGTCTCCACCTAGTCATCCGTCGTTGGGGAACATGTTGCACGTTGAAGGGTAAGTATGCACAGAAGGACTTACTGCATCATCAGGTTTCTTGGTCGAAGATCATTTTTGAGAAATAGTAATTAAAACATTGTGTTTAGCCTCATACGCTTTCCTGCTACCGCTGAAGCAACGTAATTGTTGGCAATACTGGCTCAGTATGAGCACCGTGACTACAATATTATTTCTCAATTAAATACGATAATGACACGCCACTACTTACAACAATAACATTGGGTTATTGTGACACAAAGATATGTTATAGGATTTTGTAAAAAGTTCTTCAGAGTAACATAATAGTAGGTGTCTTGGTTCTGCCGTCAGCGCTGTGGAACGAGGGAGCGACTGCGAGCTCAGGCAGCGGTGGCTCCACACCAAAATGGAAGATAACTTTATTCCTTATTTTTATTTGACACAGTGTATACTAAGTTTTTAGCTTCTTGAGCCGTTCATATGTAGCTAATATAAGCTGTGTTTGTTCGGAAAAAAGGAAACATACTTACCAATAATTTATCAGTCCCATCATGAACTTTCACTGTAGCGGATTGTTCGCTGATGAGAAGTAGTAGGAATGAGAAGACCAAGAAACTTATCCGAATTGGTGATCGCGAAGTAGATGAAGTTAAGGAAATTCTGCTGCCTAGGCAACAAAATAACCCATCACGGTCGGAGCAAGGAGGACATCAAAAGCAGACTAGCATCGGCAAAAAGAGCATTTTTATCCAAGATATATCTACTAGTATCAAACATAGGGCTAATTTGAGGAAGGGAGAAATGTACATTTGAATTACAGTATTGTATGATAATGAAATATAGACGATGTAAAACCAGAACAGAAGAGAATCGAAGTATTTGAGATTTGGTGCTACAGAAGAATGTTGAAAACTAAGTGACTGATTAAGGTAAGAAATGAATAGATTCTCCACAGAATCGCCGAGGGAAGAAATTTATGAAAAAAGCTGAGAAGAAGAAGGGACAGGATGATAGGTCATCTGTCAATACGTCACGGAATAACGTCCATGATATTAGAGGGAGCTACAGCACTCCGTCGTCAGGCCACGAGTGGCTTACCGGGACCATCCAACGGCCGTGTCATTCTCAGTGGAGGATGCGGTTAGGAGGGGTGTGCGGTCAGCAGACAGCTCTCCCGGTCGTTATGATGATATTCTTGACCGAAGCCGCTACTATTCGGTCGAGTAGCTACTCAATTGTCATCACGAGGCTGAGTGCACCCCGAAAAACGGCAACAGCGCATGGCGGCCTGGATGGTCACCCACCCATGTGCCGACCACGCCCGACAGGGCGTAACTTCGGTAATCTCACGGGAGCCGGTGTATCCCCTGCGGCAAGGCCGTTGCTCAGAGGGAGCTATAGAGGGCAAAAACTGTAGAGGAAGACAGTGATTGGAATACAGACAGCAACTAATTGAGAACGTAGGTTGCAAGTGCTACTCTGAGATGAAGACGTTGGCACAGGAAAGGAATTCGTGGCTGGCCGCGCCGTATCAAACCAATCAGGAGATTAATGTCCTCAGAGATTTTCTCTGGTTTCTTGCGGTTATCTGAAGTAATAGAAACTACCAGTCTTGCTTGCAACATGAAACCAGAGCTTACTACCTGTAACGTAGTCGACAGAACTGACGTTGGGCCTGTGGTACGGAGCAGAGTAGAGAGTCTGAATCAGAATTTCAGACGGTTCCGCGACAGTGTAGTGCGAAGAATCCTCGACTTACGCCATAGGCTCGTGGGGTTACGGGTTTCACTTAATACGTCAGTGGTCTATTACACGCGGGAGATGGCGACGTGGAGTGATCTGGGCGACTTTTTGCGTCACACTGTTTCGGGAAACTACAGAAAAGGCTCCATGGCAAACACAGGACGAGGGTGGAGAGAGCAAGATTCGGTTTTGCAGTTGAAAACTGTCGTAGCTGTGATGGGAAAGAACCAGAGCTCCAAGTGCTAACAGAAGGCACGAAGCTTCATTCATTATGGGTACTGAAAAATCTGCCGATAAGTTTCGCCGTAATATTTTCAAGGGAGCTAACGGTGTTCAGAAAGGATATATTAAATGCAGTGGGTAGTGTATGGCTTATTGTTAGAATAAGTGAAACTAAAGTCGATAGATTCTGTCAGTTAGTGTAGGCAGGGACTATACTCGGCAACCGAAAAAAGTATAATTTATTTCTTTTACCGTTTACCCGACTCAACTGATAAAATTCCTCTCAACACTTCAAAGGAATCCTGAAGCTTCTTCGAAATAGGTACCAAACACTTATAAATGTACTTAGCGTTTACTCCCCCACCATGAACCATGGACCTTGCCGTTGGTGGGGAGGCTTGCGTGCCTCAGCGATACAGATGGCCGTACCGTAGGTGCAACCACAACGGAGGGGTATCTATTGAGAGGCCAGACAAACGTGTGGTTCCTGAAGAGGGGCAGCAGCCTTTTCAGTAGTTGCAGGAGCAACAGTCTGGATGATTGACTGATCTGGCCTTGCAACATTAACCAAAACGGCCTTGCTGTGCTGGTACTGCGAACGGCTGAAAGCAAGGGGAAACTACAGCCGTAATTTTTCCCGAGGACATGCAGCTTTACTGTATGATTAAATGATGATGGCATCCTCTTGGGTAAAATATTCCGGAGGTGAAATAGTCCCCCATTCGGATCTCCGGGCGGGGACTACCCAGGGGGATGTCGTTATCAGGAGAAAGAAAACTGGCGTTCTACAGATCGGAGCGTGGAATGTCAGATCCCTTAATCGGGCAGGTAGGTTAGAAAATTTAAAAAGGGAAATGGATAGGTTGAAGTTAGATATAGTGGGAATTAGTGAAGTTCGGTGGCAGGAGGAACAAGACTTCTGGTCAGGTGACTACAGGGTTACAAACACAAAATCAAATAGGAGTAATGCAGGAGTACGTTTAATAATGAATAGGAAAATAGGAATGCGGGTAAGCTACTACAAACAGCATAGTGAACGCATTATTGTGGCCAAGATAGATACGAAGCCCACACCTACTACAGTAGTACAAGTTTATATGACAACTAGCTCTGCAGATGACGAAGAAATTGAAGAAATGTACGATGAAATAAAATAAATTATTCCAGGGGCAGATGTGGGTCTATTGGTTATGACCTGTAGACTGAAACTGAGGAAACTGCAAAAATGTGGGAAATTGAGGAGATGGGACCTGGATGAACTGAAAGAACCAGAGGTTTTACAGAGTTTCAGGGAGAGCATAAGGGAGCAATTGACAGGAATAGGGGAAAGACACACAGTAGAAGAAGAATGGGTAGCTTTGAGGGATGAAGTGGTGAAGGCAGCAGAGGATAAAGTAGGTAAAAAGACGAGGGCTGCTAGAAATCCTTGGGTAACAGAAGAAATATTGAATTTAATTGATGAAAGGAGAAAATATAAAAATGCAGTAAATGAAGCAGGCAAAAAGGAATACAAACGTCTCAAAAATGAGATCGACAGGAAGTGCAAAATGGCTAAACAGGGATGGCTAGAGGACAAATGTAAGGATGTAGAAGCTTATCTCACTAGGGGTAAGATAAATACTGCCTACAGGAAAATTAAAGAGACCTTTGGAGAGAAGAGAACCACGTGTATGAATATCAAGAGCTCAGATGGCAACCCAGTTCTAAGCAAAGAAGGGAAGGCAGAAAGGTGGAAGGACTATATAGAAGGTTTATACAAGGGCGATGTACTTGAGGACAATATTATGGAAATGGAAGAGGATGTAGATGAAGACGAAATGGGAGATACGATACTGCGTGAAGAGTTTGACAGAGCTCTGAAAGTCCTGAGTCGAAACAAGGCCCCCGGAGTAGACAACATTCCATTAGAACTATTGACGGCCTTGGGAGAGCCAGTCATGACAAAACTCTACCAGCTGGTGAGCACGATGTATGAGACAGGCGAAATACCCTCAGACTTCAAGACGAATATAATAATTCCAATCCCAAAGAAAGCAGGTGCTGACAGATGCGAAAATTACCGAACTATCAGTTTAATAAGTCACAGCTGCAAAATACTAACGCGAATTCTTTACAGACAAATGTAAAAACTGGTAGATGCGGACCTCGGGGAGGATCAGTTTGGATTCCGTCGAAATGTTGGAACACGTGAGGCAATACTGACCTTACGACTTATCTTAGAAGAAAAATTAAGAAAAGGCAAACCTACGTTTCTAGCATTTGTAGACTTAGAGAAAGCTTTTGACAGTGTTGACTGGAATACTCTTTTTCAAATTCTAAAGGTGGCAGGGGTAAAATACAGGGAGTGAAAGGCTATTTACTATTTGTACAGAAACCAGATGGCAGTCATAACAGTGGAGGGGCATGAAAGGGAAGCAGTGGTTGGGAAAGGAGTGAGACAGGGTTGTAGCCTCTCCCCGATATTATTCAATCTGTATATTGAGCAAGCAGTAAAGGAAACAAAAGAATAATTTGGAGTAGGTATTAAAATCCATGGAGAAGAAATAAAAACTCGCCGATGACATTGTAATTCTGTCAGAGACAGCAAAGGACCTGGAAGAGCAGCTGAAAGGAATGGACAGCGTCTTGAAAGGAGGATATAAGATGAACATCAACAAAAGCAAAACGAGGATAATGGAACGTAGTCAAATTAAATCGGGTGATGCTGAGGGAATTAGATTAGGAAATGAGACACTTAAAGTAGTAAAGGAGTTTTGCTATTTAGGAAGTAAAATAACTGATGATGGTCGAAGTAGAGAGGATATAAAATGTAGACTGGCAATGGCAAGGAAAGCGTTTCTGAAGAAGAGAAATTTGTTAACATCGAATATAGATTTATGTATCAGGAAGTCGTTTCTGAAAGTATTTGTTTGGAGTGTAGCCATGTATGGAAGTGAAACATAGACGATAACTAGTTTGGACAAGAAGAGAAAAGAAGCTTTCGAATGTGGTGCTACAGAAGAATACTGAAGATAAGGTGGATAAATCACGTAACTAATGAGGAGATATTGAATAGGATTGGGGAGAAGAGAAGTTTGTGGCACAACTTGACTAGAAGAAGGGATCGGTTGGTAGGACATGTTTTGAGGCATCAAGGGATCACAAATTTAGCATTGGAGGGCAGCGTGGAGGGTAAAAATCGTAGAGGGAGACCGAGAGATGAGTACACTAAGCAGATTCAGAAGGATGTAGGTTGCAGTAGGTACTGGGAGATGAAGCAGCTTGCACAGGATAGAGTAGCATGGAGAGCTGCATCAAACCAGTCTCAGGACTGAAGACAACAACAACAACAACAACAACAACAGCGTTTACTTAAGCCTACCGTCGATATGTTGGAGAGAACACTTGTTTAGAGCCGGCATTAGGCATAAAATAACATCCGATATCATACTGAATGCTTTCTCCAAAAATTATTTTGAGCTGGTAGTTCAGGAGACCAGGAAACATATTTGGCCTGTTGGCAACAAACAATGCCGAGCAAATGGGAAGCATCATGACGGACACATGGATTATCGATCACAAGGGCGCTGGTCCAGGTTAAAGCGTTTTGTTTCGTCTTTTGAATATACACGCCAGTAGAAAGCACAGAGTAATAGGATTCAGGAAACTTGCCGCCACCCATTGGAATGTCACAACAGTGATTCATCAATGTCTATATCTTCGTGGGTACATTTCAGGTCACACTTAAGTGCCTGGGAAAGGGTTTATCCAAGTAGCTTCACAATAATTCTTTATTGTTCCAATCTCAAACAGTGCAAAAAAAGAACGAACACTTATATCTTTCCGTGCCATTTATGATTTTTCTTATTTTATTGTGGTGATCATTTCTTCTTATGTAGGTCGGCGTCAACAAAATATTTTCGCATTCGGAAGAGAAAAATGATTGACATTTCGTGAGAAAATCCTGCCGCAACGAGAAACGTCCTTGTTTTAATGATGTCCACCCAAAATCCACTATTTCTTGACAGTACAAAATGTGCTGCTCTTCTTTTAACTTTCTCGATCCCTCACAGCGCAGCGGTACTAAAGAGGACGAACAAGCGTAGTGTAGGCAGTCTCTTTAATATATATGTTGCATCTTGTAAGTGTTCTGTCAATATATAGCAGTCTTTGGTTCGCCTTCCCCACAATATTTTATGTGTGTTCTTTCCCATTTACTTTGTTTCTAATTTCATTCCTAAGTATTTAGTTGAATTTGCTGCCTTTAAGAGATTCCAGCACTCATGTGAATGATCTCTCACTTTTCTTTATTTAGGGTCAGTTGCCAATTTTCCCACCGTACTGATATCTTTTATAAATCATTTTGCATTTTTTGTCTTTGATGACTTTAGTAGAGGATAAGCGACTTCATCATTTGCAAACAACACAAGACGGCTGCTCAGATTACCTCCTAAATCGTTTACATAGATAACCAACAGCATAGGGCCTGTAACACTACCTTGGGGAACGCCAGATATCACTTTCATTTTACTCGTTTGCTTTCCGTCAGTTACTGTGAACTATGACCTCTTTGACAAGATATCATGAATCCAGTCGCATAAATGAGGTGATATTCCGCAAGCATGCAGTCTGATTACAAGCCGCTTGTGAGGTGAAGTGTCAAAAGCCTTCTGGAAACCTAGGAATAGTGAATCAGTTTTACTCTCCTTTTCAATAGCACTCGACACTTTGTGTGAGTAAAGAGCTAGTTGTGTTTCAGAAGAACAATGTTTCCTAATCCATGTTGACTGTGTGTCAATAGCCAGTGAAATGTTTTAAAACGGTACCTGAACATCCCACCTAATTCAATTCTTTTAAGCAATGAGGTGCTTTCCAGCTCCAGAAGACAAACAATTTTGATGTTCACGTAGTTTTGCGTCTGGGCAACGCTATTCCTTCCCCATAAAGAACAGAATACATTGACAGGTGATTACCATAGTGTGAAAGACGTCAGTTCTTTGCGTTTGGCCCAACACGATTCTCGGCGGCGTCCTAGGAAGGCCGTGCGGTGAAAAACGCACCCACCTCGTTCTTTTAACAGCCACAGTAACTCATAAAAAGGTTTATTTTGGATTGGACCGATGCACTCAACTATTCCCAAAAGGAGTTCATTAGAAGTGACCCCAAACCGTGCAGAGCACGCTGCACTCTGTGCCCCCGTGCTTAAAGCGGTTTGGCCGTGGATTCTACCTGGCAACCAATGCTCGCTGCCCTCTGCTTTTAATGCCCACCCTTTTGAAGTTGGTCCGTCCAACAGAACACATTCCGCTTCCACAAATGGCTTCCAATACCCCTGGTACAGGGCTTAATGACTTCATATACGGAGGCGAGTAACTCATTAAATCAAGAGCATGCCACTTAATAGTGGTTAATAATATTAGTTAGGTGAGCAAATTGGAATGGTATTAGTACATCTATTTTCGTAGTTGTTATCATTAGCTATGACAACATCATACGGACAGCTACAAATGTTTCACGGGTGCCTGCATTATGTGCTAGCACAAGAGAAACGTTAAAGTTTGTTCTATTTCTTTTAATAACGTCACGTTTTGTGAACGGTGCGTTTTTGAACAGGTCTTTAGGAGAAAAAGTGGTTTATGGAATAAAACAAATTCGGATAATTTGCGAGTAGGACTCGCTACAGACTCATTTATGTCTGTAGACTCATTTATGTCTGTAGATGATTCTAGGTCAACGGAAAGTACCCTATATTTTGAAGAGCGTTTTTGAGAATAGCGAAATATGTAACACAAACACCCGTATCTATTGAATGCATTGACCTAGAAGGTTAAATGTCTTAGAGCGCCAAAGCATAGTATACCTTAGTGACATAAATTAAAACCAGACATATTCATCTGTTCCTGAGAAAAATTGTTCTGGACAGACAGGTATCCGTTTTCATCGTTTAAGGTTGTAGTTCTTGTGGTCTTCAGTCCTGAGACTGGTTTGATGCAGCTCTCCATGCTACTCTATCCTGTGCAAGCTGCTTCATCTCCCAGTACCTACTGCAACCTACATCCTTCTGAATCTGCTTAGTGTACTCATCTCTCGGTCTCCCTCTACGATTTTTACCCTCCACGCTGCCCTCCAATGCTAAATTTTTGATCCCTTGATGCCTCAAAACATGTCCTACCAACTGATCCCTTCTTCTAGTCAAGTTGTGCTACAAACTTCTCTTCTCCCCAATCCTATTCAATACCTCCTCATTAGTTACGTGATCTATCCACCTTATCTTCAGTATTCTTCTGTAGCACCACGTTTCGAAAGCTTCGATTCTCTTCTTGTCCAAACTATTTATCATCCATGTTTCACTTCCATACATTGCTACACTCCGTACAAAGACTTTCAGTAACGATTTCCTGACACTTAAATCTATACTTAATGTTAACAAATTCCTCTTCTTCAGAAACGCTTTCCTTGCCATTGTCAGTCTACATTTCATATCCTCCCTACTTCGACTATCATCAGTTATTTTGCTCCCCAAATAGCAAAACTTCTTTACTACTTTAAGTGTCTCATTTCCTAATCTAATTCCCTCAGCATCACCCGATTTAATCTGACTACATTCCATTATCCTCGTTTTGCTTTTGTTGATGTTCATCTTATATCCTCCTTTCAAGACACTGTCCATTCCGTTCAGCTGCTCTTCCAGGTCCTTTGCTGTCTCTGACAGAATTACAATGTCATCGGCGAGTTTTTATTTCTTCTCCATGGATTTTAATACCTATTCCAAATTATTCTTTTGTTTCCTTTACTGCTTGCTCAATATACAGACTGAATAACATCGGGGAGAGGCTACACCCTTGTCTCACTCCCTTCCAGGCCACTGCTTTCCTTTCATGTCCCTCGACTATTGTAACTGCCATCTGGTTTCTGTACAAATTGTAAATAGCCTTTCGCTCCCTGTATTTTACCCCTGACACCTTCAGAACTTGAAAAAAGTATTCCAGTCAACATTGTCAAAAGCTTTCTCTAAGTCTACAAATGCTAGAAACGTAGGTTTGCCTTTCCTTAATCCAGCTTCTAAGATAAGTCGTAAGGTCAGTATTGCCTCAAGTGTTCCAACATTTCTACTGAATCCAAACTGATCTTCCCCGAGGTCGGCTTCTACCATTTTTTCCATTCGTCTGTAAAGAATTCGCGTTAGTATTTTGCAGCTGTGACTTATTAAACCGATAGTTCGGTAATTTTCACAACTGTCAACACCTGCTTTCTTTGGGATTTGAATTATTATTTTCTTCTTGAAGTCTGAGGGTATTTCGCCTGTCTCATACATTTTGCTCCCTAGATTGTAGAGTTTTGTGAGGACTGGCTCTCCCAAGACTGTCAGACTTCTAATGGAATGTTGTCTACTCTCAGGGCCTACGGAACCATAGAAATATACGGTTCTTTTCAAAAGACATATTGCTGTTCATACCATCGTAACAAACGAAGTTACAAGAAGCACCACACTCGTGCTGGTGTTGTCATCATGGTATAACTAAACGCCATTTACTTCGTCCGCTTCTTATTTTGCTTCGGGACTACTTCTTAAGTTTTTCTGTGTATTGCGCGATAATTTAATTAGTGTTACCAGAGAAACATGTAGGTAGGTGCTGTGAAGTTTGTCGCTGACAAAGGTCGGATGGCAACTGAAGAAGCACCTTCGCGAGCAGAAAGTAATCCACCACAGAGGGGAATGCCGCAGGCAGCAGGGTAAGCCTGCCTGCTCGCAAAGTGCGCGCTGCCCTAGTGTGGAGTCCTGTCACGTCTCGGTCGCTGTCGGTCGGTCGGCCGCCTGAGTCGCGGGTAATCCGCCAAACTGCGCAGGTCGCCACTGTGTGTGTAAATGAACACATTTAGAGACACCAGGTCAGGCTGCGCAGAAAAACAACTCTCGCGAGCGGAAGAGCAGAAGTCCATCACTCGTGCCGAGTGCGCAGGAATCGTGCCCGCTACCATTGTTACCAGAGTCCAAGCACTCGCTTTGTAGTTATGTTCGGCGACGAAATGAAAATATTCATCTGTTCCTAGCAAAAGTGCATTTTCCGAAGCCGAGCAAATTTTCAGCGGATGGAAGGATACAAAATCCAATATGTATACGAAGCAATCTCTTAAATTGCTGTGGCTGCCACAGGACTATTCTTCGCGTCCATTCCCGGCTTTGAAGTTTCCCGAGTGTTGCAGCAACCGAATAACAACGTACGGCCTACTCTCTAGTTGATAGGTAGTGGAAATTCTGAGAAGCTAAAAAGGGTAGCAGGTAGCATTTTGGTGAAACTGTTTTAACGTAATTATTTCATGTCGTAATTTCAAGTGTACGTTTGGAACCATTACTGAAATCGATTTATTTTTCAGTGTTTCTGTTGCAGATATGAAATTCGGCACATACGCTATTCCCCCAATGTTTAAGTAGTGATTAACTCAAGTGCTTTTCCCTCTTCTTTCGGTATTGTTGTACGGCGGTTTTAGCAGTGTTAATGACGCTTTGGTGGCCGGCTGCCTTTCCTGACGCAACCCCCCTCCCTCCCGCCTTTCCGGAAAAAATCTGTGTACCCTAGGTGTCAGCGTCTCCACCTTCTGTTGATCCACATGTTCAAGCGCGTGAACACTGCTTCGCTTCAGTAACGATTAGAGATCAGTAAATGAATCCAGGGCAGCTTATCAGCTGCAAAAAAATGTGGTTTTATTCCATTTTTGACCATTTTTTCTTTGGATGAAACCCGTCTTCTTCAGAAATAAGTGTATCTAAAATTTTGCCTTGGAGAAACACCAACTCATGTCATTATTTGGTGTATTTCCAATGTGAAATGTTAGTTACATTTACTTCTGAAGAAGACGTGTTTACGTCCAACGAAACAGTGGCCAAAAGCTGAATAAAATCACATTTTGTTGCAACTGGTTGGTTACTTTTGATTCATGTGTTATACTAATTGTTTGCTTAGCTCGTATTTGAAGTAGAACATGGATATTGGGCTGGTATTGCCAAAGCTGCATCTAGGGAATCGTCCAAAAACGACATTCAGGCTCACCAACTTGCACTATGTGACCAAAAGTGTCCGGACACCTGGCTGGAAATGACTTACAAGTTCGTGGAGCCCTCCATCGGTAATGCTGGAATTCAGTATGGTGTTGGCCCACCCTTAACATTGATAACAGCTTCCATTCTCGCATGCATACGTTCAGTCAGGTGCTGGAAGGTTTCCTGGAGCATGACAGCCGATTCCCTTGAGGAGAGGTATCGATGTAAGTCGGTGAGGCCTGGCACTAAGTCGGCGTTCCAAAACATGCCAAAAGTGTTCTACAGTATACAGGTCAGGACTCTGTGCAGGCCAGTCCATTAGAGGAATGTTATTCTCGTGCAACCACTCTGCCACAGGCCGTGCATTGTGAACAGGTGCTCAGTCGTGTTGAAAGATGCAATCGCCATCCCCGAATTGATCTTCAACAGTGGGAAGCAAGAAGGTGCTTAAAACATCAGTGCAAGCCTGTGCTGTGATAGCGGCACGCAAAACATAATGGGGTGCAAGCCCCTTCCGTGAAAAACACGACTACACCACAACACCACACCCTCCGAATTTTACTGTTGGCACTACACGCGCTAGCAGATGACGTTCACCGGGTGCTCGCCATACCCATACCCTGTCATCTGATGGTCACATTGTGTACCGTGATTCGTCAGTCCACACAACGTTTTTCCACTATTCAATCGTCCAATGTTTACGCTCCTCACACCAAGCGAGGTGTCGTTTGACATTTACCAGCGTGATGTGTGGGTTATGAACACACTGTCGTAGTAGTTGCAGTGGATCCTGAAGCAGTTCGGAATTCCCGTGTGATGGTCTGGATACATGTCTGCCTATTACACATTACGACCCTCTTCAACTGTCTGCGTCCTCTGTCAGTTAATAGACGAGGTCGGCCTTTTCGCTTTAGTGCTGTACGTGTGACTCCACGTTTCCACTCCACTATCACATCGGAAACAGTAGACCTATGGATGTTTAGGAGTGCGGAAATCTCGCATACAGACGTATGACACAAGTGACACCCAATCATCTGACCACTTTCGAATTCCGCGAGTACCGCTGAGCGCCCCATTCTGTCTAATGGCTACTGAGTTCGTTGATATGGAGTACCTGGCAGTAGGTGGCAGCACAATGCAGCTAATATGAAAAATGTATGTTTTTGGGAGTGTCCGGACACTTATGATCATATAATGTACCAGCTGTCGTCAGTAATCTAAAGAAGAATGGTTCAAATGGCTCTGAGCACTATGGGACTGAACATCTATGGTCATCAGTCCCCTAGAACTTAGAACTACTTAAACCTAACTAACCTAAGGACATCACACAACACCCAGCTATCACGAGGCAGAGAAAAATCGCTGACCGCGCCGGGAATCGAACCCGGAAACCCGGGCGTGGGAAGCGAGAACGCTACCGCACGACCACGAGATGCGGGCTCGTCGGTAATCTGTCAGGTGCCTTCAATCCGTGACTGCTTCTCCTCACTGTACCCAAAGCAGCCATGTTTTACCTCGTATGGTCAGTCTGCATCGAAAACTTCGTACTCTGCAAGCGACCGTATGGTGTGTGGAAGAGGGCACCATCTGCCACCAGAAGTTATTAACATGACCGGTACCAAGCGTCCATGTCACCATCCATAGATGACATAAGTTACGGCTGCAAGGTGGTGTGCTTTCCGAAGTTCGTTGTGTGGGATTAGCACAGTAAGTAGGATGGACGTCGAGATTTGATGAGATAGCAGAAGGAGCTACCATGTTTCGTAAAGCTCATTAGCACACCATGAGTGAAGCTGCCAGCTTTCTTTGTGTATCATCTCGGACTGTCTACTGTCTACGACTCGCAGACACGTAACACGATGCAAGCACAGTGGCCGTAAAGATTCTAAGCAGCGGGAATGGGGGACGAGTGTCACGCCTCATCAGACCCGACAGGCATTCCAGCTGTGAGTGAATGCAGGTCCTTTCAACAAGTTTCCGAACGAAGCTTGCATGCAACGCAAAAGCAAATAAAGATGAGCATCATCAGTGGGCAAAGCAGCGCAAAAGCTGGACTGATGGGAGGTCCGACGCGTCTCGTTTTTGTCTCTCTTCTGGCGATGCTGGACGTGAAGTGCATTGAAAGCCCAGCAAAACTCTTTAACCTGCAGCTTCATGTCGAAGATGTCTCTGTGATGATTTGAGGCTGTGTTAAGTAACATGACACTGGCTCACACGTGTTACCGTGAACATGAACCAAGATACATACATCCTTTTGTGGTGGATAACCGAATAGTAGCTGTTGTTGAACCTTACATGTAGTAAGGATGAAACCGTCAGCTGTATTAACTGGTTTTATTCATATGAAACTGGTATCGGTGTTGCAGTACACCATTTTGAGGCCCCTCTAAAATTCTGGATGATCAAACTGAGTCGTACAGGAGCCTAGCGATGGTGTGTTGTAGCATTGAAACCAGCTTTGCTATCACCCTGAGCCACAGAGGGCCTGAAAAAGGTGTTGCGTGTGAATTCTGTACAATGTACATTTAGAACGAACCGCCGGCAGTGGTGTCCGATCGGGTCTAGGCGCTACAGTCTGGAACCGCGCGACCGCTACGGTCGCAGGTTCGAAGCCTGCCTTGGGCATGGATGTGTGTGATGCCCTTAGGTTTGTTAGGTTTAAGGAATTCTAAGTTCTCGGGGACTGATGACCTCTGAAGTTAAGTCCCATAGTGCTCAGAGCCATTTGAACCAATTTTTTAAAATAAACCAAGCTGCTTATTTCAACATTGTCGGTGACTTTTCCTCCTACATCCATATGATAAATATGTTGTGGACATTACCATCGACCTACATGACAATATCCGTCATCAAGTATGGGGCGGCGGGTAAATGATCATTATTATCAGTACTTCGTTATTAAGGCTGCGAAAAAACACTTAAATAGTCTGTGCGTGCTTTAGACCTACCTGCGCCGTTTACACGAACCTGAAAACTGTTTTTGCGGTTAGCCAGAAAGCGAAGGAGAACATACTGACCATAATTTCGTCTGCAAGTCCACATTACTCTGTGAGCTCACTGAAAGAAAGTGTTCCTACTTGCTATTTAACTTAGCGGGGTCAGGAACTATGAATGTAAATAAAAGTTTTGAGTTTCAACTGATTGGTGTATTCGATAGAAGTTCACACACACAGTGTCTAATGCTATCCCTAATAGTAATAATAGTACCCGTATCGGGACCTCTACAGGAAGTTCCAAGAAACTGTCTATCGCTTAGACTTCTAATTGCTCGCCTTAAACGTGGAAAACCTGCCACGCGGTTTTGTTAACATTATGGAAAGCACACAAACAGCTACTTCTGTGGAATCTAAGCGACCCAGGACGGTGTACAGCCTTCGCAAGTTCACTCCCTACTTTTATCGAAAACGTATTGAGGTCTGCCCACAACGCAAACAGGCGTTTGACTGACGCGAACAGATTAATATCTCTGTGTGAAGTGCCTGTTCTCACTGCCTGTCTGGCAGAGTATGTACATGGCCGCAGCAGACAGACAAACGGAACGTCTGCTATCAACCGGCCTAGACCTGTTTCACACGTACCCAGTTCCATTCTGTTCCCCTCGTTTTCGGTTCCTTTTCGGTCGCTACTGATGAGCGTGAAACGGTACTCCGGTTTTTATTCAGTACCTAAAAGAAACAGTGTAGCACCGAATACTCCCTGGAGCCGAATAGTTTCATCAGGTTTCTGTGAGGTTAGAACTCATGTCCAAGGAGAAGAAAGCAATCAAGGCGTTTACACACACACGGTTCAGTTTTTTGTTTTAGCCTGATAGCGAGTGGATGTCTTTAAAAATTATCTCATAAAATGAGTGATTTACCAGATGCAGATGTGGGTCGGCTTATTTCTATAGTGCAATCTAAACCAGAGCTGTGTGGCAGGAAGCATGAAAAGACTTTTTTTTTTGGAAATTTTTATCGACTTTGATGAATCTGACGTCGCTAAAAAAAATGGAATTGGGTAAGTAATGAAGAATTCATTTTGTCGAATAAGAGACGTAGCACATTAGTTGGTAAACTCACGGCGAGTTTGAGGACATTTAAAATAAATGATTTGAAAATTAGGAAAATAAGCCATAACGTTAATTTAAAATACGTATCAATTTATAATACACTACGTAATTTTTCTCATAAGTATTAAGGTAAATCATATTTTAGAAAAGTGAAAACTCACTGAACCCACTTCATTCATGAATTACTCTTACATCTCTTACATTTTTTGCTAACATTCTTGCCTGATTTCTCCTCACTTCACCTGAGGAGGCATCTTCAAAACCCGAGATAGACAACGTGTTTTCCATTTCAAAACCATCTCGGTCTCGTACGAAATTGTGCAGAACTACACAAGCTTTCACTATACCCTAGCATAGTCAGGATCCAAGTTAATTGCGCGATGGAAGATCCTCCATTTGTCGCTAAGTATTCCAAAAGTGCGTTCCACATACCTGCGAACTCTGCACACGCGATAGTTGTAGATGCTTTTCGCTACCGTCAAACTATTTCCACTGTACGGTTTGAGGGGATGCTTATGTAAGGAAAAAGCGTCATCTCCAATGTGGTAGTAAGGCATTTTGTGGTTCTTTGTGCCTGGAACACACTTGTCTCTGGTAGGCCTATGGTGTCATTAACGATAGATCACCGCAGTTGACAGTTTTGAAAAATGTTAGAGTCACAGTCCTTTCCAACATTAGCGTAAATAAGCCGGCGTTCTGCATCAGCTACTCCCATCAGAACTATAGACGTATATCCATTACAGTTGATATGCATCGAGTTGAGATGGTGGACGATCCTTTTATGTTTCTCATCAACGGAGTCTAAGCAGTTCGTGAAATTAGCGACAGCTTCAAATTTCTGGCCAAGTGACTCTCGAAGTTTTCCCGGCGTATCGAATATTCCACAAGATTTCGGGATTGCAGTCGGATCTCGTCAACTACTTTCGCCATCTTCAGGCGAGTGTTTGACACTGCAGATTGCTAGTGCATATCGCTCTATTTATACGTAAAAGTGCCGCAAGACGCGCATGCGCAAGTTACCGTTCCATGCGCGCCACCTGTCGATTCCAAGGCCCTCTACAATATTACTGCATCTATGGAGCGCCAGCGAATGCGTGGTACAAGTAAAACAAGCACGCCCCCTGTTGGCAGACGTGTCCAAAAGAATAAAATGCAAAATTTCAATATTAAAATTAAAATTACTTGTCGCTCGACATGTCAGAGGTCATAAAAAGTTTTCTTTTGGGTGATATTAAAGAAATCAACTGGTCCTAGGCCTTATTCAATTAAAAGCCGCCATCACGATTAATGAGATTTTCCGCCAAACGTATTTCCACGTATTCCTTAACCACGGAATCCCAGAAGGATCTCGATGGGGCCAAGATTTTTGTGGCAGAATAATCCATAGTATGTCCTGTGGAAATACAATGTTCGGCTGTGGCCGACTTACTGGGCTGTAAAAGGCGAGTGTGGCGCTCATGTTCAACGCAGCGGTCGTGTACTGTGCGTGTCGTCTGACCAATGTAGGCTTTCCCACACTCGCAAGGTATTTTATAGAGTCCAGCCTTCCGTAATGCCAGATCATCCTTGGCTGAGCCTAGAAGAGCACGAGTCTTTGTAGGTGGCCGGAAGATTGCTTTCACACGATGCTTCTTTAAAATTCTGCCTACTTTCGATGAAATGTTACCGACATATGGGAGAAATGCTCTGGACTTAAACACCTCCTTATCCTCTTGATCTTGTGGGTGGTCACGTTTTTCATCCTTAAAGCAGTACTGTGCAGAATATCCATTATGTTGAAATACAGATTTCAAGTGCTCTAATTCGTCTGCAAGGCTGACTTTATCAGACACGACATATGTCCTATGCACCAACGTTCGAAGGACCCCCATAGTTTGTGACGGATGATGAGAACTTGACGCCTGCAGGTACAGGTCCGTATGCGTGGGTTTTCGACAGACCGAATGCCCCAATGACCCATCCACCTTGCGATTAACCATGACGTCCAGTAATGGTAGGCAACCATCCTTTTCAACTTCCATCGTAAACTGAATGATTGTGTGGATGGAATTCAGATGTTGTAAAAATCGTGATAGCTCTTCTTCACCGTGAGGCCACACTGCAAAAGTATCGTCCACGTACCGCCAGAAGACTGTTGGTTTAAACATCGCCGAATCCAGTACCCTCTCCTCGAAGTCTTCCATATAAAAGTTTTCTACCAGAGGGGACAGAGGACTACCCATGGTAACACCGTCAAGTTGCTCAAAATATTCATTATTAAATAGAAAGTAAGTAGAGGAAAGGGCATGGTGAAACAGCGCCGTTATATCGGCCGCAAACTTATTGCCGATAAGTGACAATGAATCCAAAAGAGGGACCCTCGTGAAGAGTGAAACGACATAGAAACTTACTAACAAGTTCGAATCCTTCAGCTGTAGTGTTCACAGTCTGTTGATAAAGTCAGCAGAGTTGCGAATATGGTGCGTACATTTGCCAACAAAAGGTCTCAGTAGCGAAGCCAGATGACTAGACTGGCCAAGTGATTCCCATGTCTTATACCGTCCAGATTGCACAACAAACCCTCTGACGACCTTGAAATCCCGAGGAGATAAGTGTAATCCAAATCTGAGGAAGAGCAACCACTTGCCAAATACCTAAAACAGAAAAGCAAAAACACTAGATTACAATTAATTAAAATATTGTAACGCAAATTGTTACAAAAAAATACAAACGAGAGAGTGACAGTTCTTGTGATTAATAAGATAATCTTTTTTTCGGGTAAAGACGTTGCGAAAAAGTGGAGGCAAATGAGAGATTCGTACCGAAGATCACTGAATCGTCTTTCAAACAACCAACATAAAAAAGAAAAAACAGGTAATGGATTATATTGAATTAGAAATGATCGCAGCCCTGAAGGAAACACCAATTCAGCACCTTTCATTTTTTGAAGAATTACTCCCTTCTCTTGATGATTTCGATGAATTTGACCCACTTGATTTTCAAATGAAGATGCTGAAAGTAGTCAAGGAAATTAGCCAGCGGAAGCATCCTCTTCCGTCTACATCCAATATATCATATGACTCCCCATCCAGTACTCCACCGATGGCCTCTTCATCTGCTACCCCACTGATGGTCCCTAATCAGTACGTACAGAGCCATCCAAGTACGCAGCGCTTTGCGTCAGCCGAGCTAAAGCCAATTAATTCACAAGTGTCCCCTGCTCAGTTATACGAGGGCTCACACAACCTTGGCCTGAACTGTCGTTACACTTCTCTTTTTGATGACATCTGAGAATATGCGTTTCACAATTTGTAAAACATCACTTAACTTCCTTTTCCTTGTATTTACTCCGACCTATTATTTGCAGACTTACGTTATTTCAGTTTTATATTAAAAACTGAATAAAAAAGACTCTTTCAAAAAATTGTGTTAATTGTACTGACTCACCTCAAAGTTACGGCCAGCATCTGAATCAGTCGAATAAATTCCCTCATAAATGTGTCTTGGCGGGGAAGATGGACCTTCAGTTTCACATGTAATTCATCAAATGATTTCATTGGCCTCCCGAAGTAATTAAAAAAATCGTGGTCTAGCAGCTTCTAGAGATTGATGTAAAATGCTCGAAATTCCTGCCATAAAGTGATGAGAGGGTGGTCCCATTGAATTCTAGCATTCCTTCTTTGTATTTTTATTCTTCTATAGAGAAACAATAAGGCAACAACTTGGTTTCTCTCCATGATCACTACTGAGCCTGTGTACGGAATAAAACACTAAACCTAATACTAACGCGAATTCTTTACAGACGGATGGAAAAACTGGTAGAAGCCGACCTCGGCGAGGGTCAGTTTGGATTCCGCAGAAATGTTGGAACACGTGAGACAATACTGACCCTACGACTTATCTGAGAAAATAGATTAAGGAAAGGCAAACCTATATGTCTAGCATTTGTAGACTTAGAGAAAGCTTTTGACAATGTTGACTGGAATACTCTGTTTCAAATTCTGAAGGCGGCAGGGGTAAAATACAGGGAGCGAAAGGCTATTTACAATTTGTACAGAAACCAGATGGCAGTTATAAGAGTCGAGGAGCATGAAAGGAAAGCAGCGGTTGGGAAGGGAGTGAGACAGGGTTGTAGCCTTTCCCCGATGTTATTCAATCTGTATATTGAGCAAGCAGTAAAGGAAACAAAAGAAAAATTCGGAGTAGGTATTAAAGTCCATGGAGAAGAAATAAAAACGTTGAGGTTCGTCGATGACGTTGTAATTGTCAGAGATAGCAAACGACTTGGAAGAGCAGTTGAACGGAATGGACAGTGTCTTGAAAGAAGGATATAAGATGAACATCAACAAAAGCAAAACGAGGATAATGGAATGTAGTCGAATTAAGTCGGGTGATGCTGAGGGAATTAGATTAGGAAATCAGACACTTAAAGTTGTAAAGAAGTTTTGCTATTTGGGGAGCAAAATAACTGATGATGGTCGAAGTAGAGAGGATATAAAATGTAGACTGGCTATGGCAAGGAAAGCGTTTCTGAAGAAGAGAAATTTCTTAACATCGAGTATAGATTTAAGTACCAGGAAGTCGTTTCTGGAAGTATTTGTAGGGAGTGTAGCCATGTATGGAAGTGAAAAATGCACGATAAATAGTTTACACAAGAAGAGAATGTGGTGCTACAGAAGATTGCTGAAGATTAGATGGGTAGATCACATAACTAATGAGGAGGTATTGAATAGAATTGGGGAGAAGAGGAGTTTGTGGCACAACTTGACTAGAAGAAGGGATCGGTTGGTAGGACATGTTCTGAGACATCGAAGGATCACCAATTTAGTATTACAGGGCAGCGTGGAGGGTAAAAATCGTAGAGGGAGACCAAGAGATGAATACACTAAACAGATTCAGACGGATGTAGGCTGCAGTAGGTACTGGGAGATGAAGAAGCTTGCACGGGATAGAGTAGCATGGAGAGGTGCATCAAACCAGTCTGAGGACTGAAGACCACAACAACAACAACAACAACAACAACAGCAACAACACCCGTATATGTTTTATACATAGTGTAGTAACCTATTAAGGTACAATGGGTACTGAAGAAGATTGTTTTAAAACTGTCGAAACTATGGTGAAAATTTAAAAATACTGTATTTTGCAACAGACTGGCTATTTTTTCCGATCCACTGGATATTCGTGTTTTTTCTTGCTGAAGAAGAATAATACCAAGACGTAAGGGCGCGAAAATACGCGGACATTCATCCTCCAGCGGTGTACGCACGTTCTTGCGTCCGTTTACTCCGCACTTGTGGATCGCGCCTGGCCACGCGGAATAAAATGGGACTTATCTGTCGACTGGGGTTTTGTCGTCACCAGTCGCTGTTCGTCCGTGCCGCGTTCGAGTAGGTAGGCCGCCGAGAAGTTGACCGCCAGAGCGTAAGTATGTAAACAGGGTGGTCCATTGATTCTGACCGGGCCAAATATCTCACGAAATAAGCGTCGAACGAAAAAACTACAATGAACGAAACTCGTCTAACTTGAAGGGGTAAACCAGATGGTGGTATGGTTGGCCCGCTAGATGGCGCTGCCATAGGTCAAACGAATATCAAATGCGTTTTTTGAAATAGGAACCTCCATTTTTTATTACACATTCGTGTAGTACGCAAAGAAATATGAATGTTTTAGTTGGACCACTTTCTTCGCTTTGTGATAGATGGCGCTCTAATAGTCACAAATATATGGCTCACAATTTTAGACGGACAGTTGGTAACAGGTAGGTTTTTTAAATTAAAATACAGAACGTAGGTTCGTTTGAACACTTTATTTCGGTCGTTCCAATGTGAAACATGTACCTCTGTGAACTTATAATTTCTGAGAACACATGCTGTTGCACCGTGATTACCTGTAAATACCATATTAATGAAATAAATGCTCAAAATGATGTCCGTCAAGCCGGACGGGTTGCCGAGCGGTTCTAGGCGCTACAGTCTGGAACCGCGCGACCGCTATGGTCGCAGATTCGAATCCTGCCTTGGGCATGGATGTATGTGATGTCCTTAGGTTAGTTAGGTTAAAGTAGTTCTAGAGGGGAAGATAAGTCCCATAGTGCTCAGAGCCATATGAACCATTTAGATGTCCGTCAACCTCAACGCATTTGGCAATACGTGTAACAACATTCCTCTCAACAGCGAGTCGTTCACCGTCCGTATTGTTCGCACATGCGTTGAAAATGCGCTGACGCATGTTGTCGGGAGTTGTCGGTGGATAATGATAGCAAATATCCTTCAACTTTCCCCACAGAAAGAAATCCGGGGACGTCAGATCCGGTGAACGTGCCGGCCATGGTATGGTGCTTCGACGACCAATCCACCTGTCATGAAATATGCTATTCAATACCGCTTCAACCGCTAGCGAGCTACTTCCTGGACATCCATCATGTTGGAAGTACATCGCCATTCTGTCATGCAGTGAAACATCTTGTAGTAACATCGGTAGAACATTACGTAGGAAATCACCATATATTGCACCATTTAGATTGCCATAGATAAATTGGGGGCGAATTATCCTTCCTCCCATATTGCCGCACCTTACGTTAACCCTCCAAGGTCGCTGATGTTCGACTTGTCGCCGCCATCGTGGATTTTCCGTCGCCCAATAGTGCATATTATGCCGGTTTTCATTACCGCTGTTGGTGAATGATGCTTCGTTGCTGAATATAACGCGTGCAAAAAATCTGTAATCGTCCCGTAATTTGTGCCCAGTGACAGAACTGTACACGACGTTCAAAGTCCTCGCCTTGCAATTCGCGGTGCATAGAAATATGGTACAGGTGCAATCGATGTTGATGGAGCATTGTCAACACATACGTTTTTGAGATTCCAGATTCTCGCGCAGTTTGTCTGCTACCGATGTGCAGATTAGTCGCGACAGCAGCTAAAACACCTACTTGGGTATCATCATTTGTTATAGGTCGTGGTTGACGTTTCACATGTGGCTAAACACTTCCTGTTTCCTTAAATAACGTAACTATCCGGCGAACAGTCCGGACACTAGGATGATGTCGTCCAGGATACCGAGCAGCATACATAGCACACGCCCGTTTGGAATTTTGATCACCATATCCATACATCAACACGATATCGACCTTTTCCTCAATTGATAAACAGTCCGATTTACACGGGTAATGTATCACGAAGCAAATACCGTCCGCACTGGCGGAATGTTACGTGATACCACGTACTTATACGTTTGTGACTATTACAGCGGCATCTATCACAAAGTTTAAATGGGGTCCAACTAAAACATTCATATTTCTTTACGTACTACACGAATATGTAATAAAAATGGGGGTTCCTATTTTAAAAAATGCAGTTATTGTCCGTTTGACCTATGGCAGCGCCAGCTAGCAGGTCAACCATAGCGCCATCTGGTTTCCCCCTTTAAGCCAGACAAGTTTCGTTCTTTGTAGTTTTTTCGTTTGACGCTTATTTCGTGTGATATTTGCCCCGGTATCGATCAATGGATCATACTGTGTATTGTTTTATGAATATAGTTACGTAAAAATAGGTGGACTTTGGCTGTGAGTGCTGATCACCTGTTCGACTTGATGACCCCCAAACCCCGCCACCGCTTATCTTGGACCACATCCGTTATAAAATGAAGTCAACAGTGGGACCTTAATGTTCCTTTACGCATTACTGTTCCCGAGGACAGTCTTCAATTGAGCGTAGCAGTGATCGGTATCATTCGTAGAAATTCCTGTGTCGTATTCGTATGGGGAACTGGTGCAACACTGATGTAGACATCGTTGTTCTGTCGGAATAGTTCTCTTCAGCGATGCAGCGAACGAGACACAGCACTGAAGGCAGGGCTGCTGCATGTATTGGCTTTCCTTGGCCTGCGTGCTAACGGCAATGCTCGCAAATTACTAATAACTCGAGTAAACAGGTAATCAGTCGCGACGGACACACAGCACGGTGTGGATTTTCAGAGTGCTATAGCGCATTTACGTTAGAAAAGTTCAGCGATTAAAAGTAGATACAGAAGGTAAGAGGGACGTGACTCAAGTACAACCAATGAAAGTACAACGGAGTCAACGGCAGTTAAGAATTTCTCTTTTCCCCTACTGTTCCAGTCTTCAGTGAGAGATCGACGAGGATGTTCACGTGTTTTTTTAGTAAATTGGAAAATGCAAGAATTATAGGGTCCTGGAGAGACTCAGACAAAGCAACTGTGGCAAAAGTCTGAATCCAAGATTATTTCTTAATTTTGTCACCTGTGGCATCACGTGCAGAGTGCAGTTACCGCAAACGGTAGAAGAGGAGAGCACAGCATCATTTTACAGAGAGACACTCCACAGCATGCGTATTTTGGACGGAGAACCAATAGAGTATTTTGAAAATTGCATTTGGAAAGTTATTGCTAGCCCCTAAGATCTCAGTAAGAACGTTTCGCATAATGACGCAAAATTGTTTGAAGATGCACAATGAGCGTTAGAAGCGTGTTTGGGCGGGCTACAGAGTGAGGTCCGCTGTTTCTAAACTGAGCCCAGCACCTTATTAAGTCAGTCTATCTGCCTACTTTCATGGCACAAATGAGTTTTAAGAAAGCTGGATGTGTCCGTTCGTTAGCTACAACAATAAAAACGATAGGATTATTTCGTACATAATCTCACGTGAGGCAAGTGAGGAAGCACTGTTACTGCTTGCCGCATCTTATGCCCAGAACGGTCCAATAATGTTCTTGGTAATGGAGTGCTGTCAGCATCTCCAGTTCAACCATTGGTGCAGCGTTTTGCGTTGTGCATCCATTTGGACCCCTGCAGACAGCTCTCCCAGAGGAACTGACCCGTACGGGTCGTCGCTGGCCCGTCTGGCCATGGGTCAGCGAGTTCGCTACAGCCTACCGTGCCGTCCTGTGGGTAACACAAAGGCTTCCTTGCGCTGGTTTGCACACATGCAAAGTACTGTTTAAATAGAATTTTTTGTCCTGTGAGCCAGAGTTTGACAGTGCTGATTGCCTTGACTGGAAATGCAGGAAGACCTGCAGCGGATAGGCACTTGGTCCAGGGAGTTGCAACTGACCCTTAACATAGACGAATGTAATGTATTGCAAATACATAGAAAGAAGGATCCTTTATTGTATGATTATATGACAGCGGAACAAACACTGGTAGCAGTTACTTCTGTAAAATACTGGGAGTATGCGTACAGAACGATTTGAAATGGAATGATCATATAAAATTAAATACTGGGAAGGTGGGTCCCAGATTGAGAGTCATTGGGAGAGTCCTTAGAAAATGTAGTCCACCAACAAAGGAGGTGGCTTACAAAACACTCGCTCGACCTACACTTGAGTATTGCTCATCAGTGTGGGATCCGTACCAGGTTGGGTTGACAGAGGAGATAGAGAGGATCCAAAGAAGAGCGGCGCGTTTCGTCACATGATTATTTGGCAAGCGTGATAGCGTTACGGAGATGTTTAGCAAACTCAAGTGGCAGACTCTGCAAGAGAGGCGCTCTGCATCGCGGTGTAGCTTGCTGTCCAGGTTTCGAGAGGGTGCGTTTCTGGATGAGGTATCGAATATATTGCTTTCCCGAGGAAATCACGAACGTAAAATTAGAGAGATTCGAGCGCGCACGGAGGCTTTCCGGCAGTCGTTCTTCCCGTGAACCATACGCGACTGGAACAGGAAAGAGAGGTGATGACAGTGGCACGAAAAGTGCCCTCCGCAACACACCGTTGGGTGGCTTGCGGAGTATAAATCTAGATGTAAATGTATGTGAATAGTTTTGGTTGTAAATGGGAAAGAAGAATTGGCTACTAATAATCGGATGATGACTGTTTAATGTTCTGAGTGAGACTACGAAAAAATATGAATTGTTTTCGTGTTCGATTACCTTTGGTGCCTGAAGATTCGTACTTCGCATATACTACTGCTGATAAATAAGTATTGGTCAGTTTCGAACACCAAGATAGCAACATATAAATTCCCAACTGCAAAAGATGTACATATGTGATACTTGAAAAATGAAAGGTGAACTCGTATTTTAATAAAGATAAAAACTGCTTCCGTTCGTTCTACACTACTGGTCATGAAACGTCCCCTTAGAAAAATTATACAAGACTGTGCTTAAACTGACACACAATATTTTTAGCGCAACACAATCTGACTTTCAATAATCCCTACAAAAGAATGGCCCTGACTAACATTAACCTATACATTTCACAAATCACTTACCTCACCAAAAATCTTCGTTACTCGAACTACTGCAATCCAGCGAGCGCCACTACTGCCAGCTAAATAAAAGATTCAAACTACGGAAGCCACTAACTACTGATAGGCGTAGTTAGCAAATGAAAGATTTTAATAGAGAACAAACAATGTATTTACCTTAATATATATATATATATATATATATATATATATATATATATATATATATATATATATATATATATCAGTTCATGACATCCATTCTTAGAAATTTCAAAACTCCGCCATCTCTCTCCCCACGTCCACAACTGCTGGTGGCTCACCTCCAACTGCGCAACGCTACGCGCTGTTAACATCCAGCCGCCCAACACTACAATGGCGAGTATTACAACAATGCCAACCAGCCACTGACTGCATACAGCACAGCCAGTGATTTTTCATACAGAGCGCTATGTGGCGTTACCAATAAAAAAAACCTAAACAGCCTACTTACAGTCATTAAAATTGCTACACCACGAAGATGACGTGCTACAGACGCGAAATTTAACCGACAGGAAGAAGATTCTGTGTTATGCAAATGATTAGCTTTTTACAGCATTCACACGTGATTGGCGCCGGTGGCGACTACTACAATGTGCTGACATGGGGAAAGTTCCCAACCGATTTCGCATACACTAACAGCAGTTGACCGGCGTTGCGAGGTGAAACGTTGTTGTGATGCCTCGTGTAAGGAGGAGAAATGCGAACCATCACGTTTCCGACTTTGATAAAGGTCGGATTGTAGCCTATCGCGATTGCGGTTTATCGTATCGCGACACTGCTGCTCGCGTTGGTCGAGATCCAATGACTGTTAGCAGAATATGGAATCGGTGGGTTCAGAAGGGTAATACGGAAAGCCGTGTTGACGACAGCGGGCCTCTCGGACAAAGCCGAATGGAGGGTCTGACGCAGAGCGTTTCTGGGACCGTGTAGGCTACAGATTCCACAACGTGCGCCATAGGGTGAAGGGGCTTCGGGTTCTGTTAAATAGGTCAGCAGTCCATAATATGCATAAGGCGGTTACATGTCTAACAGGTGCTGTTTGGCGTGGACTGGGCAGCTTTTTAGGTTAGAGGATCTCGGGGAAACACACAAAGGGCTTCAAAGGGCGCAGGTCGATGAGCACAGGAAGAACGCAGATCTAGGAACCATCTGCATAACAGTTATAAATTGTCGTCGTTGTATTAGGAATGTTCCAGCGCTCCAAGCGCTGATAGAAAGCCCTGGTGCTCAAACTGTCATAGGCACTGAAAGCTGGCTAAAGCCGGATATAAATTTAGCTGAATTTTTTTCGAAGGACATAACAGTGTTCAGAAAATATAGGCTAAATACAGTTGGCGTGACGTGTTTGTTACTGTTGAAGTAGATTATCTTGTAGATAAATAGGAGAGTTCCTATGAGTTAGTATGGGTAGTGGTCATTCTTGGCAACCAGAATAAAGTAACAACTCGATCCTTTTACCGATCTCCCAACTCAGATGTTGCTACTGCTGAGAGGTTCAAAGAAAACTTCAGTCTAATTTCAAACATATACCCCCGACTGGTGCAGTTATAGTTGTTGGCGACTTTTATTTACCTCGTTATACGTGTGTACACAAGATTTCCACACACCTAAACATCCCTAGGTCCACTGTTTCCGGTGTGATAGTGAAGTAGAAACGTGAAGGGACACGTACAGCACAAAAGCGTACAGGCCGACCTCGTCTGTTGACTGACAGAGACCGTCGACAGTTGAAGATGGTGGTAATGTGTAATAGGCAGACATCTATCCAGACCATCACACAGGGATTTCAAACTGCATGAGGATCCACTGCAAGTTGTATGTCAGGCGGGAGGTGAGAAAACTTGGATTTCATGGGCGAGCGGCTGCTCATTAGCCACACATCATGCCAGTAAACGCCAAACCACGCTTCACGTGGTGTAAGGAGCGTAAACATTGGACGATTGAACACTAGAAAAATGTTACGTGGAGTGATCAATCACGGTACACAATGTGGCAATCCGATGGCAGGGTGTGGGTATGGCTAAAGCCCGGTGAACGTCATCTGCCAGCGTGTGTAGTGCCAATACCAAAATTCGGAAGCGGTGGTGTTATGGTGTGCTCATGTTTTTCATGGAGGGGGCTTGCACCAATTGTCGTTTTGCGTGGCACTATCACAGCACAGACCTACACTGATGATTTAAGTACCTTCTTGCTACCCACTGTTGAAGAGAAATTCGGGGATAGCGATTGAATCTTTCAACACGATTGAGCACCTGTTCTTAATGCACAGCCTGTGGCGGAGTGGTTACACAACAATAACGCCCCTGTAATGGACTTTCCTGCCCAGAGTCCTGACCTCTATCCCATAGAACACCTGAACACCTTTGGGATGTTTTGGACCGCCGACTTCGTGCCAGGCCTCACCGACCGACAATCGCTACCTCTCCTCAGTGCAGCAGTCCGTGAAGAATGGGCTGCCATTTCCCAAGAAACCTTCGAGCATCTGATTGAACGTATGCCTGCGAGAGTGGAAGCTGTCATCAAGGCTAAGAGTGGGCCAACACCATTTTGAATTGCAGCATTACGTATGGAGGGCGCCACGAACTTGTAAGTCATTTTGAGCCAGGTGTCCGGATAATTTCTATATCATAGTGTACAATATGTATACAAGAACCAAGAGAGAACAAAAAGTGTGAAAGCGAAGAATGAAGTGCTGTGATTAAAAAGCGTGAAAGACAGAGTTGTAGAATTTCGTCCCTACTATTCAATATATACATCGAAGAAACAATTACGGAAATAAATGTAAGGTCCAAGAGAAAAATTGAAACTGAAGGTGAAAGAATATCAGTGATAAGATTTGCTGTTGATGTTGCTATCCTCAGTGAAAGCGAAAAAGAATTACAGGATTTGTTGAATGTGTAACGTCGCGAGTCAAACCGCAATAGCATTTTATTGCAGTAAGCTACCTTGCAGTACGGGTTCGTAGCTTTGGAGTCGGTGGCCGTGACAGCCCCTTGTATTCGGCGTGATTCACTCCCACCTGCCGCTAACACGACCGTGGGAAGCGCTACATGTGTCAGTTCCAGCGACAGAATATTCAAACCATTAATAATCTATATAAACTATACTAAATCTTATTCAATTTCGAAAAAGCTTCATATTTAGCCCTTTGTTATTAAGAAAACTGGTTGCAAAATCTCAGCTTTCTGACTGGGATACTTTCGAAGTTAGAGAAAATTACCAAAAATACCAAAAAATGTCACTAGTAAGATTAAAGTCAGTTCGGATGCATAACAGTTTGGCGTTTGCTATCAGTTGGAATCATTGCTGAAGTTTACAAAATGTTAGGTCAGTATGTTTGAATTTCTATACTTAAATAATGTTCACTATTTTTCGTTTTCGTAATAGAGAATTGAGTAAGAATTAATATTCATTTAATAACCATTTGTTTTGTCGTGTAAATATACGAGAGTGTGTATGCGGCACATACGAAAAGTTTCAATATTATCTCCTGTTAAACATTATGTAACTTGGTCATGGGAAAGTGTGCAACAACCTGTTACAACGAAAGCTGTAATTCCCCTCACTTGCTGATGACGTATGTCCCAATGTGCTTGTTTTCGTAAGAAGATAGCCAGAATAGTTATTTGTAGAGTAATGTTTTTTTAAAATTGTTTCAAGATTAGTTTTCGTTTGGTTTGGTTTGGTGGAACATTTTATTGCTATTTACAGCATAAAATGACGCAAATGCCTCTGTGAATGTTGATTGGAGTAAAACAGTTTAGGCGCTAATATGATCTTGAAAGATTGATCTGATTGGCTGTTCATTTGATCAAACAATCAGAGTGAAGTCTCTTCCGCGCTATATCAAGTATTATATACGCTGTTAGAAACTGCATTGAGGCAGTCGTAGTCTCGCTGTCAGACGCGCAGGTCATCTTAAATGTGTGCGAAAAAGTTACATGTAAAATGAAGAAGGTTCGCGTTCGGTTTATGTCGCCGTGAAAGCAGAGGCATTTACGGACAGATAATGAAAATTTGATCTTTGTGAAGGAATTAGTTGGAGAAATAAACGCGTTTGAACTCGCGGCCTTCGCGAAGAATTCCGCGTGGCATTTTTCGTAATCGTTTACGGAATAGTTGACGAGCAGATTCTTTTAGAGAAATCCACTGAAAGGGACAGAATGTAAAACTCATTTTGTAGCTGAGTACAAACTGTGAAAATCGCGTAACAATTTCGGTTGAACTTGGGCTCATTTCTGGCTCTCTTGCGTGTGTACTAGATGGTATGAGCTGTGAGATGAGGACAGTGATATTAGCTGTTAGCACCTATTTGATTTGGCATCTAAAGCAAATGAAGAACTATTTGCCGAATTTTGACATTTTTTCTAAGAAAGGAAACAATCGCCCTCCACCAGAAAATTTTTATAAGATATTTACATGACATTTAGCTACAGAGTTAGTGCGGAAAGTGCTAACGTAAGTATTGACGACGTTTTCCTTCAACGCTGCTTTTAAAATCGTCAGAACAGTATCGACGTTGCAGAGAAGCGGGTTGGTGACCAGTCGCCGTACTGATGTAGGCGGAACTTTTGTGGTTGACAGTACGACGAAAGATAGTGAACAGTTAAAGTTAACAGAACGCGGACTTCATGCCCGCCTCGTCGCAAATGGAATGAACAGTGTAGTGAGTGCACAAGATGCTTTGCGAGAAAACTGAAGAAAGACGAATGTAATGAGAAGTATCAGAACTGAGAACAGAGGGGACCTTAACATCAGGATTAGTGATCACAAAATAGGAGAAGTTAAGGAATTCTGCTACTTAGGCAGCAAAATAACCCATGACGGACGGAGCCGAAACATAGCAGAAACTCCCAGTAAAAAGACCTCCGTGCATCCACAAAAAAGTAATGTTATGTATCTGGTGGAACATCGACGGTTTATTGTACCATGAATTGCTCACCCGAGTTATAACCATCACCGCTGACGTTTATTGTCAACAGCCGAGACGTATTGCAGACGCAGACCTAGAACAACGACCGGGAAGACAGGGTGAAGTTATGCTCAAACTGCAGTACCTTCAAGGAACTTTCTTCCCGGATGAAAATGTGCTCCAAACATAGCTCGACGAGATGGTTTCCTCAAAGCCACGTGATTTCTACAGTCTCGGAAAGACAGCCCAGCGCTGGCGGTCTGTTGTAAATGGTGGGGGAGAATATTTTATTGATGACTACTGTCTCTCTTATATATCTCCATTGTGTTCATTAAAATTGTGGAAAAACGCTGCGAACCTAAGCGACCCAATATTATGTGTGTTTTATTGTTTCCGACTTTACTCAACGAGTAACAATTTTAGCAATGTAAGTTAGCCAACTTACGTTGCTAAAATTGTTTATGCTGCAGTTATTCCTGCGTATAGGGTTGCAGCATTGTTGGTAATTTACGAATATTACTTGTGCTGGTTTTTTGTACTCTATTTTGTGCTCGTGATTAATATAAGTTCAGTTCCACTGCCCTCTGTTATAGCTGCAGCCATGTGAGCATCGTTTAAATTTTGTTTATACCCTGGCTGACAACCTCGGCATTGCGCGCGTATTCATTTTGACAGTTTTCTATTAGGAACGTAAACTGAACTGTGTTTGTAGTGCAATATAGCTGACAGTTTCTGCCCTCTGCGTGTCTACAAAGCGTTTCTGTAAACGTCTCTATGGAAATGTCTCTTCGCAGCTCATAGACGGCAACTGTTTTCGGCTGCAGCCGTTTGCGCTTCGCAGCTCAAAGCTTTCAAAAGCGCTGAAAGGTGTCAGGCGTTTCCTGAAGTTGACGCGACAGTCGGAGTGTATTGGTAGTAAAGAATAAATGTATTAAAATTTCATGTATGATGCGGCATCTCAATGTTTTTGACGTCATACTTCTTAAACTGTGTGTCGCACAATGATATATTTGAGTAGGTACATTCAGCGGCTTATGTGGATAGTGTCTGCGAAATGTGTTGCTAATAATGTTAGTCACAAATAAGCAATAAATTTAAGCGTCACAATGCACAATGCTGCAGTTTTTCACATCTCTCATTGTTTATGACGTCGTATCTCTTGACCTATGTGTAGTACTACGGCATATTGTTATAGGCCCATTTTGTTGCATGTGTGAATACTGTCGGCGAAATTTATTGCGAAAAGAATTAGTAGCTACATTTAAACATCAAATCGATGGGACAGCTTTTATCGCATCTCTTGTTTAAGATGTGTTATCTCATGAACTATGACAGATAGGTGGTTCTTACCCCAATAGTGATTGTTGCCAGACAGTCAGGCATATTTGCACCAAGTCTAGTCCAGCGGTTTAGGAGGAAATGCGGAACACACACACGTTTTTAATATGTATGGGTACTTTTTTAGAGCTAACATGAATTGTCACAAGTTAAAATGTCATCTCCTGTAAAAATTTTTAGAAATATTTATCCTGGAGTCATTAATTATTCTAACTGATTTCCGCTGAGGAATGTCCGTAATGTAAGTTACTATATTATTTATCCTAACTAACTATGCATCATGGTCAGAGAGCATATTTCTTACTGGATAACAGTTATTTCCTTGTTTTGAGCTTCACCAAGAAAATGTTATCAGTCAGGACCCTACTGTCTTTATCCACCCACGTAGGAGAGCTAATTACCGAGATCAAACCGGAGGATTAAAATTAGGTTTCCAGATCATTTTCACTGTCAGAATCATTTAGAAGATCTACTTTGAAGTCACCACAGACCGTTAATTACTTGCTTCTGTCTGACAGATAGCACAAAAAGAAATCCATGTAAGTCATAAACAGTTCACAGTTTCCTATTGGGGGTCTGCATACAATTATGGTTAAGAGTGAACTATTTTTCAGTATTAATTCACAAAGACATACTTCTACAAACTCTACTTGTCTCAGCGTTCTTAAACTTGTATCCTGTCTTGGTGTATGTAACTACTCCTTCTCTCCCCACATTTGTTCATCATTATTAAGCTGTTATAATGTAATCTTTATATGTAACATATCTAATCCTGGAGCTATGTGGTGGTACCATGTCACTATCGAACTGAGACGCGCGCTAGAAGACGTTCTTCCTTCTTAGACGAGACATAACTCGATTTTCTCACAAATAAGCAAACTAAAATTCAACCTGCGGATGAGGAACCCACTGCGATATCTTTCATTACATACAGAATTTAATTTTGTTACTCCAAGTAATTGTGAACTGTTGCACTGGAAAGCTAATAATTTGTATAGCTAAGCATGTATATCGCTTCGTCCACTTTTAAATTTGTTGCATTGCGCCATCATAGTATTATACTTTTAATGACAAGAAGTGTTATCGAATGAGGGCATTGGAGATGTCAATGTAAGTATAGTAATATACTTTTCTATTATACTTTCAAAAGTTAGTGAAATAGTTTAGCTGGAAACTGAATGTAACTATGCCTTTATCATAAATATAAAAGCACCCTGAAGGCTAGCCTGGGAAGGAAATAAATAAGGTGATTCTTCAGAAAGAGCCAGTAACATGCGCTGAATACGAGACATAGAAGGTAGAACACTAATAAATATTCATGATGGACAGAAGAGATGGTAATCACTGTTACATTGGATTAGAAACAGTATATCATCAAGGACGATATACTACTGAAAGAAATTGTAGTGCAATTAAATACAGGAGTTGTAGTATGGAAGGCGGTAAACTAGTACAATCATGTGAAATTCTCCACAACTGCATCAAATAGAAAGCACATGTGACAGAAATTGATGAAATGTGGGGAAGACAAAACAGTAGTAAGAGAATTTTTAAAAAATCTCTGAAGATAATTGTGCCATATTAAGCTGCAGTAAGAAGAGAACCGACCATTAACTGAAACACAAGTAACATCCGAGATTGCAGCACCCAACAGTTTTGTGGAAGAGCTGGCCCAAGTTCACGGTTCTCTGACACCGTGCAGGATCCCTGCTGCATATGACTTGTTTACGTTGCTTTGCCGCAAAGCCGGGCTAACGTGACGAAAGTTCTGCTTCCTCGCTTTTCAACAGTGAAAACACGGTTCTCTCCAAATCCTCTCTATTCATGGCGGACACACAGGACGTCTTTCCTCTCTTTGGAAACTCTTTGATACAGTTTGGTTTTGTTGTTTCGTAAACAGAACGCAGTGTGTCTTTGAATATGCACGCTGTCCATGTGCGGAATACTTATCGTGCAGATAGCGAAGACCAGATACATCCAGTATGTTTTCACTAACGAAAAACCTTCATTATAATGTTGTCATATGAGGTTTAGGATTACTTGAGAGGCTGGAAAATCTGTTGTTGTAGGTGCCCACCCGTAGGTCAAGAACGAAATATGACCATTAGCACCGTGAGACGCCCTGCTTGAGCCGCAGGACAGGACAGACAGTATAAATTGTGGAAAGGGGCCAAAATAAGCGGCTGTCAGTTACACTCGAACATACAACTTTATTGTTTGATCAAACATTACAAGAGCCAAATAAATGGATTCACTTCGGATGATAATATGCACTGCAATTCTGCACTCATTAAACGAAAATTGTCTAATTCAGGATGGCTCACCACACAAATGTATTCGTAGATAAGCCAGTAATCATATGAGGCTACGAATATCACATGGAATTAACATCCCGTTTCACTTGCTGTTACCAACGGCCTTGCCACAGTGGTGACACCAGTTTTCGTCAGATCACTCAAGTTAATTGCTGTCAGTCTGGGATAGCACTTGGATGGGTGACCATTAGGTCTGCACAGCGCCGTTGGCAAGCGGGGTGCACTCAGCCCTTGTGAGGGAAACTGAGGAGCTCCTTGATTGAGAAGTAGCAGTTCCGGTGTCATAAACTGGCATGTGGCCGGGTGTGCTGACCGTATATCCGCATCCGGTGACACCTGCAGGCTGAGGACGGTACCTTTGGGCCTTCATGGCCTGTGTGGGAGGAGTTTAGTTTTAGTTTAGTTTTTAGCACTTACTATTACACAACATAATCCGTCACGTGATCGAAGAAGTAAGCAACTATGAAGGAGTTGGAGAAAATGTTACAGTGGGAGATCATAGTGACATCTGTGTCACCATGCTGCAGTTACATGGTAGCAGTGTCTAAACCAGACGGTAATGTTTGCCTAGTGCTTGATGCTAGGGCACTTAATAAGATCCTAGTCCCAGATTCAAATAAAATTAAGGGTTTATACACCCACCATGACGTGGAGAGACACATGAAATCTGGTTTCACATGACATAATGGATCAGGTTGTGGAAAGGTGCAAAGGTCAATTACTGTTAGTTATACAAGAACACATACAACTTTATTCCTCAAACAAATGCACAATTTTCTCTTTGAAACAACAAAGATCAACTCACAGCTGAGGGCCAAAGTAACTTCTCCAGATTAAGTTCAAATGATTGCTTTTAAAACACCACGATTTAGAGTAACGGCTTAAGACTTTAAGTAAAATTACAGTATCTTCTCGGCAAAAAGCCGAAATAATATTTCAGATCTGCTAAGGAAATTGTTTAAAAGCCAAGCATTTACAAATTCCGGCTACAGGCCATATTAAGGAAAATTCAAGTTAATTCTTTGTCTGAAAGCCCAAATAAAAAAAAATTCTTTACATAATAAAAGAGAGACTTTAAAGTTAAGCTTTTACACAGTACAACAGAAAAACATCTTAAGAAAACATGAAGTATCTTGTCTGCTGAAGGCCCTAGCAATTACTCGAGAATAATTAAAGACAACCTTAAGATAAACATTTACAGAACACGGCTGAAGGCCGTTTCAAGAATTCAAGATAATTAAAGAGAAACACTGCAGACAAGGATTTACATATTAAGGCCACAGATTCTTAAACAAACATGGCTGAAGGCCCACAAACAGAGCAACAAGAATTTTCAATGAAACATGGCTGAAGGCATAATCGTAAAGTTGTTATAAAGTTCTGCTGAAGGCCGTATACTAAACCTAAAACAATGTCAATACACGGCTGAAGGCCTGGCACAGTACCTGACACTCACAAACAACAAACAGTGGTGCTCAGAAGTGTTCCAACGGTCGGCCTGGGGAAGAAACTCTAACCACAGTTTTGGTGACACAGACAGCGAAGCGTATCACAAAACAATCGGGTTGCAGCACAACCTATGGACAGCTGAGGAACTAACCAACTGCCTAAGCAATTCCCTTCCACGCGACCAATAGCACGACATCCAAAAACATCAGCGAAGACGAGGATCGCAGCATGATTATGTCTTAATAATAATTGGCGTATAAACACAGTAAAGTCACAATAAACACTCAAAGAGAGAAAGAGAACAACACCAAACTGTCGAACCATATGCCGTGCCAGACAGCATCAACATAGCGAAGAAAACACACTGCCACAAAACTACACTAACGACCAGGGCAGGTAACAGGAACGTTAACGGCCATAAAACAGAAAATACCGCCGGTGTACTTCACTAATTAATTATATCATTTCGAGGGTTAAACACCATACAGGGAGACGTCTGTAAAATTTGCCGACTCCAACACACAATCACGTTGCTGGTAGTGGGTACAGTACAGGATGCGACAACCAGCATTCAACGAAGAGATGTCACAACGTTTAAACTTGAATGACAGTTTCACTGATTATTCAACTCCAGTACGGCGGTGGGCGACAAACTTAGCAGTTCTCGCAGCTAGTGCCACACAACTCCGACGGCGCGTGCACGCCGCCAGCGGCCCCCGGCCTGATTATACGCCGCCGAGACTTCCTCGCTGCTCCGCCGCAATTGACCAACTGCCACACCAAAGAAGTTATAGAAGTACTAGTCTCGATAAACGCTGCTGCTGTCACTGAAGCAAGTGAGCAACTCGTTCAAATAGTTACTGAGGGAGGAATAAAACGCCACTCAGTGGTGACAAAAAGCCCAAAAGGAAAAACGGCATTAATGCGAGCTGAACACAGCTCAACACATTCAGTAAAATAAAAACCTCATTATATATTTTCATTTTATTGTCAGTTTAAGTGTGTAAGTATTTTAGATGTACTTATATGATGTATGTTGTTTCCGTATCTCTTTTATTGGCTCTATGATTGATTAATTTAACTCGGTATCATATTATTTTTTGTCTATTCTCAATTCGGTGGAATAATACCGTTGCCCAGTGAAGTTGTCCATATAACCTGCATTTTAATTTTTAAGTGACCTTTCCGATCAGCAAATCCTAGCTCCGTGACGGTTCGCTGTAGTGCATGGATATGTAAGTTTAGAAGCTTTTTTGAACGGATTTCTCCTCTTGCTTGGCCAGGTAGCACAGGGAGGCTCCATTAGCTTTCGTGCCACAGTAGTGGATGGCCACGCTAAAAAGACTGCAGGGGCGCCTCATGGCACATTCCTGTAAGGCCTACGTGAATCAGACGCAGTATGCCGATATCGAAACGTTATTCCCGCTAAATTTACAGGCGAGGCGTTTCCTTGGCCCGTCTGACTCTTCGGGCGTAACTTCTAGAAGCTTCTGGTGTCTTTCTCTCAGCAGAAGAGCACCAAATAAGATGTATTCATATGCGCTCATCTCCGAATGTTATTGGACTGTACCATCGCGCAGGAAAGTGTGACACAGGACCGGTGGGTGTGACTTGCGGAAAAACGTGGGCAAGGTGCCGTCTTGGACGCTGCACTGAAGGCAGACAGCTTTGGGACGCAAAGAGTGGAGTCGAGATAGCTTTACGGACATGAGGAGAATAATCGTGCTAGGTTTTAGGGAAGCTGAAAGTGCTGTCAGATACCTGACAAATTATAAAGTTCGGTCAGACTGCGTTGGGAAATTATAGCGATTGTGAAGAATAAAGTGACTGCCATGTGTAGTCCCATAAAAGCTGAAAGTAACTGAGAGTTAATTCAGTGCTGAGGGTCTCAGAAAAACTTTGGGGTGCTGCACAAAATAGATTCATCTCGGACGCAGAAGATGAATAGTAGAAGATCACAAAGGTTGCTTCATCCCGAATGTGTTTCAGCCGCATGCTGAATGGTAAGGAACAAGTAGTGATGGTTTGTGGACTCTGGAGTGACTGGTATCTTCACCAGTATTTTCACCTTTCCTACTTTGGATAGCAGTTAAATTATGAGACGGTTCAGGAACATTGCTTCAGCTCGTGTGACTGTCCGATCTGATGTTTCAAAATTGCTTTTTGACGAATAGTGCATCCTGTTATAAATTACTGAACCTTTAATTAGCGTAGTTTTAACTTGCCTTCCTCTGTTTGTTTCGCACATGCTCTGTAACATGTCAGTGTTCACTTTCGTTTTTCGTAGCTTACTTTAATGGAGCAAGTCTCTTATTCGCATGATTAACATCCCCTCCAAGATAGTTTCTGCTTCCTCAGTGCACAGAGTAAACCCCACTCAGATCATTGTCCAATTTTGTTCACTCAGCTGCGAATGTGTATTGGACGATTGGACGAATTAACTTCCCATTCGTTTACTGTCGAAGTTTATGTCAACTGCACAAGAGAATGTTAATAACTGTTGCATTTTGTGGACCTTCTTTAAAATTATCAGTTCTCAGGCCATCATAGCTGCAGCAGGTAGTAAAAATCAGAGAGTTACCAACACATGTCTAGTAGTCATCGGTACCGAGACCGCATTACCTTGCGTCGGATTAGATAAAGGATCTCACCATTATAAATCAGGGTTTAAATATTTCATTGTGGACAGAATTCGAAGAGGCCATTGTACTTAGGGATGACCAACAATTTAAAATTATCACGAAAGGTTTGGGAGTCTTATGATGGAAGACACTAATATACAGGGTGGTCCATTGATAGTGACTGGGCCAAATATCTCATGAAATAAGGGTCAAACGAAAAAACTACAAAGAACGGAACATGTCTAGCTTGAAGTGGCAAACCAGATGGCGCTCTGTTTGGCACGGTAGATGGCGCTGCCATATGTCAAACGGATATCAACTGCGTTTTTTTAAATAGGAACCCCCATTTTTATTATTAATTCGTGTAATACTTAAAGAAATATGAATGTTTTAGTTGGACCACTTTTTTCGCTTTGTGACAGATCGCGCTGTAATAGTCACAAACGTATAAGTACGTGGTATCAAGTAACATTCTGCCAGTGCGGACGGTATTTGCTTCGTGATACATTACCCGTGTTAAAATGGACCGTTTACCAATTCTGGAAAAGGTCGATATCGTGTTGATATACGGCTATTGTGATCAAAATGCCCAACGGGCGTGTGCTATGTATGCTGCTCGGTATCCTGGACGACATCATCCAAGTGTCCGGACTGTTCGCCGGATAGTTACGTTATTTAAGGAAACAGGAAGTGTTCAGCCACATGTGAAACGTCAACCACGACCTATAACAAATGACGATACCCAAGTAGGTGTTTTAGCTGCTGTCGCGACTAATCTGCACATCGGTAGCAGACAAACTGCGCGAGAATCTGGAATCTCAAAAACGTATATGTTAACAATGCTCCATCAACATCGATTGCACCTGTACCATATTTCTATGCACCGCAAATTGCAAGGCGAGGACTGTGAACGTCGTGTACAGTTCTGCCACTGGGCACAAATTACGGGACGATTACAGATTTTTTGCACGCGTTATATTCAGCAACGAAGCATCATTCACCAACAGCGGTAACGAAAACCGGCATAATATGCACTATTGGGCGACGGAAAATCCACGATGGCGGCGACAAGTGGAACGTCAGCGAACTTGGCGAGTTAATGTATGGTGCGGCTGATTTCCTACGTAATGTTCTACCGATGTTACTACAAGATGTTTCACGGCATGACAAAAAAGGCGATGTACTTCCAACATGATGGATGTCTGGCACATAGCTCTCGTGCGGTTGAAGCAGTATTGAATAGCATGTTTCATGACAGGTGGTCGTCGAACCACCATACCATGGCCCGCACGTTCACCGGATCTGACGTCCCCGGATTTCTTTCTGTGGGGAAAGTTGAAGAATATTTGCTATCGTGATCCACCGAATAACGCCTGACAACATGCGTGAGCACATTGTCAATGCATGTGCGAACATTACGGAAGGCGAACTATTCGCTGTTGAGAGGAATGTTGTTACACGTATTGCCAAATGCACAGAGGTTGACAGACATCATTTTGAGCACTTCTTGCATTTATGTGGTATTTACAGATAATCACGCTGTAACATTACGCCTTTTCAGAAATGATTAGTTCACAAAGGTACATGTATCACGTTGGAACAAACGAAATAATATGTTCAAACGTATCTAAGTTCTCTATTTGAATTTAAAAAAACCTACCTGTTACCAACTGTTCCTCTAAAATTGTGGGCCATATGTTTGTGACTATTACATCGCCATCTATCACAAAGCGAAAAAAGTGGTCCAACTAAAACATTCATACTTCTTTACGTACTACACGAACATGTAATAAAAATGGAGGTTCCTATTTTTAAAAAACGCAGGTTTTATCCGCTTGAACTATGGTAGCGCCATCTAGCGGGCCAACCATAGCGCCATCTGGTTTCTCCCTTCAAGCTAGACAAGTTTCGTTCTTTGTAGTTTTTTCGTTTGACCATTATTTCGTGAGATATTTGGCCTGGTCACGATCAGTGGACCACCCTGTATTCATACAGCCCAGTAACATCATCTGTTAACTCTTCTCAATAGTTGTCAATGATAAAACCCCAGATGTCTACGAAGATTTGTATTACGTTAACTGTAATAAATCAACTACCTTTCATACTTAGTGGAGTCATTTAGCAGTCTATACAATGAGTTGAAAAAAGTCGTGGCATAGCGATATGCGCTTGTACAGGTGGCGGTAGTATAGCGTCGTACACAAGACATAAAGAGACAGTGCATTGGTGGAACTATCATTTGTACTCAGGTGATTCATAAGAAAAAGTTTCCGACTGGTACGCAATACCGCTGTCAGGCTGTCTGTGTTAGGAAGGACAGGGCCAAGGGCAGAGTGAACATCATTCATGTTGTGAACTTTCTTTTTATTTTAACACAACACACTAAGTTAGATTTTGTTGAGAGAAAAGGAATGCAGTGGGTGTGGATGGTGCTGGATTGAGAGGAAAATAGGTACTCAAACAACTCCCATTATTTTCTTTTGACAACCCTGCCTTTCAGGAAGCTGTGAGGCAAAGAATACGTTACTACCGGCATCAAATTTTGAATCAGTTGCAATACTTTTAAAACAAGAAATAAAATACATAATGTCAATGAACATCCAGGGTAGAAATTAAATATCAGTGGCTTGTTTTCCTTCTTAGAACATAAATTTTGAAAGTTGCAGTATTTTAAAAATTATAAACAATATACATAATATCAATGAATATCCAAATACCAATTAAATATTAGTCAATTGTGCTCCTTCTTAGAAATCAACAGGCACTTGAATTTAGCAACATCAAGCATCAATTGCAAAAATATTACAATACATGTCACACAGTCACAGTTCAACTCCTGTACCGTACAACACTGGTGTCCAAAATTAAGCAACAAACCGAAATTTTGCAAAGTTGCGTTTATTTTGCCATAAAACAGTATAAACAGATGGTAGTAAAGTAGAAACAACATAAAGAATACAGTACGTAAACAACTGAAATATGAATAACGGCAGACAAAAATGTTCTTCGTTTTTCCAATTTAACGGATTCACACACACATTCCGATAACTGGTTAATGCCCTCTGCATGGGGTGTGACCACCTCTAGCAGCAGCGTAGGCGTGACAAACGATGGGACACGCTGTGAATGATGTCATCAGTCTCATGTTGCTTACCTTTAATGTGTAATGTTAGACATGTGTAGTATTAGACACGTGATTCCAGCCAATGAGGAGATTTCTCTCCGATAAAATTTACCGCTAAATACGCGCTTCTCTGCTCAAATCCAATTGTACAAATATATCGTCTTCTGTTACCAAACCTACTCGCACTTAAAGCATTAATGTCACCAGCTCTGCGCCAATGACTCCCTTTCATTTGATATTTACTATAAAATTACAAATTGGGCATAGGTTTACTCTCTCTTTTACCAATTACTTTTCTATCTGACATGGAAAAAAAATTATTTCACTAGCAAACTATTTTTCACTGTCCTCTGAATAAAAGAAGTTATTGTTTTCATAATGGCCTTTCTCTTACTTGTCATGAGCACAATAGACAAACTGTGAAACCTGTTACACTATTAATATGCACTTTCAATACACAAGAGAGACAAACACTTATCAAACATGAGTATATAAATTTCCACAAATGCAGTTCACGATTTTTACTGCAGGGAGACACAATATTGACATATTTGTAAGAAACTAACTCACCTTTTACAATTTACAACAGGCAGCACTACCATCATTAACTAAGCAAAACTTTATAAGCCTCAGTTTTAAGAACTTTTAAGTAACAGCAAATTGTTTATTAAGAAGAATATTTCAAGCCAAAATTTAGTAATATTTACTTTTGGAACTAACCTCAAGATGGTTTATTGCCTGTCTTTATTACCACAGTCTTCTATTTTCAAGTCAATGATTAAATAGGAAACTTTGAAAGTCCACAAAACTTTAAATTGGACTGTTTCAATCACAGGAAGGCTTTCACAAAGCTACATTTACTACCTCCCATTCCAATTTTACCATTTTCACAGTAAATCTGAATACTCCCTTCTTACCAAAGATCAAACAACATTATTTAATTAACTATTTGACTTTGAGGCTTTCATTTTTTCCACAAACTTGGACACTCGGTAATCATAGTTCAAACTGAGAGAAACATGCGAGGTGTTGTGATGAGGGAAAAATCAAGGTAGGTACATAAATTCGGTTATAAGTTATCTTATATTTAAGTACACTAAAACATCGAATGAGCTGATCCTTCACTTTACATATCTACAGTTCCTCCATTCCGTTACAGTGACTGCGCAGTGTGGTAGCGAGTACGTCCTGGCAGGTGGATCAGCAGTTGATAATGATAAAGCTCTGTCATTTCTTAGTGGCGATGATAGATACCATTTCCAAAACAGAGATAGCTTACAAATACATCCAACCGAGCCTTTGGTACACTGAAACGGCACAAAAAAGCGGCTCTCGGCACCAGCACAATACACTGTTGTTACATGATCTGTTGGCGGTTCCGTAGCTCGTGCCCGACTAACTCTCCTTTCCACCTTAATCTCCATGCCTTCCACAATCTGCGCGCGCTACAAAGTTCCGTTCCGGAGGGGAACCACACCACCTTTTACATACAAAATAACTAAGAACCCTAAGTGAAGGTAGGCAGTTTACATAACAGCAAACAATCACTTTAAACAAAACGTATCACTTGCACACATTTGTAGTTCAACACAAAATTATTTAAATAAAATTATTCAGTTTTAAAGATACCCAAAGAGATTATGTGAGAAAGACAAAACATATCATTTGCTCATATTGTGCATATTACAGAGATGACATTTCATTACAGTATCGAATTAATCATACACTAATTACAGAAGTTCAACGATGGGATGTTGAACAAAACAGAAAGCTAAATAAATCAACAAAAGGTATGTAGTGTGTAAGCTATGGCGTTACAAGATCAACGATCTCGGCACGAGGCTTCCATCCGTTTGCAGATCCCTCAGCACTTTTTCCGCACAGCGATTTTATCTGTCCCGCTTTCTAGAAGTCGACTATGTGTCCCATTTACTCTGTGCAAAATAGGCTGGGACGGTGCTTTTCCATGCACCTGCAGGGTGTCTGTCCACCTCCCCAACACGGCTCTTCGCTATCTCCTCTGCTCGCCTGCAGCTCCCAGCAAGTTCTTCCGTTTCTTTTCCAGTTAGACAACTTCAGCTGCCCTCCGTTCATACAACTCACAGCAACGAAGTTCAGATTCTACCACCATCACTTGGTATAAAAATACAGAAAGTTATTGTCTGGTTGTTGATCCAATGTATTCGTTGATATTAGTGCAGCCCCATAGCTTAAGGAACACAAAAAGTCCCAGTAACAGAAAGAGAAAACTTTCAAGTACAAATTGAAATACGTAGAAATGTTGGCTCGCAAAAGCCTGTCGCCTTTCAAGCTTGCGAAGTACAGTTGTAGATACATTTGTGAGATGTGGGCAGTTGCATTACAGATCCAGTGCAAATCCCACGAAGGATGTCCAAATAAACACAGTAAAGTGTAACTGGTCGTTGTAATGTTAAGCATCCGTGCAGTCTCGGATGTGGTCAGTGAACTTAGATTTCTTGGGAACGATATAATCAAACACAGTCGTTAAGAAGTGTTTTCAAGAACACATATCTCTTCGATATTTCCATTCGGCGCACTTCACCATAAAGAGCGGTTTTTCGATGTGTACACGTTGAACACCATACAGGTAATTGTCAAGGTACCCGAAAAGTTACATGCTACTTTTCACGAAAATCAATATTTATGAATCTATCACTACGTTTCGTAGCTTACAGACTTTAAATTGAAGGGTCAGAAACAAATTAATTCATACATAAAAGATCACACTATAAATATTTCATGGAACTGCTCCATGTAAATGAAGTACGGTGATGGCAAACGTTCCATTTATGAACCAACCGAAAGCGTGTTGTAACTTTGTAATCGCTGAACTTGGTCTGCACAGCTGTTTGACGTACGTCATCGACCGAATATGGCAAATTTTTCCTTTCTATGTATCTGCAGCGTATTGTCAACAACAGCTAGTTGTCTGTTCCAATACCCGCACGTAGCTGCCTGTTCCAACCACAGGCGCTTTTCGAACGACGTTCCTGGAAACGAAAAAAAAATTGACGCTAGTTATTGACCAAACCGTTAGCTAAATAAAATGGAAAAGTAATTTTCGTTCGCAAATTGTCTGTACCTCCTGCAGGTGACTTTTCTGTAGACATGGAAAAGCCATCGTGTCTGTTCGAACAAATAACTCCATAACTTTTGATTCGTTGAACATATTTGAAATATCTTTTCCCCTATCTGAAAGTATCAACCAGAACGCTGCTGTGGATCTTATGGAGAAACAGAGCGGGCTGAGTTTCGCAAGATCTCTGTTTGTGAAATCCATGCTGATTTCTCAGAGCAGATTTTCGTCCTTCAAAAGTATCATAATAAATGAACATAAAATATATTCCATAATTCTACAATGGATTTACGTAAAAGATATACATCTACAATTACATGTAGCTATCCTACGATCCTTCTTGAAAACGGGAATATTCTGCGTTTTTTTTCCCGATCGCTAACTTAGTTTCGTTGTTCCAACGACCTACTATAAACTTCTCGTACTGCCAGAAGAGAACTTCTGTCGCGTAATCTCTGTGGAGTCTTAGGAATATCTCATCTGGACGGTTGCCTTTCCATTACTAGCGATTTTAGTTGCTTTACCATCAGCGATCATTTATCTCAAGCCGCGCGCGACTAGCCGAGCGGTCCAGGGCGCTGCAGTCATGGACTGTGCTGCTGGTCCTGGCGGAGGTTCGAGTCCTCTCTCGGGCATGGGTGTATGTGTTTGTCCTTAGGGTAATTTAGGTTAAGTAGTGTGTCAGCTTAGGGACTGATGACCTTAGCAGTTAAGTCCCATAAGATTTCACACACATTTGAACATTTTTGAACTTATCTCAATATCTGCCAGTTCGGTGTTCGTGGGATGACTGAAAGGAGGCACCGTATTAGTATCTTCGGCGGCGAAACGATTTCGAAAGACAGAATTCATTCAGTCGACTTTCTCTCTGTCACCTTCCGTTTCGTTACCAGTGTGATCACTGAGTGACTGAATACATGATCTCGAACCGCTTACTGATTTTACGTCAAACCAAAAAAGCTCTTAGGATCATTGAACACGTGTGTCATTGTTCCCCTTAACGCTTATTTTCTCTTCGTTGATCTATTGTCAGTCAGCTAGATTTTGACTTCTCTTAAACCTGTGATGAAGTTCTCTTTGCTCACGTATCAGCTTTTTAACATATCTATTTGAGCCTTCGCTGGCTTGCGTTATGCCTTGTTTTTTTATCATTGATTGCAGTCCAGTGGTGTCTTCTTCTTCTTCGGTTACCGCCATAACGTTGCTGTCTTCTCACCGTGAATGGCAACAGCAGCGTGTATCGATACTAGTACTGCTTTACTATCTTTGGTGTGGAGGATTTATTTTCCGGGTGTGATGTGTGTGGCAGTCGGGCGGTTGGGGCAGAGAAGCGAGGAAGTCACCGTGGCGCTTAGGCCGGAGCCGCTGGAGGCGTGCACGCGCTGTTGGAGTTGTGAGGCGCTTCTTCCGAGGGTTACGAAGTTCGTCGCCCACCGATCCTGGTCACTAAAGTTGAGTGCTCACTTAGCCTGCTATCAAGCCTCAACTGCTATCACATCTCTTCGTTTTATCCTGGTTGTCACTTTCTGGGAGATCCCCGTGAGCAACAATGTGCATTGAAGTAGGCTAGAATTGCAGCTGTCTTCCTGTGGAGTTTAACTTAATTGAATTCATTCCTCCATTACGGAAGTGTACCGGCACTATCTTCTGTCTTGTGGCTGTTGAGGTTCTGGTAACCTGCCCTGGTCATTGACGTAGTTTTCGGTGTTTATTCTGACTTGGCAGGATTGGGCACCAGTGTCCAGAACATTGTACTATTGTTTTCGTTTTGATGGTCAGGTGGAGCAGAACTGATCTTGTTTGTTGGTTCGTCAGCTGGCTTTCTGTTGGGTTGCCTTCCGATTAAGAGATCGGTCTGACTGCCTGTCTCACCTAAATGTGCGTTAGTGTTATCTTCCCAGGCCGATCCTTAGAACCTTCTGAGCAATGCTCCTTGTGTTTCACATAGGGTTTCCTTTTTAGTCTTAAGTACTCTGTGTCGCCTTAACCGAGTTTTAGCTTATTAAAATTGCAAGGCTTTTCTTCTTATGGCTTAAGCTGTTGTTTCTTGTTTGGTATGTGGCCTTCAGCTGAGTTTCAGGCTTTCAAAATGAAAATTGAAAATTCCTTGTGCCTAGGCCTTAAGCCGTAAATTTATTTAAGTTGGTATGTGGCCTTCGGAAGAGTTTTCAGTCTTTTCAAATCAAAATTTGAAAAAAAACCTAGGTCTTAGCCCGTAAGAAATATTGTCTAGTTTGTATGTGGCCTTTGCCCGGTTTTGCAGCTTACATTAAAAATTGGAAATTTCTTTGGCTGGGCTTTAAGCCATGAGATTGTTTGGGCTTTGTATGTGGACTTCAGCCGAGAGTTATGCAAAGCATTTTAGGATAATGCCTTTAGCCTATTTTAGTTGAAATTTAGAAGCTCTTCCCTCTAGGCCCTGTGCCGTAAAATTGTTTTCTGCATGGTGTGTGGCCTTCAGCCGAGTTTTAATCCCTCTTAAATTGAAAATTCCAAATCCTTGTCTTGGCCTTAAGTCATAAGATTGTTATTTTTTAGTATGAGGCCTTCATCCGAGTTTTACACGAAATATTTTAAGATAAGGCCTTCAACCTTGTCAGATTGAAAGCTCTTCTTCCTAGGCCTTCCGCCGATAAGTTGTTTTGTTGATATGCTGCCTTCAGCCGAGTTTTCAGCCTATTTAAACTTTGAAAATCTTTGTCTTGACCTTAAGCCATAATACTGTTGTTGATTAATATGAAGCCTTCAGCCGAGTTCTATGGGGAAAATTTAAGCCAAGGCTTTCAGCCTATTTATATTGAAGATAAAAATATTTTTCTAAAGAAGTGAAACCTCCAGAAGAACTCCTGTAACTCAATTCCTGGCTTAGGCCTTGTGCTTGGATTTTCGATGTGGCCTTCAGCCGATCTAAATTATATCAAAGGAGGTCTTTCGTTAAAGCCTTGAAAGTTTTGATTCTTGCCTGTGTGACTGTGTGTTTTAAGAAATAAAGTTTATATGTTGAGTGCAACTGACAGTAACTTATTTTGGCCCCTTTCCTCAAGTATAACCTCATCCGCTCTGTCCTGCTAGATCAGGGATTTCGCTGTTATACCACAGTGTGTTCAAGTAACTAATGAAATAGCACTATATCACATCAGGGAGAAAGAAAAACTTTTTTGTCCAACTGGACTAAACTAAGGGAGAGTTTGGTGGGACACGTCCAGATAAATAGTGAACTGAGGGGAATGTTGGAGGCAAAAATTGTAGAAGCTAATGCTTGAATACAGCAAGTAGGTTCAAAAGGAGGTCATTTGCACTAATTATGCAGATATGAAAGGACTTGTACAATATAGCACTTTGGGCTGACTCAAATCAGTCATTGGTCTAGAGGCTGCAACAGCATGTATTTGGGTACCGCAATCAAGTATTAATTAATTGTCATATAGAAGAAAAATAATAATAATACAGTATGATTGTTTTTGTTTATTCATAAGTGTGTAAGGAACTTTACAAAAACTGTTGCGACATGGGATAGCCAAACATCAAGGCGAGGCAGTGGAGATGTTGCAGGGAAGGTACTTTCTTGCCTACGCTTCATTTTGGTTCTGTGACTCGTTGTTTGAGGTATACAGCTAGAGGCTGCGCGGGGTAGCCCCCGCGGCCCAAGGCGTCCTGTCACAGTTCGCGCGGCTCACCCCGTTGGTGATTTGAGTCCTTCGTCGGGCATGGGTGTGTGTATTTTCCTTAGCGTAAGTTAGTTTAAGTTAGATTAAGTAGTGTGTAAATTTAGGGACCGATGACCTAAGCAGTTTGGTCCCATAAGATCTTACCACAAATTTCCAAAATTTATACAGTTAGGGTCGCAAGCCACTTATCTGCCCCTGGCAGTTAGTCTTCTCTCGCAGCGGTTTGCCAACGTGCATACATTTAGTCGAGGCCAAAAGCGGCGAAAACTCGGATGTTTTCCTAAGATTCTACATGCGTCACATCCCTTCATTTGCACCAATCGCGCACAATGATGGGTTCACCATGCTTGCGGAACCAACGAACGGGGCACAAAGTATTGCCCCCAGCATCAGCCAATAGCGCGGATTTAGTTCACTAATCCGCGCTGCTTTGTAACTCAAAGGTCAGCGAGGAGGAATTCAGTTCATCGGGAGTTCAGCAGAGTTCACCATCGACAGAGACAAGAGTTCAGAATTCCTCGACATCTAGCAGTTTACCATCAGCAGCAAGGAGTGTCTCTGCATGAATTCTCGGTCATATTGCATCATCTCGCATGCCAGAGCTCGCGTTGGGTGTAGTCGGAAGAGAGCGGTCACCAGTCTGGAATCTGCTGCCAACGGATAAACATTTCACGAGGTTATGGGCCGCTACAGCATTGCTCTGACGAGGTAACTGACTTTCTCACTGGGTGGGTTTTTCCTTCTGGGTGTGACCATCAATGGGACTTAGATCAGAGCCTGGACCGATTCACATGTGTTTAATTCTAGCTAGATTCACGTTTGTGCTAGTGCTGGAATAAATAAATGTTCGTTTACTTGTACGAGTTCTAATTATTTGTGTATAGCTCTGTGACACAAAACCACACAACATTTCAGTAAAGAACCAGGTACCACACTTTTACTGTTACTAGAATAGTGGTGCATAACGAGATATGTAAAGCAATGGATAGGAAATCAATCTGTCATGTTGAAAGATTACAGATTGAACACCCGGGTTATGAGTTGACTGAACCGCTAATTACAGTGTGGAGAACAAAGGTGTGAATAACTTGGACGGGACGTCTCTGTATAAACGGGACCGAGGTATACCAGTTAGGATAACTGAAAGGGGTGCGACTGTACCAGACGTGTTCTGCTGAGCCAGTGGGAGTAGTAATTAAGCTAACAGGTACCAGGCAGGTACGCTACGCCGTTCCACATGTTTATCCAGCAGTCCTCGGCGCATCTCAAGATTGAACATAAGCCAAAAGTGACTGAGATAGGATTGTCACAAATTCATATCTATAAACATTTAACACACACACCATAACAACCAAAAGTAGAGCACATTATTTTCCAAAAAGCAACATAATTTCTTAATTTTAAAAATGTGCGTACTTATTTATGCCTTCGGTTAGAGACAAAACACTAATGTTAATGTAATAGTTGATGAACAGATATTACCTGTATGTTGGTGCATAAGTTCGTTGTGTGTTTTTTTTTTTTTTTGGCATATTGGTTTTTGGTTCTTATGGGCTTATTTCACTCTTTCTATTTGAGTCTGTATGTTGTCATCGTCTGGAGATAGTGAGTGGATCTGTGGACGCTGGAAAATCGATTGCCAAGTGGACAAATCGGAATTTTTCCGATATATTCTTCTGTTTGAGTTCAGCAGAAGGGTGACAGCAGAGGAGGTAGCCAGAAAAATTTGCGCCGCAGTGGGGATAATGATATTTGACACAACGCGGCAATAAAATCGCTTTCTCGTTTTAAGGTGCATCATTTTGACATTAGTAACTCTCCATGTTTTGGTATACCTTTGGGGTTTGGTGAAAACCGTATAAACACATTAATCCACCATTATCCACGTCAATGTGTTCGAGAAGTGGCAGGTGAGATGAACTGCTAACTTTCCACCATAGTGCAACATTTGTATGCAGCGGGAAGGTTCAAAAAATCGGGTGCAAATAGTACCGCATGCTATAAGCCAAAATCAAAAAATCTGCGGGTGGCCTTATGTGGATCTGTGTTTGCTTGTCGTCAGTGGGATCGCGAACAGCACCGACCATCCCTAGCGTTACTGGCGGTGAGAAGCTGCGTCCTCACGTTGACGTAAGGAAAAGAAAGGAGTGATTGAGCCCAAAGAAAGCAGCATCTCCCACTAAAAAGACCTACTCGCATCCATTAAAGATAATATAATGTGTCTGGTGGAACATCGACGGTGTAGGGCAGTACTATAAATTGCTTCCCCCAATTGTAACCATCATATCTGACATTTATTGTCAACAACTGAGACAACTTTCAGAGCAGTCCAAGGACAAAGATCAGAAATAAAGTGTGAAGTGATGCTACTCCACTCCCATATTCTGATAGATGACATTATTGATGACTCAAGTATCTGGTAAGGGCATCTGTTGTGTTTATTAAACTTATGGAAAAACGCTGCGAACTTATGCACCAACCTACAAGATGTACAACTTTGCTTCCACCGTTTGCCGATAGGTGGCGACAACGGTAAGTAGCTGTCGAAAGAAACAGATCACAGACGTCAGGCAGTTAGCTTGGACCTCGGCCGACATAATCCCATTCAAACATTAGTCGATTTGTGTCTCCATCATAAAGTTGTTCTTGATCGAAAATGTCAGTTTACGAGCCTAATTCTCGTCATTTGCGGGATGTGTTATTGTTTTGTTTCAATATGAAGAAAGCAGCGGCTGAGTCTCATCGAATTCTCTCAAGTACGTATAGTAAGGACGCTATTAGTGAAAGAACGTGTCGTGAGTGGTCTCAACCCTTCGAGAACGGTGATTTTAACGTTGTAGACAGGCATAGTGGTGGAAGAGAGGATGTTTTCGAAGATGTAGAACTGGAAACATTGCTGAGTGAAGACGCGCGTCAAACTCAGGAAGAATTAGCACGTTTAGGGGGAGTGACACAGCAAGCCATTTCAAAAGGTCTCAAGGCTAAGGGCATGATTCAGAAAGGAGGAACTTGTGAGCTGAAACGATAAAGTGATTTTGCAGCACGACAACGCTCGACCCCACGTTCCAGAAGATGTCAAAACGTACTTGGGAACTTTAAAATGGGAAGTCCTACCCAAACCGCCTTATTCTGCAGGCATTGCTCCCTCTGACTTTCACCTATTTAGATCAATGGCGCATGGCCTGGCAGACCAACACTTCTTATTATGAAACTCTCTTAATTAAAGTCGACTAGTTTTTTTTTTTTCAAAAAGCTGTACAAGAGTGTAACTTTGTACAAATCGCTAGGAAGGAGTGGAATGATAGGGAAGTAGGAGCAACTTAAAAGAAGTAATGAAGCAAAGCATACTAAGCTATGCTTAGGTGTCTAGATTTGATTTCTAGACCACGCCCACTCTACCTTTACACGTACGAAAGGGTTAGTATGTTGAGCAGTCACAGGATGCGGGACCGTAATTTTGCCCTTATGTGAGATCACCCACTAATACGATCCCAGCTAGGAGATAGTGGAAAGAAACCAGTTCAAGAGTAACGGCTTTAGGGCAAAGGGATAAAAGTGCCACGGCAAGCGCCGATGGAACAAATCTGACAGTCTGGATGCATAGTAGGGCTATTGGCGATTTATAATGCCAGTGGTGACAGTTGAGATTGGAGTTTAGGAAATGTCAGCAGCAGCTGATTACCCGTTGTAGATGGGCACTATGTCTCCCGGCCCGGCTTCACCGTCAGCGTACCTATAACATGCCGAAGTCGTCATCTGAGACGTCAATTTGATCAGAAAATTGGCCGTTAGTGGTAAACAGTTGGGCGGGGTTTGTTTGCATTTCATGTGTGTTCGGTTTATCTGTAGTTGCCGGGTTGTAGGCTGTGTCAGCTCGGTTACCGGTGCCAGTTTAATTTTCTGTGACACAGGATATCACCAGTATTATGTTACCTGGGTGCTTACTTTAAACCTGCCGTACAATGTGTGAAATCTTATGGGACTTAACTGCTAAGGTCATCAGTCCCTAAGCTTACACACTACTTAACCTAAATTATCCTAAGGACAAACACACAAACCCATGCGCGAGGGAGGACTCGAACCTCCGCCAGCCCACCGCACAGTTAAACCTCCCATAGGTCGTTAATTGTCCCTAAGGATCATTGGGATCATAATTCCCCAGAAGTAGGACTATCGGGTTGTTAGTGTCTACAGTTCGTGAACAGTCCCGTGGCGTGTTTCTCCAACTCCTCCGCGACGGTCTCTAGGCTGAATTGTCCATAGCACTTGTATACCATGGAGAATTTCTTATAACTGTACTGTATGGCCTGCAGACAGGTTAAACGTGTTCGTGCTGTATGAACTCAGAATTGCACAGCGCATGTTGCCATTCGTCTGGCACATAAGTGTTGCCTCGCGCTTTTAGACTCGTGAGAATGAAGAGATCTGTCTTCAGGGCTCGAGTTTTGGCAACGTTTGTGTGACTGATTTTTGGTTGCTACGTTACGGTGTATAGGAGGAGTTGGGATGTTGATCCTTTTGAGAGTTAGTTCATATGGTAACTTAGACTTTTATCCGAGAGAGAGAACGCACAGAAAATTTAAAGTTTCCATCAAGAAGTTGTAACCTCCCACTTACTAATTTGTTAAAGCAATAATATGACCGTGATCGAGCATGCCTATTGAATTTGGTTTTGGACAAGACTATGGTCTCAGAAGAAAATCTGAGTGGTTAGTCGAGAGAAGTGTACAACACGTTATTTTAATAAGCAACATATTCTGCTCCTGCACATTCTACTTATTTGGATTTGATTTAATACTTAAAAAATGCAATGATTTACGTACAATACGAAACGAAAACGGGTACCAATTGACTCAGTGGCCACAACAAATTTAGTTGAAATAATACAGAAATTAATTAATGCGGGGCCGGCCGGGTTGGCCGAGAGGTTCTAGGCGCTACAGTCTGGAAGCGAGCGACCGCTACGGTCGCAGATTCGAATCCTGCCTCGGCCATGGATGTGTGTGATGTCCTTATGTTACTTAGCTTTAAGTAGTTCTAAGTTCTAGGGGAGTGATGACCTCAGAAGTTAAGTCCCATAGTGCTGAGAGCCATTTGAACCATTTTTGAATTAATACGATTGTCAGAGAGCAATGAACACGTAACAGTTTGGCTGTACATGTGGCAACAGAGGATTGGCACACGTTTCTTACTGCAAAATACACTCCTGGAAATTGAAATAAGAACACCGTGAATTCATTGTCCCAGGAAGGGGAAACTTTATTGACACATTCCTGGGGTCAGATACATCACATGATCACATTGACAGAACCACAGGCACATAGACACAGGCAACAGAGCATGCACAATGTCGGCTCTAGTACAGTGTATATCCACCTTTCGCAGCAATGCAGGCTGCTATTCTCCCATGGAGACGATCGTAGAGATGCTGGATGTAGTCCTGTGGAACGGCTTGCCATGCCATTTCCACCTGGCGCCTCAGTTGGACCAGCGTTCGTGCTGGACGTGCAGACCGCGTGAGACGACGCTTCATCCAGTCCCAAACATGCACAATGGGGGACTGATCCGGAGATCTTGCTGGCCAGGGTAGTTGACTTACACCTTGTAGAGCACGTTGGGTGGCACGGGATACATGCGGACGTGCATTGTCCTGTTGGAACAGCAAGTTCCCTTGCCGGTCTAGGAATGGTAGAACGATGGGTTCGATGACGGTTTGGATGTACCGTGCACTATTCAGTGTCCCCTCGACGATCACCAGAGGTGTACGGCCAGTGTAGGAGAACGCTCCCCACACCATGATGCCGGGTGTTGGCCCTGTGTGCCTCGGTCGTATGCAGTCCTGATTGTGGCGCTCACCTGCACGGCGCCAAACACGCATACGACCATTATTAGCACCAAGGCAGAAGCGACTCTCATCGCTGAAGACGACACGTCTCCATTCGTCCCTCCATTCACCCCTGTCGCGACACCACTGGAGGCGGGCTGCACGATGTTGGGGTGTGAGCGTAAGACGGCCTAACGGTGTGGAGACGGTTGCGAATGGTCCTCGCCGATACCCCAGGAGCAACAGTGTCCCTAATTTGCTGGGAAGTGGCGGTGCGGTCCCCTACGGCACTGCGTAGGATCCTACGGTCTTGGCGTGCAGTGTTAAAGACTGCGATGGAGCTCCGTATTCCACGGCAAACTGGCTGACACTGACGGCGGCGGTGCACAAATGCTGCGCAGCTAGCGCCATTCGACGGCCAACACCACGGTTCCTGGTGTGTCCGCTGTGCCGTGCGTGTGATCATTGCTTGTACAGCCCTCTCGCTGTGTCTGGAGCAAGTATGGTGGGTCTGACACACCGGCGTCAATGAGTTCTTTTCTCCATTTCCAGGAGTGTATGTTACTAAATAATACTGAATAAAGAAACCGATTGCCTTATATCGCTAATACTCAGGAACGTTAATTTGGGAAAGGGTATTTAAACTCGTCATTGAAAAGCAAATGACTAACTTGAGGTAGCTCTTTCGTTACGACAGTAATTTACGTAACCTCAGATAACATTTATTTACATGTAGTAGATCCCTAGACATGGAAACCTACGTACTTTTGTTAGATAGTAATCACTGTGAAATTTTACTGCATCAAATAAGCAACTATCGGCTTTTAATATATAGACAGTGCCAAAACACAAACCAAGCCAGCAGACAATAGCATTATATCGACAGAAACAAAGATGAAATATGTGAACTTATTTTTTATTTTTTATTTGCAATTGCCAGAATGACTTTAAATTACTTTCCTTTACTTTGTGTTCACTCAGTTAGTTCTGAATATTATTTAACAACACAGTTATCGTATTTATGCCTCGTTATTAATTACTTTCAAGTTATAATCTTTTAGTAAAAAATAAAACTAGCAATGATTTTAGTACTTTTAACTATTTAGACAACTACACCCGGGTATTTAATAACTGGAAGGGAATAGAACCATAAGTAGGTGACGGTGCTAGAGGATGACAGGATCATGTTCCTAAGGTGCCTAAGGTACAAAACTTATTATTGAAATAAATTTCACTGAGAATGTTCACTGGGTAATGCCTCCCTAAGTTTCCGACGTGAACAAAACTAAAACAACCTTACAGTTAATTGCACATGTTAAGCTGGTGTCTTCGTTGTCGTCTGAAGTGCTCTCACTGCTTCATGTAATATTGCGGGCACACCTTGATTCGCAATGACCAATAATGGGGCAGGATCCTTATGTTATTGGAGCCTTTTATATCTGCCCGTACTCGTAATGCTCCTGGTGCGTCGTTAACAACTTAGCCTTACATAGGTCCGACAGTGTACGCTACTTAAGTGTGTTCACTGTTAACGTCTCACAACCAAGTAAGTCTTCTGCGCGCCGTGTTCTGAAGTCACCCAAACCTCCAGAGACAGCACTCCAACACAAGTTTTTACACTCTGCCAACGATGTTACTGTTTAAATGCGAACATTTTAGGTTAGGATTTACAGTGATTGTTATTGACATTAAATGCAACAGCAAGTTTATTGTTACCAGTCGCCGTTTTATTTATCTCCAGGACGCGTTTCAAAGGTTTAAACCTCTATCATCGGATGGATTTACATTAGTTAGTATGACATTTGTGTGTGTGTTGTAAGACATCACATATATACTGTCATATTTGTAAATATGATAGTAATATGATGTGTACGACAGCGAAAGGAATCTGTGACCACTGGAAACAGTGCCACAAGTACCTCCAAAAAAAATCGTAACACAACACACACACAAATGTCATACTAACTAATGTAAATCCACCCGATGATGGAGATTTAAACCTTTGAAACGCGTCGTGGAGGTAAATAAAACGGTGACTGGTAAGAATAAACTTGTTGTTTCGTTTGATATTACTGTTCCTACCTTTCCCTAACTGCATCAGCCCAGAATAAATACATCATATTTGAGCCGTGTCAGCTTGTTTTCTGAGGTGTTGTATCTCATGCTTACTGGCGCAGTCCGATTTCCTATCCCGCCACCCGGTAGCTTTTCGGTCCTTTGTAGTTGGCTCTTTGGTTAGAGGCAGTTATAGGCAGCTTGTTGACGGGCGGTGGGGCAGTGAGAGAGAGGAACGTCGGACGAACGGGAGCGTGCCATTACGGGACCAGATCGGCAGTTGCTCGTCCAAATGGGCGGCTACTTGTACAGGGCCGTGTTGGTGTGAATTGTTGGACTCTGCGCTGTTGCACCCGACCTACTATGCTGCCGGCCGGAGTGGCCGAGCGGTTCTAGGCGCTACAGTCTGGAACCGCGGTTAGTTAGGTTTAAGTAGCTCTAAGTTCTAGGGGACTGATGACCTCAGAAGTTAAGTCCCATAGTGCTCAGAGCCATTTGAACCATTTGAACCAACTAAGCCGTAGATCTGGGGGTGATCGTTTCCTGATGTGGACGTTGTGATGACGTTGATTTTCTCTGGTAACCGCCCGCACTACATTGTTTTTGAGGAAAGTACTTCTGTTTATTGATTTTGGCACTTGTTCCCATTTGGCTGGTGTGCTTACTGTTCTCCACCACTCCTTACTCAAACTACTAAATTCCGCCCCCTTCCTCTTTGTGTGAAATCCCTTTATGGGTGATATATTTGAGTGTATTGAAACAGTGTTTTCCTTTTTTACTGCAATTTGTTTAGCATTTCGGTGATATTTGTCATTACTGATTGTGTGTGAAATTAATTAGGTTGTATTATGTACTAGGGCATCACATGTATTAGCAATCACTGAGGTCGAATAACGAGACTGACCTTCAAGGTGGCAAGGTCTCGTTCGCCAGACTTGTGTACTCACATTGGACATGGTCGTGGTAAGAAAACGCCAGCGGTCTGATGAATTTGGCTCGTTTTCTGAACTCACATTGGAAGGCCTTAGTGATATCCAGCAATTTTCTTAACAAAATGAATTTATTGGTACCGTTGTATATTTTATTGCTACTCTGATGTGCTTAGTTATTAGCGCTCTTCCATTTCTTGCTACTTCTTAAGTTTACTTAAGTAAGTCCGGACGCTGCGAGAGTGCTGTACAAGCAATGATCACACGCACGGCACAGCGGACACACCAGGAACCGCGGTGTTGGCCGTCGAATGGCGCTAGCTGCGTAGCATTTGTGCACCGCCGCCGTCAGTGTCAGCCAGTTTGCCGTGGCATACGGAGCTCCATCGCAGTCTTTAACACTGGTAGCATGCCGCGACAGCGTGGACGTGAACCGTATGTGCAGTTGACGGACTTTGAGCGAGGGCGTATAGTGGGCATGCGGGAGGCTGGGTGGACGTACCGCCGAATTGATCAACACGTGGGGCGTGAGGTCTCCACAGTACATCGATGTTGTCGCCAGTGGTCGGCGGAAGGTGCACGTGCCCGTCGACCTGGGACCGGACCGCAGCGACGCACGGATGCACGCCAAAACCGTAGGATCCTACGCAGTGCCGTAGGGGACCGCACCGCCACTTACCAGCAAATTAGGGACACTGTTGCTCCTGGGGTATCGGCGAGGACCATTCGTAACCGTCTCCATGAAGCTGGGCTACGGTCCCACACACCGTTAAGCCGTCTTCCGCTCACGCCAAAACATCGTGCAGCCCGCCTCCAGTGGTGTCGCGACAGGCGTGAACGGAGGGACGAATGGAGACATGTCGTGTTCAGCGATGAGAGTCGCTTCTGCCTTGGTGCCAATGATGGTCGTATGCGTGTTTGGCGCCGTGCAGGTGAGCGCCACAATCAGGACTGCCTACGACCGAGGCACACAGGGCCAATACCCGGCATCGTGGTGTGGGGAGCGATCTCCTACACTGGCCGCACACCTCTGGTGATCGTCGAGGGGACACTGAATAGTGCACGGTACATTCAAACCGTCATCGAACCCATCGTTCTACCATTCCTAGACCGGCAAGGGAACTTGCTGTTCCAACAGGACAATGCACGTCCGCATGTATCCCGTGCCACCCAACATGCTCTAGGAGGTGTAAGTCAACTACCCTGGCCAGCAAGATCTCCGGATCTGTCCCTCATTGAGCATGTTTGGGACTGGATGAAGCGTCGTCTCACGCGGTCTGCACGTCCAGCACGAACGCTCGTCCAACTGAGGCGCCAGGTGGAAATGGCATGGCAAGCCGTTCCACAGGACTACATCCAGCATCTCTACGATCGTCTCCATGGGAGAATAGCAGCCTGCATTGCTGCGAAAGGTGGATATACACTGTACTAGTGCCGACATTGTGCATGCTCTGTTGCCTGTGTCTATGTGCCTGTGGTTCTGTCAGTGTGATCATGTGATGTATCTGATCCCAGGAATGTGTCAATAAAGTTTCCCCTTCCTGGGACAATGAATTCACGGTGTTCTTATTTCAATTTCCAGTTTTGTTTGTTTGCCCTCGGCTTCCCGAGTTGGTCGTAGCGTTGGAGCCGTTGGCCCCTGCATGTTATGCACTACCAGCCGATTCGATGGGCGTGGCTAGTCAACGTCGTCTGTGTAAGTGTGTGGCTTGGTGTTCGGCCTCCTGTGCTACGGTAGCCACTAAGGGTGTGCGGCTTACTCGTTAGCTATGACATCTCTCTGTAAGTTCATAATCCTTATGGAATTTGGACTTCAGTTTAAATCAAAGTGTTCGCTATCCTGAGCCATCCCAGCCAAGCCTTGCCTCCGCCAGCCCGCCCTTGTTATTGCTGCCTTAAAATTTTCTAGATTTTAACATCTTTCAATCCTTTAATATTGGGTTGCTCAACTTGTAAATTTAGAAATCGATGTTACCTTTCTGTTCCAAAATTGTTAGTTCCCAAAGGGCGCTCCAAATCCTTTGTCGTAATCCTGGACCTGTAAATTTTAAAATATTGTTGCCTTCCTTGTTCGAGAAACTGCTTGTGGCAAAGAGACTCCTCATATTGAGAAATACTGAACATGTACATCTTAAACATCTGTTCCTGTTTCTGTTCGAGAAAGTGTTAATGCCTAAGGAACTTAAGATGGTTCAAATGACTCTGAGCACTATGGGACTTAACTTCTCAGGTCATCAGTCCCCTAGAACTTAGAACTACTTAAACCTAACTAACCTAAGGACATCACACACATCCATGCCCGAGGCAGGATTCGAACCTGCGACCGTAGCAGTCACGCGGTTCTAAACTGAAGCGCTTAGAACCGCACGGCCACACCGGCCGGCTAAGGAACTTAAGACCGTCAAGTCCTGAACTTATAAAATTGTGAATATTGTTACCTTCCTGTTCTCAGAGCAGAAAATACCAAAGAGCTCCTCCAGTTTTGTGAAATGCTGAAACTGTAAGTGATTATCCTTCGGTTTATAAATTCCTTGCACCAAAAGTGCCCAAAAGTTATTTTAATAGTAATCCCTAACTTGTAATTATTTTCTAAAAAAAGGCCCCTTTCCTTGTTTTAAATTTACTATCTAATATGCAGTTCTCAAATTGTTATGGTCATGCTCTTTCTGCAACTGTAGAGATGTCACATATTTCTGGTTGAAATTTTTTACGAGTACCTGAAGGGCTCTCGAGTCTACTCGTATTTTTACGAATTTTGAACTTGTTATGTTAAAGAGGCGTTACTTGCCCTCAAAGAAACTGATAAAAGGGGTATTTAAACCTCCTCGTGTAGCTTGAGATAACTTGCCTTAAACTTCCTGTGCTGTCAGGGCTACTTTATTGTAAGGTCGGTCTTTCTGGTTAGCTGCCCTGAAACCAGTCTCATACAGTTGCTATTTATTTGTATGTTCTTGATGTTTTTATATACATCGTGTTAAATAAAGGATTACAGACTATTGTGAAGCAAGAAATGGCTTTCCGTGAACTCGGCCTGCACGTTCCTCCCGCTCGTTAACTTGTATCCTGGCGCGTCCACTGAAGTCTCAGTGATGTAAGCAATTTATACAGGTTATAGCACATATCACATTTCTAATCAACACACAATATCTCAAGATTTACGGAACAGAACACGTACATCATATTTACGGTAAACATAATGGGCAGAAATTTTAGGTAGAGTACCTGTAACACAGTGACACAAAGTGTATATTAATACACATTGTGGAATGAACAGTTTGTTCAATCATTCATCAAACATGCGGACACTATGACTCAGTTTTTTGTGAATCTGGCTGGCATCTGGAGTGTACTGAGATACCCAGTGCCACTACAACAAAGAGGTGTACGTTATTGAAATTCAAAGGTATTCCTTGTGTCACTTTAGTCATTTGAGCTACAGCTACATTCATTTATTCATACTGCATTTAAAAAGTCTGCAAATAACTTATAAACTTGTAATTTTACTAACAGAAAATTTTCTGTACCTATGTTCAGTGGGTCAACAGACTATAACAGGTCAAATATGTCCGATTGTGCATTCACGTTCACATTCCAGGACACGGTTCATCAAAACAGGGCGATAGCTGGCAACGTACATTAAGATGAAGTACATTAGCTCCTGCAGAATTATTTTTGTAGGTACAGGGTAGGGCAAATAAAAATGGCTCGGAGAATAGAGTTCCAGGGTACAAAGAAACAGCAGGTACCAATCTGACTAGAGCAGATGTTGAAAGTAACCACCATTCATCTCTTGGCACGTTTCGGATTTTTTTTTTTTTTTTTTTTTTGTCTTGTTAAATACAGATCCTGTCTGACACCATTTTCGCATGGTACACTTTGCTGGTAATTTGACACCACTAAACTTCTCAGCGAGCAACTGTCAGCACCGTTTCCACGACTTCGTTGCCACGTAACTTTCCGCAACGAGCACCCGCTGGTCCGCTGTGAGTACCATCGTTCCTTTTTCACTGCTCCGCTCAGACTCTCAGCCCGCGCTATGATGTGAACCGGTGTGGATCACGTGGCGGGCATACATGTGGTGTGGACGTAAGCGGACGTATACATTCACGTCCAATCGTATCCACTCGTCCAGGCCACTTATTTGCTCCACCCTGTACCTCCATCCTTTCTCTACTATCCATTGCGGCTAGCGCACTGAGGTGAACCTACCTGCTTGTAATATGTTTATTCCTGTGCTTATTACGAATAAATGTAAAATGTTCTTCTTGTATACTATTTAAGAAGGTATAGATGCTGGAGGGCATACTAATGTAGCTTATAACATTAGTATCGTAAAATGTAATGTAAAATCGGTAGACTACCTAGCTACGAAGAAGGTCTGAGACGTGTGGTAGAAAGTCAGTAAAACTGTTTGTTTCGTAAGAGCTCACCTTACTTCACTTTACTTCCCTTTGAGGGATATGCGCTTGGTCCAGCGATCCTCCAACTTTTTTCCCGATCGGAAAAGCTGGCAATGGCTACAGGGCAATGTTCAACGTTACTATGTTATAAATAGCGTATATTGCCTGAGGATGCACCGATAAGTGGTGCGAAACCGGTCGCAGAGTTAAGAAAAATCATTCCTACAGCCAGTGCAGAATTTTCTTTGAAAAAATGTCGAAGTTTGGCTGTGGTTGCCCGCCCTACAAAACAATAAAGCAGGTTCTGGCAAACCCTACAAAATACTCGTTAACTGCAAATATCACTCGCTCATTTGATGAAAATTTCTTCCTAGCAACCCAAGGTTTGAAGTTAGGGAACAGTAAGAAGTCACTTGGGGCTAAGTTTGGTGAATATGGTAGATGAGGAACCAATTCAGAGCCCAATTTCTGCACTTTAGCTATTGTTATCGCGTGTGTTTGGGAAGGTGCATTATCTATGTGGAAGAGCAACCTCAGTTTCTTTCAGCCAGCCCAAGTTAGAAACGTTCCAGCAATGAAGCATAATAGTGGAGATGTGGTTCTGCCTTTTTCCGAGTGAGTATTATTCCTTGGGAAAGAAACAGTGGCCAGCAGCTTGCCAGCTGACAAAATGGTCTTTGCCTTCTACCGCGCACTTTTGCCAGTCTCTGTCCAGTGTTTTGACTGCCGTTTTGACTCTGGTGTGTAATGACGGATACACGTTTTATCAGTAGTCATAAAACGGCGCAAAAAGTCTTGCGGATTAGGATTAAACGTCACCAGACATTGTGCTGAAATTTTGTGCTGGATGGATTTTTGTTTGACTGAGCTTTAGCCGTACCCACCTCGCACGCAGCTTCTTCATAGTGAATTCTTCCTACAGGGTATTATGCATTCGCTTAGTTGAGATGCCAACAGTCGCAGCAATCTCACGAATTTTTATTAGGCGGTCTTTTATAATCATGTCATGAGTTTTGTCAATGGTTTCCTTTACGGTGACTGGATGGCTGGAGTGCGCCTCGTCTTCGGTGATTGTCGGACCACGTTTAAGTTCATTAATCCAACAGTAAAACCATCGAGAACATTGAATTAGCTACAACATCAGGAGACAAGAAGAATCGTATACGTCAAGTCTGTCGCTGCTCAAGCCTTGCTGGACGGTCCTTCTGTTTTTTGTGGGTGCTGACTTAATTTTAGTTTAGATATTAATGATTCATTTGATCATGGTAACGGATGGTTTACTGTAGCCATTGTCCGTGGAGGTTTTGGAGTACCCAATGTTGGTGGACTCGAAAGTTTCGTTGACAGAGATTCGCGAGTATTCATGCAGTTCTATTTTGATTTTTGCAGCAGTCCAACGCTTCAAATGAAAATGATTAATTAAAGCAGGAAACACGGTGGAGAGCCATTTTCAGCTGCAGTCGACACACTGAAAAATTCAGACGGTTGTCAACAGTGATCTGTACGCTATTCAGTATTGAAATTCTTTATACGATTCATGGTATTACCACGCTTACCAACCATGAAGGCGCAACCAAAGTGATCCATTCTGTCATAGAAAGTTAGCAAACCACTATTAACGAAGGTATAAAAGTTGGAATTTATACTAGAAATAACTTACAACACGCATATCGTAATGAATGTAATGTAAAAAAAGTAAGTCACCTGACTTGATGTACGGGATGGCATGATAACAACAATATTGCCAGGTTAAATGAAGGAAGAGATCTCTGAAAGAATAAGAGAAGTAAACGAAACCCTGATGTCAGATTGTACAGTTGTTTTTATATCAGATTTCGTTAATTTTGTTCCAGTTTTCTTAACCATCCCTTTTGTGCATTCACTGACCTACTGTGACGTTTTATAACACCAGTAGTTGCAAAGAAGGGTACTTTGATTGATGAAGGTAATTTTACCAGGACTTACTTTCTTCACATGAGAAGTTCTCTCTCTCTCTCTCTCTCTTTCTCTCTCTCTATCTCTATCTCCATCTCGGTCTCACGCGCGGGGCCGTCTCACGATGTCAGTTACGCCCACTTTAACTGTGAGTGAATTACGGGCGAATCGCTGAGTTACGAGGCAGAGATGGAATTCCCGTGAGCTGGTGGATACGCAGGCGATGCGCTGCGGGTGTGTGGCCCCCGGCGGCGGCTAATGGGTGCTCCAGTGAGCGCGACAGCCGGGCAGCAGACAGACACGCTTTCGCGCCGTCCGCTCGGTAATGAGCAGCTGCCGGCATTGCCACGGCCGAAATTGTCTGTCCGTAGTTACGGCTCGTAAACACCACCCGGACCCTTGGGCCAGCCGTCACGTCCTCGTTATGACCGCAGGTTCTGTCCCCAACAGCACGGTTTCCATCTCCTCACGGGTGCACAAAGTGGCCCGCAAATGTCATTTGTGAACGGTTAAATTTGTCAGACACTCCTCTTTTGAGTTAGCCATTCATGCACGAGCTGTGGACCCAATCAAAGACTCTCTTTTCCGCTGGTTCCTCATCACTGATTCCTAAATCGATAATGCCATGTAGTTGGCAGGCAACTTATTGACGGAAAGTCATCGTGTAAAACAGAAGTGATTTTTGGCGTTCCCCGAGGTAGTGTTGAAAGGCCTTTGCTGTTCTTTGTCTACACTACTGACCATTAAAATTGCTACACTACGAAGATGACGTGCTACAGTCGCGAAATTTAACAGACAGGAAGAAGATGCTGTGATACGCAAATGATTAGATTTTCAGAGCATACACACAAGGTAGGAGCCGGCGGCGACACCTAGAACGTGCTTACATGAGGAAAGCTTCCAACCGATTTCTCATACACAAATAGCAGTTGACCGGCGTTGCCTGGTGAAACGTTGTTGTGATGCCTCGTGTAAGGAGGAGAAATTCGTACCATCACGTTTCCGTCTTTCATAAAGGTCGGATTGTAGCCTATCGGGATTGCGGTTTATCATATCGTGACATCGCTGCTCGCGTTGGTCGAAATCCAATGACTGTTAGCATATTATGTAATCGGTGGGTTCAGGAGGGTAATACGGAACGCCGTGCTGGATCCCAACGGCCTCGTATCACTAGCAGTCGAGATGACAGGTATCTTATCCGCATGGCTGTAACGGCTCGTGCAGCCACGTCTCGATAGGAGACCATGGCTGTGGTTACCCTTGACGCTCCATCACAGACAGGAGCGCCTCCGATGGTGTACTCAACGACGAACCTGGGTGCACGAATGGCAAAACGTCATTTTTTCGTATGAATCCAGCTTTTGTTTACAGCATCATGATGGTCGCATCCGCGTTTGGCGACATCGCGGTGAACGCACATTGGAAGCGTATATTCGTCATCGCCACACTGGCGTACCGCACGGCGTGATGGTATGGGGTGCCATTGGTTAGACGCCTCGCTCACCTGTTGTTCGCATTGACGGCACTTTGAACAGTGGACGTTACATTTCACATGTGTTACGACCCGTGGCTCTACCCTTCATTCGATCCCTGCGAAACCCTACATTTCAGCAGGATAATACACGACCGCATGTTGCAGGTCCTGTACGGGCATTTCTGGATACAGAAAATGTTCGACTGCTGCCATGGCCAGGACATTGCCTACCTCTCTCACCAATTGAAAACGTCTGTTCAATGGTGGCCGAGCAACTGGCTCGTCACAATAGGCGAGTCACTACTCTTGATGAACTGTGGTATCGTGCTGAAGCTGCATGGGCAGCTGTATCTGTACACGTCATCCAAGCTCTGTTTGACGCAATGCCCAGGCGTATCAAGGCCGTTCTTAAGGCCAGAGGTGGTTGTTCTCCGTACCGATTTCTCAGGATCTATGCACCCAAATTGCGTGAAAATGTAATCACATGTCAGTTCTAGTATAATATATTTGTCCAATGAATACCCGTTTATCACCTGCATTTCTTCTTGGTGTAGCAATTTTAATGTGCCAGTAGTGTATATAAACGACTTGGGAGACAATCTGAGCAGCCGTTTCCGGTTGTTTGCACATGACGCTGTCGTTTATCGACTAATAAAGACATCAGAAGATCAAAACAAATTGCAAAACGGTTTAGAAAAGATATCTGAATGACGCGAAAAGTGTTAGTTGACCCTAAATAAAAGAAGGGCGTTTTCGTTGCGTCGCAACCTTCTCACGAAATTCCAATCACCAACTTTCTCCTCCGAATGCGAAAATATTTTGTTGACACCGACCTACTTAGGGAGGAACGATCACCACGATAAAATAATGGAAATCGGAGCTCGTACGGAAAGATAATAGGTGTTCACTCTTTCCGTGTGTTGTACGACATTGGAATAATAGAGAATTATGAAGGTGGTTCGATGAACCCTCTGCCAGGCACTTAAATGTGATTTGCAGGGTATGCATGTAGATGTAGAACTTCAGACTTTTCGCAGATGATGCAGGTATCTATGAACTACATGCATGTAGATGCATGTAGATGTAGAACTTCAGACTTTTCGCAGATGATGCAGGTATCTATGAACTACAGTCTCTAAATGAAGTGCTAAAATTTTCAGATCTTGGTATATTTTCGAAGGGTGGCAAAGATAGGCAGCTTGCCAAAAATGTACAGAAAAGTAAAACTGTGCGTAAGGCAAAAAGAGAAAAAGTCTTTTCGTGTGACTACAATGGCAATGATTCATAATTGAGGTCTATGTGCCCTTTTTGGGGAAATTGTTTAAAATTAATCAGGGGGTTCTGTGGAACATTCTACCGAAATTTTCTTTTATTATCTAAATGTTAGAAGGCAGGGAGACTTTTTCCTCACGCTTATTCGCGCAGCACTTCCCATTCACTTTAATGCAGCGAGTGTCTGATGTACAGGTTAGCTTACTTGGAGTACCGGCAGTTGGTTCAGTAATTGGCTCATTAGCATACGAAGGTCCATACACATCATTCAGATTTGGCAAACAGAAATAGAGTAATGGAGTACTGAAGGACTTGAGATTCTTAACAGTAGCGTTTAATCCAGTGAAGCCAGATACAGAAAAGGCCTATCAGGCTTATTTTTATATAAGGGAGAGGTGATCCACAATATCGGTAATAGTTAATAGCACTTAAAATTTTTAATTAAAATCGCCGGTATATAACCTCTCATCCGAATAATTCCCGCAGCAAAGTAGCGCTTCAGGGAGATCAAAGATGGTTTAACGCGGCTACTTTTGTTTCTAAATTCTACAGTATAAGCTATGCGTGGGTATTGTCAGTTCCCTTGTCTTGTTTTCTGCACTCTGAATAAGTCTACGTATTCTAAATTAGAGTGCATTTGGCATGTCCAGAAGAGAATGGGGTCTACGTTGAGAAGATTATTGAAAGAAAAGTCAAAAATAGTATTGGAAGATGGTAAGAAGAGAGGTGGTAAAAGTCGTCTGACAAATGTTGAAATTGATTACAGAATTATTATGGCTTGGCCATAGGAAGAAATGTAGGGAATTTAGAAAACATGATAAAAGCTGTATGGGCTATCTTTTTCCATAAGCTTTGCACAAATGAAAGTCCAGTGCACGGTCTTTGCCCGAATGATCCTGACACTTGGTGTAAGTACAGGAGAAGTGCCAGATATGACCACAAACATTCTTTACGTGTATCAGTAATGAATGAAATTGAACCCATATTTTGAGACCTTTGTAAAGATACCTTGTTGAAGAAATATCTTCATGGTAAAACCTAAAATTTAAATGAATGTGTGAATTTTGTGGTTTGGACCCGATTACCAAAAACTGTATATGTTCAGCTTACAACCCTCAAATATGGTGTTTATGATGCTATTTTATGCTTCATTGATGGTGTAATTAGAAAACTGGATGTTTTGGAATTATATTGGGGATAAAATCTAGTGGAAATACAGCAAAATCCTTCGTGCAAATAGATAAAGAGAGAATCCGCAAAGCAGATATTGCTAATTCAAAATGGACAAAAGAAGCCAGACAGAAAAGAAGAGGGACCAAGAGAAGAAAAGATCAGTATGAATCAGATGATGCTCAGTATGGTGCAGGAAAATATTAGTGGTAAATAAATCTCATCCATAACTATACTAGAATTGAAATACTAAACTTAAATGGATTTTTCTCAAAACTACATTTTTCTTACTTTCAGGTACCATTATTCGAAAAACTAATGTGGTTAGAAACATGAAATTTGGTCATATTGTACTGCAGATGGTAATACGTCATTACAAGTAAATTGAGAACCACCGAAGAATCAGAAACTGTTTTATGATAATTAATGTACAAAAAAGTTAAATTTTACTACTGAAAGAATATTTTTTTAAATTCAAAATAATGAGATATTATACTGATTTTAATTGTAAATTGGGGCATATATGTTACATATATGCAGTAAACATTTCACTGTTTTATCACTTGTAGTTATTTTGAAAAGTACTGTACCTATTCAAAGGGTATATTAGCATTGGCAGAATAGGGATGAAAATTGCCTTCCGTCTCCGCTTAATAAAAAACTAAAGTGATTTCCGTAACGTCATGTATATTGGTGAATAATAATTATCATCCAAAGACGTTACTAACTATATTGTCTTCGGTAACTCAGCAACAAATGTAGGGTGATCGAGTGAGTCAAAAAGTTAGCAATTATTATAAAAACCCGAAGTTTAGTTGCCGTTAGAGTGAAGATGTTTGTGGCTGCTCCGCCTGATGTATAGATCTAACTAAAACCGAGCATATGAAGAAAATAATAATATTATATCCTCCGTCAAAGAAGTCGACGACAGCAGATCGACGGAGCGCGGCTACACCAGTCAGCAGTGTCTTGACGTTATTTACAAAACAAACATGCATGCAGGCCAGGAAGAAGAAGAAGAGAAACGTAAAGTCCTTCTGTACCGAAGAATCTGTCCTTCGTAACGTATGGACCACATGACAAAACAGTGGTATTTTATTTCTATAATTGTATTTTGTTAGCAATTTACTTCCAGTTATTTTATTTTCGTCCCTTTCTGAGAGTTTCATGATCGTAGATATTAAATGGTTCAAATGGCTCTGAGCACTATGCGACTTAAGTTCTGAAGTCATCAGTCGCCTAGAACTTAGAACTAATTAAACCTAACTACCCTTCGGACATCACACACATCCATACCAGAGGCAGGATTCGAACCTACGACCGTAGCGTTCGCTCGGTTCCAGACTGTAGCGCCTAGAACCCCACGGCCACTCCGGCCGGCCGTAGATATTAGTGCGAGTAATATTACTGTTAAGTTTTAATGTGCTGTGAGTGTTAAAACAACATTTAATGAAAGGAAAGCTTGCTAATTATAACCTATTGACATTGATTTATAGGAAAAGGGTGTATAAATGTTTAGGGGAAATATTATTTTTCACATTAAAAATTTAAGTTAAGATCTGTAAAGTCATGAATAGATTTATTTAATAATGTACACATCATATTAAAATATACTTGAATATCAGTATGGGGCTGTTATTCAAATATATTAAAAATGAGCATTTAAACTGCCGTATCTCACGTAACCATCTGGTCTGCGGTTCACTGTCGACTTCCGGCGAGCACGGTGTCCAGATGCAACGGTAGAGCTTGACCGAGACGAGCAGCACGTGACTGCCCGGACGGAACTAGACGCGCACCTCTGGCAGCTGATCGAGCAAGTTTCTCCTCTGGGCACCACGGACACGCTGCCTGAGCCCGCTCTGTGGTGCTGCCGGCACAGCGGCACCCGGAAGACATCTCTTCAACATCTTCCCACCTGCCAGCTCGCGGACAGGACGTTGTGTGGCGAGCAGCTCGTGGAACAGGGGACTGTTTGCCGCGGGACATCGCCCACTGCACCCATGTGAATCTATCACCGGCAGACGAGGAAGGAGTATACCGGTTTAGCTTATTTTGAATTCGTTGCATTATGATTGTGCTGTAGCTGTGTGTCAGCTGCATTAAAATCATTACGTCCCAGCACCTGGTTGGGCGGATGTGTATACGGTTAACGCCTGTTGATGTTCTGTTTTATGTATCATTGTCGTAACCACCTTCAAGTGGAAACATCCCCCAGGCCGTGGCTAAGCTATGTCTCCGCAATATCCTTTCTTTCAGGAGTGCTAGTTCTGCAAGGTTCGCAGGAGAGCTCCTGTAAAGTTTGGAAGGTAGGAGACGAGGTACTGGCAGAAGTAAAGCTGTGAGTACCGGGCGTGAGTCGTGCTTCGGTAGACAGTCTGCTTTCGACCAGTGAGCGGCGAGGACGTCTTGTTTACGTCCCGTCCGCAGAGTCGCGAGCGCGCGTAGTTTGTTTACTTCCTCGCCGCAGCTAATACTCGCGTCCGTTAACACTGAGTCGCCATGGCTCATTCGTACAGAAAAGCTACCATCAAGAACACCTTCCAGCCCGACTACGCACGACCACGAGCCTTTGAAGTCGAACGATTCATCCGTGACGAAGTTCAAATACCAACACAGCACATCATCAGTATCCACCTATCCATCACAAGTAGCGTCGTTTACGTCAACATGGTCGATAACGAGTTATGTCACGCAGTTGTGAACAGATGCGCGAATACTCTCAAGTTCAAACACTCCGATGGTCACATCGGAGAGGTTACTGTTGACCATGCTGGACTAGGATTACGCACACTAAGAGTCTTCGAACTCCCTTTCGCAGTACCACCGGACGTCGTTACCTCAGCTTTCCGCCCTTATGGGACGGTAATTAGTCACGTGGCCGAAAAATGGAACACCTTCGAGACGTACCAGGTCCTCAACGGCGTCCGTCAAGTGAAAATTGAATTAAAGAAACATGTGGCGTCCTACTTAGTCATAGGTGGCTGTCGAGCAATAGTAATGTACGACGGACAACCTCGTACTTGTTCTGGTTGCGGCCAGGAGGGTCATGTGCGCTCGGCTTGTATTCAACGTCGAGTTACACAACTTCCATTGCATGACACGACACCACCTCCTACGCTCACGGCCCTCCCCCTCAATTACGCAGAGGTGACACGATCGACTGTCATGACAGACGACAACCCCCCAGGAAGACAGGAAGCGTTAGAATGCGCGCCTGTCGCCGGTCCTGGATTGACCAACACCATTACGGTGTCTGCCGAGGTTGCAGAACGCCGCCCATCGACTCCACATGAAGATACGGACGAGAGAATGGAACTCGACGCTACGGTTGTACCAACCTCTGCATTTCTACCCGGGGAGGGATGTTATACGGGAGCCACAAGCTCTTTCGGAAACAGAAACCCACGTCTGCAAACAAAGGTCACCGAGAAAACATAAAAAGCGACGTCGCACACCCTCAGACGATTGCCTCCAGCGGACGTCTTCTCCAGTTGACGACCGGACGGCCAACGAAACGACGAGGAAAATGGATGACACGAGATCGCCCTCACCGGTCACTTTGTCTGATTTTGACAAACCCGATTCCGCTCTCTCGGGCAAACGGATGGCCAACACATTACCCGCCGTTGGTACACAACCGGAAACAACTGCGGATTCACCCTTAGTCACTCAGCCCACAAGTGTTCTACCGCAGCCACCGTTAACTTACGGACCTTGGGCGGATGACATTGAAGACGATTCTACGGCCGCTGTGGTGGATGAGGAGAGGGGTCTCTCCTCCCACAACTCGGGCCCGCCCGAGTAGCAACAGATGACGGCGCGGACGCGGCCAGCAGATCAAGGGCCCCACCTTTTACGGCGACACTGACGGCGGCCCCCACCGCAGGAGACGATCTACAGACCTATCGCTTAACTGCCATCAACATTAACACCATTCGGACACGTACTAAGCTGTCGCTGCTCCAAGACATGCTCAATGCAGCAGACGTTGACATTGTCTTTCTCCAAGAAGTCTTCGTCGCCGATTTCCCGGGGATGTATGGTAATACGGCTCATGTGTCCCACGCCTCGCCAACTAACAGTGGAGTCGCAATTCTCCTCAGAGAGGGCCTCGTGGCGGACGAAGTCCGATATCTCCCCGACGCTAGAGGAATGTCCGCTTTATCAATGTGTACGCCCCTTCCGGAACGAATCGCCGTCGTGACCGATCGCTTTTCTTCGCAGAAGGAATAGCACCCCTTTTTCAGGGCAGGCACGATGACTTGATATTAGGGGGCGATTTCAATTGCACCCAAGCACCTAAAGATCAGCTGCCACGCCATTCACCGTGCCCCGAACTTGGGACACTCATCGACGATCTCCAGCTGGTAGATACATGGGAACATGTTCGAGGAAATGGACCTGGATACACCCATTTCACGAGTCACTCGTCTAGTCGCATCGATAGGATTTACGTCTCCCGTTCTTTCGCGGCAACGGTGAGTGACGCGGAGGTGTGGCCAGTAGCCTTTTCTGATCACGAGGCCTACATATGTGCCGTCACCATTCTTCGCCAACGGGTGTGACGTAGCCGACATCCCTGGAAATTAAACCTAGCTCATCTCGCTTCTCCGGATTGTCGACGCGCCATCGAAGACACGTGGAGTTTGTGCGTCCGCCGCCTCCCAACGTATCCTACGTCGATTAGTTGGTGGTTAACTTGCGCCAAGCCGGCCCTACGGCGAACCTTTATTACGTATGGTTGTGAGACTGCTGCTTGGAGCCGGCAGACCCTTGATTTTTATTTCACCGTCCTTCGCGAATGCGCCTCCTTGCCACCCACACCGGAACGACAGTTGACAGTTCAGCGTGCGAAAGCACAGATCGTAGCCCATATGCGCCGCCACCTCGAAGGGACGATCGTCCGAGCGCGAACAACGGACAGACTCGCAACGGAACGACCCACCATGTACCACGTCATCCGAGAACGTACACTGCGAAGACGGGCGCTGATACATGCCGTCACCACTGAGGACGGCCATCGTCACACCACACAATGCGATATTGCTGCAGCCTTCTTCGACCATTACGCACGACTTTATTCTGCTCAATGTTCCGACCCAACGACGGTGACAGCAGTCTCACAACTGGTTTACGGCGTTGTCCCACAGGATTTACAAACTGAATTATTGAATGACATTACGGAAGACGAAGTTATCGACGCCATCGGTAAATGAGCGGCGAATAAATCTCCTGGCCCGGACGGGCTCCCTGTGGAGTTTTATAGAACTTTCCATTATTTACTGGCTCCCAAGTTAACAGACATCTGTCGGGAACTTATGTCCCCTGCGGTGCCGCTCCCTGCGTCCTTCGTAGAAGGAATAATTATACCGGTTCACAAACCTAAAGGTGGGACTCGAATACAAGATTACCGCCCGCTAACACTCGTCAACTGCGACATGAAGATATTCACCAGACTGTTAGCAAACCGTCTACGACCGTCCCTACCTTACGTCACCTCGCCAGATCAAACTTCCCTAGGGGGTATCAACAACATCCACACAGCACTGTGTCGATACCGTGACTTAATAGCCCTAGCCAGGGCACGCCGCATCCCGGGAGCGCTGGCATCACTAGATTTTAGCCAAGCTTTTGATCGAGTGGATCACGCGTACCTAACATCCGTTCTCCAGCACATGCAGTACCCACAGCAATTCACAGAAGTCGTGATGCGCCTCCTCCGAGGGGCGACTTCCAAAGTGCTCGTTAACGGGCGTCTCTCGCAGTCCCTCGCGATTTACCGCTCCGTGCGTCAAGGCTGCCCCTTGTCGACGTTACTATATGCTCTGGCACTGGAACCACTCCTCTGTGGCCTCCGTCAACGCCTCACCGGTCTTACCCTACGTGACGTCACATTTCGCTGTACAGCATATGTAGACGATCTGGTCCTCGTGTTCCGCAATCGCGACGATGTCAACAGAGCACTAGAATGGATTACCACGTACGGTGTGGCTTCCGGCAGCTGTCTCAACGTCGCCAAATCCGTCGCCATGGCCATAGGAGACGGTTTGACCCCAGCGCGTGTCGAACCCCTACAGCTTCGTGGCACTATCAAATGTCTCGGAATAGAGTTTCACCACGACACTGCAGCTCTTAACTACCGCCGCTTATTACAACAAATTCGGGTCCAGATCTTCAACCTTCGTCTGCGGACCCTGGACATTCTCCAAAGGACACACTTCGTCAATGTTTACCTCGCATCGCGCCTTCCACACATAGCGCGTGTTCTTCCAATACCGTTACTGATGGCTCGACGTCTATTAGCGGCATTCGGAGCCTACGTCAGTACAGGCGTGCTCTTCAAAGTCAGTTATGAGTCACTGACCCTTCCCCCAGAAAGGGAAGGTCTTGGTCTAGTCCATGTCCACGACAGAGCTGTGGCCCTGTATGTCAGCTCACACATCAAGCTGTGGCGCCACCACCCGGATAGTTTGACAGGTTTGCTGTTGGAGTCCTTAGCTCCGCCCTCCCTTATGCCCCCACTGTCGACGCAAGACATACCCCCACACTACTATTACTTCGGGAACTTTTACATTGAACACAGCTATGTCCGTATCGCAGTAGCACCGACGAAACAGGCGTCGGCGCGGGATATACACTCCTGGAAATTGAAATTTAGAACACCGTGAATTCATTGTCCCAGGAAGGGGAAACTTTATTGACACATTCCTGGGGTCAGATACATCACATGATCACACTGACAGAACCACAGGCACATAGACACAGGCAACAGAGCATGCACAATGTCGGCACTAGTACAGTGTATATCCACCTCTCGCAGCAATGCAGGCTGCTATTCTCCCATGGAGAAGATCGTAGAGATGCTGGATGTAGTCCTGTGGAACGGCTTGCCATGCCATTTCCACCTGGCGCCTCAGTTGGACCAGCGTTCGTGCTGGACGTGCAGACTGCGTGAGACGACGCTTCATCCAGTCACAAACATGCTCAATGGGGGACAGATCCGGAGATCTTGCTGGCCAGGGTAGTTGACTTACACCTTCTAGAGCACGTTGGGTGGCACGGGATACATGTGGACGTGCATTGTCCTGTTGGAACAGCAAGTTCCCTTGCCGGTCTAGAAATGGTAGAACGATGGGTTCGATGACGGTTTGGATGTACCGTGCACTATTCAGTGTCCCCTCGACGATCACCAGAGGTGTACGGCCAGTGTAGGAGATCGCCACCAACCCATGATGCCGGGTGTTGGCCCTGTGTGCCTCGGCCGTATGCAGCCCTGATTGTGGCGCTCACCTGCACGGCGCCAAACACGCATACGACCATCATTGGCACCAAGGCAGAAGCGACTCTCATCGCTGAAGACGACATGTCTCCATTCGTCCCTCCATTCACGCCTGTCGCGACACTACTGGAGGCGGGCTGCACGATGTTTTGGCGTGAGCGGAAGACGGCCTAACGGTGTGCGGGACCGTAGCCCAGCTTCATGGAGACGGTTGCGAATGGTCCTCGCCGATACCCCAGGAGCAACAGTGTCCCTAATTTGCTGGGAAGTGGCGGTGCGGTCCCCTACGGCACTGCGTAGGATCCTACGGTCTTGGCGTGCATCCGTGCGTCGCTGCGGTCCGGTCCCAGGTCGACGGGCACGTGCACCTTCCGCCGATCACTGGCGACAACATTGATGTACTGTGGAGACCTCACGCCCCACGTGTTGAGCAATTCGGCGGTACGTCCACCCGGCCTCCAGCATGCCCACTATACGCCCTCGCTCAAAGTCCGTCAACTGCACATACGGTTCACGTCCACGCTGTCGCGGCATGCTACCAGTGTTAAAGACTGCGATGGAGCTCCGTATGCCACGGCAAACTGGTTGACACTGACGGCGGCGGTGCACAAATGCTGCGCAGCTAGCGCCATTCGACGGCCAACACCGCGATTCCTGGTGTGTCCGCTGTGCCGTGCGTGTGATCATTGCTTGTACAGCCCTCTCGCAGTGTCCGGAGCAAGTATGGTGGGTCTGACACACCGGTGTCAATGTGTTCTTTTTTCCATTTCCAGGAGTGTATATCATGTCCTACAGCAGAGGCGCCCACCAAACATCGTGGAGACCAAACTCCCTCAGATTAATTGGAAGGTGGTGTGGAAGACGATTCACGCGGTTACACTGGACACAGCCGTCCGATCCACATGGTATATCACAGTCAATGGTAAACAGATCACCCGATCACGCCTCCACAAGATAAACATGGCGGAATCGCCTCTCTGCGTAGACTGCGGGATACCAGACACGGACGAACACCGTCTCACATGTGGCGCGGCAGAAGACGTATGGCACTTGGTGCGACAAATTTTGTCGTATTTTCTACGAGTGACTCCGGAACACATTACACCTCGGTTTCTACTATTTCCGGATCAACAGTATTTCCCGCGCGCCAAGACCAACGCTGTTACATGGATCCGTGCGCATGCGGTACACTACTTATTTCACGATGGACCTAAAGGTGTATTCGACTTTTGGAACTACCTACAAGAACGTCATTGCAAGATCGTACGGAACCCAAAATACAGACAGTAATTTTCAATTACTTAGGGAGTGCCCTACGCGACCCTCCACGCAGCTGGATCATCAACAGGTAGGAGAAGACTCCCATTGAGTGAGCTGACAAGACTAAGTTCGATTCTCGGTGGAATAATATGATATACGTGAAGACGTACCTGGATGATGAAGCGTAAGGAGAGTAGCGACACACCCTTCTACATCCTGCATCAAGCACTCTTTTTTTTCGTTTTCCCCATATATATTAGCTCGGTGTATGAACGTGCCGAGATTTTTTTTTTTAACTCAGAGCACGATGCGGTGCCAGATACATTTATTTTTGTTGTGGTATAAAGTAAAACCACATTAACTTTGTATTAAAAAAACAATAAATAAAAATAAATAAATAATGATTCCCACAAAAGATTTCTCTTTCCCATCCCTGATTCCTTGACGGAAAAAAAAGGTAGCTCAGATGGTAGGGCACTTGCCCGCGAAAGGCAAAGGTCCCGAGTTCGAGTCTATGTCGGGGACACAGTTTTAATCTGCCAGGAAGTTTCATATCAGCGCACACTCCGCTGCAGAGTGAAAATCTCATTTTGGAAGTTAAGTAATTTTTACGCTTGTTATTATTTTAACAAATGTGTGTGAAAATTAATCAAGTTCTGTTAAAGTTGGTCACCTACCGTCAATCTGCTACTCTAAGGGTGTAAGTGGCATTTCTACCCTCTGACCTAATGGTAGAAGATAAACACGCCACGATAAGACCACGAGGCATATTGCTTACACTCGCCTACATCGTTAGAGCGACAAGACAAATAATCTGATGGTGTGTGTACTGAAGGTCTTACACTACGCACACCTCAGAAGTGTTTCGGCACAATGAAATATTGCAGCCGTCTTTTTCTATTGGTTATTCATCACTGAATTTAGTATTATTCATATTAGTGAAGTGCAACCAGCGGTATTTTCTGCTTTCTGGCCGCTAGCGCCCCAGTTACTTGCCCTGGAGGTTAGTGTACTTTTCTGGCAGGGTACCTTTCCTCGTCGTGATGCTGCCTGACGTGTTGATATTGTCTGACACGAGATGTAGTTCGATAGCCTCTTGTTTTGTACTGTGCATTTTTTTTTGGATTGTCTACCTTGGTTTCCTTCGACCTTGAGTGTTTTCTGAACACGTAGTGCTCTCTGTCTCTTCGCCTTTGCCTCAAAATATTCCGTCGTTGTACCAGTGATCGGACGTTAGTCGGATTGGTTAGTCGGGCGGTCGGCGCTTAAGCTGACCCTAGTTTGAGTTGCCATCCTGTTACGTGAGTACAACTCTTGGCTGCCTGTCTCACCTAACGTTATCTTTTAATTACCTTCCCAGGCCGACCCTTGGAACACTTGCTGAGAATTACTTGTCCTGATTCCTTAGATTGCGATTTTTGCTTTAAGGATATTTGTAATTTTCTAATTATTGTTGGTGTGGCCTTCAGCCGAGTAATAATTTCACTTCTATAATAATAAGGCCTTCAGCCATGTTACAGTTTGTTTTATAACGAAGTATTTATCTTAATATCTGCTATTTGGAATTGTTCTCCTCATTTCTAATTCAGGCCTTCAGCCGTTTGTTCTTTAAGGGTATTGTTGGTGGCCTTCAGCTCTCAAATTGCGAAATTTTCTGTGACAAGGCCTTCAGCAGTCATGAAGCCAATTGCGGTTTCTTAAGAGATTATTTCAAAATTTTAATTTCTTTAAATAAAGTTCAATTATTTCTTGTCCAACCGAGAGCAACTGATTACGGCCCCGTCCACAATCATAACCTTATCCTACCCCATCCTGAGAAAACAGCTCTCAACTTGTTTTGCCAATAGTGTCGTGCCTGGTAGCTATCAAAATTCCTTGTACTAAAAGTTGACCTGTGTTTGCAACTGCTCGTGACTTTCTAGTTGATTATAGCCTGTTCACAGGTTTTGGATGGGTCCTTTATTTAAAATTCGTTGTATTGTGTTATTTTGAAGGAATAATCTGTAAATCTTATTATCTTAAACAAAATTTACCTTTTTCTTAAATTTCTTGTTAACTGGTTGGGTCGAGATGCGTTCTTACGTTCTTGTAAATGTGTTTTAGAAGTGATCGGTGTTTGTGTAACCCGACGCGTGTGTACTGTGGCGCACCCAGACCAGCGGCGAACATCGGGGGTCCGAGTCCTTTCTCCCTAGGGGACACCCGAGGCTGGCTTGATGTTTAGAACGCGAGAATTTGCACTTCGCTGTTATAAGGATAAAAATTATCTTACTGGAATTTTATGCTACACTGGAGATGAAATATATTGCGTTACTATTACGAATGATATTCAATTTCCAACCCCCAGTCCTCCCACTTCCGAAGCAAGCAGTGACGGCTGGCTGCGTATTAATAACAACTTGCAAGGATACGAAATTAAATGATTCCATAGGCTTCGTCGTACTTTAGGTAAATGTCGGATATCGCTTCACTGGCAGCATACTGAGAAAACGCAGTCTACAAGACAGACGGCTTACAATTCACTTGGGTTCCTATTTAGTAATAACATCACGTCAAAGCCACAATCAAGTCTACATTTTATTGCAGGTTCGTTAATGAAGTACAATACTTAGAACCGAAAGCATTTTATTACTGACACCAAAGCACAGCCAGAGTAGAAATGAACTCCTGGATGGAGAGTGCAGCTATTTACACAAACATTGAGTCCATCAGAATGCTAGTACTTACACAAATATCAAGTACTTCAAAATATACAAACATTACAAACTTAATATATTTCAAGAACATTATAGTTACGATAAATACTATATAACAATCAATTGCTGCTGGTCAGCTTTGAACTGGCGACCCGCAGCATTGCAACCACTGTAGCCCATTTCCTTTTACTTCGAAAACCTGTTCTTTATTGAACATTATACCAATACACAGTAGCTGCCATAAACAATAAAACAGAGATTCAGTTTTACTTTCTTTTTTTTAGGAAGTTTATTTACAATAGTGATACATCTCATTAGCTGCTTCCAATACTTTTTGTTCATATAAGTCATTTAAACAATATTTTTCTGTGAAATGATAATTAAATCGACACCATAGCTGCAAACAGGCGTTGATATACATCATTGGGGACATGTTGAAAACGTGTGCCCCGACCGGGACGCGAACCCGGGATCTCTTGCTTATATGGCAGATGCTCTATCCATCCGAGCCACCGAGGACACAAAGCATAGTGCGCCTGCAGGGACTTATCCCTTGCACGCTCCCCGTGAGACCCACATTCCCAACATGTCCACACAACTACATTTGTAGTGCGCCTAATAGATGTTTGCCCATCATACTCATTACTCGTGGCAGATTAATCTACCAACTCCCGTAAGAGTTTGGGCATAGCGTGTGCGTTCGCAAGAAAACGTCAATGGCCAGGAAGCTATATTTTAACTATATAAGCCCCCAATGATGTATATCAACGCCTGTTTGCAACTAGGGTGTCGATTTAATTATCATTTCAGGCCCAGAGAATGTGCACGGTCATCAATGGTATCTGTTCTTTCGGGAACAGACACTATCTTCTTAAATAGTTACTATATTTTTTATAACGCTCCATTATTATTAAATCTACCGTTCAAATCACAGAATTTCCTGAATACCGTGTGATTATAATTAAACTTTCCCTGTTTAAAACGTTATAACACGAAAACTAATTACTGTACAAGTACGAAACTTGTTAGCATTAATGTCTAGAGTATGGGTCACTGCACCACCGTCCAGTTCCAACTAGGGCCACCTGGTGTCGTGATCAGTCATTGTGATTCATAAGTCACACACCTGACCAGTGGCAGTGCGCTTGTTGACGTGTCAAAGGTTGGTTGGTTTTGGGGAAAGAGACCAAACAGCGAGGTCATCGGTCTCATCGGATTAGGGAAGGACAGGGAAGGAAGTCGGCCATGCCCTTTCAGAGGAACCATCTCGGCATTTGCCTGGAGCGATTTAGCGAAATCACAGAAAACCTAAATCAGGATGGCCGGACGCGGGATTGAACCGTCGTCCTCCCGAATGCGAGTCCAGTGTGCGCCACCTCGCTCGGTCGACGTGTCAAAGACCTTGGACATAAGGAGCAAGGCATTAATGGTGAATCTCTATTATCGAAACAACAGTAATGCTCCAGCTGCACCGAGAATATTGCCGGCTGAAAGGATTACGGAAGAGTCCTCTTTCTTCACTATTGTTAGGAGCATGATGAATAAGTTCTAATCAACTGGAGAACTGGGCATCGATCCGGGAAGAGGCCGACGACCGGTTGCACCACAGGTGCACATATGTACTGGTCTGAAGCGCAACATATCAAGAGAAGTGGCCAGTATAACTACGGACATGCAGAAAACGCTGAGCGCAATTCCCGATCGTTAGGCAGTGCGCGTGCTGTGTCACGACAGTTGACCATCGCGTGGTCCACTGTACGGAAGGTGCTTCGAAACATTCTCAAATGGTATCCGTACAAGATCCATATTGTACAGCAGCTTGCACCGCAGGACGCTCAACGACGTGTTGACTTCGCTCCCTACTTTCTCGCAAGGATTGAAGTTGACGAGGGCTGGCCCTAGACTATCCTATGGACAGACGAAGATCATTTTTCTCTGACGGGTGAACTGAACACAGAGAATTGCCGAGTGTGGGGATCTTCACCTCCAGTCACCCTCCAGTCACTGTGCATGAAGTTCCTCTGTGTGGTGAACGTGTCACCATACGGTGAGGCTTCATGGCTATGTTCATAATTGACTCATTCTTTTTTTGAACAGGTTGGCGCTCAACGGCCGAAGACGTGCAGTGTGACTGGCCAGAGTTGGTGCGACAGGCTTCGCCAGCATGTCATACCCGCCCTACAGGAGAGAGACGCATTGAACACGACACTTTTCATCCAAGGTGGGGTCCACGGCACATCCCTCGTGAAGTTCACATGCCTCTCCGAAACATTTCGAAACGATCGAATTATCAGCCGATTGTTCCCAAGTGCTTGGCCGACACGATAACCTGATCGGCCTCGCTGTGATTTCTGGTTTGTGGGGCTACTGAAAGACAGGGTTTACCAGGTGAAGATTCACATATGTGCTGATCTGAAGCGCAACATATCAAGAGAAGTGGCCAGTATACCTACGGACATGCTTCGTTCTGCTGTGCAGAATGCAGTCCTGCACTTTCAGAGTCTGACACTAATGGGCGCCATATTGAGTGCCTTTTGTAGCAGTAATGGTACTGTATGTAATAGTACGATGTACCATAGCAGAACATTAAAAATATTTAATAATGTATGTTAAGTCTATGGCACAGAACTGCGGAGGACATCGGTCCCTAAGCTTAGATACTACTTAATCTAACTTAAACTAACTAATGCTAAGGACAACACACGCCCATGCCCGAGAGAGGACTCGAAATCTTCGACGGGGGCAGCCGCGCGAACAGCAACAAGACGCCCAAGACGGCGCGGCTAAATACACTACTGGCCATTAAAATTGCTACACCAAGAAGAAATGCAGATGATAAACGGGTATTCATTGGACAAATACATTATACTAGAACTGACATGTGATTACACTTGCACGCAATTTGGGTGCATAGATCCTGAGAAATCAGTACCCAGAACAACCACCTCTGGCAGTAATAACGGCCTTGATACGCCTGGGCATTGAGTCAAACAGAGCTTGGATGACGTGTACAGGTATAGCTGCCCATGCAGCTTCAACACGATACCACAGTTCATCAACAGTAGTGACTGGCGTATTGTGACGAGCCAGTTGCTCGGCCACCTTTGACCAGACGTTTTCAGTTGATGAGAGATCTGGAGAATGTCCTGGCCAGGGCAGCAGTCGAACATTTTTTGTATCCAGAAAGGCGCGTACAGGACCTGCAACGTGCGGTCGTGCATTATCCTGCTGAAATGTAGGTTTCGCAGGGATCGAATGAAGGGTAGAGCCACGGGTCGTAACACATCTGAAATGTAACGGCCATTGTTCAAAGTACCGTCAATGCGAACAAGAGGTGACCGAGACGTGTAGCCAATGACACCCATAGCATCACGCCAGGTGATACGCCAGTATGGCGATGACGAATACACACATCCAGTGTGCGTTCACCGCGATGTCGTCAAACACGGGTGCGACCATCATGACGCTGTAAACAGAACCTGGATTCATCCGCAAAAATGTCGTTTTGCCATTCGTGCACCCAGTTCGTCGTTGAGTACACCATCGCAGGCGCTCCTGTCTGTGATGCTGCGAGAAGGGTAACCGCAGCCATGGTCTCCGAGCTGATAGGCCATGCTTCTGCAAACGTCGTCGAACTGTTCCTGCAGATGGTTGTTGTCTTGAAAACGTTCCTATTTGTTGACTCAGGGTTCGAGACGTGGCTGCACGATCCGTTGCTGCCATGCGGATAAGATGCCTGTCATCTCGACTGCTAGTGATACGAGGCCGTTGGGATCCAGCATTCTTCTGTAGCACCACATTTAGAAAGCTTCTGTTCTCTGCTTGTCCAAACTACTTAACGTCCATATTTCACTTCCATACATGGCTACACTCCATCCAAATACTTTCAGAGACGACGTTCTGACACTTAAATCTATACTCGATTTAACAAATTTCTCTTCTTCAGAAATGATTTCCTTGGCATTGCCAGTCTACATTTTATGTCCTCTCTACTTCGAACATCATCAGTTATTTTCCTCCCCAAATAGCAAAACTCATGTACTACTTGAAGTGTCATTTCCTAATCTAATTCCCTCAGTATCATCTGATTTAACTCGACTACATTCCATTATCCTCGTTTTGCTTTTGTTGATGTTCATCTTATCTCCTGCTTTCAAGAGACTGTCCGTTTCGTTCAACTGCTCCTCCAGGTCCTTCGTTATCTCTGACAGAATTACAATGTCGTCAGCAAACCTCAAACTTTTCATTTCTTCTCCATGGATTTTAATTCCTACTCAGAATTTTTGTTTTGTTTCATTTACTGTTTGCTCAATATACAGACTGAATAACATCGTGTCTCACTGCCTTCTCAACCTACTGTTTCCCACTTCATTCCCTCGACTCTTATAACTGCCATCTGGTTTCTGTGCAAATCGTAAATAGCCTTTCGCTCCCTGTATTTTAGCCCTGCCACCTTTAGAATTTGAAAGAGAGTATTCCAGTCAACATTGTCAAAAGCTTTCTCTAAGTCTAAAAATGCTAGAAACGTACGTTTTCCTTTCCTTAATCTATTTTCTAAGATAAGTCGTAGGGTCAGTATTGCCTCACGTGTTTCAACATTTCTACGGAATCCAAACTGATATTCCCCGAGGTCGGCTTCTACCAGTTTTTCCATTCGTCTGTAAAGAATTCGTGTTATTGCTTTGTAACTGTGACGTATGGTAGACAGATGGTAGAGTTTTGTCAGGACTGGCTCTCCCAATGCCATCAGTTGTTCTAATGGAATGTTGTCTACTCCTGGGGCTTTGTTTCGACTCAAGTCTATCAGTGCTGTGTCAAACTCTTCGTGCAGCATCGTATCTCCCATTTCATCCTCATCTACACCGTCTTCCATTTCCATTATATTATCCTGAAGTACATTGCCCTTGTACGGACCCTCTATAGACTCCTTCCACCCTAGGGATATTGCACTAATATTTACATAACATCAAGTACCATAGAAACTATTTCTGTTAATTTGATAAGAAACTCTCACAACCTTTACGAAAACGCGAAGGTGGAAACAAAACTGTATGCAATGGGGCTCCAACCCGCTTCACATGTTTTGTAAGTCAGCACCACTGATACTCTGCAACGAACTACCTTGAATTTATATTACGATCTTTTAAAGGCTTTCATCGCTGATATGATATTCAATGATATTTAATTATAACAAATTCTACCAACAACGATGCGTTTTTCGTGCAACTTCAGTGTGTAGTGGCCTTAAAACAGCATACTTCCAAAATACGCCAGCTGTAACACGCGAAGAACTTCGAAAACTCTTGAGCCACTTTAATGACACACCCCGTCATTTTATTACAATGAATCGTGCCATCAACGACGCATTATCGAGAGACCCTCTAAGTGCTGGTGCTTAGAAATAGCATGTATCCACAGGGTGTAAGGCATAATATAAAACCTGCTAAATAAGCGCTTCAACTTAAAATGACAAATACAATATAGCGTCTCGCTAGTTCTCCTCGCCACGTAGAGAGTGTTCTTGCTCGTTATAGGTTCTACTATACGTAGCACGTTACTCAAGTATCATAGAGCTTAATTTGTGTTTCACATGACGAAATTGTTCCTCAATGTAAAACAGTGGGAAGTGATATACAAAACTCACACAGCCCCGCGTCAATGTTACGTAACTTGTCCTGAGTGAGGACGACTTAAGCAACCGTCGCATCGCCGCGCTTGCTAGCTAACGGACAGCGGCTGTGTCTTCCGCCACTACTTTCAGGCTCCGTGCACCCTCTGCTGCAGTGAGCAGACCATCGAGCCATTAGCTGAGCTGGAGACTTCGACTGTGCTGAGAAATCACGGCACAAGATACAGATGTGTATGTAGGACGTACGAGATGAAAGACAGAATGTGAAGTTGGACTTCATCACAGTCTCGGATTTGTAATTAAAAGTCAACTCTCTTCCTCTGCATGTATTACGTGCTACTAGCACCCTTTATGGCAACTTTAACTGAACTCTAACGCAGATGCGTTGCTTTCCCAGCCAATGCTCTCTCCAATGCTTAGTCTGAGAGCTGCTCAAAGAGCCACTGCAAGTCCCAACTATATCACTTTCTCATTCTTCAGCAAACTTCTCAAAGCCTCCCTCTCAATGCTGTGAGGCTTACACCAACTGAAGAACATGGACAACGGATAATTAACGACATTTGAAAATGATCAAAGCAGTGTCGGCTCTTCATGAGCAAAATACCGTAATACTAGAACATATGAAGCTACATTTGAAGTACAGTATTTGTTAAATAAAACCATTGTACGCCGTTCACGTGCAAACCTCTGATCATTTCCAGAAGGCTTTCGACACCGTTCCTCACAAGAGTCTTCTAATCAAACTGCGTGCCTACGGAGTATCGCATCAGTTGTGCGACTGTATTCGTGATTTCCTGTCAGAAAGGTCACAGTTCATAGTAATAGACGGAAAGTCATCGAGTAAAACAGAAGTAATATCCGGCGTTCCCCAAGGAAGAAGGAAGTGTTATAGGCCCTCTATTGTTCCTGATCTATATAGACAACATAGGAGACAATCTGAGTAGCCGTCTTAGATTGTTTGCTGATGATGCTGTCTTTTACCGTCTTGTAAAGTCATTAGATGATCAAAACGACTTGCAAAATAATTTAGATATCTGTATGATGCGAAAAGTGGTAATTGACCCTGAATAAAGAAAACTGCGAAGTTATTCACATGAGTACTAAAAGAAATCACCTAAATTTCTATTACCCGATAAGTCACACTAATCTGAGGGCTGCAAATTCAACTAAATACTTAGGGATTACAATTACAAATTACCTAAACTGGAACGATCATATAGATAACATTGTGGGTAGAGCAAACCAAAGACTGCGATTCATTGGCAGATCACTTAGAAGGTTCAACAGGTCTACCAAAGAGACTGCGTACACTACGCTTGTCCGCCATATTCTGGAGTACTGTTGTGCGGTGTGGGATCCGCATCAGGTGGGACTGACGGATGACATCGAAAAAGTACAAAGAACGGCAGCTCATTTTGTATTATCGCGAAATAGGGGAGATAGTGTCACAGACATGATACGTGAATTGCAGTGGCAATCGTTTTTCGTTGCGACGGTATCTTCTTATGAAATTTCAATCACCAGTTTTCTCCTCCGATCGCGAAAACATTCTGTTGGCACCCACCTACATAGGGAGAAATGATCATCACGATAAAATAAGAGAAATCAGAGCTTCCACGGAGAAATTTAAGTTCTCGTTTTTCCCGCGTGCCGTTCGAGAGTGGAACGGTAGAGAGACAGCATTAATGTGGTTCATTGAACCTTCTGCCAGGCACTTTATTGTGAATAGCAGAGTAATCACGTAGATGTAGACGTAGATGCATTGGTACGTTTAAGTTTTTAGAACTCATTATGAGTCCCTTATTTCCACTCAATGATTAGACGGAACGTAAGTTGTTAAATACATACTTTATTCTGTAATACTTTACAAATTGCACAAGTAAATCCGCTGCAGTGCTTGGATGACCGAGAAATATTTCCGTTCGCTGCGGTGTTTCCTCCGCACTCAACCGCTAAGCAGTACCGTTGTGTGCGAAGGACCCAGAAGGTGTCATTATGCACACCCAGACTTACAACATTTCCCAGTGGGGAGCAGATTATACTGGTTTGCAAAATCTTACTAGGTGACACTTGGAGTGGCAAAGTGCGTTACGGAACTCAGCAATCATCATCACAAGAAACTGCGACTAACGTCCTTTGATTGATGAAAGTGAGCTACAAGTTTTCTTTGGTCCCAGATTCCACAGGTATGTAGCTCTGGAGTAGTAAACAATTTTACATTGTTAGCAAGTTTCCGTGCAACGTAGAATCTGCTGTAACTCCTTAATTTCTTTCTGAAACATGCCTGTATGTTTCTCCCCATTCACTGGCATCTTATACCACACACTCCGAATATTTCGGAAATACTTACGGTGTTAAAGCCACTATTTCTAAATGCCTATGAATGTATTGGTATATTGTTGCCTACAGACATAGCATATCAAGTCTTTTTTTGTGTACAGGGGCCTTACAAGTGCACCGCAGTCAACTCCCGCCTACTCCTCGTATTACAGTTTCGAAACCGCTGCAAGATCCGCTGTAAGCTGTACCTCTTCCTTTTTATCATGGAGCATCGAGTGGAAGTCGACAGCTTTTCGGCTGCGGTGGCAGCCATTAACAGCCTAATCTTATATTCAAGGTACTAACATTTCCAGTAAATAAATGACTGAAGAATAGAAGCAGATGACGCCGTGAAAACTATTACCTGGCATTTATAACTAAACTTTCTTTCAGATGTATTAGGTGTGTTTTAACTATTAAGTAATTTCCTCTCTAATTAAACAGACTTGTTACCGCTTCCACCATCTTTCTTACTGTGCATTACACACTACTGGCTATTAAAATTGCTACACCAAGAAGAAATGAAGATGATAAACGGGTATTCATTGGACAAATATATAATACTAGAACGGACATGTGATTACATTTTCACGCAATTTGGGTGCATAGATCCTGATAAATCAGTACACAGAACAACCATCTCTGGCCGTAATAACGGCCTTGATACGCCTGGGCATTGAGTCAAACAGAGCTTGGATGGCGTGTACAGGTACAGCTGCCCATGTAGCTTCAATACGATACCACAGTTCATCAAGAGTAGTGACGAGCCAGTTACTCGGCCACCACTGACCAGACGTTTTCAATTGGTGAGATATCGTGAGAATATGCTGGCCAGGGCAGCTGTCAGACATTTTCTGTATCCAGAAAGGCCCGCACAGGACCTGCAACATCCGGTCGTGCATTATCCTGCTGAAATGTAGGGTTTCTCAGGGATCGAATGAAGGGTAGAGCCATGGGTCGTAACACATCTGAAACGTAACGCCCACTATTCAGAGTGCCGCCAATGATAACAAGAGGTGACCAAAACGTGTAACCAATAGCACCCCGTACCATCACGCAGGGTGATACGTTAGTATGGCGATGGCGAATGCACGCTTCCAATGCGCGTTCGCTGCGATGTCGCCAAACACGGATGCGAGCATCATGATGCTGTAAACATAAGCTGTATTCATTCGAAAAAACGACGTTTTGCCATTCGCGCACCCAGGTTCACCGTTGAGTACAACTTCGCAGGCGCTCCTGGCTGTGATGGAGCGCCAAGGGTAACCGCTGCCATGGTCTCCGAGCTAATAGTCCATGCTGCTGCAAATGTCGTCGAACTGTTATTGCAGATGGTTGTTGTTTTGCAAACGTCCCTATCTGTTGACTCAAGGATCAAGACGTGGTTGCACGATCCGTTACAGCCATGCGGATAAGATGACTGTCATCCCGAATGCTAGTGATAAGAGGCCGTTGGGATCCGGCACGGCGTTCCGTATTACCCTCCTGAACCCACCGATTACATTATTGTGCTAACAGTCATTGGATCTCGAACAACGCGAGCAGCAATGTCACGATATGATAAACCGCAATCGCGATAGGCTACAATCCGACCTTTATCAAAGTCGGAAATAAGATGGTACGTATTTCTGCTCCTTACAAGAGGCAATCAGCATCTTCTTCCCCTTGGTTAAGTTTCGCGCCTGTAGCACGTCATCTTAGTGGTGTAGCAGTTTTAATGGCCAGTAGTGTATGTCGCCAGTTAGTTGAAGCTGATAATTTTACTCCCCTGCCAATACCGTAAGGTTGCAAATACCGTCTCCTGACGTAGTTCTGTAAACTGTAGCGGTTCAAACACGGCTCTCTGGACCACAGCACAGCAACCAAAACCAGGCCGCAGTCCACCGGCCAATGGCCTTCCAGATCAGCAGCGTCAGCAGCACGACTGCAGCCGGCCCTTCTGGTGAGGCACGTCACGCTGACTCCCACCGTACGGTCGACTGACCTACTGCTTATTTCTTGCCAGGCCATCAGTCTCACTCACATGTTTGTATGTGGCCCTCATACAGGGGCCTTCTCAAACGTTCAGCATATGGTAATGGGATTTAAACCACTAGGACCAACCGATCAGCAAGTCGCCACAGTTATGTCAACCAATGATGCACAAATCTGTGTCGATCATCGCCACATCGGGTCATGAACGAACCACCGCTGCCTGAGTGTCCAAACCATGCACATGGACGTAGTAGCCTCGCTGCCGCACCGCCCACCAGCCGTGAGCCACCACCTGCTAATGAACTGTGATATCTGGGCTGCCGCTACTCTTCACTGGAAGTATTAGCCCTAGCACAGCCATAACGGTATGTGGGGGGTCTGAGGAAATCCTTCTAGTGTCTACAGTCTGTCTGTTTCAGATTGACACTAATGAACATGTCTGCTCACGTTCATCAGTAAGGTGATCAACTTATTGGCTGCCTTCTTCACCTGCACCATCTCCAGTCTTCAGCAGAGAACAACTCGCCCACTCCTAGCCTGCAATAAACCCCAATACAAAACTGACATCCTTCTCTGAAATAAAAATTCCCCACTTCAAATGACTGTTTAAGGACAAATGGGATCAGACAGTCTAAAAAGAAATCAGTGTCACGGGTTTGTGGTTCTATTATACCGGAAGGCTCAATACGACAAGAGCAAAGGAAAATCATCACAAGAATCAGGACAATGGGATGGTAAATTCTACATGGAATACAGAGATATAATACTCTTTTGAGCTACTTCACGAAAAAACGAAAGAGAATAGGTAGATGTGGGTATAAGTACTATCCTATTACATTTGAAGTTTTGAAATATTCGCAACATATACAGGGTGGTCCATTGATCGTGATCGGGACAAATATCTCACGAAATAAGCCTCAAACTAAAGAACTACAAAGAACGAAACTCGTCGAGCTTGAAGGGGGAAACCAGATGGCGCTACGGTTGACCCGCTAGATGGCGCTGCCATAGTTCAAACGGATATCAACAGCGTTTTTTTTTTTTTAATAGGAACTCACATTTTTGCTAACATTCTCATGTAGTACGTAAAGAAATAAGAATGTTTTAGTTGGACCACTTTTTTCGCTTTGTGATAGATGGCGCTGTAATAGTCACAAACATATGGCTTACAATTTTAGACGAACAGTTGGTCACAGGTAGGTTTTTTAAATTCAAATACAGAACGTAGGTACGTTTGAACACATTATTTCGTTTGTTCCAACGTGATACATGTACCTTTGTGAACTAAACATTTCTGAAAAGGCATGCTGTTACACCGTGATTATCCGTAAATACCACATAAATGCAACAAGTGCTCAAATTGATGTCCGTCAACCTCTGTGCATTTGGCAATACGTGTAACAACATTCCTCTCAACAGCGAATAGTTCGCCTTCCGTAATGTTCGCACATGCATTGACAATGCACTGACGCATGTTGTCAGGCGTTATCGGTGTATCACGATAGCAAATATCCTTCAACTTTCCCCACAGAAAGAAATCCGGGGACGTCATATCCGGTGAAAGTGCGGGCCATGGTATGGTGCTTCGACGACCTATCCACCTGTCATGAAATGTACTATTCAATACTGCTTCAACCGCACTCGAGCTATATGCCAGACATCCATCATTCTGGAAGTACATCGCCATTCTGTCATGCAGTGAAACATCTTGTAGTAACATCGGTAGAACATTACGTAGGGAATCAGCATACATTGCACCATTTAGATTCCCATCGATAAAATGGGGGCCAATTATCCTTCCTCCCATAATGACTCACCATACTTTAACCCATCAAGGTCGCTGATGTTCCACTTGTCGCAGCCATCGTGGATTTTCCGTTGCCCAATAGTGCATATTATGCCGGTTTTCGTTACCGCTGTTGGTGAATGACGCTTCGTTCCTGAATATAAAGCGTGCAAAAAATCTGTAATCGTCCCGTAATTTGTGCCCAGTGGAAGAACTGTACACGATGTTCAACGTCTTCGCCATGCAATTCCTGGTGCATAGATATATGGTACGGGTGCAATCGATGTTGATGTAACATTCTCAACACCGACGTTTTTGAGATTTCAGATTCTCGCTAAGTTTGTCTACAATTGATGTGCGGATTAGCCGCGACAGCAGCTAAAACACCTACTTGGGCATCATAATTTGTTGCAGGTCGTGGTTGACGTTTCACATGTGGCTGAACACTTCCTGTTTCCTTAAATAAGGTAACTATCCGGTAAACGGCCCGGACACTTGGATGATGTCGTCCAGGATACCAAGCAGCATTCATAGCACACACCCATTGGGCATTTTTATTATAATAGCCATACATCAACACGATATCGACCTTTTCCGCAATTGGTAAAAGGACTATTTTAACACGGGTAACGTATCACGAAGCAAATACCGTTCACACTGGCGGAATGTTACGTGATACCACCTACTTATAAGTTAGTCACTATTACAGCGCCATCTATCACAAAGTGGTCCAAATAAAACATTCATATTTCTTTACGTACTACACGAATATGTAATATAAAATGGGGGTTCCTATTAAAAAAAAAAACACAGTTGATATCCGTTTGACCTATGGCAGCGCCATCTAGCGGGCCAACTATAGCGCCATCTGGTTTCCCCCTTCAAGCTAGACAAGTTTCGTTCATTGCAGTTTCTTCGTTTGATGCTTATTTCGTGAGATATTTGGCGACGTCAATATCAATGGACCACCCTGTATAGTGGGTGCATTCAGCCTCGTGACGCCAACTGAGGAGCTACTCGGCCGAATAGTAGCGGCTCCGGTCAAAGAAAAGCATCATAACGATCGGGAGAGCAGTGTGCTGACCACACGCCCTCCTATCTGCATCCTCATCTGAGGGTGACGCGGCGATCGGATGGTCCCAGAGAGGCACTTGTGGCCTGAAGACGGAGTGCTTTTATAAAGTGTGTTTTATAAAGTTATAAAATGTGACCGATACACGATGATGTTGATGTTTTCAGTCTTAACAGTTGTTATATTCCTCTCCTGATATCAACTGATATGATCAAAATGAGACTACCACAGAAACTTGCCCGCCCGGTTAGCCGTGTAGTCCAACGCACTGCTTTCCGTGATCGAAGGTGTGCCGGTCTCTGCCACGAGTCCGCCCGGCGGATTAGTGTGGAGGTCCGGTGTGCCGCCAGTCTGTGGATGGTTTTTAAGGTGGTTTTCCATCTTCCTCGGCGAATGCGGGCTGGTTCCCCTTATTCCGCCTCACTTACACTATGTCAGCGATTGCTGCGCAAACACTATCTCCACGTACGCCTACACCATAAATACTCTACCACGCAAACATTGTGGTTACACTCGTCTGGTGTGAAACTTCCCGGGAGGGGGGGGGGGGGGGGAGGGGGGGTGTCCCCTGGGGGCCAAATTGCACAATAACCCTGGGTTCGGTGTGGGGCGGCGGAGGGGTGAAGTGGACTGCGGTAGCCTGTTGTGGGGTTGTGTACCACTGACGGCTACGACGGGGACGAAGCATCTCCGTCGATTATAGGTCCCAGCTCCATAACATAACATACGATAACCACTGAAATTTAATAATGATAAAGAGGCCGGAATCGCAACTTATGGGAGGTTGGGTTAAGATGGTGGTTGGGGGAGAGCCAGTAACAATAAGAATGCGACATTATGTTTTTCCTAGCGTTTACCTCACTTTTGATGGTGTCCACTTTTTCAAAATTTGGTAAATTTAGTTCTTTGTTTAACTTTGTAGTTGGAGACCCTCCTAATGAGACAGTCTTCAAAGTAATCTGACGGGGGTATGTTGTATGCTGTTTCTGTTTGCGAATCGTGTAAATTTTGTTCTGCACGTTATCGTATTTAAACAGTTCGCATATCGTATTCTCTGGGGTTTACTTTTGGGACTTGGGAAGCATTTGCCTAGATGAGGACGGTCAACTACCTATAAAACATACTCATGCCGCCTGGAGCACCAAGCCCGGCCTTTTATCTACCACGTGGATTTGATCCTTGTTTGGTTCAGTTCTTTGTCTAGCAAGCTGGCGCACTGTGCTTTATGTAGTACTAACAGTTCATAAGAGTGCAATGTTATAATCGGCACTAAGGTACGGTCTTCTTAATCTTCATCTCTCGATAGTCTCATGATAACAAAGGGAAAAAATCTAAAGATCTGAGAGGTTATAGTTGAATTTCCGAGTGGCGACTGCTCAGTAGATGATTTTCAGGAAGAGCGAATAAACAGCGTGGGCTACTGCATGCTTGAATGTTTTAAGGAAACTGCAACCTTTCATGAGAGTGATGGAGGTGTAACACATATGTGGCACACATTAGTAAAGTGCAGTTGATAAACACTCAAAGATATGATTAACGTATAAGAGTTGGCGATTTGTGTCCTGCGTTAATTTCTATGAACAGTGCCGTGACATAATAATTATTATCAACTAACAAGAAATAAAGACAACAACAATACAATAGTATGCTCCTGGCAATGAGTATAAAATAGGAGAAAAAAAATGGTTCAAATGGCTCTGAGCACTATGGGACTCAACTGCTGTGGTCATCAGTCCCCTAGAACTTAGAATTACTTAAACCTAACTAACCTAAGGACATCACACACATCCATGCCCGAGGCAGGATTCGAACCTGCGACCGTAGCAGTCGCACGGTTCCGGACTGCACGCCTAGAACCGCGAGACCACCGCGGCCGGCTATAAAATAGGAGAAAATTCAGTAGTTAATACAATTTGCAAAATGTCGTTAGAGGCTGGCATACTGTAGTAGGTTTAGGAAAAGAAAAATAATTATTGGTAGAAATGCTTGGATGAGAGGAATCTTTCCTAGATTCCACCGAAGACTTTTGAGAGAAGTACACATCTATAATGTGTAATCGATGTGTAGTGAATGTTAGGGGGGTTTAGTTAAAAAGTAATACCACCGAATTTTTTATTCTGTTCTCAATAACAGTTGAGGCATTACAGGTGCTAGAGCAGCTGCCAGGCTGATATAGCGTCTGCAACGACAGCACAAGTTTCATGAGTTGCTCCAAGTCGCGAAATTTTCAATCTTTTTTGGGCACTTGAGCTTGAAAGAAGACAGGTCCATTGGGGTGTGGGCTTGAATATTATCCGCAATTCCAGTTTCACAGATTGACCGCAAAAAATTGTAGCGTGGTCAATAAACCTGCTTGGATCGTACCAGTGGTGTTGCTGAACTGGACGAGTCTTTCTCGTTTTACTCACGCACATGTTAATGTTGCGTTCCGTGATCACGCCACAGGAGGGCTGAAAACAGAAAGGGTGAATAGTCGTAAGTACCGTTTACTCCTCCAGATCACGTTCACATTTCGTCGAATGGTTGTACGCGGTCCGTAGTAGTTCCACGTTGTACACGAGAGCAAAAATTGCTGTTGTGATGAATCCCAAACCGGTGTGAAAACTTTCATATGGGTGCAGCACCACAATTTCATCAGAGAAGAGTTGAAACGTCCGAGGGAGTCAGCAGTGTCAAAAACTGTAAAGAAATTCATCCTGTTGCTCATCGCTGTACGAACTGTCGTTGTAGAGCTGAAATGTGTGGGAACCGACGCTTCAGGGAAATGCATTCTGTCAGTGATTCCACTTATGCGACTCACGGAGGCCTTTTCATATCCATTCTGAATGGCGGTGTGCCAGCAATGTTTTCCTCGTCCATCCATGAGAAAGACGTGCGATTTCAACGCTGGGGTATCGCGATTCTGACATCCATCGCAGAGACGTCAAAAGTAGAAGTGAAGTGAGCGAAATTTCAAACTTACGTGTCACAGTGGGAGGCAAGTACGGTGTTTCGAAGCAGTGATTCTTTAATTTTATGGCGATGTGTAAGTCGGTGTGCAAGAAACAGCGTGCTTAATGGTGCACGCTCTCCTTAAGAATGACAATGCCAACCACACATCAGCGTTGCGACATCTGCAACAAGCCGATGAGTTCATTGTCATCGATCGTCCTACATGCATTCCCGACTTGTCCGCATCTGCTTTTCATCTGCTCTGATAACATAAAGAACGCCTTCGAGGACTTCACTTTGATAGTGATGAAACCTTGCAAGCAGAGATGAGGTTGTGGCTCCGTCAGCAAAATTAAACATTCTACAGGCCCCATATCAACAAGTTTACCTCTCTTGTTCGTCGCCAGGGTCACTGTATTGAGAAATAAACATGTGCACATGTAAATTTGAGATGTACAATGCTAATAAAGTTTGTTTTATTTCAGAACTTCACGAGTTTCACATACAAAAATTGAAGGCGTTATTTTTCAGTACATCTTCGTAGTTTCTTCCTGCACCTGATCCATTTTCATATTATACGCAGGAGAACAAATGTCAGAGAGCATTCGAATAAGCTCCAATTTCTCTGGTTTTACAGTGTTGATAACTTCACGAGGAGTTTAGGAGGAAGAAATATGTCGTTTCACTCTTTTTGGAGCTTACGTTGTTTAAATTTTAACTGTGCGCCTTTCCGAGATGCTCGTACCGTAGTCGTTAGCTGTGAAATTCGAGAACCATCTCTGTGTTGCTCTCACGCTTATTAAACGAGCCTCTGACGAAACTCACAGCGAGGTGGCGCAGCTGTACTTTTCCCGTAAATCTGAGTCTGGCATCTGTTTTCCCAACAGCCAGTTTTATGCAGTCGCTGAGTTTTAGATTACTCCGAACTGAGAATGGCCTCAAGCTTCGTAAAGGTTTCAATGTTTGTGACGTTCAAAGAGTTTCTCGTGAAACGGAAGTATTCAGTTTCCGAAATATGGTCACCAGTATGGAATAGTTGTTAGCTGTAGAAGGGACCGAGTGAGTGAGAATGGTTATGGGTAGGATACAAGCCAAACAATCTGCAACGACAGCACAAGTTTCATGAGTTGCTCTAAGTCGCGAAATTTTCAATCTTTTTTGGGCACTTGAGCTGGAAAGAAGACGGGTCCATTGGGGTGTGGACTTGAATATTATCCGTAATTCCGGTTTCGCAGATTCACAGCAAAATTTTAGAGAAGGCATATAACACTGAAACTTCATTTACGTAGCTTGTGCAGTCAAATACCAAATTCGGTTTATTACGTACTACGCCCCAACATAACAAATAGTCCTGAAGTTGTAGGCAGATCGTATAATGAAACTATATTGTTAAAGTAATTATAGTGTAAAGCAACAGTGCAGTGTTACCCTCTGAAAGGAATTTAGTTGTGTTGACCGTGATGTACCTAACGTAGGTTGCTTATCGGAAACAACAGTCAGAATTACGTAAATATCTAATATCTAAACGGTAAAAAACAATAATTTGCTTATCCTCACTGTCCAAATGATGATAAAAACGGTCGCCAGCCTAATTAGGCATAAAAATTGTGGTGTCACCGCCAGACACCACACTTGCTAGGTGGTAGCCTTTAAATCGGCCGCGGTCCGGTAGTATACGTCGGACCCGCGTGTCGCCACTATCAGTGATTGCAGACCGAGCGCCGCCACACGGCAGGTCTGGAGAGACTTCCTAGCACTCGCCCCAGTTGTACAGCCGACTTTGCTAGCGATGGTTCACTGACTTCTACTCTCTCATTTGCCGAGACCATAGTTAGCAAAGCCTTCAGCTACGTTATTTGCTACGACCTAGCAAGGCGCCAGTATCCGTGCTATTGATATTGTGAATTATGTACCATAAAGAGCGACGTTCTCCATTAATGGATTCCACCAGCTCCGTCCGTTTTTCTCAATTCTAATTCCCTTGTCATGTTCCAGACCTCACGCCAGCCTGCGTGAGCTGAAACGCGTGCATATCGGCCTCCTTTAGGAACACGCTTGGATCTCCTGGCAACCACAACAAAAATGAGTAACATTCTTGTTTAAGAACTGGAAATAAGTAACTTCAATGGGCAAACACAGCCTATACTTTTGTCACACGAGAGTGCAATGAACTCTGGCACCTGCATATGTTCACGTTAGGTTGGAGCTGACAGAGCAGAACAAACTATTTGCATAAATATAACAGATAACGATACACACTATTACCTTCAGGGCTTATTCAAACTGAATGGTGTCAATAACATTACTATTAACATTCGCTGTAGAATCATAAATTGGACGTAGGTTCTGTCTGACATGAAAAAAAAAATTCACTAACAAACTATTTCTCACTGTCCTCTGAATAAAAGAAGTTACTGATTTCATAGACAGTGGTCTTTCTGTTACTTGTTACCTAGCATAAGCACAATAGACAAACTGCAGATCCTGTTACACTATTAATGTGCACTTTTAATATACAAGAGGAACCCAATACTGTACAGAACTTGACAGGACTAGCAGGAGTAATTGAAACTTTCTAGAATTAAGTAACTTTGTGCAATTGGACTTATTTCAATGGGGGAGAGGGGGCTTATTCTTGACCACTGAAGTAGAAAAAAATAAATGCACTTTCATTACATTAGTGAAACAAGTACTTAGCAAACATGAACATGTAAGTCTCGACAGTTGCAGTTCTGAACTTTTACTGCAGTGAAACACAAAATTGAGATATCTGTAAGGTCCTTTCAACTCACAATATTAATTTTAGCACACTCTGTTGCCATATTAATTTTAATATGCTTTCAATAAAGGACACTCGGTAAGCACTTTAGCGTGGGAGGGACCCTAAGTGGATATTTGACTTAGGATAAATCAAGGTAGGTACAAGAGTTCAGTTGTACAAGTAATGTGCCTTATATTTGAGTTCACTATAACATACTATGAGCTGATCCTTCACTGTACATTACTATAGTTTTTCTGTTCCATTACAGTTATTGCGCAATGTGGTGGCGAGTGCATGTTGGTGGGTGGATTTGCACGCGGACATGATGGACTCTGTCATTTCTTAGTGGCGATGATAGATACCAATTCCAGAACAGTTCCAGCTATTTATCCATCCATCCGAGGCATTAACACCTTGGAAAACGACACGAAAAGCCTCTCTCGGCACCAGCTCAATACACAACTTTTACATGAGCAGTTGACACTTTGGTAGCTCGTCCCCGACTGACTTTTTTTCCACCTTTCTATCCATGCCAACCACATTTTGCGCGCGCTACACAGTTCCGTTCCCGAGGGGAGCCACACCACCTTCTACGCACAAAATATTATAGAACCCTAGGTGAAGGTCAGCAGTTTTCATAACAGCAACCAAACATATTAAATAAAACAGAACCTTTGCACATATTGACATTTCTTCAAAAAAATTATTTAAACAAAATTATTCAACCTCAAAGATAACCAAAGAGATTATGTGAGAAATTCAAAACATAACATTTGCTCATATTGTGCATATTACAAGATTACACTTCATTATAGTGTCGAATTAATCATACACTAATTACAGAAGTTCAGCGATGGGATGTTGAACAAAACAGAAAGCTAAATGAATCAACAAGACGTATGTACTGTGCAAGCTACGGTGTTAATTTTACTGCAGCTTTTGCTTCAGCTCGATGTGATTGAAATGCTGTTCGAGCTTGACGAGGTATGTGTGATAGACCCTATCGTTTCCGAAAATACAAAGCTGTTTTATTTAGTTGTGGATCATTAATATTCACGTGTATGAACTATTATCCCTAGAAAGTTTTACTTGATTGAGATTCACAAGGACGTCGCAGAGAGCCCGTTGGAGGTTAGACGGAATGCTGTGTGTTTCAGGTCCAGTGACCTTATCTTGGAATTAATGCAAGTGCAGTCGCATTGCGACAGAACAGAAATCAGCTGTGTTGGAACTGTGACTCTTTGAGCATGTACCATGAATTACAGCGACGCTGACGACCATCTCAAAATGGATTTCACTTATTTAGGAACGTTGAGTGTTGATCCTAGACTGACGATTAGCAGTTCCTTCGCCGAAAGTTGTACGATTGTATCGCGTAACTGGTTGTCATGTGTAGCTGACATATGGTGCACCACAGCGATGTGCATTCACGACATCCTAATTTTTATACAAGGAGAATTGGGTTATTGAAAATACACTGTTATGATGTCACAACTAAGTAAAAGCCACATGTTTCCTTACACACTGCTGCGGATAGCAACTTTGAGAGTAAGGATGGGATGGAGGGAAAGGTGTTCGAGGCTTTAAGTTCCTCCTTGCACTATGAACCGTTCAAACTCTTTTGTGAGTTTTTAACTATTTTTTTAACTTATTTAGGGGCGTGATATCCTCTCTGTCATCTAACAAGACATTTTACATAATTTAAATTGCAGTCGTTATGACACACATGACAAGTTCTTACATAGCTAATATGGACTACAGGGTTATAAATACAAAATCAAATAAGGGTAATGTAGGAGTGGCTTTAATAATGAATAAAAAATATGAGCTACTATGAACAGCATAGTGAACGCATTATTGTAGCCAAGATATATACGAAGCTCACGCCTACCACAGTAGTTCAAGTTTATATGCCACCTAGCTCCGCAGATGAAGAAATTGAAGAAATGTATGATGCGATAAAAGAAATTATTCAGATAGTTAAGAGAGACGAAAATTTAATAGTCATGGCGGACTGGAATTCGATGGTAGGAAAAGAAAGACAGGGAAAAGTAGTAGGCGACTATAGACTGGGGGTAAGGAATGAAAAAAGAAGCCGCTTGGTAGACATTTTTGCACAGAGCATAACTCAATCATAGGTAACACTTGGTTTAAGAATCGAGACAGAAGACTGTATATGTGGAAAAGGCCGGGAGACACTGAAAGGTTTCGGACTGATTATGTAACGGTAAGACAGAGACTTAGAGACCAGGTATTAAATTGTAAGATATTTTCAGAGGTAGATGCGGACTCTGACCACAATTTATTGGTTATAAACTGCAGGTTACAACTGAAGAAACTGCAAAAAGATAGGAGTTAAAGGAGATGGAACCAGGGTAAACTGAAAGAACCAGAGGTTGTAGTGAGTTTCAGAGAGAACATTAAGGAACCATTGACAAGGACAGAGGAAAGAAATACAGTAGAAGAACAATGGGAAGCTTTGATAGATGAAATAGTGAAAGCAGCAGAGGATCAAGTAGGTTAAAAACTGAGGGGTGGTAGGAATCCTTGGGTAACATAATGGATATTGAATTTAACTGATGAAAGGAGAAAATATGAAAATGCAGGAATCGAAGCAGGCAAAAAGGAGTACAAACAACTCACAAATGAGATCGACAGGAATTGTAAAATGGTTTTGCAGGGATGGCTACAGGACAAATGTAAGAATGTAGAAGCAGATATCATTAGGGGTAAGATAGATACTGCCTACAGGAAAATTAAAGAGACCTTTGGAGAAAAGAGGACCGCTTCTACGAATATCAAGAGCTCAGATAGAAAACGAGTTCTAAGCAAAAAAGGGAAGGCAGAAAGGTGGAAGGAGTATATAGAGGGTCTCTACAAGGGCAATATTATGGAAATGGAAGAGGACGTAGAAGAAGAAGAAATGGGAGACATGATACTGCGTAACGAATTTGACAGAGAACTGATAGCGTTGGGAGAGCCAGCCATGACAAAATTCTACCACCTGGTGAGCAAGATGTATGAGACGGGCGGCATACCATCAGACTTCAAGAAGAATATAGTAATTCCAAACACAAAGAAAGCAGGTGGTGACAGATGTGATAATTACTGAACCATCAGTTTAATAAGTCACGGCTGCAAAATAATAACACTAATTCTAATGTAAAAACTGGTGGAAGACAATCTCGGGGAAGATTGATTTGGATTCGATAGAAATGTTGGAACACGCTCGGCAATACCGACCCTACGACCTATCTTAGAAGATGGTTTAAGGAAAGGCGAACCTACTTTTCTAGCATTTGTAGACTTAGAGCAAGCTTTTGACAATGTTGACTAGAATACTCTCTTTCAAATTCTGAAGGTGGCAGGGGTAAAATACAGGGAGCGAAACGCTATTTACAATTTGCACAGAAACCAGATGGCAGTTATAATAGTCGAGGGGCATGAAAGGGATGCAGGGGGTTGAGAAGTGAGTGAGACATGGTTGTAGCCTATCCCCGAAGTTATTCAGTCTGTATATTGAGCAAGCAGTAAAGGAAACAAAAGAAAAATTCTGAGTAGGAATTAAAATCCATGGAAAAGTAATTAAAAATGAGATTTTCTAACGGCACTGTAATTCTGTCAGAGACAGCGAAGGACCTGGAAGAGCAGCTGAACGGAATGGACAGTGTCTTGAAAGGAGTGTATAAGATGAACATCAACAAAAGCAAAACGAGGATAATGAAATGTATTCGAATTAAGTCGGGTGATGCTGAGGGAATTAGATTAGGAAATGAGACACTTTAAAGGAGTCTTCTTATTTTGGTACCAAAATAACTGATGATGGCCGAAGTAGAGAGGATATCAAATGTAGACTGGCAATGGCAAGGAAAGCGTTTCTGAAGAAGAGAAATTTGTTAACATCGAGTACAGATTTAAGTGTCAGGAAGTTGTTTCTGAAAGTATTTGTATGGAGTGTAGCCATGTCTGGAAGTGAAACATGGACGATAAATAGTTTAGACAAGAAGAGAATATAAGCTTTTGAAATGTGGTGCTACAAAAGCATGCTGAAGATCAGATGAGTAGATCACGTAACTAATGAGGAGCTACTGAACAGAATTAAAGAGAAGAGGAAATTGTTGACAAGTTGACTAGAAGATGGGATCGGTTGGTAGAACCGAAGGACACATTCTGAGGCTCTAAGGGATAACCAGTGTAGTATTGGAGGGAAGTGTGGAGGGTAAAAACCGTAGAGTGAGACCAAGAGAAGAATATAGTAAGCTGAGACAGAAGAACGTAGATTGCAGTCGTGACTCGCAGATGAAGAGGCTTGCACAGGATAGAGTAGCATGGAGAGCTGCATCAAACCAGTCTCTGGACTGAAGACCACAACAACAACAACAACAACATTTAAAAACAGGGTGTTCGAAAATTCCATTTACAAACTTCTAGGAGTGTATATAGTATTTTGAATAGAAACCCATGTCCTACGATGATTTGAATTCTGATGTGCCATTCCTCCTTCTACTCAAGCTAACTAGCCCTGCTGCTTGATCTTTTTACATAACGTGTTTGATTCGTTCTTGGATTATTTGGCACTGAATGTTCGGCAGGAAATTTGGTTTTAACATAATGGTACACCACCTCGCCTATCAAGTGCGGTTCGGAAACATCCCATCAGACGATGGGCTGAAGAGGTCCAATCGCGTGACCGGCGCAGTCGTCGGGTTAAACACTTTATAGTACTTGTTGTGGGGTCGTATGCAAAGTTTAACTTGCAAGACTGCTATAGAGACAGAGGAAAGTCTGCTAGCAAGAGTTCTGGCCGCTGCACTAGAAACTGAAGAGACATGCGGCGAGATGGAAAGTGTGTACCAGAACATGCTACGTAGGTACAATGTCTGAAACAACATTGCTGGGTTGCCACATTCGGTCGTTGATGTAAGGCATTAGTACTCTTCTGTACAGTATATTAGGTACGTTTTCATTTTGGAATAACGGAAATACGTAAGGTTTAAGTGTTAATAGGAAAAAATGCGTGTAAATGATAAATTGATGTTTCGTTAAGTTCCTTTTGTATTGCTATTTAATAGTTGTGTTAAGTCACACCTAATGAAGTTCCTCAAGCTGAACTGATACCTTCGTACAACGGAAACAGTACGTTTCTCAAATCTGTGTGAATTCCTGAGGAGCCAGACGAGGCTGACACACTACTTAAACTAACTTTCGCTAAGGACAAGACACACACCCATGACCGAGGGAGGACTCGAACCTTCGGCGGGAGGGACCGCGCGATTCATGACATGGCGCCTCTAAACGAGCGGCTACTCCACGCGGACAGTACGTTTCTCGACATGGATCTCTTCAAAGTATTATGTACTCAGTCCCCTCCACAAGTCCTATAAGTATTTCCCAACGCCTTATATAACTAAAACAAAGCGACTTCTAATCAAGCTGCGGAGCTATGGGGTATCGTCTCAGTTGTGCGACTGGATTCGTGATTTCCTGTCAGGAAGGTCGCAGTTCGTAGTAATAGACGGCAAATCATCGAGTAAAACTGAAGTGATATCAGGTGTTCCCCAGGGAAGCGTCCTGGGACCTCTACTGTTCCTGATCTATATAAATGACCTGGGTGACAATCTGAGCAGTTCTCTTAGGTTGTTCGCAGATGATGCTGTAATTTACCGTCTAGTAAGGTCATCCGAAGACCAGTATCAGCTGCAAAGCGATTTAGAAAAGATTGCTGTATGGTGTGTCAGGTGGCAGTTGACGCTAAATAACGAAAAGTGTGAGATGATCCACATGAGTTCCAAAAGAAATCCGTTGGAATTCGATTACTCGATAAATAGTACAATTCTCAAGGCTGTCAATTCAACTAAGTACCTGGGTGTTAAAATTACGAACAACTTCAGTTGGAAGGACCACATAGATAATATTGTCGGGAAGGCGAGCCAAAGGCTGCGTTTCATTGGCAGGACACTTAGAAGATGCAACAAGTCCACTAAAGAGACAGCTTACACTACACTCGTTCGTCCTCTGTTAGAATATTGCTGCGCGGTGTGGGATCCTTACCAGGTGGGATTGACGGAGGACATCGAGAGGGTTCAAAGAAGGGCAGCTCGTTTTGTATTATCGCTTTATAGGGGAGAGAGTGTGGCAGATATGATACACGAGTTGGGATGGAAGTCATTACAGCATAGACGTTTTTCGTCGCGGCGAGACCTTTTTACGAAATTTCAGTCACCAACTTTCTCTTCCGAATGCGAAAATATTTTGTTGAGCCCAACCTACATAGGTAGGAATGATCATCAAAATAAAATAAGAGAAATCAGAGCTCGAACAGAAAGATTTAGGTGTTCGTTTTTCCCGCTCGCTGTTCGGGAGTGGAATAGTAGAGAGATAGTATGATTGTGGTTCGATGAACCCTCTGCCAAGCACTTAAATGTGAATTGCAGAGTAGTCATGTAGATGTAGATGTAGACAGTGTAAACAATAATACCTACAGCAGAAGAAAAGTCGCAGTTATTATTAGCTTATGAAATTTTGAATAGCAAAAATACATTTTTGGCAGGCAGTATAAACCATAGGCACTGGCAGGAATGGACGTGAGAGGGGACAGATAGAAAAAGAGTGAGAACAGACATATTGACACCGTCTACTTTTAAAAAGTGTGATTGGATGGCTTAATTTTCAGAAAGTAGTTAGCATGTGGGAAAGTTTCGGTTGCAAAACTTGATCGTCATACATTTTTTATTCGCTATAAGTGTATTAAACGAGAGAATAAAGTAACACGTTGGTGAAATCGATCCAATTTAGGTGCTCATAGATTATGGAATCTATGAGACTGGCGATGTACCGTCGGACTTGCGGAAAAACATAATACACACAATTACGAAGATAGCAAGAGCCGACACGTGCGAGAATTATCGCAGCTTAACAGCTCACAGCTCCAAGTTGCTGATAAGAATAATACGTATACAGAGAATAGAAAAGAAAACTCAGGATCTGTTAGATGACAACCAATTTGGCTTTAGGAATAGTAAAGGCAGCAGAGAAGCAGTTCTGACGTTGCGCTTGCTAATGAAAGCAAGAGTGAAGAACAATGAAGATACGTTCATAAGATTTGTTGATCGGGAAAAAGCGTTAGACAGTGCAAAGTGGTGCATGATGTTAGGAATTCTGTCAGAAATTGGAGTAAGCTATCCGGAAAGAAACGGTAATATACTGTAAAATATGTATGTAGAAATGTAAAAGGATCCTAGCCAAGACTCGAAATACGTTATGTACCAAGAATAATGTAGATGTAACCCTTGTGCGCAATTTCTGCTTAGGCCACCTCACAAGGACAATTATAAATTTAAAAATTACAGGGTTGCCATCAGCCCAAGCCTTTCCTAACAATTAAGAAAAGACCGAACTGGAAATTATCAGTTTAATTAAATCAAGAATTTAATTATAAGGATGCAAATTTTTCAAAGAAATTAAGAAGATGAGCAGCATTGTATGTCGTACATCCATGAACTTGTTTAATTAAATGCGAATTCCTTAATTTTGAGACCGTACACCCGTTCGCTTTGATTTTTCCTCCCATTTTTATTCATCACAAGCAAGCAGATTAACTTTTTTTAAAATCAGGAAATAGAATATTAAATTGCAAAGTGGCATCAGTGAGGAAGATAAAGGACGCAGAATTTATCTTTTACGTAGCACATTTATTTCATGACTGAATATGATGCACATCCTATAAATACACGTGACTGGTGCCTAAATAAAAAAGTTATCTAAATAATTAGCCAAAAAATGGTGGAAAAGCGCAATTAAAAATGGAAAACGAAGCACACAAAAGGGAAGTGGAACACAATAATTCAATCATTCCATCTACGTACCCACGACAGAAATAGTTCAGAGAGATACCTGTCACCATTATTCTTATGCACTAGCTTGGAAAGAGGTCTATCCGATTCGCAAGATTTGGTGGTGTAGATATACGAGGTAGAAACCGCGCTTGCCGCTTACGAACGGCCGAACTTCAGCACGTGGGAAACTTGATTACAAGTTAAATATAAGAGGTGGGGCCCCTTCATGCCCGCACCAACGTGGTGAGCAGACCAAAAGTTCTACTGTCACCTCCGGCAACATGTTAGATATCTAGTAAGTGGATCACAGGATGCTGGGCTGTGATGTTATCCGTGTGTCTGGGTAAGACTACACATTAACACGGTCCATCAGGTGATAGATAGTGGACGAAACGCGAGTGAGGGTAGCAATCTGAAGAGCAGAGGAAAAAAGTGCCAAGGCTCGTGCCGTGGGAAAAAAACCTCTGTGACAGTGGGATAGGTGGTAAGAGCAGTAGTGGCGTACTAGCTGCGATAGTTCATGCAAGGTTGGATTTGTTAGTATGGGTATCATGCATCATTATCGTGGCAAGCGATGTCGACGTATCCCAGTTGCTGCAGCCGCTATATTCCTGGAACAGTCAAGATCGTTAAATAGTAGTGGGAGATCGGCCATAGATCATCTCACTGTGTGGGGAGTGTGTGGAGCTTCTCTGCATGCAGTGTACGGTACGGCTTCCCTGCATGGTGCCAGTTATTCGGCAGTGTCTTAAAGCTGGATATCCAGTAATGGAGTCTCATTAAGAGGGGCTCACCTGTACCGTTGTGTTTGCGTGTGCTTGGCCATAGAAGTTAGGTCCTTACAAGTATGTCTTTTGGTCTTTTATATTTCCATCTATGGTTGTGGTCGTAGTTCTCAAGATTCAGAATAAACGGGTTCTGCGAATGTCTGGAGTTTCTGTATAGTCTTGTAGTGAGTTTGTGGATTATCTCCGTGAGAGTCTCAAGTCGGTATTCTCGGTGAAGGTCCGCGATGCGTGAGTATCGTGGAGCATTGCTTATGATTTTAAGTACTTTGTTTTTTATGAACTGCAGACGGCGCAGGCGTGTAGGCGCAGCGTATCCCCAGACAGGAGCTGCGTACGTCATCAGTGGTCGAATAAGTTTCATGTACTTGGACCTCGACACCCTTGTGTTCAGTGTGCTACGCCTGTTGAGCATAGGGTAGAGCTGTTTGAGCCTCGCGCTTGCTCGGTTGGTCATGTATGTGGTCCCCCAGAGTAATTTCCGGTCCAGCCAGACACCGAGGTATTTGACTTTCTCACGGAAACGTATTGGGCGTGCATGTAGAGTTATTGGTCTGCAGTATCGGTGTTTGCGCAGTTGCTTCGGTCTTCTAGTGAACAGAACGGCTTCGCACTTGTCGACGTTTACTCTAACACGCCATTTCTCCAACCAAGGCTCAGCCACTCTCAGTACAGTCTGACGTAACGTTTGATAGTTTCCAATCTTGCGGGAGGATGGCCGTGTTATCCGCGTAGATTGCCATCGTTGTGTTGTGTGTGGTAGGGAGATCGTTCATGTAGAGGTTAAACAGTAGGGGCCCTAGGATGCTTCCCGCGTGTATACCGTGTCGTGTTGATTATTTTCCCTGCACGTCAGTGTTGAAACTCCTGTCTGTGAGGTATGAGTGTATTAGACGCACCAGCCCGTCGGGGAATCCTGCGTCGCTGAGTTTGCGAATGAGACCGTTGTGCCATAGACGGTCGAATGCCTTTTCGATGTCCAAGAACACCGCCCCTGTTGCTTTGTTTGTGTTGAAGCCATGTGTTATATGTTCAACGACCCGTAAGAGTTGTTGTGTTGTGGAGTGGTGATTCCTGAAGCCGAATTGCTCCGGTCTCAAGGTGTCATTTGTTATGCAGCGCCTAGTGATGCGTTTGAGAATCACCTTCTCAACAATCTTACTGAGCGAGCTCAGAAGGCTGATGGGTCGGTAATTTTGTGGGAGGCTTCCTGAACATCAGGACCTTGGCCGTCTTCCAAAAGGCGGGGAAGTGTTGGTGTTTTAGTATAGCATTCGTTATGTGTATTAGGTATTTAGTAGCTTTATCTGTGAACTCCTGGAGGACACGGTTTTGAATGCCATCATGACCAGGGGCTTTCCTAGCAGTGGAATACATTATAGCCGAAGACACTTCGGCTGTGCTAGCATGTCGAATAGCGTCGCGCGATGGTTGGGCTAAAATGCGTGTAACCTCCTGGTCAGTAGCAAGTGTGAACACTAGATATGATGGTACCAGGTTCGGTGTGAATGACGCTGCGAGTGTGCGGGCCATTAGTTCTACTTTCTCCCTGGTGCAGGTCTGTCAGGCCCTTGAAGCATTGGGGTACATACTTTCTCCCTGGTGAAGTGCCGGGCTAGTTGCCACAGGCCAGGTCGCGCCGTGTCCAGCTCTTCGACTTTTTGGTTCCACTGTTGTGTTCTATGTGTTCGTATTTTATCGTGTTTGCCCTGTAGCCTTTTAATGTGCCGTTTGAAGTACTGAAGCCTGGTGCGCTGCCATTGTCTCCTAAGGCGATTCCTCATTGAGATTAGGCCCAGGATTTCCTGGGACAGGGCCGCACTGTGTTGTGCGATCAGTTATGGTGCCCGCCATTGCGTCCTGGCCGGCGTTAGTGAGGGATTCTACTGCCTCGTCAGTCTGTACTGTTTCGTTAATTTCGTATATGGGTGGGATGTGGCTATCGAGCGTTTCCTCGAACAATGTCCTGTAGCCTCCCCCTCACTTATCGACCTTAATGACAGTGAAAAATTTGGGAAAAGCAATCGTCACCGAAGTTAATCTGTCGGTAAAGAGGGAGGAAAGGGTTACATCTAAATGATAGGAAAAATGCAAATGAAACTGGTGGAAATTAATTCTGAAAAGGTGTAAAGTTAATAAAGAAAGTAAATGTGCGACCGTTACGTTAACAATTAACTAGCTGTAATTAGATATTTGAGATTTGGGGGAAATTACGGTCGCCAGTCCTATGGACAATTACTATAGTAACTGAAAAAGAAAGCTTATTACACATATAATTAGCACTAGAAGCGTGGCAACTGAAGGTTGACACGTGTAGTGTGAAAACTTAAAGTTTGTCAGAAGTAATAAATTTCGCTATACTCTGACTTAATTTAGCTAAAGAATTAATAAAACCGGAAAATTGAAAGTTAAGTTAGTGACTGAAATTAATAGTGAGCTTTGTTTCTGAAGCACATCGAAATTCAGTAAAATAATGTTAGTCTTGGGCTACCTCAACAATCATTTCAAAAACTTCTTGAATCTACGCAATTTAGAAATAAGAGATTTAACTTTGAACTTGAATTAAATGATTCTGAACAATTAACAATAGTAAAATTTAGTACGTACCAAGCTGAGCTGCAGTCGCAGGTAAGCTAAAATATGCTAACAAAACTCGCACTCTTAATTTGTACTTGTGTAATCTAAATATTGTAGCCAGCTATGAATACCTTAACTGAACTTTGAAATTAAAGCAGTGAAATCGAATGATATTACTTTAATGCTGGCGTTTGAATTTCACCGACACTCGGGTTCATTCCGGAAAAGGAAGGGACCCTGCTTGGTAATGCCATTGGGACAATGAGCAACAAAGGTTCATGCTAAGTTGCTGTAATTTTGTGATGAAACAGTTTGAAAAGCTGAGGTCTGCCATACATTTCTAAAACTTTACGTGCTTCCAGTCTTCCTTGTTGGTTGATTGAAGGTTTCAAGTCGTCGATCGAGGAGGTGGCGACAGTCACTCATTGTCGGCCGTCGCTGTTGCAGAAGCTGGATGTTGGCGCGCCTTCTTCTCGGCACGGTCTCCAGCCGAAACGGGCTCTCGATGTGTGCCAGCTAACGCTTCCCGTCCGCGACACCATCTCAGAAACTGTCATAGCAAGTCGAGCGCAATTACATGCTGCCAAACCCTGAAAGCGCGGCAACTCACGGGAGCGTCACACAACAGACCTGCTCAACCGCACTATTCCAGCCAGACTCTCCCTTTTCTCTGCCCGCACTGGACGCGGCAGAGTTAACACTACCAAAGATCCTAAACACTTTGGTTCTCCACACGACCTATCGATGTATTCGTTCGATAGCATAGTTTTCCCTGGGCAAGATCCAGCGTAAAAATACAAATAATATTTACAAAACAAACCAATTATACATCGACATAAATGCATAAATATATATATATATACAAATAGTAAAACAATTACAATATATAAAGACACAGAAATGTCATATCTTGAGGTAACAAAACAAGGAAAAAAATTGTAGTACAATAGATGGAAATAGAAGGATATGCATTTCCGACGTTACAGTCCAATTCGCACGCCCGTAGTCCAACATCCTGCGTTGTTCCATCTGCACTGTTTCCTCAATGTATAGTATTACAGGTTGGCGGTTTGAGGGCAGATCCTTTTCAACGGCAACGTTGAGTGTGGATGTAATGCCCTTGATGAGGGCCATGTCTAACACGTCTGGCCTGTGTCCCCGCTGATAGAGAATGTGCTAGTATAATGTAGTTTCTGCCTAGTGAATGTTCATACAGTTTTTTGCCGTTGAGATCTCGTATGCGTGAATTCCAGTCGAATCCCAGACAACAGAGCGCCGCCTGTACTGTCTCGGTGGGGGTACTGGGATCCACTCCCTTGATCACGTACTGCTGGGTTCTCTCGTCCAGCGTTCTGTGCGTGTAGTGTTCGATCTTCAGATCTTTGAGTACAAAACCCGCCCCCCCCCTCCCTCCAACCGTTTCAACTTACACATGGCCCGTTCAAAAACAAACCGTTACAATCATTTCCTCTACGTGCACGAAAAACTGATATTTTACTGAAATTATAATACACGAAACAATTAAACTGGTAATATGAAAACCTATTGCAGTGCAGTATTAGGCCAGAAGGATCATCGGATACCAAACACGAGATACAGGACGAACTCAAAGAAACAGCAGCATCTTCCACGATAACACAGAAAATAAGAACAATACAAATCACACCGCTCGAAAACACTACTATTCTCACGTTCACTTGAAGTTATACTGAGTAGCTTTTCCAAAACACATTCACTGCTAGAAATTCCACACCTTGATGTCCGACAGGAACAAAGCAACTTCCACACATTTAAGTTCAACCACCATCATAGCTTTTTTTTAACAAAATAATTATGCCACATTCTGAAAACACATAACTACACACGTTTCGGTTAAGCTGAAGTCCTTAAATATTCCATGAGTTTAACATAAGCAAGTTTTATTTCGACGTACTTCCTATCAGCAGAAACCTTCTCTAGGAGCTACGAACTGTACTCACCAAGCGCTAGCTGCAGTGTGTCCTTTTTCCGCCGAGCTTCGCCTAACTACCGGTGCAACGGAAACTACCAGAGGGGTAGGCTTCCGTCACCAACCTGACAGACAAACCAACCTCAGACTAAAAGGGGTAAATATCTCTGTCCAGGTACTGGGATCCTAAGTTGGTCATCCTGTGCTACCCTCCAAACGAGAAGCAAACATCACCTGCTCCTAGCAGTCGACAACCAACTTAGTATCCCCCACAGAAGAAACCCGAAACCACACGTAAAAACACTCATTCAGTCACATTGACGCGCATATAAGGTAGGGTGAAGGGAAAACGTAATAAATACAGGTTATGATTTCCTATGGAACATAAAAAATCAAACATAACATCATTTAATAAACTTTAGTTTGATTCCTCAGCCTTTGTGGGAGAGTTAATGAATTAAAGCGCAATCAGGCGTTGGACAGAACACGATGCACAGAATCCAGTCAGACAATCGTCTTATGAAACGACTCCACAGAGACGTTTCAATACAATATGTACAAAAACCAAGAAGGAAAAATAAGTTTGGAAGATGCAGAACGATAGTGGTGATTGTCTGTCAGAATATCTTTGAACAACTGTTGATTGGAAAATGGAAAGTGTCGTATTAACTTGTGAAGGATGACGTTCCGTGTGAGTGGTGCGGTGAGATTTATGTCTTTGTGCTAATTTTCCACTGCGGCAGTGGTTATTTTAAAGTACTGATAAGCCTAGGGAATTGTTCTCATGTCTATCTTTAAAAATATGAAGTATTCCCTCCAGCCCCAATGGCTAATGAACGAGCCAGGTGATAGTGCTAAAATAACAGTGATTATACAACAAGCAAGATGTAAGATGGAATTGCCCTTCAACAAGAACGAAGTGCTGGGATTAAAAAGGGCGTAAGGCCCCTACTGCTCGGTCTATACATATAAGAGGCAATAACTGAAATAAAAGAAAAGTTTTAGAAGTGGGCTTAAAATTCAGGGCGAAAAGATATCAACGATGTAACTCGCTGACGACATTGCTGTCCCCAGTGAAGGTTAAGAAGAACTGCGGGATCCGTTGATTGGAATGAAAAGTGTAACAAGTACAGAATATGGATTAAGAGAATGTCGAACGCTGCGTATCCCCGTGCTCTTTGATTTTATATACAGTTTGACTGAATGTAAAAGAATTTTATTCATTTGCTTGGCAGTAATAAAATCATGAATTGAATTTTTATAATCTTTGGCTATAATACAGTTTACAGGGCATAGCACTTTAAATAAACCATGTTTTGATTATCGTTGCAAACACAAAACATGAAATGTGGTTCTCACTAAGGGTTTCTGTAGTTGAAAATTTAACTTTGTGCGCTCTGACCTTTTATGTGGGGATACGCACAAAACTAAAAGATTTACTACTGTGAATGTATGATCTTTACTTTGCAAAACTGTGTTCTTATAACTCTGATCTGGTTTGTTAGAAATGAAACACTGTATTATTACTGTAATTGATTGCGAAATTAAACATGTCTTTCTCTACTTTAGTCTTTGAAATGCACTGAAAATTACTCTTATTACACGCACAGAAGTTACAGTATGCTCTATGCGCCAGACAGAAAAACTGCAGTGGATTTTTTAAATATTTCAACAATATTGATTGCCACGGCTAACACGAGAGCATGAAACTAAAAATGAAAATGATTTTAATATTATTAGTCAGACCAGATATCAACACAGCAGTCTTTGATCTCATACAAGTAAAGTTTTAACACTCTAATTTATGCAAATTATTTACGTCACTGATATTGTATTAGCAGTTGCCCAGGTCCATGTGAAAATGACATAATAAAATCTACAGTTCTCCGGGAACTGAAATAAATAATTTTAATGTACAATTACCTGCCCGCTTAGCTGCAGGAAAACTGCTATCATTCAATTATAGTTTGAATTTGCCGCGGCAGCGGCTCCCGCGAACGTGGCGCAGCACTGCGTCACAAAAAATGCTAAATTCGCTGAAAAGGATGAAATACTGGGCTCGCGAGCTACAAATTATTACAAGTATTTTTAACAGTTTCTATATTCAGAACTGACATAAAATTCAAAGTACACACCTTTTTTATACATCAGTGGCAAATGGCGCCTGTCTCGATGAAAAAACAAATGAAAGCGAACTAAACGTTCGAGAGAGCGGCGCAGGCTCTCACAACTTTCACGGCTACGAGAAGGCAGACAGTAATGTCTAAGCCTCCACTATTTATAAGCAATTTAATAGGCTATTACATATCTTCGTTATATTTTTAATTATCATTGTCTGCGTCTGTTTCCACATTCGCCGACCACAGACGTTATTTGCCAAACTGGCATGCATAAGATTATACAAACATAAAAATGCAAAATGATTATTTCCTTTATACAGAATCCACGTAATCGATAACTATTCATACGGAAATGAAATATACGGACAGAGATAATTTTTTTGTGCATATATTACACAGATTCTACAAATGTCTTGCCCGGAGACGTCACACGTAGAAAGATGAAAGTGAAATGAAGTGATCGTATGACATTGTTGGCCGGGAGGCCCCATGAGGGGAAGTTCGGCCGCCGTATTGCAAGTCCTTTTTAGTTGACGCCACTTCGGCGACTTGCGAGTCAATGATGATGAAGAACACACAACACCCAGTCATGACGAGGCAGAGAAAATCCCTGATCCCGCCGGAAATCGAACCCGGGACCCCGTGCGCGGGAAGCGAGAACGCTACCGTAAGACCACGAGCTGCAGACAAAGATGAAAGTAATGAGACATAGCAGAAATGAAAATACCGAGACACTTATCATCAAAATTGGTGGTCACGAAGCAGACCAAGTTAAGGATTCTGCTATCTTGGAAGCAAAATGGCCCTTGACTGACTTAGCAAGGACACATAAAAAGCAGATTAGCGCCGGCAACAAGGGCATCCATGGAAAAATTAATCTGCTCGCATCAGACATCGCCCTTCAGCTGAGGAAGAAATTTCTGAGAATGAACGTTGGGAGCAGAGCATGTATGGTAGTAAACTATGGACTACAGGAAAATCGGAACACTAGAGCATCGAAGCCCTGGAGATGTGATGCCACGGAAATTAGGTGAACTGATTAGGAAATGGATGAGGAGGGTCCCCTAGAGGGAGCTGTATAAGAACAAAGGTTGGAATATGTGGAACAAATAATTGAGGATGTGGTGTGTAAGTGCTGCTCAGAGAAGAAAAAATTGGCACAGAAGAGGAATTTGTGGCGGGTCACGTCAAACTAATTAAAAGACGGTTGACTCAAATTAAAAAAAGAACTATATTCATCGCTTAAATAAGTAGATGCGAAAAATACATTTTTCTTTTCTCATGGCTATTACGTAATCATATTTTGTATAAATGAGAAGAGTCTAACTCGTTTCAGCTGCAAAATTTCCGCCCCTTGGGACTGAAACAGAGTGTGGGCTTCGTAAAAATGTAGTTCTCCAGACAGGAAGAATTATGCCTATATTGTCACATTGCGCCAGGGGGAAAAAACAGAATGCTTGTGACAGTACATAACAACGATTATGTGGTTTCCAAAGAGGCCTTGGTATTAACAGTATCTTCATGTTAAACACGTTGCGTCGCTTGTAAAGGTAACATATTATGACATAACTTATTACAACAGTGACTGCAGTCAGAAGAGCTTTGGGATGCAGGAGGAGCCGAAACGCTCTGTCCCTCCGCCCTCCAGCCGGCCGTTGCGTGGGCCGGTCCTTCCCCCTACCTGCTGTGACAACAGCTATCCCCCCCCCCCCCCCACACACACCCCACCCCTGCTCCAGCGCTTAGGCATTCAGGGGTGCACAAAGGTGAGGAATGACCTTGAGATACTCATCCTTACTCAGACCAGCAGTGGACGCATTTAATAGATACATACCAGGGCCATTCGGAAAGTAAGGTCTGATGGAACATGAAATGGAAACCACAGTGAAAATCCGGTGAACCTTTGTGCAGATGCCTTGGGCAGTGTCTCTAGTATGTGCGTCAAGTCGGTATCTTCAATTCTGAGCGCACAATGAGAACGTAAAAATGTCTATAAAATTGTCTCCCTTCAAGTATGAAGAGCAGGTGAGAGATTTCGCTTAACGTCCACTTATCTGTCACGCGTTTCCTTCTTCACGTCAATTTTCGGCCGCACTCTGCAGGGGCAATGAAAATGCTCCTCCAGCGTTTTCGATGACAAGTGTTTATCACTCACAACACAGCGAGTAACTGGCTCCCCCTGGGTTTCATTTCTGTTCGCGTGAACCGCTGGCTATGAAGGTATCAATTTGGTACAGGCAATGAGCTGTGGACCAGTATAGAGAATATGCCTGCAGGCGACTGCCTTCCGTAGTGAAGGTATCGGAAAGTTGATATAATGCTACGACGAATGTCTAAGTGGGAGCGGCGACTACGAGGAGAAGTAGCTAGAAGGTGTAACTAATTGCTGGAAACAAAACATTTTTGATTTTCACAGCGGTTACCATTTCGCGACCGATAGGACCTTATTTTCGAAATAACCATCGTATTTCATAATTCAGAAGAAAGTGTGCAGATCACAGGAAACTTTAACAACAGGACAAATACAGTAGAATAAAATCCGAAAGCCGAACCTATTTTTACACGATGGGCAGTAGGCAGCTAAGTAGCAGGAAAACAAAAGTAAATACTGTGCTGTCGCTGCTATGTAATTACTGATATGAAGCTATTGCAGCCGGCCAGTGTGGCCGAGTGGTTCTAGGCGCTTCAGTTGGTAACCGCGCGATTGCTACTGTCGCAGTTTCTAATCCTGCTTCGGGCATGGGTGTGTGTATTGTCTTTAGGTTAGTTAGGTTTAAGTAGTTATAAGTTCTAGAGGACTGGTGACCTCAGATGTTTAGTCCTATAGTGCTCAGAGCCATTTCAACCATTTGAAGCTATTGGAGGACAATGTCAAACACGCTTATGTATTTGTAGAATCTGAAAAAGATATTTGAATAAAATCACCAAGTTTATGTGATTTCTTAGAAATTCGAGGGGAATTATCACCGTATTGGAATATATTAACATTGCAAACTGCATACTAAAGTAATTGATTTATATATTTAATGTTCCTCGTGGCTTCCAAACTACCAAATGTGAATTCAATGGCAAAAGAGGAATGAATTCCGTGTTTTTGGAAATATATTGCATAATAATACTTACAGTCAGGGAAAGAAATTAAGGTGAAAGAAACAGCGAGAATTTCTCTGCGTCGTTTTAAAAGATAAATTATTGTTATGCAAACACCAGAAAATACAAGGCCTTAAATGAAGGTATGTGATTCACGGTTGTCATATATATGCTTTATTCACAAAGGTTTACGCTACTAATCTTAGCAAAACCTTTGATAAAAATACAGAATTTTAGAATGGAATACTTGTAGAAGGATTAATGACACTGAACAAATCAGAGGAAAATGAAGCACAAAATTAAAATTAAAAACACTAGGTGAGATAGCTTACAAGAAGTTACAACGTTAGCAGTTAAATGATTGGAAGGTAGTATTATTGATACATTCTGTAGCCGAGTCTACTTATAATGTCATAAATACTACGTATACCAAAAACGTCAGTTGACAGATATTTATGACACAATAAAACCACGGAAAATGTTGTCAAACATCTTCTCCCCTTCTGCCGCTAGCTGAGGGAGAAGATCCAGTAAGAAAGAGCTGAACGTAGTGTCAGAGACACTCTTTGGTTTCAGTTCAGAGAAGTATTATATTCTCTTGAAACTATAGCCAAACATATGTAGCTGGTACTTTACTCATTCATGCTTTTTTAGTAATTACGTGTTACATTAAAGAGTGGTTTAATGTGCAGTTTCTTCCCTTAATGTTCCTTACTACACTCCTCTGAATAGTCCTAATAGCGTGTGCGTCTTTTTCTGCAAAATGCTTTACGAAGGCAACATTCTACGAGGGTTTTCACAAAACAAAGAGAAATAAAAGTAATATCGGTCACCGGAAGATTTACGTCAAAGGTGACAAATCGTAGCTGAAGAATGCACCACATAGTAGTCATTTACCGAACCATGGCAACATAGTGTGAAAATATTTTCTAGCTTACAGTATGATTGAAATCTGTGTAATGGATGTGTGTGTTTGGATGGTGGTGGTGTGTTGGGGCTTATGGGCGCTCAACATCGAGGTCATCAGCGCCCTGACACACATTAAAAGGAAAGAACGTGGACAGACCTAAGAAAACTAAAGCACACACTCAAAGAAAGCAGGAAAAGAAGGAAAATGCAACATAAGAAAGTAAAACCTAAGGAAAGGGGAAACATAGCAACAAGAATGTCACAGGAAATTGTTATTGGCTGGCCACTTACATAAAATACGGGTTAGCTTGTCACACAGTGAGCAAATTAATATCCTCTCCCTAAAATCTTTGTAAAAAAATTTGACATGGCACAGAACTTTAAAACTTTAGCCACATTCGTCCGAGTGTTGCCTAAAAGAGATGGCAGGTCCGCTGGCAAGTCAGCTGCGGCCCGCTGGTCAGAAAATAAAACGCAATCCAATAAAACGTGGCGCGCAGTGACCTGGACGCCGCAAGCACCACACATTGGAAGGTCCTCCCGCCGGAGCAGGTAGCCATGCGTCATAGGGCTGTGGCCTATCCGAAGCCGAGTGAGGAGAACCTCATCCCGTCGACGAGGCTGAAAGGAAGTACACCACACACGCGTTGTGGGCTTGACTATACGGAGCTTATTGTCAGTCACTTCCAGCCACTCATCCTCCCACCGACGCATAACCTGTGAGCTCAACAACGAGGTGAGTGCGTGCAAGGGGATAGCACACTGAGATACGTGTGGGGCGAGACACGCCTCCTTGGCTGCGAGATCTGCCCTTTCATTCCCAGCAATGCCGACATGCCCCGGAACCCAGCAGAAAGCTACAACCTTCCCCAGTCGCTGTAGTCGGAGGAGGGCATCCTGGATGGTCTGGACAGTTTTGTCTGCCGGATAGAAACGTTGCAATAAGTGAAGGGCACTGAGTGAATCGGAGCAGACAAGAAATTTAGGAGAGGAAGAATGTCTCATGTGCTCCTGTGCCCGCAAGATCGCAGACAATTCTGCATCAATGACAGCGAAAGTCTGAAGCAGGCGGACCTTGAAGATACGATCTGGAAATGCAACTGAGCAACCAACAGAATCCCCTTGTTTCGACCAATCCGTAAAGACAGCTACATAGTCGTGGTGCTCAGATAAAATGGCAGAAAATGCTGCATTGAAAACGGTGGCAGGAGTGCAATCTCTTTTGTACTGCAATAAATCTAAAATCACTCCAGGCCTCTTCAGTAACCAGGGTGGCAGGCGGCTAAAACCCTGGATTTGGGGTTGTACAGACTCCACACCGAGGGACTCTAGTATACATTGCACACGGATCCCAAACGGCAACGTAGCCCGGGGACGGCGGGAAAAAAGGCGGTCCAGAGGTGGATGGGCAACAAGATGGTGAGCAGGCGAGCTGGGAGCTGCAAGAAACTTACAAGCCTGGCGCACCAGCAGGAGCTGCCGCCGGATGGTAAGTGGCGGTTCCCCAGCCTCAGCACAGAGGCTGGGTATGGGACTGGTCCGATAAGCACCCGTGGCCAGTCGAATCCCAGCATGGAGAACAGCGTCAAGGATCTGCAAATAAGAAGGCCTCGCTGAGCCATATACTGTGCACGCGTAGTCCAACCATGAACGCACGAAAGCTCGGTAAAACTGAAGGAGACGCGCCCTGTCCGCTCCTCAAGACCTGTGGCTGAGGCACTTGAGGATGTTGAGTGCCTTCAGGGTTCTGGCTTTCAAGTCACGTAGGTGTGGCAGCCATGACAACCTGGAGTCAAAAATTAGGCCCAGAAACCGCACTGTGTATCTAAAATGTAGGACAGTATCCCCCATATGCAAGGTAGGCAAAGTAAAAATACGACGAGAACGATTAAAATGAACACAAACACACTTATCGGCAGAAAACCGAAAACCCGTCTTTGCAGCCCACTCCTCTAACCGCCGCACCGTTAGCTGCAACTGACGGCTCACGGTTGCAACACTGGAGGAGGAACAGAAAACAGCAAAGTTGTCCTCAAATAAGGAGCACTGTACTGGACTCCTCACTGTAGACGTTATACTGTTGATGGCTATGGCAAAGAGGGTAACGCTTAAAACGCTGCCCTGGGGGACACCGTTCTCCTGCTCAAAGCGATCAGACAGTGTGTTACCAACGCGGGTCCGAAAAAATCGCTGAGACAGGAAAGACCGGATGAAAATCGGGAGGCGGCCACGAAAGCCCCATTGATGCAGCTGTGCTAGAATACAGTATCTCCAAGTAGTATCGTATGCCTTACTGATATCAAAGAAGACACCAATACAGTGATGCCAACGGAGAAAAGCCTGCTGAATAGCCGTCTCTAGGAGGGTCAGGTTGTCGACCGTGGACCGAAATTTTCGGAATCCACGCTGAAAGCGGCTAAGGAGTGGTCCGGTCTCTAACAGCCAGACCAGATGCCGGTTAACCATCCGTTCCAGGGTCTTTCCGACACAGCTTGTCAAGGAGATACTACGATAACTACTGGGACATGTGCGGTCCTTTCCTGGTTTGAGGAGAGGGATGAGGATTGCCTCCCGCCACTAGGTGGGGAACACTCCTGTCTGCCATATGAGATTAAAACATTCGAGGAGGATTTCCTTTGACGCCGCTGGCAGATGTCGAAGCATGGAGTACCGGATGCGGTCGTAACCTGATGCAGTGTCAGAAGTCTCACTAAGAGCCGATTCAAGTTGCCACATGGAGAAAGGGGAGTCGTACGCCTCAGAACTGTTCGACCGAAAGTCCAAGTTCGCTCTTTCGACAGTCGCACGGTAGCGACGAAACGCTGGATCCTGATTTGCAGTGGCAGTACTTTGTGCAAAATGCTCTGCCAGCGTCTGAGCAATGGCTCTGGGTGTCGTTTGGAGGCATCCCCGGTTCAGGACAGCTGCTATTGGTAAACGGCTATGTTTACCGGAAATCCGCCGGATGGCTACCCATACTTTTGCGGAACAAGTGGAATGGTTGATGGAGTCCAGGAACGCCTGCCATGACCTTTTCTTGCTCTCTTTAATGACACGGCGTGCCCTGGCTCTCGCGATTCGAAAGGCGGTAAGATTGACCGCTGTTGGACGGCATTTAAATCGGCGAAGAGCCGCACGCCTGTCCCGGATGGCTGAACGGCACTCTTCAGTCCACCAAGCCACAAGGCGCCGCTTAAGAGTGCCAGAAGACTGTTGTATGGACAGGTCAGCAGCATGATGGATCACAAGCGTGATGTGATCCACCCATTCTTGGATGCTATTGTGGCGGTCAAAGACAGCTAACCGAGTGAACAGTGGCCAGTTAGCCCTACTAATTATCCACGATAGTAGTCGCTGCTCCAGCAATACACCATCCAGGAGATGAATGCGGATAGGGAAGTGATCGCTGGAATGAAGGTCGTCCAGTGAACAGAGTCGGTGAGGGTTGGAGAGCAGAAAGGTAGGTCAATGGCTGAGAATGACCCTGTAGCAGGAGAGAAATGAGTCGGAGTACCTGTGTTGAGGATGCACAACACTTGACATGTTAGGAGGCTCTCCAAAATTCGACCTCGGGCGCAAAGAGAAGTGGAGCCCCACAGGACATTGTGGGCATTGAAGTCTCCCATGAGGAGAAATGGGCGGGGGAGTTGGTCGAAAAGATCCATAGGGGGTAAATAAAGGGAGCAAACGGTAAACCTCCGAGGTGAATGAATTTCAACTGCAACTGCTTGCAGGTCAGTATCCAGGGGGAGAGCAGAGGAGTGGTGGTCATTATTGTCAAACACAGCGACTCCGCCTTTGTCCCTTTCTCCGGTCAGGTCATCTTTGCGATATGACGTATAGCCCCTTAGCACAGGAGCATCAGATGGTTTTGAATGCGTTTCCTGTAAACACAAGCACAGGGGGCGTTGCCGTGCTAGGAGGTGCAGTTCCTCCACATGTGCCCGGAATCCATTCATGTTCCACTGTATAATGGGAGCCATCTATCAGGGTGGGAGTACCTTCATTCTCACTTTCTGTCGGGGAGGAGAGCCCACAACAGACGGAGGCTCAGTTTTGGGGCGAGATGAGAGTCCCAGTCTGACATCAACCTCTATCACCTCTGAAGAGGAGTCGAGAGAGACGTCAGAGAGAATGACATCCACATCAGCAGACTGTAGAACGTCGGTCTCCTTTAGCGGGCGAGTCTTCACCTTTGTCTTCGGCTTCGATTTTCTGGCCTGAGACGGCATTGGTTCCAAAACCTCAGAAGCAGTAGGGGGTAGGGGGCAGTGCTGGGCAGTGCACAAGACTGGACCCGGGAAGGGGCAGGAAGATCCATGACGTCAGCTACCATGGCCTGGTCAGATGGCCGGGGGGGGGGGGGGGGGAGCAGCAGGCTTCACAGGAACGGCAGCAGCACACGTACATTGACAAACGCAGGTGCTAGTGCTGACAGTAGCAATCTCCGTTTGTGTAGTGGCATCGGTTTTCAACACTGGAAGAAAAGGAAGCAGCGAACGTGGGCCGCTGCATGGACTTGTAAATTTTCTTCGCCTCACCATACGAGAGGCGTTTTGTAGTTTTAAGTTCCTGGATCTTCCGTTCCTCAAGGAAAACTCTCCAGTCCCTGCTCCACACAGGGTGACCCCAGAGCAGTTGACACACTTGGGAGGAGAGGAGCAACCAACTCCCTCATGGACGGCTTTAGCACAATTCCCGCAAGTGGCTTCCCCTCTATAGCCGAGAGTAGTGTGTTCAAAGTGTTGGCATTTAAAACACCGCATGGGGTTGGGGTAATAAGGCCGTACACTGAGATGGAGGAAACTGGCCTTCACATGCTCTGGCAATTTGGTGGTGTTAAAAGTAAGGATAAACGAGTCAGTCTTTACAAGAGTACCATCCACCTGTTTCATAACGTGTTGCACGTCGACAATTCCTTCCCGGGACCATTCAGCCTTCAGTTCGTCTTGGGGAATGTCAACGAGATCTCTGCAAGTCACAACTCCCTTGCTATAGTTCAAGTTGTTGTGAAATTCAGTCTCTATCGCAAACTCCCCAAGAAATTGTGCCTTCTGAAGGTTCTGGGCTTGCTGGAAGCTAGATGTTTCAACCAACAAGGTGCCATTTCGCAAGCGCTTTACAGATTTTAGAGTGCCATCAATACCTTCTAAGCCCTTCTGGATATAAAATGGTGAAACTTTTGCGAAACTCCCATCTTTTCTTTTAATTACAAGAAACACATTCGGCGAAGCAGCATGCGTTCTGTTACGACTACCTGAATCAGGAGGACTGGCTACACGAGCCCTCTTGTTAGACTGGGTGTTAGAACCTACCAGCGGCCCACCCTTTTCACTGGGAGGAGATGAAGAAAAGTTCTAGGGTTCCATCTCGGTCCCAGAAGCAGATAGGGAACTAAGAGTCCACCTAGGCAGAGCCCCGAGTGCCTAGGTAAGCCTTATACAACTGAGGTGCGGCAGGTTCCCCAGAGGTTGCCCGCTAACGACTGTTCCATCTCAACAGCCATGCATCTCATCGGCGCGCAGCACACCTTGAGTTTGAGGGGTTGTTTATAGACGTTCATTCCATCCTCGCGATCCGGGTGGCCAAGCCAAGATCCCCACTCCCTGAGACACACAGCATTCCACCGCCGCGCCGCACGGTGGTGGTTGAAGCATGCCCAGAGCTGACGGTGACAGGGGATTGGCGGCGCTTACCAGTCCCCAGTTCAGGAACCCCGGGGTCGCCAAGCCCGTACCCAGAAAATGAATGCTGAGCCCCTGGGGGCGTGTGTTTGGGAAACCACAAATACTGTGAAAAACGACAGAGTGCATAGTGATGTGTGATTCTGTGAATGTTGATACTTGTAAGGAACAGAAAGTATGCACGAAAAGTTGACGAAAGAAGTACAGAAAGAATCTATGAAAGAAGATAAGAATTAATGGGGAAAATGGTAATATCTTCAGGAATAGCAACTTTGTCACTATGAGAACTACTGGGAGGGGGGAAATTTGCAGTGTGGGCAAAGGTAAAAGTATTTAAAATATTTCTAGAGAATGTTTCACTGTATTATTGAAATTACTATTATTTTAGTTGTTGTGGTCTTCAGTCCTGAGACTGATTTGATGCAGCTCTCCAAGCCACTCTATCCTGTGCAAGCTTCTTCATCTCCCACTACGTACTGCAGCCTACATCCTTCTGAATCTGCTTAGTGTATTCATCTCTTGGTCTCCCTCTACGATTTTTACCCTTCACGCTGCCCTCCAATACTAAATTGGTGATCCCTTGATGCCTCAGAACATCTGGCACTTTAAACTGAATACAGTGTAGTTAAGTCTGAATTACAATCACATAATTTTATACATTCCTTAAATCTTCTTTGTTCTTGATGGCATATAACACATTCTGGAGATACGCAGGTGGGCGACCATCCATTTTCGGGAGTCAAGAGGATTATGGTTACTGCGTCTCTTCTTTGTCTGTCAGGTACCACAGACTCATCCATGAGGTTTTCCTAAACCTTTCACTTGAAATTTGATTGGAGCGATTTAATTCATCTTGAAATGTGTTGTTGACAGTGTGATTCAATGCAAAATACGGCACTCTGTTTAATTTTTTCCATTTTCTGGCTAAAAAATCTTATTCGTTTTTAACCATGCCGCAGTAAAATAATCTCCATTGAACTGCATATTTTGTATTATTCTCCTGTTTTAGAGATTTAATTATTTCTCGGACTTCTTTAACTTGAACGATTTTTGAATCTTGTGTATTGATAACTGCCGATTTTGCAGCGCTGATATAACAAAATACGATTGCTTTATCGAATGTGATTAAGTAGTTGTTTAGCTGAGTTATTTCAGTTTTGATGTCTTCAATTTCACATTCAGAATTTGAATGGTGTGGTCCTAAGGTTTGATTGAAAGAGATCATTTTTCTCTTTTATTCCCACGACAACGTTTCCTTCTTTTTCTTTTAGTGGCACATTTGCGTAGGTGTGGAGCCACAGACCTTCAGGGTCTTTCAGATTTATTGTTTGAAATTCTGTAGCTCTCACTACTTATTTGTATGTTTAATTTTTATAATTATCCATTATGTCTACTTATAATTAGACAACATATTGCCGCAAAAATTGGAAAATAATTTTTCTCCATCAACTTTCGGCACTTTTGTTGTGATCTTATGTCTTATACTTTTTGGATGAAGCTAATCTATGTTTTCAGCTGTCTACTATTATTATTATATGAATCTTTATATTTTATTCATGTAATATGATAGGCTAGATGAACCAATATCTCAAACTAGAGCAGTAAAACCGTTTGAATATATTCTATTCCAGTTGGAATTCTTGTAAATACTAAAGGTGATAATTTTACTCCACCAGTTACAGCTCTTATAACTTTGTTGTGAGCCATTAGTAAATTGTTCGTATTTCTGCTAGTATCAATAAGAATCTCGTTTCTACCATGTTTAAAATTGGTATTAAATAGGTTTCGTAGGTATTGGGCACTGTTCCCTATTTACTACTGGCTAATGCTGTCTGTTTTTAGCTTTCTTTGCTGTTTTATTTATTTGGGTCTGTCAGTTTAATTTTTGATCTACATATACTCTCAAATATTTACAGTGTTCATTTTGCTTTGTATCGCCCTCTACAGATTTTAAAGATACTTTTGGATGATAATGACATAAAAACAATATTTGATAGTAAGTTTTCCGAATATTTATTTTCACAAGATTTTCATACGATCAGTCTTCAAGAAGACTTAGCAATTGGTTTTATTTATTTGATAGCTGATTTCCTTCGTTTTTTTTTAATAATTAAATCCAAATAATAAGCGCATCTGCATATAGTGTGGTTGTTACTGCTTCTGTTGTAAATATATATGAGGCCACTGATGGAACTATTAAATAAGCTCAGGCTGGTACAGCACCTTCAGGGATTCCCTTATTCGATTAATTACGTTTCCTTAATACTTTATTTACCATAGTTGCACATAATATTTCTTGCGCGAAGTTTAATATCCACTGCAACATTTTTTTCATAAGTATTCACGTTCCTTAGTTTTCTAACAATTTCACTTTCCATGTACTTATATAGGTTGCATTAAAATCAAAAAATTAATGGGGGAAGTTTTATTGTTACTTAAGGCATCTTTTATTGTTTGTGAGAAGTGGAAAATTTTATCTGTGGTTGAACGGATTTTTCTTAATCCTTGTTGGTTCACATAACGAAAGTTCTCTGTCTTAATCGAGAATGTATCACATTTTACGTACTTTCAGCAATGTCATTGTTCACGATATTGTCTATAATTTCCCAAATTATCTGATGATTTTGCTGGATTTAATATTCGATTAATGATGATCTTTTTCTAGTTGGCAGGTATGTATGACTTCTATATATGGTTTATGGATTTCAGCAATTTTTCCACTATAGCTGAATCAAGAGGTTTCTATGACCTCAGATGCCATATTATCTGGTCCAGATTTCTTCCTATCCGTCAGGCATGAAATCGCTTGAGTAAGTTATATAAAAGAAAATCATCATGAAATAATTTATGCAATTTTTCCATATAATTGTTTTTTGTATAGGAGTTTCATTGCTTTCGCTTTCTTTTGAAGGTATACGTTTAGATTGGAAATGTAATTTATTGAAGGCTTTTGTCATATTTTGATCTGTATGCAATGTGTTGTTAGTAGTGAAGACCTTTATCGGTTTTTAGATTTTTATTTGTATATTTCTTTCAAAGTTATCCAATAAACTTATGGATCGTGCCACTATCTTTTCTGTAATCTAAATTTTCAGTGAATTTGTTGAAGGTGCTCCTTTTGGATTCATTTATTGTCTTATATTAAAATTGCTACTTTCTTTTCCCATTCTAACACATTACTTTCTTCTTCCGCTGATTCCATTTTCTTTTTTTTCCTTCTCGTTGTTTATTCTCAGTTTTGTTAGTGCATCATTCCAGAAGGATTTACATCTGATTTCTCTTACTTTCCTGTAGTTTTTATCTCGTCTGTAATGAAGTCACAATGTATTTGCATTGAGGTGCGTCTTGAACAGCTTCTTTCGACCATTTTGTGTTATCTAGGATGCATCTGTTGGCTAAACCAAATGGAGACGGTATACATCAAACCCCAGATGTTGAATATAAAAGTAAAAGTCTAGAGAAAATCTAGAAGTGGCACGGAAGTGGATCGAAGATTAAAAACAGAATTACCCCTTTGCTGGCCGACGTAGATAGGTTGGTTCATCCTCTGAAGGGACCAGCCTCCTGACGTGCAGTTGCTTCCCGCGAACTAAAAGCTTTTGTGACTGTCGTGTCTTGGATGTGTGTGTGTACGCCAGCCTCGAGTATGAACACTATGCCATCGACTGTCGCTTGGTCTCCGGATCGTATTCGCAGCACAAGCTCTCATCTCCTGTAATGATGTGGACGTATAGTGACACGTGACAGCAGTGCTTCGAGCGATTCCACAAGAAGCGAAGCGTTTGCTGACAGTTTCCAACGCCTTTGCAGTCGATGGCACCACTGTGTTGTAGCTAATGATGATTACTTTGAATATTACTTAAGATATTTTATTTGTAACTTGAAAACACTCTAAAAAGGCATGCCTGCGTTGAATGCTATTTATTATCGAGGACTGTTTTCGGCGGTTAAAACTGTCATCTTCAGAACTTCAAAGAAATGTTTTGTTATAACTCGTGTTCCATTATGAGTTTATCACTTATGTCATGTCGTCATTATGAGCGGTTAACTCATAATGGAACACGATTTATTACGAACAAATTTTTTTAAGTCCATAAGATGAAAGTGTCAACTGTTCAAACGGGTCGTCAGTAACAAATATTAATGAACACGACTTGGCTGCAAAACGTTTTTTTCGAGTTACACATAGATCCTTCGTTTTACTCTCTCAATACGTGAAACATCAATAAAATTGTAACTCGTGTTTTCTTTTTTTTCTGAGACAAGTCCATACTTTTCACCTCGAGCAATGTATTAGATGTATACTCAAATGTTTTAGAGGTGAAAGTGCTGTCCTTCAAAAATATTACTTCACTCTGAACCCATTATAATACTTCATTCCCTTATTATAGACTATAACGTTTTACCAAGTGGGTTGCAAATGAGCGTTGCGCTTCCTCTTCACATATTGGAATTATGCATAAGACGTATTCTAACGGACCGAGGCCGATTAAAAGGTTACCATTTAGCAAGTGTGGTGTCTGGCGGTGACACCACAGGAGCAACGAAGGGTACCTAGCAACTGGAAAAAGCACAGGTCATTGCTGTTTTCCAGAAGGACCGTAGGCCAGAGGCAGATAATTTTCAGCCGATATCGTCGACGTCAATCACTTGTAGAATTGTGGAAGTTGTTTCATGATCAAAAATTATGACGTTTTAGGAGCACGAAAATTTCTTCTGTAACAATCAACAAGGAATCTGCAAACAGAGATCTTGTGAAACTAAGATCGCTCTGTCCTTCCATGAGATCCACAGCCTATAGACAACGGCCCTGACGTTGATGACGTTTTACTTTCCTTCAGTCAGGCATTTGACACAGTCCCACACTGACGCTTAGTGAGAAAAGTAGGATCTTATAGAGTATCAGACCACAATTGCTACTGGATTCAAGACTTCCTTGCAGATAGAACACAACACATTGCCCTTAACGGAACAATATCGACAGATATAAAGGTAATTTGCAGAGTACCTCAGGGAAGTGTGACAGGACTGTTACTGTTCATAATTTACATAAATGATCTAGTAGAAAGGGTTTGAAGCACTTTAAAGATGTGCAGATTATTTGTCCCTACACTGAGCACACACACCGATTTCTCATTCAGGGAATTGCGTCTGTTAGCATAAGCAATTCTGGCTTTGACGATAGCTTCTGACAACAGGCTCAACTGTAAATTCTTCGTGATTGCGTTTATCTGTTGCCTACTCAAGACTATGTCGGCGATCCTTTGATGTTCGTGACTATTAAGTATCACGAAGTCTAAGCCCCATCACAAGTCAGCAATCACAAGAGTTATTTTTCTGTCACATATATCAACTATCCAGTTACCTGTCTAAACGGTAAAGATGGTTTTACTTCAGTCCGACTTCTGACTAATGTTTCCAACCGTAAAACTTCGTGGTGGTGTGGTTGTCGGATGGGATATCGGTATCCCTCGTTTTGTTTCGAAGGACCGGGACTGCTCGAGCCAATACCTTCTGTCGGATAATATAGCAGTTCGGAATGATGGGTTTGGGAAAGAATCGGGAGTAGTGTTTCTTTGGTTGTTGATAGGATGGTCTTGGAAAGATATTTCTGGGATGATTTAGGGTGCGGATTGCTCTGAGATTGGGATAGGATCGCATATCGACGTCTTCTTGGCTTCTTCCGCCCCAACGCGCCGACTGCGTTGTGGCTCGGCGAACGAGCTCCCTCCCTTGAGGAGGGCGGCGAGATAGTTCCCGGCGTCTTGTGGTAAGATTTGGACGACTGTTGACTGCCGTGAGACAGCCTTCTTCTGTTCTTCGTTGGAGACCGGGGCTGCGTTTTCCTTCGTGCCAGCCGCAACCTTTTCGGAGGCGGCCAATGCAAGCAACCCTTCCAAGTCTTTGGAGATCCGCACCGCCAACTTCTTCTTGGGAGGCGGCGGTGCTGGATCTGGGTCCGTTTCCATTGCGTCCATTTTCTCTATGGGCTCCCGCCCCGATGGGGGTGGAGCAGGTGGGGTGAGCCGCAAGGCTTTTTCTAACCTTCACATCGGTTTTGGATGAATCTAGTAGCTCTTTACATGCAAGAGTACAAGAGAGAAGTGAAGTTAACATCTCCATTTGTAAGGTGTCAGGTAAATCCAACACCTTCCATGACAACCCTGACATGATAATCAAATCCAGTAGTATGCCACATAGCTCCGAATAAATCGTGACATTAAATTAACCAAAGTAATACGAGTAACGAGTGAGCAAATGGAATACCACAGACTAACACAAGAATACCTAAATGCATGTCGTACCTTCCCACCGTTTGACTGACGCAGTTCCGAGGGGAGAAACGAGAACAGAAGCCGAGAGCAGAACCATGCTAAGCTAGAAGGCCCTACGATAAGGGACTGACTGGACACCCACGTCGCCAGCTAACCACTAGCGCCACACAACCCGCACGTTTTAGCGTGAGACTGTTTCGCGTCTCTGTTACGTCAAGGACCACCCCCCAGCCCATGTTATAAGCTAGAGCCCTCCAGAAAAACAGTATAGATCTTGCGATAACCCAAAAAGTTCCACTACCACCCGCAAATTTTAGCGTGAGCCTTTTCGCGTGTCTGTTACATTAGGACTACTCCCCAGCCCATGTTAAAAGATAGAGCCCTCCAGAAGAAAGTATAGATCTTACGATAACGCTAAAAGGACCACACCAGCTGCAGGTTTTAGCGTGATACTTTTTAGCGTCTCTGTTACGTTGCAAACTTTAAAAACATTGCCCCACCACGAAAAGTATAACGTTTCTCATTGGATAGACAGAAGTTTTGTAGGCGGAGCTTAAGGTTAACATTGAGACCCTGATTGGTCAGATGAAAACACTGCCAGATAGTTTTTTTAAACCAACTTCGGTCAATTGTAGTAAGGAGAAGTTAGGAGAGAGTTACTTCCGAGATGGCGAGGTGAGCGGAGTTGTGCTGCCGGCCGCTGCCCTGACGCTGCCTAAACACCGACAAGGTAATGAACGCACGCGATGCCGCATTTTTGAGCGCGTCGGGCTTCACTCAGAACTGCAGAAGTCTCATCTGTTACACCCCCTTTTTGCGTAATACTAGTGTCGATCGTCAATTAAAGCTCATGGTGTTCACATTTGCCACTTAAAGTAAAGATCTGAAACGCGATGATTTTTCTGTTACGTAGTTATTGAGAAGTCACATCAGCCACTGTAATTTACGACAAGTTAGATAAGTAATTAAAGATAATTGAGGGTCACTGTAGACCATTTTGATAGTTTTCTCTTTTGTGAAACTTAATTTAAACCTAGATTATAGATGTGATATGGCATAGGTCATCCTTCGATCCATTGTAGAACTTCGAAACCCATTCAGGGAATATTCATTCACATTTTTGTTGAACGCAGTTGGTTTTTACCAACCTGTATTAAAACATTTCCTTTTATCAATAGTGCAATTTATAAACGGTGTTTTGTGAGTAGAATAAAATTTACAATGGTAAACTTAACTGATTTTTCGACGTTATTTAACCAGCTAACTAAAAATAGGAAAGCCTTGAACCCCTTCCACTAAATGTAGTTAGTATTAAGATACTTTTACAAGGAGTGCAGTGGAGCTGATGCTGAGATCATTTAGTATTTGGTTATATCATCGCTAGCCTCACTGAACTCTTCTGAATTCTACATGTCATGTGTGGTCTGGCGTCTCCTTACCAGCAACAGGTCCCAGGTTCAAACTAGTCAATTCCCTAAGAAACACGCTCAGAGCGTCGTTGCGCGAAAGCGGTAGGGAGACACGATATAGAACAAACAGACACCAACATGAATGTTTAGACATTTGCCGAGTTACATTGAAGTCACAGTGAACTTACAGCTCGATGCGGCTACAACTCTCTTCTAGGATAAATGTTATCTTTAGTCAGTTTACGGTCTGGGCTTTAACCTTCGAAAATAATAACTTTTTGAGAGCTTTCTTTAAAGTTTCTGTTTGGTGTCATATGGTATTCTTTCATTCAGTTCATTCTTTATGATAACATTGTTGATAATCAAACTGTCAAGATTGTAAATTTTGTTGTCAGTTAGCTATCATCACTATCAGGATGACTGATTTTTCTATTGTTTTTTGCTACAAAAGGGTGTTCAATATGGGTATTGTAATTGGGGTGTTACACACCGCAGCTTAGTAAATATTTCAAATGTTTTACTCAGTGAGCCACTGTGACTGTGGCTCTTTATTCATATTTGAATAGTCATTGTTGTTTAACTGTTGGAGGAGGATACAGTACAGCTGTATGTCCTCATCTCAGTTTCCTGTGGTGGGCGCTGAGGTGGCGGAATGTATGTGTGTGTCTCTGTGAGTGGCCTTGCTTGGTTGTGGCTGCAGCTGGCTAATGTGTGCGGTGCGGAGGCAGTCAGGTAGGAGCGGGGCTCCACGGTGGTGGGGATGACAATGGCCTTTGCGCCTTGAAGGTCCACAGTTCCTCTTTGAGAGCTTGCTGGTGGGCCAGCGAGTTTGTGACACTTGCGTGGAGCGACAGTTGTACGGACAGGAAGTGTGCTGACATTTGCGCGGAGCCCAGTATATTGCAGGTAGTAGCAGTGTGGTCCAGTAGTAGGATACAACGGCCTGTCCGTCTCCACTAGCGACGTTTTCTGGTAAAGGCCAAAGCCC